>NC_136057.1:1231762810-1232363025 GCF_964261635.1 Lissotriton helveticus | reverse complement strand
ATAGAGAGGGGTTACAGCCACAGAATTTTTCTCAGCCTTCTCAGAATGGTAAAGCATGTCACGGCCACCTTAGTGATTTGTTGCTTCATTGACAGATGGTCATCAATGATAATACCCAGGTTACGAACTTGACACACTGATTGGGGTCACAAGCCCATTTCAGTGGGCCAATGTTGCGGTCCCCAGAGGTCTTGTTCTTTTCCTAAAATCCTAACCTCAGTTTTATCTCCATTTAGTCAGAGCAAGTTGTTCTGTATCCAAGATGCAATTTCCCTCAGACCGATCTGGAGAGCAGATGAATCAGATCCCCTAGATGAAGTAAGGGAAAAGATTATCTGCATGTTTTCTGCATAGGAAAAAAGGGACAGCCCAGCCTCTTCGGCAATATATGCCAACAGGCGCACAAAGATATTAAACAACAGTGGACTCAGCACAGAACCCTGGGGAACTCCGTAAGGAGATTAATGGATATTAGAACTAGCCGAGGTAGAGAAAACCTGAAAAGTTCGATCAGGAAGGACTGAAACCATTGTACGGCTGAACCTCCAAGACCTAAAGAATGCAAGGCTTTCAACAACACCGTATGAGACACTGTGTCAAAAGCGGCACTGAGATCAAGTAGGATGAGATCCACCATTACACCATGGTCCAAATGCGGTCTCAACATTTCAGTAACCCCAAGTAATGTAGATTCAGTGGAGAAACCTGCTCTAAAACCAGACTGAGAAGGAAGAAGGAAACTTGAAGACTCAACCAAAGAAGTCAACTGAAGGTTGACATGTTTTTAAAGAAGCTTAGAAAAAACCGAAGCAGAGAAATAGAATGAAAATATATGGCATAAAAGGATAAGCAATAGGCTTCTTTAAGAGAATGAGCATCATGGCATGTTTCCAGTCAGGATCCATGATCAGCCGCACCGTTGGTCGGTGCCTAAAGCTGTTTCAGCACGGACATGGGAAGAAGGTCTCAAGGACAGCCTGATTTAATGCTGGCCAGGGGACTGTTAAAAGTACTAGGTTCTAACAGGGGCCATGCTTCCACCCTAATGTTGAATTTTACACTATCCTGGATCCGAGAGACTTCCCTACTCACAATAGTAGGTGTAGTATTGGAAGTCTGCAGAGAACCTAGCTGGTTGTCATAAGTTAGAGTAGAATACATTTTCTCAACTTTCTCCACAAAAAAGCACGCAAGATTCTCACATTGCGTAGTAGTAAAGTTAGAAGGAGTAGTCAGAGTACTAGAGCCAGATCGTTCATTGACTACTTTAAAAAGGGTTTTTGGACAATGCTGATCTTTAGAGATTTTAAGAGAACCAAACTCAGCGCGAGCTGATTTACAAAGAATATGATACTCCCTTAGAGCCTTTTTATAGGCTATCCTAACATCTGTCTTATAGTATTTCCTCCATTGCCTTTCCAGATTTTTATACTTCGATTTCACAATCTTGAGATTTTCTGTAAACCAGGGGGCAGACAACCAATGGTTGCCTAAATGTTTATGGGAAAGAGGTAGGCAGGTATCTACTGCATGAACGATCCATTTTTGAATGGAACCCAAGTCGGAGGTAGCAATCTTTTTTAAAGATGGTCAAAAATCCTCTAAGAAATAATTTAAGGCACCAAATTGAGTTTGGCCCAATGTCTGACTTTAACTTTAGGTCCCGCCGTAACTGCTAAGGTGCAGGTTGCTATCTTAAGCAGACATGACACTAAAAACTGGTCAGACCAGCACAAAGGAAGAGCAGGAGAGCAAACCAAATCTAACAGAGTAGAAAAGATAGGATCAAGCAAGTGGCCTGCAACATGGGTAGAACCTGAATTGAAAAGTTGGATATTCATTGCTTCAAGATCAGCAATGAACGCTGCGCTGGTGGTGTAAGCAGAATCATCTAAATGAAGATTCAGGTCACCCAGAATGGTAAAAGTAGCAGACTACAAAACATGGGATGTAATCAGATCCGGAAAGGATGCTGCCCGAGGTCCAGCTGGGCCCAGAGGGCGATAAACTAATGTACCAGGCAGTGTCAACTTTTATTTAGATGTGAGTTTAAATAGCAAAGCTTCACACTGATTAGCAGGTAAGTCAGCGGAGTTGCAGTCAATAGAGCTTTTGTGAATAATAGCAATGCCACCCCCATTATGGACGGGCCATAGGGCACGCCATGCTGACCATTTCATCAGATACTCCCCCCAAGCACTTAGAAATTTACAGAGTTCTGCCACACTACCATCTTCTATGGTCTTGCAGCACATCTCCGCTGCTGGTATCTCGCGTCTTGACCAATCCCTTGTCGGCGGATGCCCATCTTTAACCACGTCGACTAGGAACTCCACATCCATTAGGGTATCATACCTGAATACTCGCTCGCTAATAAAACATTCTGAGGACATTTTTATTCTGCTCTCCAGCTCCAATCCCGATATCCTCCTACTCACGGAGACGTGGCTTACTCCAGAATCTTTACCAGATATTTTGGCGGCTCTCCCCCCTGACTACTACATTCTCCACGCCGACCGACCTGGCGACCGGCCTGGTGGTGGGGTAGCGGCCATCATATCCAAACGCCTTAATTCCATTTCCTCCTATTCTCTCCCCCTCCCTGAGGTGGAGAATCTCCTCATTAGTGTGCAAACGAATACTGGCCCTCTTACCTTCCTCCTACTATATCGGCCCCCACACCCTATGCCATCCTTTTCCTCCACTATGAATGATCAATTGTCTTCTCTCCTCACATTGCACTCCCGTTTCGCTATCTTTGGGGACCTAAACTACTGGTTTGGCGACACCAATGCTGGCCCTCATGCCACCGAGCTGTTTGAGATTCTGAGAGATTTGAACCTCGTCCAACAGGTCTCTCAACCCACCCATATCAAGGGACACATTTTGGACCAGATCTGGACCTGCAATCTGGCACTGTCCCCACCAGACATATCTCCATGTGCCTGGTCTGATCACTACTTAGTGGATACCATCATCACAGTTGACGGTCAGACTCCTGTCCCTCTGATGGCTGGTGGCTTTTCCCGTAAATGGAGCTCATACGACTCCCAGGGCTTCCTCATCGCCCTGGCTGACTCATGCCCAGTCATCCACGATCTTAACGACATCGACGGACTAGAACGAGATACTGCCTCCTGGCTAGAGTCGGCTAGCGACCGATTTGCCCC
The DNA here is from genome assembly GCF_964261635.1 of Lissotriton helveticus. NCBI lineage: Eukaryota > Metazoa > Chordata > Amphibia > Caudata > Salamandridae > Lissotriton > Lissotriton helveticus. Next base: position 1,232,359,855 of record NC_136057.1, on the reverse strand, counting down.
CCTAGTCAAATTCCCCTGTACTAGACATCGGAATTCTCTCAGGTGGTTCTCCGAAGATCTTAAAGCCCGGAAATTAAAAACACGCCAGTTAGAACGCACCTGGAGACATGACTATTCGGACTCAGCCAAACAATCCTATCTGGCCGCACGTAAAGATTTCAAAACAGCTATCCGTTCTGCCAAAATGGAACACTTCGCCAACATGATCTCCCAGGCAACTGATAAATCTAAGGAGGTATTTAGAGTTCTGAATGAGTTAACCACAGATGACAGAACCCTTCCTGCCCAGACCCCCACTCAGGAGGCCTGTGATACTCTGAACTCCTTTTTCGTAGAAAAAATCTCAAAAATCAAAAAATCTATCCCTCCACTTCCCCAACCGCCACTACCGGATAATTCCTCTCACAATCCTTCGACCCTCACTTCCTTCCCTGCTCTAGATTCCACCTCCTTGTCAGAATTAGCCATTCGTGTGAAATCTGGTTCTCCGAATGATTGCTGCCCACCTTCTGTCCTGCGGAGTATCTGTCTCAACCTACCAGATAGTGTTTTACATCTAATGAACAGATCTCTCTGCAGTGGCATCTGTCCTACTGCCTTTAAGGATGCCATTCTGTAACCTCTCCTAAAAAAAACAGGGGCGGACATGTCGGAGCCGTCAAATTATCGCCCCATTTCACTCCTTCCTTATTTTTCCAAACTCCTGGAAGCCCATGTTACCCGCTGCCTGTCCAGCTTCATAGAAACCTCCTGCTATCTCGAGCCGAATCAGGCCGGCTTCAGACCTGCTCATTCCACTGAAGCCGTTATTCTGGCAGTCCTTGATACACTCAGGAGCGGCGCGGACGCGGGAATCCCCCAGGCCCTCGTCCTACTGGATTTGTCGGCCGCGTTCGACACGGTGGATCATAACATCCTTCTCCACCGTGTCGAGCAGGCAGGCATCCGGGGCGTTGCTCTTGAATGGATCAAATCCTTCCTTACGGGAAGAACACAGGCGGTCCGTCTGGGCCCCTACACCGCTAAACAAACCCCCACGTCCTGTGGTGTCCCCCAGGGATCTTCCCTTTCCCCACTCCTCTTCAATATTTATCTCCGGCCACTCATTCAGTCACTCTCGAAATGGGACATCGTCACCTATAATTATGCTGACGATCTGCAAATTATTTTCTCCCTCAACTCACCACACACTGTTAAAACCTTTCACGGAGCCATGATTCACATCCAACTCTGGATGAACTAGAACCAACTGAAGTTGAACCCCGGTAAAACTGAGCTCTTCCTTCCTGGGCTCAGTCAAACTTACTGGGGTCCACAGTTCTGGCCGCCAGAGTTTGGACCCCCCCCCCACCCCTGTAAAAACAGTAAAGAGTTTGGGTGTCATCATTGACACCGAACTCTCCCTCAGAGCTCAAGTTGGAGCGGTGGTTTCCTCCTGTATGTACCAACTCCGGAGGATCCGCAAAGTCCGTTACCTTCTTCCCCCGGCGGCACTCACCCAAACTGTCATCTCATTGGTACTCTCCCGCTTGGATTTTTCTAATGCCATCTACCACGGCCTACCGCAGTATCTTATACAACGCCTCCAAGTTGTCCAGAACCAGGCGGCCCGCCTGATTCAGGGCACTCCCAGATGGCAATCAGCTAAGCCTCTGCTTACGTGCCTTCATTGGCTCCCAGTCGATCGTAGGGTTGCCTTCAAGGTGGCATGCCTCACCTTTAAAGCACTTCACTGCCCTGGTCCCGCTTTCTTAAAATCCATCATTCGCCCTCACTGTCCCACACGCAATCTTCGATCAGCTCACCGAGATCTGCTGATCACCCCCAAGAGCAAAACCAAGAGATTCGGCGGTCGCCGCTTCTCTCACCTGGCTCCCGCACTCTGGAACCTTCTCCCTCTCCCCATTAAATCCTCCCTTTCCCTCCTGACCTTTAGGAAAATGTTGAAAACCCACCTCTTCCCCACCTCTGGTTAGATCTCGCCAACTCTGCTCCCCCCTCATCTATTTTGTCTATCAGCACCAGGAAGCTTCGGTGTCAGCGCGCTTTACAAAACGCACTTAACATAACATAACATAACATTCTTAATTTCCTATCGTTCCTGAAGATGGAATAATTACCTAAGAACGTCTCACCAGCCCAGATAAGGCTGGAATTTGGCATACAGCACCAAGCAATAGTCCGCAAAGGAGCTTACGCCAAGAGCTGGTACAGGATTAAAAATACCAAACAAGGATCTTTGAACTCCTACCTATGGAACGAGATACACCAAAGGAAAGACTGTGCAGCTAGGATCTGACAGAATCAAAAGAGTGTTTAGGCTTGGATGAACTTTGGGCAGCCCGGGGTTTATTTATTTTATTTGTTTGATTTGATGAGTTTTATGTAGCGCTGGCTAGACCCGGAGATATCAGAGCGCTTTACATGAGGTTGAGAACAAAACAATATTCCGTTACATAAGATACTAGAGCAATTTGCGAACAGAAAAAACAAAAACAATGGAGCAGAGGGGGTAGATGGTGAAAGAGAAAAGGGGCATATACAAGAGGATGAACAGTGATTAAAAACATTGCATCAAAATACAGTTAACATCGGTTACTGGAGGAATTTTAATGGTCCATATGGCAGAAGAGGAGCAAACCAAGCGGCGAGGAACAATCTGGAAGTCTAAGGCAACCGCAAGATTTAAGGATCAGGTCAAGTACCCCAAGGACTACATAACAAAATGGCGGGGCTGCAGGCGAGCACATCCGTTCAGAAATTAAAAAAGGAACACCTACCCCAGGAGCAGGGCGGAATGAGGAGGGCAAGTCACCTGAACTAGAAGGGGAAAGGCTGGAAGTTATTGTTCCCTCATAATTTTTTTAACGTGGGGAAGAAGTCAGCACAGGCACCAGCTCGGGAAGGGAAGGGCAGCTACGGTGTCTAGAGGGAGCGCACAGCACGCAAAAGAGAGAACAAGCTTGAAGAGAGAAAAGGGCACCGGCATCACAACACTCTGGAGGAAGCTCCGATGGGGAGTAACGATCCACACGCCCCAGCTGTAGCCCTGGAGAGGCGCCGCATGAGCCAGGAAACCGCAGCATGGGTCGGGAAGGCAAGCGTCAAACGGTGGGGCCACCAGAGCAGGAAAGACAGGCATCGGCATCGGAGGTCCAAAGGGAGGCAAAACCGGAGGGATGGCAGTAGGGCAAGCAGCAGCAATCGAGCCCAGAGGCAGAGGGAAGTCCAGGAGGAGATAGCATCATCCCTGCTCACGATGGCCATCCGGAGAGATCAATCAGGCATCAGCATCGCCAAGAATGACTCAGAGGACCGCAGGTCATCAAAGACTCGAGGAAAGGTGGGGGAGAAAGAAGACAAGTTGCGGAGATGCAAGGAGAGCTGTGCCTGATGCCAAGCTGGGTAGGTGACGACCGCGGCGAGAAACCGGAGCCAATCTCCCCTATAGCTGGCGGGCAGCTCCACCGGGCATCGGCCATGACTGCTCGGTCTCCACAGAAGAAAAGCATCGATCACATTCCAACTCCAAGAATCTCGAGTCCACAAGCGGAAGCCCATAGCAACGAGGACTGCCAGTAAACAAGATCACAGGTGAGCAATGGGGTCCAAGGAGGAGGTGGGAATCTGGGGATTTAAGCCAAAACGGCGATCCCTGGCTAGACAGTGAAAAACCTATCCCTAGTAGAAGACAAGGCAGCACTCACAAAAAGATCCCATGGATGGTTTATTGTGCAAAACTACGTTAAGCCCTCTCCGCAGCCTTATCTAGGGGTTGGTTTCAACAGGAGGAAGAAAGAAAAATACCTCCACTTTCGAATGGGAATTCTACCAGTACTGCTGCATCTTCCCCCCCTGGAAATAACTGCCAGACCAGACATCTTGTCTTTTAAGCAACGAAGCCAACGAAAGTGTGTTGCACCTTCTGTGTATCTGCAAGTCGAAAGACGTCAGCTACTGAAGCCTTATTTTTTAAGTAAGAGAATAAGAACCTGAAGACAAGCCGTGATGGCATGCCTCGGAGGAGGAGATGTTCGGTTAGCATGCCGTTTCGTCCAATTCATGGAAGTGGCAGGGAAGAAACTCTGTCGCCCTTGACCGGCATGCTTTATCACTGCAGCAAAAAGTCCTCTTCTAAGGGCAGATCCTCACAAGGGGATCAGCTGGTAACCCGTTTTTGCACTGAAAGGTTGTAAACCCTTATCAGTGTACTGCATTATACGACAATAGCCAGTATAATGTACGGATGTTTTACGAGAAGTCGTTTTTATGTATTTTGCCAAGGGTTTGAATAATAATTTTTGACACATGTTTCATCTCCGCTAATACTAGGAATGGGAGTTTAAGAAATGTTATTTTTAATCTGTTTAAAGTGTAACCTTGCTGTTATAATTCTTCTTTTAAGGATTTGTACAGGTTTTTATTAACAAGACAATAAAATTACTTACATTGCTGAGGAGAAAGACTATCGTTCCTGAAGATGGAATAATTAGAGGGGAGTGCCGCAGCCACATCAGGCCCTGAACTGTCATGGAGCCAGGTTTCCGTTAAGAAAACAGCATCCGGTCGGTTATTAAGTAAAAGATCAAAGATATCCGCATTATGCCTTGGAAGCGAGCGGCAATTGATGCTATAAAAAGTGAAATCATGAAACCCCTGATCCTCTCGAAACATTTAAGGGGAATTGGGTGGCAGACGGCCTTGAAATAGACGAGGATGAAAGGAGGGAGGCAGTAGCATCCCCTCGGGAGGTGGGTATATACGCTCGATTACAGCTAGTCTAGCTGAAGATCCTCCATAAGACCTATGTCACCGGACCACAAATGGTGCACATGGGAAGGGCGGGTAGGGGTGAGTGCTGTAGGGGATGTGGACAGGTGGGCACATTTATGCACATCGTTTGGTACTGTGACCGTATTCAGGCGTTAAGGCAAGCGGTACACCGCACCTTTAGGTCTGTCCTGAACAAACACATACACACTGAGGCGAAGCGCTGCATCCTAAACACTTGGGAGCCTACTGACCTCACCACCTCCGAGAGGACCTGGGTAACTCTGGGTCTCTCGACAGCTAAACGGGACATGGCGCAACACTGGAGATCTGATACGCCTCCCACACTGATCCAGTGGAAACGAAACATGGACTGGAACATGTTCCGAGAAAAGACTGTATATATTGCAAGTGGTTGTCCGAAAAAGTGAGCCGTAATTTGGGGTGCATGGAACTCATACAGAGGCGACATCTGTGAAGCACTGTTGATACCCATTGAAGATGAAGACCTATCCTCTTGAGTCCAAATGAGAGATTTACTTTGTGTGATGTCTTTGACGATGTACACATTGTGCATTGTTTGTTGTATATTGTATTGCTCATCTCTTCAACCGTGCTGCTGTCTCTTTATATACTTTCAATAAAAAGAGTTAAAAAAAACAAAAGTGAAATCACATGTATCTTAAAAAAATTGTGTTTGCTATTTGGACACATGTTTACTTTTAACAGGGTAACCCGCGTAAAACTACCAGACCTCGGTCAGTATTACAGTACAATAGAATGGCAGTCGTGGTAGCAACTTTTTTATACAAATGAATAACGAAAAAGCATTCACCACTCTTGCTTTTATGTGATGCTCAAATCAGATTTTTAATTCTCAAATTGAAAGGCATCAAATGCAATATAAAGTCAAAGCATTTCTTAAAGGCAACACAGTTGCTCCAATAGATAGCAATGCGATAAATATTTACAGTGCTCTTGGTGTGAAGGAAGAAGAAGAAAGGGTAGGGTAGATGGTGGTGAGTCTGTGAGTGAAGGACAGGGTAAAGGTATAGTGACATATATACATCATTGATACATGAAGTAAAACCTTTGCAGCATAATATCGGTCAATTGTTCCTGAATGTAAACATAGCTCAAATGTACATGGTATTCATAACAGTCAATCCTTTGAGCTTGTGGTGGGGTTGTATGTTGTCAACTTTTCGACCCCTAAAGTTGTGGGTAAATTTGTCCTCATGTTGGGGTCTTCGTCAGGACAGGGCTGGGAAGAGCACCTACGAGTAGTCAGAGAAAAGTGTAAGAGGGGAAGTGGTATTTACAGAGGAGGGGTGAGTGCTTGGCTGGGTGAAGTAACAAATAACTACTTGTAGAAAAAAAAGGCATGATCTGTGTACGTTCTAGGAGATTGTAAGCTAGTACGTAGCTCCTATAAGCAAAAAGGGAGAAACTGATTCCATTTGAAAGGTCTCATGTGGTGGTGAGGCATCTCACTCACTGGTCTGACTTAACTTAATATGTAAAAAAAAGGTAGCTTTCTAGGTCATGAATCTCTCGCCGAAGGGAACCAATATAATCAATATCCAGTACAAGGAGAGAGAGGTTCATCAGGATTCTACTCAAACGTTAAGAAGCACAAGAGAGACTGGAGAAGACTGTGAAGGATTTTGACATTAACACGCAAGCAAAGAAACTAGACAAATTGGCTAAAGACATAATCTACTACGACAAAAAGAAAACGTACCCATACCTACGTGACGACTACTTCAAACAGGACACCCAAGGCTGCTATTTTAACAGGGACAGAGGAGGCTACAGAGGCAATAGAAGGTTTATTAAATTCTCAGATTCATCCTACAGCACTGGTAGCGACAATGACCCAGCGGGACCAAGCAGTGGTTACCAATATCAAGATTCATGGTACCAACCACCCCAAGACCAGCAAACAGAGGCCTCGCCTCCCAGAGGACGGGGAGTCAATTGGAACAGACCAGCGTTCAGAGGGCAGAACCAGCAGAACTGGGACACAGGACGCCAACAGGGACAGAATCCGAAAGAAGTGCGATTCCAACCAGAGAACCACGGGGAGATCAATACCCGGAGGAGGACATAAAGGTGGTAGTCCAACCAAAGAGCCCTATCATCAATCTGTCCAAATACACTCTATCTACAGAAGAAACGAATATCCTAAACAAGGGATTGTCTTTTGTGCCCACATCCCATGCTAATCGTTTTAACATAAAGGCAGAACTATACCGCTTCTTCCGGAAGGTCCGCTTGAGACATTTTTTCAGACACTCGCTACCCATATCATCCACATCAAGTACTGGGATGCGGCCACCATCTACCTTCATGCCTATGGCAGACCTGGTGTCCCACAAAATCTTGACCTTTGAGAGCATGGTCCTGCGTGACGTCATGAAGGCTTGTCATACGTAAAACACAATATCACCAGAGGTGAACGTGAAGCACTTAACTCCTTGAAAAACAACAAGACCATAGTAATCAAACCAGGAGACAAGGGGGGAGCCATTGTGGTGCAAAATACTCAAGATTGTAAAGCTGAAATATACTCGCAACTAAGCATTGGCATCAGTCACACCGCTGTCAGCAACGATTCCACTAAGGAAGTCCGTAGAAGAATCAGACACATCACCAAAAGAGGGAAAGAAGCCGGTTTCCTCTCAGACAAGAAATTTGAATACTTGGACACTAACCAACCACACCTTCCGACAATATATACCTTGCCCAAGGTACACAAAAATCTGCATAAACCACCGGGAAGACCAATCATCTATGGATGTCGCTCGCTATTGGAGCCGATATGCAAATTCGTTGATTTTTTTCTGAAGCCGTTGGCTGAAACCACGAGAATGTATCTCTGAGACACGATGCAGGTGATTAACCTGGTGGATGATATGAAATTTGACCCATATAAACAACTATTGGTGACACTGGATATAGTCTCACTCTATACGAGTATCTCTCAACTACCAGCCTTGGACTCCATGAAACTAGCCCTCGACAGAAGACCTCAACCAACCAATGTACCTATGGAATTCATAGTGGAACTCTTGGAGGTAGCTACGATGATGAATTATTTTATCTTCCAAAATTAATTTTTTATTGAAAGCAAAGGAGTCGCGGTGGGGGCTGCTTTTGCCCCGGACCTAGCGATCCTCTTCATGGACAATTTCAAGGATAACTACATTTTTTCGATAGCCAATCCATTCGGGAGCCACATCACCGAATGGAGAAGATACATAGATGATATGCTTCTTACTTGGACAGGGGATGAGATCGAACTGACAAGCTTCTTTGACTGGCTGAACACCTGCTCCAACAATATTAAATTCACCATGCATTGGGACACACATACCATCGACTTCTGGGATATCAGTATCAAGGCATCAGGCGACCACCTATATACAATCCTTTATAGGAAACCGGCAGAACGCAATACCCTGCTGCGATACACAAGCCAGCATACTCCGGGATAACCTGCAAATTAGACCAGTTCCTCCGGATACGGAGGAATAGTTCACTGAAGGATGATTTTTTTCGTGAATCGGACAACCTGATCGCGCGACTCTTTGAACGGGGATATCCAAAAAGACTTGTAAAAAGAGCCCGTAAGAGAGCTTGGTACAACAACAGAGAGACACTACTGATACCGAAACAACGTCAAACTGAAAACAACAGAATGATATGTGTAACCACATACTGCACCAGGAGCAATGACATAAAAAAGATTATAAATGGACATTGGGGCCTAATTTCAGACGACCTGGAAGTCCACGATACCCAAATGCATGCTTTCATAAGGCCAAAAACATCAGAGACCATATCGTCCGCTCACTCTTGGACATGCCACCTAAACAGATCATCCAAAGAATGTGTAGCCTACCTGAAGTGGTGGGTCATTATAAATGTACCAAATGTAAGGCATGTAAGATGACCATCGCAACCAAAACGTTCTACTACAAACATCACACCATAGATCTTAAAGCACATACCAACTGCAATACATGCAACGTAATTTATGCGATCCTGTGCCAGTGCAACCAGCTGTATGTTGGACAAACGAGACAAAAAATCTAAACACAGATCTTACAGCACTGCAACAGAATCCGATGCAAGATAATAGGCCCCCCCCCCCTTGTTGAACATTTTACAAACCATACACACACACACAAATCCATCAAGTGGGTGGTACTTGAGAAGGTATCTTTGGGACGGGGTGGAGATTTATGCCCTATTCTCAACCTAAGGGAGTGTAAATGGATGTACCTCTTGGACACGGTGACCAATGGGCTGAATGAGCAAGATGGTACTAATGCCCAGATAGCTGGACTGTCAACTGAATAACTGCATGACACACATGGGTGACTGGCCCTTTGCAAGACTCTGCGAGTGATTCCCACACACCCACATTGTGATGTGACCCAGATAATGCTTACTTTTGCCTTTAACCTTTAAATAGACCGTACTGTTTAACTACAAATACAATGATGGTACTTTGTAATGTGATCCAGATAATGCATATCGTTGCCTTGAACCTTGCGACAGACTGTAATGTTTAATTGCAAATGTAATGAGGGTACTCTACATGCGGGAGAATGGCCTAGATTATTCAGTACTATGATTTGTGTATCGATATATGCCGAACCCGTAAGCCTGAGTTTCCATCATTTATGCTGCACTGTGTGTGATACCCGCACACTATCTATGTGCTGTATCCATTGTGCAGGCCTAAGTCCATTATTAGCACCATACTTCAGAGCTCTGTATCAAATCAATGCTTGAATGACTTAACAAATTATGGATTTTGAAGAGATAATAGCATATGTCCGACGGTGATGTAAATACAGATGCTTATATTTTCCTCATTGGGTATCTGGTTATATATGTACATATCGACACACCGAATACGGCTCTCCTAAACCATTTCTCTTCTGTACACACCGATTACTTCAATTTTATAGCCTAGACGATTATTCTTCCCTTTCAAATCGTTTTCAGTAATGGAGAAGTCAGCCCCATAGGCAATGACGTCTTCCTGTTCTACCCTTGGTCGTCGGCTGACGAGCCCCTGAAGTAACATCCAGCGGCTGCACCTTGCGGTACATGCACGCCTAGCATCTTTACCACATAAAGCGCGAAATCTGTCACTCGGCTCACTCTAGAGCTGGACGGCCTTCAAAGAGGTAGGCCATTCCCCCACACGATCCATGTTTAGTCCCAGACAGGATCAGTGCTTAGTTTTAGACTTGACGAGGAGCCCTTTCCGCAATATTTCACCATAATTTGTGCTGTCACATTGGGTATGTCTTCACGTTTGAATGCACTTTTTAATACATGGTACACGCAGACATTAGAGTTGTTTAGCACTGAGTCATCTTGCTTTAATGAACCCTGTGGCTACGTATACGCAGACATTAGAGTTGTTTAGCACTGAGTCATCTTAGTTGTAAGAACACTGTGGCAATGTACACTAAGCAGGTTATTTCTCACTAATGATGCCCCATCACTGTGCGGATCTTGTCACCCCACACCGGTTCTGTTATGTTCAGACCGCATTCCAAAATTGTGCCTCCACTACGGGATAGCGATGCCCGCATAGTTGCATTTGTCTCCATCACGTATATCATACAAGGTGTTTCACCCCTTATAGACCAGTTCCTTGTTTATGTCAAGGTAGTCCATGTTAACGTTTGAGTAGTATCCCGATGACCCTCTCTCTCCTTGTACTAGATATTGATTGGATTGGTTCCCTTCTGCAAGAGATTCATGACCTCGAAAGCTACCTTTTTTCTACATAGTAAGTTTCCATTCTTTGGTCAGACCAGTGAGTGAGATGCCTCACCACCAAATGAGACCTTTCAAACTGAATCAGTTTTTCCTTTTTTGCTTATAGGAGCTATGTACTAGCCCACAATCTCCTTGAACGCACACCGATTGTGCCTTTTTCTACAAGTAGGTATTTGTTACCTCACCCACCCAAGCACTCACCCCTCCTCTGTAAATACCAGTACCCCTCTTACACATTTCTCCGATTATTCGTAGGTGCTCTTCCCAGCCCTGTCCTGACGAAGACCCAATGTGAGGACAAATTGACCCTCAACTTTAGGGGTCGAAATATTGACAAAATACAACCCCACCACAGGCTCAAAGGGATTGACTGTTACGAATAACATGTACATTTGAACTATGTTTACATTCAGGAACAATTGACCTATGTTAGGCTGGAAAGGTTTTACTTCAGATATCAATGATGTATATATGTCACTATACCTTTACCATGTCCTTCACTCACGGACTCACCACCATCTACCCTACCCTTTCTTCTTCTTCCTTCACACCAAGAGCACTGTAAATATTTATCGCACTGCTATCTATTGGAGCAACCATGTTGCCTTTAAGAAATGCTTTCACTTTATATTGCATTTGATGCCTTTCAATTTGAGAATTAATAATCTGATTTGAGCATCACATAAAAGCAAGAGTGGTGAATGCTTTTTCGTTATTCATTTGTATACAAAAGTTGCTACCGCAACCCCCATTCTATTGTACTGTTCTATTTGGCCACAACCCATTTTCTACAAGCGTTTAATTGTTTACAGCATCATGAAACTACAAACGAACATCAGTTGCCGCCTTACCTTGTACTACTGAGCTTTAGTGAGCTACTCTTGCCCCTAGGGTCACCAACCTTTTTTGTACTGAGAGCTGCTTATGTTCAATGAATTGCTTTGAGAGCTACTAATATTATAAGTGTTGTATAAACTCAATTTATTATCTGTATATCAATTAAACCAAACAAAAGCTTTCTAATTTAGTGAGCTGAGCTGCACACAGGTGAGCTACTCGGAGGTAGCCGGAGAGCTACAGTAGCTCATGAGCTACTGGTTGGAGACCCCTGCGGTCCAGGGCAAAATGTAAAGTAGTTGAACCTACAATATGTTTGCAGTGTTAACTCAATAGTCCTTTCATTTCTTTTTTAAGGCTGGGTTATGCAATTGACACATGGTAGTTAATCTTATTTGTCCACGCCACTTTGCATTAATGTCCAGTTTAGCAATATTTTAGACATTTGTTTCTGGAGAGCGATTTTGTTCCTTTTCTTTTTCAGCAAACAATGCTGATTTGCAGCAGTAAAGATCAGTGCTAGTATGTTTGTCCACAGTAGACAAAATGTGTAATTTGATTTAGAGTGTGGCCATAAGAAAACCAGGATTTGGAATGTTAAACTGTAAGTTCATAATGTGGTTCCAAGAGTAATAGAAGAGGAGTAGTTGAGCACTAGCAAGGCAAGAGACAGGGTGATTACTACCAATATTATATTTTAACAATATTCACTTACTGATCACTGCAACCTGTGATTTCAGAAAATGATTAAATACTGTAATCTGTGTTAATCAAAATGCGTGTTGTTTTCTCTTCTCTCTAATGTTATTGACTTGGACAGACTAAGGCAAATATCTAGTGTTTATTTGGTAACAATTCTCAAGGTGTTCCTTGGGTACCTTTGCCAATAATACTTCAGCTAAGGCAAATGAGACCCACCACCTATTGTGTATGCTTAAATAGGCCACTCATTTTGTGATGATTGATATGTAGCGGGTCAGTATGATTATTCAAATATCATTATCACTTTTCATAAGGAAAGCGCATCACAAAGTATTAAGGAAGGCACTAATTTCGACGATATTTCAGTTTCCTAACTATCACACTGCCAGTGTATTCTTGTTTCAGTGTTAGTTGTTGAGGTCCACGTATAGTTTCAGCATACTGACTTTAGTTCAGCCGAGTGGTGAGCTTTCACGACTAAAGAAATTATGTTTTTTAACACAAGGAGTCTATATTACACCACTTTTATTACTTCTTTCTCTCAGTTAATTATCCCTCTAATTGATCTCCAGTCGAGCTCTTTGTTGATCAACCAAGAACAAATGGACAGTTTTACTCTGTAAACAAGTCAAGAAACTTTCAGTTGCTAAGAATTTGACTATTGACTATTGCTGTCGAGTGAAATGTGTGAATCACATCAGTAACTTCTAACTCAAAAATGTTTATCTTCTGCATCACAACTGCTTATGTACAAATATGACACTCAATCAGAGTACTTTTAGACTGCTTACTACCTGAACAGGGGTCTCTTGATGCTGGTCTCCTATACTTACCTGACAATAGGAGTGCTTTTTCAATCAGGGCTATGTTGGGTGTCTGCATGGGTGTGTGTGACAGTACATTCTAAAAAACAGGTGCCATCGCCATGAACGCTCTGTCTATTTTGGATTTTAGCTTGATTCGTGGGTTAGTCAGTAATTTCTTGTCTTGTTTATGGGATTTCTCATGGGCTGATAGATAATCACCCGTGCAGAGAGTGGCACAATTGTTAATGCACTTGAGCGTCCAGCAGTCAATCTGTAATCTAATGTTAACCTTCTCAGGTAACCACCCAAATGCTCAGATGTGGTCCTTCCTTAGTAGGCCTGCAGTAAGCCAGACTTTAGCATTATGTACTGTCTTCTGTCGATTCATTTGAAAGACGGGAGCCCTGAATAAAGCCAGTTGCAGGAGTCCAACATTAACTTTATCACAGTCACCACCACACAGGTTTTTATGGGCGGGTTAAAGCAGAGGCAGAATGGGCCTAAGATCAGCCATTTGTCACAGCAACTGCCGGTGATTATTCCGACACTAGTTCTAAGTGATATGATAGCACCACATGTTAAACTAAGATTTTTACATTAATTACTTGGAAATATAATGGAAAAATATTTTGTGAGGGATGAGCGACTCAACCTTTGATTTACCCTAATAATTATCAAGCTTTTTAGAATTGCTCATTTGTAGGTAGGTTTAATTCATCCAGCCTTCCACGGCTTTTAGTGCTCTTAAAATATTGACAGCCAGGGAATTTCCTCTAGGGAATTTAATATAAACCTCTGAGAATTTAAAAAGATGGCAGCCTATTAGATATTAAATTATTCAGGCAAAAGAGGTGAACCGCATGGATCGCGGCAGGTTGATGGAACATCCAACGAGAAATGGCAGCCACTAAGACCTTCTGAGGTCCACAAGCAAGAGAGGTCTTGAACTAGTTTGTGGTGGATTTCCCAGTGTGAGCTTTAGCTGCCTGCATCTCATAGCACCTTCCCGAGCCACTGCTAACAAACATTCTGTTTATTATGAGAGTGGCTCGCAAAATAGGCTACTATGCTGATAAACAAGGGGAGTGAAAAGTACTTCTAATATCTTGAAATAATATCAAAGTGGGATTAGTCGCTGACTGTTTAAAACTCACAGCCCGCTTGTTGAATTACTTCAAACACCTGGAGCTGATAGGTCAACATGTCGTGATTCATTTTTAAAAATAACCTACTCATCTTCTGATTGCGCTGAACGTGTACTAATGAGATACCAGATAACTTCATAGTACTGTCATTTATTCTATCTTGCATTGATTTCAAGATTAATGGTTTGCAAAGTTCAACACTACAGATATTATAATGTCCTTTGTTCCATTTTCTGTCCATTACATCATGGATGTCCACAATGTTAACTCCAGTGGTATTCCAATGCATTCTACATTTCACTGAGTTAGTTCACTCTGAGTAGCATTTTTGCTTATCAGATTTTGTCTCACATTGAAACTTCAATGAGGGAGAAATGAGGAGCAGAGCATGCATCACGTATATGGAGTCCAGGATCTTGCTCTGAGAAACTCTCTTTTGGCATCCTAAAATTTTGCTAGACAATACAAATTAAAAGAACCTTAAACCTGATATTGAAATGGATCTGAATGCTCACATTTTCAAATTCCTTTCAAGTACTTATTCCTCTGTCATGCTTTCAAAATAAATATTACAGTAAGTAAGAGCATGATTAGGCCTCCTTAATCTCTGCAAATATTCAGAGGCTAAAGCATACCACTGTTCTTCAAAATGCTACTATGCCTAGCCCACATCTTCTAATAGCTTGCAAAGATTCTCACTGATGCTAATTCAGTATTTCCCCCTCAAATGAATCTCCTAAACAATCAATTTTAACCTTCGTCTACAGGAAAATAACAGAATGATCTGAAGCAGAAAGAAACAATGTAGGAGATTCACAATTTGTAAGTTAACTGTACCACAAATGTGAACAAAACAATTTCCAGGATTTAAAATACCAAAATAACTTTTTGGTCAATGTTCATTTCTGATCACTATTTCAAATAGAATTGAGATTATATTTCCATGCATCAGTTCAACCTCGTTTCACTGTTCTGAAAACCAGAACCCTGAGCAAATAACTGGCTACAATGAAATGCCTCATACGATTTTCTCATCCTGGTGCTGAATCTAGCACATTTCCAGTAGCGACACAACTCAGAGTACCCCCCCTGCAGTTTCCCCAAAAGCATAATTATTTAATTTTTGAAGGGTTAGAATAACTTGTGGCGCAATAAAATTAAAACGAGAACCTATGTAAATCACAATTAAGTCCTTGCTTTTCATTGATAATATATTGCATGCTCATGCCCAAACATAGAGCAGCAATCAACCTGAAAAGATCCTATTTTGACTATTGCCAACTATCAAAATTACCAATTCGTCAGTATAAAAGCCATTCCCAAGTCTGGCATAAAAAACTTCAGGTGCAAATTCTGAACTGGGAAATCAGAGTTTGGCGGAGGATCAAATTCACCCTGTCCTTAAAAACTAAACTGATTGATCAATATGCCAGTTGTATATAGATTATTTTGTAAACTTTAAATGTGCTGTGAATAGCACAGCATCAGGTTTGTATTGATTTTATAGTCTATAGCTATAGATCCAGTCCTAAATAAGCTTGTATCCGCACACAAGCTAACAATAAATTTGTCAAGAAATGGAAAAATTCATCAAGAGGCACCTTGCACTACTCATCAATAACAAATTCATTTGGCCTCAATGATACCTCTAAATTGTTGGCATGAATTTCAGCTATCAGGATAAATTTCATCTCTAGAGACATTTAAGATAAGGCAAGGTAAAAGAGAACTTCCTTTTTAATCTACCTCTGTCTGTAGAATTTCTCTATAAAGCCATTGACAGACATTGACAAAAATATGCAATCTAATTTGCCGTCCTTTCATTGACAGACCTGCTTTGGGGTCCATATTTATCATTTGTTTCTGAAGTTGCTGGGAGCTTACCAGCGTATCAGAACACTGCCTTTGCTAGCTATATATATATAATGTTGCAGGCACAGTGGGAGCATTCTGTGGTTCCCAGCTCCTAATGTTCCTCCAGCATGCTGTGTGCAATGATTGGTCAAAATAGCACTGCAGGAGCAGGTTTTGCCTCTCACCTGAATGAGTGGGTGAACAAAATGATTAACGTTTCCGGTGGCACTCCTTTGGTATATGCTGGAGTAGCTGGTTCACATTGGCTGTTCAGATACCTTACTCTTCTTTGCCCTGCAGGGCAATAACAGCTAGTAATTCCACCCTCACCCTTTTTTGCACTATAACTGAGGGGAGGGTAATTACTGCTCTGGTGTGGGCAAGAACGCTTCAGAATAGTACTCATAATTTTTCTTCCTTTACTTTTTGCAAGTTATCATGCTGCCTCTCTCATTTGACAAACTACATAAGATGCTAACAAGTGAATTATTTTGGCACTTCACAACACTTGCACTTCACTAGTTTGACTTATTATGAATATCTGGGTTCCTTGGGTCATATTCCTGTTCAGCTGTGGTCTTTGTACTCATGCACAGACTGGTCACTGGTATTTACTGGCACTTTCATAGCACTTTATTCAAATTCATGCTTCATGGCATGTTTTGTATTTCTGACATTTGAATAACGGCCCAGAGGACAGTGACTGAAGTTGTTTGTACTTCTTTGTTCCAGTGTTCCATGCCAGTGCCTTTTGTGAATATAACAGCTGTTCTGTTCTTGGGCTCAGGTGGACACTCACTCACTCGCCAATTGTCCATTGTTCATATGATAACTACTCTTAGGAGTTTAGTGTAGACTCCAGCACAGCCTTAGTTCTTTTCAAATAGATTGGCATATACCTAGCCTATCTTCTGAACAATTCAATGTGAACACCTACCAAATATCACAGTGAGGGATGAATCTTTGACCATGCAATCTATGTATTGTTATTTTTAAGGCGTCAGTCATCCCAATGAAATGTGATAAATGTCTCCCAAATTCAAACACAGATAGCCAAAATCTTTATTTATACGAATTAGTTAATATGCACCTACACTTGCCCTTAAAATAATCACCTTAAAATGTGAGGGGGTCTGCAGCAGATTACCCCCTTACCCATTCTCACCTGAAAAGATTGACCTCCCACAAGAACATATTGTGATGAAGAAAGACCATTGGCCTAAACCCTTTGGTTCTCATGACTTAATGGTTCCGTCATGCGCACCAGTGCTCATGCGCTCACGATGGAACCGTTCAGTAATGAGCACACATACACTAAATCCCTCTGTTGTTTTCAGCAGAGTGATTTCTTTTTTTCTTTTTGCTGCCAGAGAAGAGCTTCCACAACCTCCTGCTGCTTTTTTTTGTGTTACAATGCAATGACGATTGCGTGCATGGCACTGATGTCATTGCATTGAAACTGAAACTGAAATGTGGTGAACGTCTTGTTTCAGTTTCAGTGCTTCAGTGCTATCTCAGCCCCGAGCACCGATTCACACAGGAGAGCTATTGTTTCCAATGATACCCAATCCTAGTGGATCCCTGTGAGGTATCATATTACTCGGGAGACCAAGAGAAACACTGGGTGGTAGGTAACTTGTGCTGGCATAGCATCCCAGACAGAAATGTTAGGAAAAATTGATTTTTTAGGTACATTTGAAGTTTACAGAGGATTCTGGCTAAGAAAACATTGGGGGTTCCATGCAAGCCACTCCTCTCTGGACTCCCCAGGTGTCTAGTTTTCAGAAATGTCTGGGATTAGCAGGTTCACCTAAAATGCAGGTAGTTTTGTGATAGATAGGGGGCACCTGAGTTTTTTGTCCCATTCTCGGCGGCCATCTAGGGAAACCTACCAACCCAGACATTGCTGAAAACAAGGTAGACAGGGAGCCCAGGGTGGTGTGGCTTCCGTTGATCCCCCAATGTTTTCTTACCCAGAATCTCTTGCAAACCTCAAATTTAGCTGGAAAAAATCACATTTTACCCACATTTCTGTGTGGGAAAGTTGTGGGATCACTGGGCTGACACAAATTGAACCTTATTTGTGAGGGTGGGCCAAGTACCCGCGGCAGGGAAGAGCCCCAAAATTATTGTGGAGACATCAAAATGATCTACCACAAAACAACCTGCTTTTTCAAGGGAGGGCACCTGCATTTTTGACCCAGGCTCGGCGGCCTACACATTTCTGAAATCTAGACATGTGGGGGAGTCCGTGAGTGCACTTGTGACTGGCTTTGTATTGATGGTTTTGCTGGAGTTGATTGATACAAAGCCAGTCAAGTGTGCACTCTTGGGTGGATTTCAGCAAAGTGCTTTATTGGGCGCTAGTCGCAAAAGCACTGACAGATGTGTTTCGGCATGAAGCCTTCTTCAGTGTTAGTATACATAATAAATTATTACCTTTGTAAACCAAAATTACGTTACATACATTACCACCTCAATTCATCAAAATCGATGATGGCCCATGAATTCTTGTAAATACCATATTAAAATAGCGGCCATCTTGGAACATGTTATTTAGATATATTCAACCAAAGAAGCAATTGCAATTCATTATTTGAGAACATGATTGACTAAAATTATTAAAACCACAGAGATAGGAATAAATAGGGGGACAGAAAAGATCCACTGATTATAATGATCCTGATAGCGGTTCATAAATATCATCGTCTTCAAATTTTGTCATTTTCTGGAATAATATTTCCATATAGATAATATTTCTTCAATTCATCCTCAATAAAGCCCTAAATGGGCTAACTTTCTTATGGAGCCCCACAAGATATACAATCTATGGTATATTGCTATACCAAAATACCTCAGAGAATATATGTAAGAAGACATAACAATCAATTGCATGAAAGCTACCTGTCACAAAAAAACAATTAATTGCTATCCTAGGTGAACCCATAATTCTTCTTCATTATTCAGACCTTTGGGGATCTTGGTGTGTAACTCGATAATATACTTAGATTCCAAAATACGTAGCTTTTTAACCCTGTCCCCTCCTCTTTCATCTTTTTGCACCTTGTTAGACCTGGCACCATTGGTGTGGGTCTCCCTTGCCACTGCTATCCAGTGCCACAGTGCAAGTGTTCCCTATTGTAAATTGATGTATTAATTAGTGGTTCCATATTTGACTATTTGGTTTACTTGTCAGACCCTAGTCTAGTGCACTGAGTGTGCCCAGGTCGTGTAAAT
Organism: Lissotriton helveticus; assembly: GCF_964261635.1. Classification (NCBI taxonomy): domain Eukaryota; kingdom Metazoa; phylum Chordata; class Amphibia; order Caudata; family Salamandridae; genus Lissotriton; species Lissotriton helveticus. Next base: position 1,232,340,693 of record NC_136057.1, on the reverse strand, counting down.
CCAAATGCTGCTGGTGGGCTTGCAGCATTGGTTGTGCCACCCACAGAAGCAGCCTTGTAAAATGTGTCTAAGGTCTGCCATTTCAGAGCCTGCGTTCAGTCTGGTACTGTCATGCTGACTGGGCAAGTGCACCCACTTGTCAGTCCCTAAACCTTCCCTTTTCTTCATATCAGACACCCCTATGGTAGGCCCAAGGGCAGGGTGCATTGTAAGTATAAGGTAGGACAAGCCCTGATGTGTGTGGCATGTCCTAATAGTGAATTATAGCCATTTTTATGTTTCACTTTTGCGAGGCTACCTGTTCTCCATAGGTCAGAATGGGCTGTTAGAGTTATTACATTTTATAATCCTAACTGTCCCAGACAACATGGTAGAAATCCGAGTTTAGTATGCCTGAACTCAGAGTAATAAAATACATCTTTTAGTGAAGTTGGTTTTATTCTGGGTTTGCAAATACCACTTTTAGAAAGTAGGTATTTGCTTGTCTAACCATTCAACCCTGCCTCTGCTAGGTTGTGTATTCCTATGTCTGGTTTTTGTGAGTGACAGGGCTGGGGAATTCCAGGAGACAGGCTGAGTCAATCAGTGGTGAATAGAGAGATCTGCATCTAGTTGGGAGGGAGGAGTTGCACTTGAACCTTGAATAGGGCTGCGCCTGCCTTCCACAATGCTGGCTCCACTCCTGGGGAGCAGGTGATGTCTCTGCCCTGTACACTGAAAGAAGAGAAGGAGTCCTGTAAACAAAGTGCTCCAGGACTGTACTTGCCTTCCACAATGCTGGCTCCACCTCCTGTGGGGCGTCTGATGTGCCTGCCCTGCACTGTGAAAGGAAAGGAGATGTCTGGTAAACAGAGTGCTTCAGAACTGGTTTGGACTGGGCAAAGTCCCTTTTCCCCTCAGAGAACAAAGGATTTTGGGATATAAATATTGGGACCCTGATCCCATGAAATTAGATCACTTTGGACTACAAGAAGAAACCTTTACTGAGGAGAGGAACCTGAAGAAACTGAGGAGAGACTATTCCCAGGCTAAAGTGCTGCTTGGGGGATTGGTCTGCAGTGGTTGCCTTACTGCCAAAGGAAGGAGAAAGGAACTTTGTGTACATTGCTTTCAACTTGTGAAGGATCTCCAAGGGCTTGGAAAAGAGCTTGCCTCCTGCTGAAGTCTCAGGGACAACATACTTCACCCCCCAGCTCTCCAGAGTTCTTTTGCAAGTGCCTGCTGCTATTTTTGTCCTTCTGAGGAACTGCATGTCGCAAGGAGCTGGAAGCGCGACTCAACGAGAAGAAGCGTGTCGCCGTCGCTGTGCCTGCCGGCGCAACTCTGAAGGAGGGTGCCGCCGCTGGAGCTGTCACACTGCACCGCATCGGAGAGAAGCGTGCCGCAACGAAGAGGAAGCGTGTCGCTGTTGCTGTTGCTGCTGCTGCCGTCGCAACTCCGAAGAAGCAGGGTGTCGCCGCTGTGGTTGTCGCACTGCACCGCATCAGGAGAAGAATCTTGCAACGAGGTCAGAGCATGTCGCCATCGCTGTGTCTACCGTTGCAACCCTGAAGCAGGAGGGTGTCGCCGCTGAAACTGTCGCATTGCACCGCATCGACCAAGAGAACCTCGCATCCCCGAATAAGCGTGCCGGCGTCGGAGCTGCTGCCGTCGCATCTTGGATGTCACCACTGTAGTTGTCGCATTAAGCGGAAGCTTCATGCATCGTGGAGAAGAGCATCGCCGCTGGAGCTGATGCCATCGCATCATAAGGGTGTTGCCGCTGCAGTCCACGCATCGAACTGAGGACTTCTCGCATCCCGAGAAGCGTGCCGCATCTGGAAGATCTTCACGTCTTTATTTATTTGTATCTGAACTTTGCCGCATTTCTCATCGCTGCGACATTGCTTGTCGTGGAAGCGCAACGCAACTTAAGGTACATTGACCCAGAGTGTCTCATCTAAGAACTGATTTGAACTAAGCTTAAATCTACCATCTTAAACTAATCATAGTGTGTATTTTTTAAGTTTATGGTCTTGTGGTAACTCTATATAAACTTTACTTATTTTTGATATAAGACCTGTGTGGTGTCCATTTGTAGTGTTGTCACTGGGTTACTGTATGTGGTCACAACTGCTTAACTTACAACGCCTCTGAAATAAGCCTTGACTGCTCGCGCCACACAGCCTAGAGGGTGAGAAGGGGTTATTTTAGGAGTGTAATCCCCTTGTCCTGACTGGAGGCGAGGGTCCCTATTTGTCATAAGTACCTACCTGTGCCAACTAGAGACTCCCAAATCTAACACACCTGCTCTATGCAGAATAATTTCAACAAATCGCAGTTGCTATTATGTTTCATTTCAAAGTGACAGGCCACTGGGTAACTCTGATCTTTCATAGTAATAGCCTGCATATATTAAAAAAAAAAAATTTGGGTAGGTGAACGGTACTTCCTACATAGGTTTTAGGACAGGGACATTCTAAACAGTATACTGTATTCTCAGAATTACTTAACCCTGGGCGTAGTTCGCGTAGTCGCGCTACACGTAGTGCGGTAGGGAAATACTGTTCGCAATGATTGCACAGTGCCGGATGCTTGTCTGCACTGTGCAATCATTGCGACCAGCATCATGCACAGTGCAAGTGGTCATGTTCAACGCGGACTGGTAGTTTCTCATCACGAGCGGTCGCGAGCTTACGCAACCACTCACAATGAGAAACCTGACCTCCCTGCGTTGAGAATCTCGCTTTTATTTTCCACGCTCGTGATCGGAACATTGATGTTGCCGATAGCGAACAAGGAAAGAGTCTCGCAGGGATGTTGATTTTTCTTCCTCGCTGTCGCCAACTTGACGTTGAGGATCGCGAGCGAGCACAAAATGCCCGCTACGCTACGCGTTTTTTCACTGTGCTATGTGCGATTCGCGCAGTTGTGCAAACTACGCACACTCCGCGAGCGTAGCGTCGTTTTCTGCCCAGGGTTAATTACAATTCAGCAACTTATTTATCGTACTAAGTTTACTGAAACCCTGTTCTACAATCTCATATCCACTAACTTTATTGCTATATTTGCATGCTTTGCATTTCATGCAGGGAAAGAAACCAGTAATTGTATCCTTCTTAGCCGGAGTGGACCAATAATGGCTATGTACCAAGTGATCTTTTATCGATGAGCCTCATCTGTATGTGATATGAGGATAGGGGGTGATAACCCCACCAATAATATTGTCAGTTTGAAGGATATGCCAATTTTTCTTGGAAATCTGTACCACTCGATGCAAACGCTCACTAAAGTTGATGATCATCCTAATGGGTCTTTCTTCTTTATTAGTGTTAGATCTAATTGGGGTCTTACTTGCTAAAAGTTCAGATCTCCTCATAGTATCTGTCGCTCTCACTGCTTCATTAAGAATTCTTATGGTATATCCCCTTTTCGCAAATCACTCCAAAGCACCTGGCTATTCACAGTGTCATTTGTTTTTTCTGAGAACATCATTAACACCAGTGTGTTTTATTTAGACTTGGAAGTATACATAGAGAAGAATAAGTTACTAACTAAACTATACCAAAATCTGACAGCAGGGAATCCTGTATTACACACAGGTAGTCATCACCCTAGAAGTTTAATAAAGAACATACCCTGTGTTGAACTCTTATGTATCAAAAGAAATTGTACCAGTGATGAAAATGATCAGAAAGCCAAAGCAGGTGATATACCATAAGTATTCTTAATGAAGCAGTGAAAAGGACAGAGACAGTGAGGAGATCAAAAAAAATGTAAATAGAAGGAAAAAGGGGCATTGTAGGAATACCCTGACTCCCTAGCCTAGTGCTCGGGTCCCTGAGGGACCCCGCCATGACCATTTCCTTGCCACGAAATGGCAAAGATTGGCGAATTCGCAGCAACAATTTTAAAAAAGAAAAGTGGTCTCCCACGCTTATTTAAATCTCAGCCCCGGGGTGGGCCAGGTCCCAGGGGCATGGTTAAAAAAAAAGCAGGGGGTTCATGCAGCCTCTTCCTGCAGCTCTTAAGAGCTCCAGGGACCGCCACCTCCCCGGGACTTTAATATTGTATTGGAGGGGGGGCCATGTGGCCCGCCCTCCATTGATCCTTGAGAGCCCCGGGCACCCCCGCACCACTCCCCCCAGAGCTTTATAAATAAATTTTAGGAGGGACTGCACAGCCCCCACCTCATTGTCCTTTAAGGGCCCCGGGGACCACCACCTCCCTGGGGCAGCCCCTTAAAAATGAAAGGAGGGGGCAAGGTGGCCCACCTCCTGGAGCCACTAATGGCCCAGGATCAGCTCCTGCTATCTCCTGAGGTGGCCACCCTCAAGAGATAGCAATTTGCTTTTACTTGGAATTAGCTTGGACAACATTCACCATTCAGTAGCAAACAGTAAGACCTCTCCCAGTAGGTGGGAGAAGGAAAACTGCTCCTGCTCACTGGGAGTGGTCTTTCATCTGTTTTCCTGCCAGCTGTCAACCTGGCAGGAAAACAGATAAAAGAATTGCTCCCACGCAATCATGGATCAGCATTTGTTAATGCTCCCTACATGTGGGAGCAATGCTGACTCCCACTGGGTGCCTTGGGTGGGCTCCAGGGCAATTAAACAGTAGAAACTCCTGCATTTGGGTAGCCAATATGTGCAAAACTGTGGACTCTTGTTGGATAAATGGGCAGGTGCGTTCCTTTCTGGCTCTGATGCTGATTTCACAGAAATTAAACCTCGACATGAAGCACTTACAAAACATAGCAGGCACCCAATTTAAATCTCCGCTTCTGTAAAGGGCAAATGATCCTAACTTCCTGAGCTTGGTGTAGGCAAAGCGAGCGTGCTTTGTGGGCAGTTCCACATTTAATAACTATCCTTGGTGAAGTGATTGCATCATTGATCTATCAGAGTGCAATTGTCAGTGGCTGTAATGAGTGGGTTCTCTCTTGGCCTCTCCTGGTGAGAGCAGAGGTCATGGTTCTCCCTTTAAAAACATTAAGAATATGCAAAAGTGTGAAATTACCTGGAGGCACATTTGGCCCCACCTACCTTAGTAGTATGCAACTCACAGACACATAGAGTCACTCACAGACAAACAAAAGTACTCACACACCCATGTATGTAGCACTCACACACACAGTCACCAAACCCATTCAGCCATTCACACATTCACACACCCACTCACAGACCCATACAGCCACCAACACACCGACTCATAGACCAATACAACCATTTATAAACCCACTCAAAGACCCATACAGCCACTCACACAACCATACAGCCTCTCACACACCCAGACAACTACTCACAAACCCACTCACACACCCATACAGCCGCTCAGACACCCAGTTACAAATCCATACAGCCACTTACAGACCCACTCACACATCCATACAGTCAATCACACACCCACTCACAAAGGTTACAGGTTACAGTTAGGAAATAAAATTGAAATTCACAAAAAGCAAATGTTACAGGAACTTTATAGGTAGAAAATAACATTAAATATACCATAGAAATTCACTTCCAGGTTACAGGGACGTTATAGTTATGAAATAGAGTGAAAACAAACAATGACAATTTAATAAGTGATGTCATATGTGAGGTCATAAGCAGTGCATTGTGAGGGTATAAGTGATAGTTAGCTCAGGAAAAAGGCCAACCTGCTGGATGGAATTACACCAAATTTGGGAGAAAAGTGGATGTTGTTACACAGATTGTGCTTTTTGTTATTTGGTGCAAATCCATCCAGTAGCTTTTGAGAAATTTAAGCTGAAAATATAGGTATATCTCTGGCCGCGCATATTTTGCGGTGGTTTCGTGATTAATCGCGGATGGGTGTGCCATCTGGAATGCTGTAGTTATCTGGACAAAACTGGAACAGAAAGTTGTAGCTGCCATTTTATCATTCGGGGATGGTTCCGGGGGCTGATCATTTATGTGAAAGCTAAATTAAGGGTCAGGGTGGAGATACTCAGACCCCATGTTTGAGAAATTGGTGTGTTAGTGACACAAGTTATGTGTCCAAAATAGATTTTTTTCATCACACGCAATACCAGCGATGATAAGGTGACCGCCATCAATGCGCCCCCTGTACCATCACAGGGACGTCATAACTATTGTGGCCACACTGCAAATATTGGTGAAAATATGCAAAAATATATCAGTGAATCATTAATAAACATTGTATTATATTTAAATTCTGATAACTGGTTTTATAAAGTTAGTTAAATATTGTTTTATCTAGTGTGATGGTTAGAATTAATTTTAAAGTTATACATTTTGAATGTGGTGTTGGCTATAGAATTTCTGCTTTTACTTACCGCTTTTGTGCTGTATTTGCGGGAATTGCAATTACCAACATCATTGCGATCTCAGGCCTCACCGCGAAAAATGGAAAATAGGTTTTAGAGATGGTTGTACCAGAAATACACTAGAAAAGCATGAGTTTGGAGTGCACAGTTATTAACCCCTAGTGTGCAAAATACTGTAATATGTCTGCATATGTGTGTTTTACACTTTATGGAAAAGGAACGATCGTCACAGTTAACGGCATAGAAGTGACTCTTGGAATAACTGCAAAAAGGGAAAATAGGTCTAAAAGATGGAATTAAAAAAAACATAGTACAAAAACATGAGTTTAACCATGTTTTTAGCAAAGCATGTATAATATTAAGTAATTATGTGTAGTGCAATGTTTGCAATTGTTTTTTTTTGTTGATATTTTCGATGTGCTGGTGGCTGTTGAATGTCTACTTTTATTTTGCGATTTCCCAACGGATTCCCAAAACTGAAAAAAAGGATCTCTCTAAAGAAAATCAACAATATTTCTGGTAATAGGGTGACTCTGACAAGAGCCTTTGTGTTGATTGTGTGCACATTGGATGTGATGGTCTCTAAGGATTGTAGAAACAGTTTTATGAACATATTTCCTGGCTTTCTCAATTGGTGGTCAGAATTGATTTGACCACTTCCATTTCTGTCTTTGGCACATATTAGCGTACACCAATACAGTGTGATGGAAAAGTGGCATTAGTTCTGAAATGGCACCCTTCGTTAGGATTTCCAACACTACCCCAGTCAATGTGTGTCAACTTATGAAACTTTGTGCTTCTCTGGCCAAACCAACTAATCTCCACATTTGGCAATCAAAGTCCCTGTCAATACCTCGCTTTTTTGCAGCCTCTTTAGTCCACAATCCACACTCTTAAGCATTTAAAAGTGAAGGAGTGATAGCGGTCAGGAGAAGACTGGAGACGAATGAGGTAGTTTTCCAAATGAGAAGCGGTTAAAATGGAGGTGTTAAAAAAATATATATATTTCATTGGATGCTGTCAGCATTAAGTGACTCTTGCCTGGGACTCGCCAGTGACTCGGAGGCCATGTGGGGAGTGAAACGGGACTCCAACTCCCAGGAGCCCCGCAATTGCCAGCACCTGTGTCCCCTCTTGCCGCTGCCTGAAAACTGCTTGCGGCCGGCGCTCCGGGGGTGCCGCTGGCAGCAGTGAACTCTTGCCTGGGACTCGCCAGTGACTCGGAGGCCATGTGGGGAGTGAAGCGGGACTCCAACTCCCAGGAGCCCCGCAATTACCAGCACCTGTGTCCCCTCTTGCCACTGCCTGAAAACTGCTCGTGGGCCCCGCTCCACGGGAGCCACTTGCAGCAGTAAACTCTTGCCTGGGACTCGCCAGTGACTCGGAGGCCGTGTGCGGAGTGAAACAGGACTCCAACTCCCAGGAGCCCCGCAATTGCCAGCACATGTGTCCCCTCCTGCTCCGCACACAGCTTACATCTCCATGCAAGCCCTCGCTACGCCGGACGCGCGCGGGCGTGCGCCGGGCGAAGCCCGGGCCAAGGGCGGGCCCGTTTGAGCCCGTTAAAGAACGATTGAGGACGGGACGGGGCCCCCCCCTTTCATCTGCAAATAAAGGTTAGTACACATGTACGCAGACTGGCAATTTGTACAAAATTAGAACTCATACGTAATAACTACTGTAAGTGAGTTCTGCAATGGCTGTCTCCAGGCTTACTATTGTAATGACTACTACCAAAGTGGGGAAGGGTAGGAAGTCCACCAACGGGGGGTCAAAAGTGGGTACCTTGGATCAATTCCTTGCAAGAGCATCATCTGTGTTGGCCCACGAAATAGAATTGACTGAAAAGAGGCTATCCTTGGACCCTGCCTTCGACAAACGGTCATCTTTGGGTTTGCTGGTACATGCAGTGTCGCCTAATTACCAACAAGGGACAGAGTCTGATATACCAGGCAATAATGGCGAGGGGAGCAATCTATCAAAAGCTGCGGTAGGTTCACCAATCTCTTCTGCAACTATGGATGCTGTCTTAGCCACCCAAAGTTCTTCTAATAGCAATCATGAGCTTTCAGGATCATTGACTCCAAGACCAAAAACACGATCCCAAAATAGTTCAAAACTGGGGGATACAAATTCTGCAGTGGATCCTATTCCTAAAAGGAAGCGAGGGGGTGCCCCTTTGAAAAACAGTAAAGTGAAAATTCCGAAATGCAACAACATGGGGGAGAGTCAAACTTTAACATCCCCAAACAGCCCTGCCGCATGCACACTCATTGTACAAGGGACTACACCTATAACGAGCACCAACGATGGGTGCCCTACTGAGTTGGGAGCAGACTTTTGGACTAAACTAGAACTTATTTTTACAAAGACTTGTCTCCCTATTTACAAAGACTCACTACTATAGAAACCAGACTCACGTACCTTGAATCCCTGATGGACCCTGCCCAGGCACAGGACGGACTACGGGCCACAGGGGTGAATGGAAACCACAAGAGGCCGCCACCATACGGAGATGGTCAACACCCCGTCCTGTCCACCACAAACAATGTTCCAGTTTCATCTTCTTTTGCCGTAGTATCCAACGACCCCCTACCCCAACTAAGTAATACTGATGCAATTAATAACAATGCAATGACCAGAAGCAGGGAGAATGGGGGTGGGAGCGGGTCGGAGGACCGACAACCGCGATTAAATCGTATTATGCTACAGGATGTGCCAACAAAAGCTCTACCATGTATCAACCTTCCCCCTGTCTCTTTTTTCCATATGTGGTGGTGCTTGTAGGGGTTCCTGTTTTGAGCCAGGGGAAAAAGGAGGGTTATAGTGAACTTAAAAACAAATGTATCCAGTGGCTTAACCACAATAGGCTACTTCTCCTGTAGGTATCTGCGTTATAATTAATTTTAGGAACAGATGTGCTGTGGAACATATTTTCAACGGGGTCCCAGCACATTCTGAAACACAAATTCAATCCCTGCATCTATCTTACTTTTATCCCGTTTCTCACAATAACCCTAGTGGCTATAGAGGAGGACAGCTTTGGGAGGCCCAGGATACTTTTTGTCGTAGTGCTCAAGTGGGGGTGGCAAACTGGAAGGGAGTCAATACCTATACCCCTATATTCTCTACTTTTCCCCAAACCAATAGATTCAGTACCTTGGATCAAATAGATTGATGGCTTAGGATTGACGGTCAGGGCTCACCAGTAGGCAGAGAAGGATCCGATGTAAATGATGTAAACTATGAAGGGCCAAAAATAAAAAATAAATCAACATTTATAATTTTTTGCAGCGCTGTTATGGATTGCTCTCTAGCACTCACTACAACTCCACAATCCATGCAGTATTATGACATCTGGGAGAAATGTGGAGACAAATCTTGAAGTTGAAATTAGACCTCTGAAGGGACTCTCTGCCCCGGTGTTGTTGTACCTGCTAATGAAGTTGAGGGTCCTTCTACCGTGCATTGCCTTTTTGCTGCCTTTACACTCTTGCTATGGCATGTTTTTAGATTGTAAAGCATGGACATAGTCCAGCAGGAATAATATTTATGTGTGCCCCTTCCAATGTCTTGTGACATATTGTGCATTGCACTAGTCTGCTAACTAAGAATTCCTCTTAAAGAACGTTCAAGACAGATAAATGGGTGTGTTCTTATTCTTTTATTTGAAGCGTGTATTATCCAATGATATTCCTTTATTTACCAGTGACATGATTTTCTGTTTTGTTTTTTTAATTTTATTTTTAGTAAAGTTTTAAAAGATTTTTGTTCTTTTTTTTTGGTAACAAAAATGGCAACTGGGTTAGGAAGAATTTGAAAATTTGCACAGAGAAATGTTGGAAAAATATACAAGGGGAAAAAAATAGCATGTATGATTTTTTGCCGGATTGCGAATAGCTGTAGCAAATTTCTCACCAGCACTTATAACAACACTAAAGTCCATGAAATTCGTGTCCATTCTTGAAAATTCTAGAGCCATATCTGTTAAAGTAGGCTGTACCTCTGAAGAGACTTTCTGTCAGGTAATTGTTGCTGCTGCCACTGATATAGATGATCCTCAAGTTTCCCCCTGGTAGATCGTCAGTTGTAGATGTTATATAGGATAGGTTTTTTAGATGATATAAGATGGACGTCATCCCACATTAATATTTTTTGTTTATCCCTCTAGAGAGGGTCTTGTCACAGACTGTGCATTGCTCTAGTTTTTCAGCAGTTTTTGATTCCCCATGAGTTGGGGGTAACAATGAGTAGGTTGATAGGTGTTTGGTAGTTTTGTTCTATTTGTGAGTTCGAATCTTGAGTTATTTTTTTTAAACTTGTTTTTTTACAAATGTGTTGGTGAAAAAAAGTTAAACCAGTATGTTACTAAATAGCTAGACTCCACCTTTGTGTAAAATATGTCTATTTTACACATTTGTATTCGTGACTACTGATATCATTGGGACCTCCGGTGTTGCTGTGAAGAAGGAAAATGCATTTTTGATGTAGTTATTTCAATAAATGAATACAAAGGTGAAAGTTAAATTAGTATCTTACTCAATAGCTACACTGAAACTTTATGTAAAATATGTCTAAATATGTGTTTTACACTTTGTAAAAAAAAACGGTATTCGCAGTGTGTCCTTGGCAATTTCACTTATAGAATCGCACAGACACTACCTTTGCAGCCATACAATCACCCAGGTACTGCTCATGCACTTGCATAATTACCCAGACATTACACAATCACTCACAGACCCTTACAGCTACTCCCATACCCAATCACCAACCTACATAGTGACTCACACACCCACTCTCAAAGTTTTCAGGTTACAGTTAGGAAATAAAATTAAAAATACCTTTGAAATACTCTGAAAAAAACAAAGGTTACAGGCATGTTATAGTTAGGAAATATAATGTAAAAAACCTTGGAAATTCATTGAAAAAAACAAAGGTTACACAGATGTTATAGTTAGGCTCAAGTTTCACTCGTATAAAACCAGTAAAATTCAGCAGGTATAGTAAGCTGACCTAACTATAACTCATGCCCCACAATGCACTGCTTATGACCTCACATTATACAGCACTCATGAAAGGGGCAGTGAAATCACTGAAAGTGAAATTTTTAATTTTTCCTTCCATCTGGTGTTCTATCCCCTGGCTCAGATGAGCAGACCCAATAAAATTAAAGAAAATGTATATTTTGCACGTAAGTATATGGTACCCATAGCAAGGTTGCAGGTCTCACCATGGCCTCAGAGTTCTGTGAATATGTAGCAATAGGTTGTGCTACGTTTGCGTCATGAAGGCCATGCAGAATGAGATTAGTTACCCACAGAGGGTAGTGCTTAAGTTCTGGCCTGAGGTCAGACCCTGCATCAAACCCTGCAGGTTTAGCGCTGGGCCTGGTTAGAGGCCAGGGCCTGTGATAAACCACCACTATGCATGGTCAAAGATTTGTGCACTGAGGGATAAGGCCAGCTGCGGAATGTTGGGCCCTGAGCCCGGCCAGATGCCAGGCCGTGTGGCCAGCCTGCTGTGCATATTATCATTCAACAACGGTCCTTGACAGGTAAGGATGTGTAAGCTTTGAATATTTATAGGCCACAATATGCACTATAATGAGTAAGGTGTCCAGCCGGACCCTGAATTTAATAAATGGAAAGAATAAATGGCAATTTCAAAAGGAACATATATGAAGTGGGACACAGTCCTGTATCCACAACATACAACAAGGCTAGATACACAACATACAAATGGTAAACGGTTATCAGGCAATATTACAATTCGTGAGAAGCTAGTACAGAGGAGAAACAGTTAACCTAGCTTTACTCATGTAGTGAAAACACAATGAAGTCACACAATGGGGAACTATTGTTTAAACTACATCAACTGTCGACAGCGTTTCGATCCTATTTAAATAAAGGATCATCATCAGGACAACCAATGAAAAGCCTGAATGTGTAAGCCTATATCGAAATCGATAAGGGGCTGGCCGTCATAAGGCGCAACAACGGGAAGAACAGGAGTGGTGACCCTTCCACAGCGGGAACGGTATGTAGAGGTCCCGGTGTGATCAGGGTGTGATGGACTCAATCAAGGGGAGAGGGGTTGGCCTAACGGCTAAGGCGCTCGACCTCGGACCTGGGGATCTGGGTTCGAGTCTCGGTAACGACGCCAAAAACCTCCTGTGATTCTGGGCAAATCACTTAATCTCCCCGTGCCTAAAATGAAAGTGTGTCCTCATGTAACGTAAATGGTGCTATGTAATGCGCTCTGATACCTGATTCGGTTCGGGTCTAGTTCGCGCTATATAAAACTCTGCAAAAAGTATTTTTTTTTTTTAGAGAAGATGGCCCGTGAGGGCGGAACCTCGTGAGGTTATATCCGAGGTTCCAGTTCAATTGCAGTTACTGTCCGTGATGATGCGGAACCTTACTGTTCACGATGGAATAATCGGAGACGTCTGGAGGGCTCAATCGCACCGGTCAGGGCCCTGCTGTGCATAGCGGAGTTGTTGGCAACCCTTTGGCTAAGAGACAAGTGCTTTAGGGGTTGGCTTCCACAGCTGGTTGAGAACAGGGACTGAAGCCAGTTCTGACAGCACACAGCCGAAGTTTGTGCACATAGAAGATTAGCTGTAAACATAAGGTTGAGGTACAAAATGCAGTTTCATGAGGAATATGATTAAAAAAAACAGAAAGTCACTGAAAAACACAAAGGGTAAAGCAAAGTTGTGGTTAGCTTTGCCTATAAGACCATAACGTAGGTTTAAAAAGCAACTGAAATTATGCTGAAAAACCACGTTTAAAGGCATGGAATCACAGACCGTCAGTCAAACATCATGGTCTGTACGATTTGAGCACATCAGTGGATCTCAGACAGACAAGTATCTACGACACTACAACTAGTGAACATGTTCCTGCAGATTCTTGCATAATTTAATTAGGCCTCAATAGTCAAAGTAGGAGTAAACTAGCAATTACTGAGTATCCGTAAGGACACACAGGATTATGTTTTGTAGGTTGCTATCATATACATGCAGTCTTCCAGACCCCCCTTCTTGAGGTTTGATAATACAATACTTGCACCCCTTTCTGCCTGTCGAAGGGCTAACCAAATGTTATTATTTACATCGTTGTCGCCAGACATGTTTTACCAATTACTTAATGACTTAGTCTTATCAACTGAGAAAAATCTTTACTCTTTCCGTCCTGAACCATGGGATCAATGCCAAACTGTATGGCTTCCAACGTAATAAAATTAAATATGCATCATAAGATGTGAAATGTGGCAAATCCATTTTTGCTGGTTAACTCAGAATGTTGGCTCAGTGGATAAATGCAGCCACTTCAAGGATTTTTCTTTGACACTTTGGCCTCAGGTACAAATCCTTAGGGGTACTCCCTGCATTTTTTCTTTCTAAGGCTGATAAAATAAGTATCATTGAATTGGGTAAAAATAATCATTTGGAGCTGTGTTGTATATTGTGCCCCGGGTGTAAAGGATGTGTACACCCACTTCATGAGCATGCAGGGCACAATGCTATTACCGATAGGGGCCACCGATGCTTGTGCATCCTCTTCTGAAATACGTACATGTAGTGGTTAAGCTGTCTTGAGAGGGCATTCCTCATTTGCATGAGGGAGTGGCTGCATTCAAATGAGGGAATCTCTTGTCAGTGTTACCGATGCAGAGGCAAATATGGCCTTAGAAGGAGGCACTCTGTCATCGCACCCCCTTCCCCTGAGGCAGCCCTCCCAATGGTTGAAAGCATGTCCAATGGTCCATTGGCGGGTGCAGCCAGTACCTGCACCCACTATCAGGGGATTCTCTAACCCCTTTTTGAAGTGCAGGCGAATTGCAGTCTGCTTGGAGACCTATGAAAGGGCTTTGTACCTATTTGTAATACAGCACATTGTGTCTGTCAGTAGCGCCAAGTCACTTGTGGGATTTAGTGTGTTCTTTCCATATGTACCTGTTGTGTTATTGTGTTACATTATGCTGGGGAGGCCATGCACATAGGACAAACTCAAATTCACTTTATGTAAAGTGTACTTTTAGCATATTTCTGGCTTGGTTTGTTAGAAATATGTCAAGGCACTCCTGCATTTTTCTCCATCTAAAAGTTAAAAAAACAAAGCAACTTTATTGAACTGAAAACACAATATTTTCAATTTTCGTTTGTAGTTGAAGTTTCAGTATATGCTGGAATGAGTAACATTCAACTCATTACATCTCATGGGGCTGTTTTTTTTTTTATCCTGACCACGCCTCACATACACAACTACATGAACTATATACACTGAGACTGTCTTCTGGACCAGCTACTTCTTTGTTGCTGTTACAAAGTTTCTTGTACGAAGAGTGCCAATGAAAAGTTCATTCTTATTTATCTTGTTTTTAACCTTTCTATCACACTCATTGACCTTTCAGCCAATGGATCACAGAACGCAGAACATAACCTGATACACAGAAGAGATGAAACTAACTACTGCCAAAAAAGGTCATTCCAGACACTGACTAGAATTGTTAGATCTTAAGGTGGATACTGATTTTTGATTCTAAACAGGTTGAAAAGTCAATCTTCCTTGCCATCTGCTCAAACCTAATAACTGAGCAGCACCGCGATTCTTGCCTCTCAAGAAAATATGTTTTCATTTCTTCAGTATATTTGTGGAGCCCTTTAAATGTCACTCTGCTTTCAGCTCTTTCGTATTTTTAGCTGGTGCTTGTTCCTTTTGGCCGTCTAGCTGCTTGCTGGGTGTCACCCCTGATATCATACACAATCGATATTGGTGCGCGATTGCACTATCCTGGAGGCAGTCATCCATTCAGTTGGATTTTGATTATTTGTCTGGCAGCCCTGTTATAAGTTTGATCATCTTGTCAAATACAGGAAGAAACCACTGCTAAAAATAGAGTGACACTGATGGCTTGGTAGGAGGCGACTGCCAACTTCGAAAATTGGTCAACAACTAAAGCTGATGACTCTCAACAAGATGAAAAATTGAAGGCGACACTTTGACGGAACAATCTTCGGTTACTGTTTCACTAACCCAGAGAGGTGTATTTTGCTTGTAATTAATCTCATATTTTTGAAAAGCGACATTGCTTTATAAAAATATACACCTTTATGTCCCGAAAGAAAAGCGTTTTAATTCTAATGACAAGATTATTCAATTTCATTGAGATTGTCAAATAGCAATTTAATTGATCTTGAAACCTGTGAACATCTGACTACTGAACTGTGTACTGAATTCGCGGTTACAGAACGCAAGTTTATTCTTTCGAAGTTTGATTAAATCGACAGATTATCTGTTGTAGGATCCATGGCAACCTAAAATTGCAGTGTAATACATTTATTATACTTTATTAAATTGTGGTATAGAAGAGTGGAAATACAAATCTTTCATTTTCAGCCCAAATGAAAGTTTGTGTTTTTGTGGAAGGTAATTAATAACTCTTGTCGAAATTGTGGGACACTATATCCTAAAGAAAATGTTTAAAAATGTGGAATTTGTAACTCAAACCATCACCTGTCTGTGATTTTCAATGGCTAAATACAATGCCACGGACTGTGTAGACTGGAAATGGCAAGTGAATTAGACAGCAGAAAATGAACGTTGACACAAAAAGGATAAAGATTACAGGAGAGTATAGTGGATACTACAGATCTGGTTAAGAGTGCCCCGATAATCCAGAAGAATGCATGCAAAGGGAGTTTCTGCACTATTGGAGTTAAAACAAGTGCTGGAACAATGCAGTTTAGGAGTTTTTGAAGAGCTAAAGTATCCGGGTGAAAATGTCGAAATCAGTGCAGGAATAATTATTCTGGGATGTTACTCCTCCATTATCCTATAATCAATATTGAAAGTGTACACCCAATGGATAGTCGGCACCCTGATACCCACATTGATGTATATTAATAATCACCTTAAGGTTACACGGATTAGGGTTTTCTGAAGCAACAATTTAATTATGGTCCAATAAATAATTATCATACATGTGCATTGTTGTTTTGACTATGAGATGCTATACAGTGGCTTTTATGTAGTGAAACATCTTCTAGCTACCCAACAGGCATCCCTGGTAATCTAAGCCTTCAACACACTCTGTAAATCCAGCTTTAAATATGACTCTCCATCTGCCACAAGGTCTCAACACTCAATGGGGAGTGTATGCTGAAAGCACACCAGGGTGCTGATTCTGCTGGCGGCTTCCATCTTCTTTGATGGTTTGATTAGCATCTTCCAGATGCTCAGTTATGATACAAAGCAGCCATGATTGCTTAGAAGCAAGGCTTTCCTAATTTCTTCATTCTACAGGTGGCCGGATGTCAGTTGGTCGGCGAAGAGTCGACCTGATTCACGTACATCAGTCATTCTACGATACAGAATCTGGCATAGTCACAGGCGCTGTACAAGAGCTTCCAATTTGCCAATCACTGTAGGAAATGAAAGTTGCACTCACTCTGGTGTGATCCAAAATAAACCTGTTTATTTGTGGGTTCACAGCCAAAATGTATTTGTTTCTTCAATACTGTGCTGCTATGATTCCTGATGCAGAATTCAGCGGTCCGATTGGCATTTGGATTGAGGAGACAGAAGAATGTGTCTGTTTCTAGATGTAGATTATACTGGATGCCCATTGAGAAAAGGTTTGTAAAGTCTTTGTACCTGGTGCATCATGCAGTCCATGGAAGGCTCTCTACAGACTAAGTTTCAATATTATCAACCAAATCGTCTACTCTGCTACGCTATTGCTCATAATCTTGTGCTCCCCAAGATTAACAAATGTAAAATGGAAGGTCGAGCTTTCAGTGACTTTGCAACCAAATGATGGAATTCTTTACCCTGTAGTTTAAAGGACATGTTGAGTCTGTGCAATGTTGCCTCTTAGCTAGCACCAAAATGCTGTTTTTTAGTAAGTTTATGCTTTTCAGTAAATAGTTTGTGCTTAATAAAAATCATTAATATAATATGTCCAGAGAGGTGACTAATGGGATATGTAGGTCACTAAGTATTCATCCAGATATACACGTTGTTAATTCATAATAGCACATGCCTTACTATTCTGGAGTCTTATCCAAAGATCAATGCAGCCTTGAGTGGAATTTTTCAATGCAGAGGTTTTGCTCATCATTGGCTCTTGAATTCAATGTATATAGTGTTTGCTTTTTTTAATAATTAATTCAAACAGTTCTCAACAATTCGCAGTTTAAAATGCTTCCTATCACTTATTTTTAAATGCTGCCTTGTAGGGCTGGTACTGAATGATTTACATTAATGAAATGTTCTTGCATGTGTGGTGTCATTATTTTGCTCTTAATACTTGATTTACGCTGCTTAATTCTGTAACGTAGTATTTGCAGGGCTTTAAGTGGGAAGAAAAAACTAGGGGCTCTCTCAAAGGGCCGCAGCCAATGTAATTAAGGGTTTGGCTTAAAAACACGTAAGGTAAAAATCTTTGTTTAGCATAGTGTGCCGCCCGACTTGTATTTTGATGTTTCTGTCATTGCATCCAGATATATGATACAAGCCGCTCACTTGTTCTTTCCACTCGCCAGTCCACTAGAAGGAGGATTTCTATTGCAAAAAGAAGGGCTAATTTTTGGCAAAAGCTCACCTTGGGGGTTGCGCCGCTGGTGGGAGCATTACCGCATTCGGCGGACTGCCTGCACGCTCCCAGCGTGCGCCTGACCAAGAACTACCTGCTGCTTCACCGGGGGACTGCGAGGCCCAGCAGCCTTCACTGCTGTCAGCTGGTGCCTCTTCCCCCGGCGGTCACGCCCTCCACCTGCAGCTATTTACTATTCGCGACACCCGCTCCACGGGTGCCGCTCACTTGTTCTTTCCACTCGCCAGTCCACTAGAAGGAGGATTTCTATTGCAAAAAGAAGGGCTAATCTTTGGCAAAAGCTCACCTTGGGGGTTGCGCCGCTGGTGGGAGCATTACCGCATTCGGCAGACTGCCTGCACGCTCCCAGCGTGCGCCTGACCAAGAACTACCTGCTGCTTCACCGGGGGACTGCGAGGCCCAGCAGCCTTCACTGCTGTCAGCTGGTGCCTCTTCCCCCGGCGGTCACGCCCTCCACCTGCAGCTATTTACTTTTCGCGACACCCTCTCCGCGGGTGCCGCTCACTTGTTCTTTCCACTCGCCAGTCCACTAGAAGGAGGATTTCTATTGCAAAAAGAAGGGCTAATCTTTGGCAAAAGCTCACCTTGGGGGTTGAGCCGCTGGTGGGAGCATTACCGCATTCGGCGGACTGCCTGCACGCTCCCAGCGTGCGCCTGACCAAGAACTACCTGCTGCTTCACCGGGGGACTGCGAGGCCCAGCAGCCTTCACTGCTGTCAGCTGGTGCCTCTTCCCCCGGCGGTCACGCCCTCCTGTTCGAATTACAATAAATTAACTGTTCCTTCCCACGTAGCGGGACGCGCGCGGGACAAAGCGCGGGGCGAAGCCCGGGCCCGTTTAAGCCCGTTCAAGACCGGGCAAGACTGGACTGGGCCACCTCATATACGTTTGCTTTCCCCTTTTTACTACTGTTGTTATTGCACACATTTTAAATAACCTGTTCTTAGTCTATAGTCAACACCCCTAACCAGATATCCCTGTAACAAACCATATTGTATTATGTCCCCCAGAACCACTAGGAACGCTGTCAAAAAACAGGCCCAGGATGCTGCTCAAGTTATCGGCCCAATAGACCAATTTATCACCAAGGCGAATGAGGCCATTGAGCAGGGTATCACTATGTTGGAACGGAGAGTGTCTCAGGACTTGGTCATCGCCAGACGCTCCTCCATGGGCTTACTGGCTACAGCAACAAAAAAAACAGCGTCCCGCAGAGTTACCCCTACCATTGATAGACCATGCGGAGATCCATACAGTTCCTTGTACAGTGGACCTGTCCGCATCCTTAGACCTCTCCGAATCACATCTGCTGCAGTCACTGGAAAAAACTCCAGTTATTTTCGCAAGCCAAACTAGCGTGGCTCCCACTCCATCTGCAGATAGAGGCTTACGTGAGGGAGCATTCCCCAAAAAGAAGAAGAGGAAAATTAACAAACCACATCATTCTGTTAACTCTCCCCCCAAAATTATTCACACTGCCCTTTCCACTTCCCCCTTTCCCATACAGCCCATTGACCTTGTCCAAACTCCCCACCAATTACCCACCTCTTCACTTGCACAAGCAATAAACCATACTACCGATAACATTAATCTCAGCTCTAGTAACTATGACAGTGAATGTGGTATGGTTAACGATGGTAATCTAACTAGTAACACCTGTAGCATCGACAATTTACTCCTTAGTAAATCGGTGATCTAATTAGATTCTATCTAAAACCTATAGAAAAGTCTCTACATCAGGTTGAAATCCAACTAACCCAACTGTCTTTAGTTCTAAACTCAAGTAAAGTTACCAACAAAGACACTAATCCGGTTCAAGGGAGGCCCCTCATTCAGAATGCAAAAACATCTAAGGCAGGTTCGACTGTACTGACCCGCTCCAATATGAACCAAAAGGCACCGCAGAAACAGTTACAAAAACAGTCATCATTAGTTGTAACTAAGGTCCAAGTACCTCCTAATTCATCCAATTCTACATCGATCCCACCCCCTACTCACTCTAAGACACAGACCTCCACTCAATTAAAACCTTCTTCCGCCCTACCTACCCCGGCCCCCCCTTCCCAAAACACCCAGTTGCATTTAATACCATACCGAGAAATAGAAAGAGGAGGGGCCATCCTATCCATCTTCCCCCTGAAGCTTCCCCCTATGTAGTAATTATGACAGGTGTTCCGGAACTTTCTCCCAATCAGGATGAACCGGTCTGGTCACTAAAAAACAAAGTAATCTACTGGCTGTCCAACAATAGGCCATTACCAACCTTCCTGGACAATAGAGTCACCACTGTGCGTAGAGTCCCCTGGTTAGGCTCTGAGCCTAAAAACATCCAGGGTGATTGCGTCATAGTGAACTTCGCCGACCCAAATACAGTAGAGCACATCTGCTCCTGGGGCGACCACACATCCACTGAAGGGATAGTCACTCATAGATTGTCATACTTTTACCCTCCGGCTCCACGACACAATGTCGGTCCTCCTTGGAGCTGGACAAGAGTGGCGAATTGGGACGGGAACAGAGACCGGGGTCACTGGGCAGGATATGGATTTAGCAACCCAGCCCCTGGTCCCTTCACAAATTGGAGAGGCCCACCCCTAACTAACAGATATGAATGTCTTTATATGGTTGACTGACCATCAGCTCCCTCTATAAATACCAAAAGTAGAATCAATATCCAAGTTCAAACTACTTCCATCTTTAGAGGAACACTGATGGCAGGAGCACCTTGCACTCCCCCTCCTGGCTCTCTTGTAGAGCCTTTTACAACTCCATTGGAACTATCCCCCTATCCGGCAACTTTTCCGGAACATGAACTCAAACATGATTACCCATCCCTCCCTGAAGAGTCACCTAAGAGGCAACTCCTCAGCAACTCAGCCTCAAGTGAAATACATCTCTCTTCTCCCACCTCTCTCCCAAACACCCTGCCCCGACCCCCAACTCCCTCTGCTAATTCACAGTATTCAAATTCTACTTTACCCCTTAAATGGGAACTCCCAATTATTTACTGGAATGTAGCGGGCCTCAGATCCAAGATCCACCTCCAGTCATGGACTGACGTGATCATCAAGCACAAAATAGTTTGCCTTCAGGAAACCTGGGCAATTGACCCTATTCACATCCAGGGTTATAAAACGTTCCACATTTCCGCCAGCCCATCCATTCACGGAAGATCTAAGGGCGGCTTAGTAATCTATTTTTCTAATATTATGTCACCCACGACTATAGAGGTATCTCTAGCGTCCCCAACTGTTCAAATCCTAAAGCTAGCCTTTGATAATACCTCTATCTACTATCTCATTAATATGTATAACAACTCCCCCCCCCCGCTGAGTGTGTAAAGTCATTGTCAGATATCACCCTATATCTTCAAGAACAGAAAGCAAAATTCTCACAGCTACAATGTTATGTTGTGTGGGGTGGTGATATTATTGTTCATCTGTGTAGCAATTATAAAAAAGGTATCTGCGGGCTCCAAGATGAAAATGACTCCTCTATCACGCATTTCACTCACTCTAATATTGGTACTACTTTGAATGAATGTCTTTTTTCTTTAGAACTTGAGTTTGCCAATGAAATAGTGTATCCCCCTGTCGGGTTTAAGTCGACCTTTCACGGCAGAGGCCTTTCTACCACCATCGATTACATCCTGTGTTCGCAAACCCTAAAGAATCGCTTAAACCATTTCAGAACTGGTACTGATCCGTCAAGCGATCACTATTCCAACAGTATTATCATTATCCTTAAAACAGCCACATCAGCCCACACCAAGACTAGCCTCTTAACCCAGCAATCTCTGGCTATGGATAAAACTAATGGCTACACAGTAAAATGGTCAAAGATAAATCCTAATGAGGTTACTAAAAAGATTATTCAAAAAACTCTTCCCCTAATAACCATCTGTCTAGCGGAGACCTCATC
This sequence comes from Lissotriton helveticus, assembly GCF_964261635.1. Classification (NCBI taxonomy): domain Eukaryota; kingdom Metazoa; phylum Chordata; class Amphibia; order Caudata; family Salamandridae; genus Lissotriton; species Lissotriton helveticus. The sequence continues at coordinate 1,232,318,861 of NC_136057.1, read as the reverse complement.
TCCTCATATGATCCTCTCTAGTTTTGTTAACATCCTAAAAGCTATCCAGCAGGAGCTCACTCGCCAACATAAGGTCCATGATAAGGACTCCCGGGGGTGGTTCGACACCCATTGCCGCAAAGCTCTCTGTGCGCTAAAAAGAGCACTTCATAGTCAAGATAGGGACGTGGCCCTAATAGCCACATTAAGAAGGAACTGCAAATTGGCCCAAAAAACCCGAAAACGGGAAATAAAAAAGAATCTTTGGGCCCAATTGCACGAGAGTACAAGAAGTAAGGATAGCTCGCTATTCTGGCGAATAGTTAAATCCCCCTTCTTAGAGGACGCTACAGCTGTCCGTCACCTAGATGTGGCAGTATCTGCTGAAAAATGGGTGGCTCATTACTCACAGATTTTTGGGGCTCCCTCCTCTGCAACCTTGACTTCCCAGACCGAAGAGGAACTCTTTACCACGGATAATATTTATCCTATCGACCTCCACTTCGACCTCGCGGAGGTCACAGCCGCATTGACTTCCTCGAAGACTGGGAAAGCTCCGGGCCCTGACGGAGTTCCCCTCGATATCTTTGTGAGTAACTTAGATTTATGGTCCCCAATTGTCGCACAAGTCATGACTGCAGCCTCCCAGGCCGGCCTAATTGAATCCTGGTCTACATCTGTGCTTTTACCCATTTTTAAAAAGGGTGAACGCGATAACCCAGCCTGTTACAGACCCATCTCCCTCTTGGACTCACTGGGTAAGGTCGCCGGGAGACTAATCCTGGAGCGTCTCCAGGACTGGGCCAAAGAGAAGAAGATCATAACCGACCTCCAGTTTGGGTTTCAAGAGGGATTGGGTACTGTAGAACAGGCCCTTAATTTGACATTGTTAATGGGTAAATATGCTAGGGCCAAATGCGGAAACCTCTATCTGGTCTATGTGGACCTAAGTTCCGCATTTGATTGCGTAATACACTCCAAGATGTGGGAGATACTGAGCAACCTGGGCGTAGACCCTCCACTCCTTAAATTCCTCCGAGAACTTTACACGGATGCTAAAGCATGTGTGAGGTATGGCATTAACGGAGAGTTATCGGATTCATTCAGCATAGCAAAAGGCGTTAGACAGGGGTGTGTCCTCGCTCCGTTTTTATTTAATATCTATACAAACGGCTTGGAGCAAGCGATGCTAGAAGACAACAAGGATCTCCCCTGCATAAACACCAGGCCTATTCCAGCACTATTATATGCTGACGATTCCGTTATTCTGGCGAGAACCCTAAACCAGCTCCAACTCCAACTGGACAAGTACTGTCAATTCATGCTTTCGCTTGGGTTAAAAGTAAATAAGTCTAAGACTTTTGTGATGTATATAGGTAAGAAAGCCCAGAAACGCAAATCTCTTTTTATAGATAATGTCAGATTAGAAAACGCTAGGGAATACCCTTATTTGGGGATCCTCATTGATGATTATAACACATGGAAACCTGCTATCACCAGCAAAAAAATGCAGTTCGAGCGCACAACCATGGCGCTGACGTCTTTTTCCAGGAAGTTGGGCAAGCCCGCGCCCGATGAGTTGCTCAAGATTTATCATACCAAATGTCTGAGTGTGGCAACTTACGGAGCGGGCGTATGGGGCTATGCTCCTGTTGGAGAGCTCCAAGTAATCGAAAATGCTTTTCTGAAATATGTATTAGCCCTCCCTCGAAGTGCTCCAAATTACGGAAGCCACATTGAGCTCGGTCTGGACTACCTAACTGATACCATTAGATACCAACCGATCCTCCTCTGGCACCGTATATGGACCAAAGAGCAATGCCATCTCACTCGGTCACTAATAACCGATTGTCTATCCCTAACTCACTGGAAAAAGATTCCTTGGTTACTTTATGTGTTTAATTTTCTGAAAGATCTGAACTGTTTAGCTTTTTTTACTAATCCTTCCTTACTCACTGACATGCCTAGAAAGACTCTGAAAAATGTATGTGTTACCCATCTAAGAGATCTTCGCATGTGTTCAGAAATGGGTAAACATTCAAATACCCAACTAATGACGATCCAATCCTCCTCTGGCATTCAACCATATCTGTCATTTTATTTGTGAAACTTTGATAGATATGTTTTAACTAGATTTCTTTTTTTTTTTTTTTCTATCGTCTTGTCTCGTTCCCTGAGCTTTCAGACTGGTCGCGTGAATTATCTAGATGCCCTTGTGACGGCAATACTCCTCAGTCTTCCTTGCATGTAATTTTATTTTGTAGTTTCTACGAGTTCCCGCGTAAACGCTGGTTGGTCCCACTTCTCCGTCAAACGGGACTGAGAAGATGCAGACCTGCTCTCCTGGCACTACAGCTTTTAGACACGCAATTTGTTGCTAAGAGTATAGCCTGTTTTTTAAAGGCATGTCTGAAAATCCGATCCCAATTGGCTGTTTCTGCATTGTAAACCTTATACGCACAATTTACATTTAACTGTTTTCAAAATTTGATGTATTAGTAAATAATGTACATACAACCACTTTTTTACAAATCTGATCTAAATGTTTTTAATATGTACTTTTTATGATTGTAAAATCAATCGAAATAAAGTTTATTTGATTTGATTTGATTTGATACAAGTAACATCATACATACAACCATACAACAAGTCAGGACTATTGGCTTTGTCAATGGTTGTTAGTTGCTTAAGATAAATTAGCAGCGACTATGGCTTGTTGTATATAACATTGAGAAAATATTCCACTTAAAGCCATGGTGACACCATGACGCTGTTGCTGCTTCTGCTTTTCAAAAAGAGAAGAGAAATACAGAGAGAAAATGACTCTCTTTAAAGGATTTCCCTTCCCCTACAACGCTCACCTGGCATGATATCATTCCATAACTTCTCCTCTACTGAGAAGAGAGCAGTGTGAGCATGCGCACATCGATGAGCCTGCTGTCACTGCAGTCAGGAAAGAAATGGACCGCCTGTACCAGGGCAAAAACGAAGCCCGATAGGGACCTGTTTCGAGGTCCCCTTTTAAAAACTGCTGGTGCTCAGCAACGGCGAGACCCGACCCACTGAATGCCCTGAGTATTTGGATAATTTTTTGACAAATCCCCTACCACATGGACTCAGAAAATTATATATCACATTCCAAGAATTCCAAGGTAAATTCAGTATGCAACATTCTTATTCTAATGTAAGACAATTCCGCACCCTCTATAGTGGGTGTACAGACTGCAATTACCACATTTATGGTGACCCATGATGGGAGGAAAACTGAACAGTGTGCCCATTGTTTGATTAGATGATTCAATAAGGAAATCCGATTTTGTCAATTCATCTCTGAGGTTGCAGCTTCTTTAAAGCTAGAAGATGGGCTCTTCTATATTAGGAATGACTCCTGTCAAAATATGTAAATTTTTTGGAATGAGTATTTTGATGGAATCTATTGGTTTATTGAAAGTGGTAACTATTTGTTGAGAATTGTCCATACACCTCATTGTTAATATGGATTTACATGGAATCAACCAAACCCTCTTCAGATATCTCCTAAAGAGAATTTTGGGATGATTGTGCTGTGTTAAATTAAGTTCCAATGAAGTTGCACATCAGCAGTACTCCTCTGTTTTGGTGAAGTTCCTTCTTAACCTCAATAACTGTCTGTATAGAAAAATATCCTTTAGGTTCCTTTGGCAGAAACTGGAGTGGTATTAAAATGTGTTTTATCAGTTTACTTGATATGAGGTGCAATGTAGATTAATTCATCTTCATGTCTTTACCTTCAAATCGTAGAAATAAATGTCAAAAACCCTCATCTTAGTTTCAGGACTACCTCCCCCTAAAAGTATTCCATTGTTCCATATTGGGACTCGCAAACTAGCCGTTGTGCAGATCTTTTCATATTTAGGAGTTGCTTTTGATACCAAACAATCCGGTCACTCATGGTGGGTAGCAGGGCACAAACAATGGAGCGCACTTTGGCAGCAGTTTCCAGTTTTACTAAGAAACTGGTCTCAAAGCCCTTAGCAACAATAAAAAAGATTTACATTGCCAAAAGAATCTTGGTAATAACATATGGTGCAGGGGTTTGAGACATAGTACCAACCAACTCCTCACAAAAGATAGAGAATGGGTTCTTTAAGAGGATCGCTCACTCCCTCATTCTCAAACTAGGTCACTCACCTAGAGTTCGGCTTGCCCTATGTGCCCAACATAGCAAGAGTAGCCCCGATCATGCTCTGGCACTCAATATGGAGCGGGGATACAGTGGACCTAAATGAGACTATCACACAAAACTGTCTTTTATTGGATAAGGCACATAAAATCCCCTGGCTAGAGTATGTTAAACAGAATGTCTACTCTCTAGGAATTCCCGAATTGTATGTAAATCCCAGCTCATGCTCCAGGTTCAAAAAAGGGGCTAAAGGCATTATTCTGAGTGAAGCTAGCCCATGAAAGCTAGCCTATAAATCTCTGAAGGTAAAAGCAACTGTAAAATTGTATTACTTGATTCCACCTCGGATAGAGGGTTCATACTCGTATTTGGTTATGGTAAGAAATCTGCTACATAGGTTCATCCATTTAAGGTTCCACCTAATCCCAATTCCTCTGATGTTGGGCTTCACTTTGAAAAAGTATGTTTTAATGACCTGACTACTTGCCTGTGCGATAATCTATCTGCCCAGTCTGACCTTCACCTCCTTTTCTTTTGTAGGAACAGAGAGCTAAATATATTGTACCTCTTTTAAGGCAGTTTAATTATAAGCAATGATGTGTTGCCCTGTTCTCTATGAAGAAGCTCCACGACCCTTTTGTATGTTTCTGTGTAGCTTCATTCCTTTGGGGTTGTAAGCAAAGGAGACATTCAAAAGATTTTGAAAGTTTTGCTAACCTTTAGCTCTATATTTAATCTCCTTGAAACATTATGAAAACTACCCGAATCAGGCCTGATGTGACACAGGACTGGTACAAAACATCTAATATTTTTAAATGGTTTTATAATTCCCTAAGGGTGTTGTTTTAATTTAAATCAATTGTTTTTAATTATTTATTGATGAATTAATCTGGTAACTGGGTAAAATCAGCAATTTATTTGTCCCCTTACAGCGTTCTTTGCACAAATTATAGACACTGAATTGCACATTTTTCCACAGTCTAACCCTATTCCACCATTTTCTGGAGGGTTGTGACTTGAAGTTTTGGTATTATAATTGGTAATTCTTACTCATTTTTATTGTACTTAGAAGGATGATATTGTATTATTTTGCTATGTCTTTGCTCTTCAGATTACATCGAATAAAGTTTATTGAAACTAAATTTTATCTCTAATCCAATTTAATGACATCTGTACTTCTGATGTGTGGTCGTTAAGTAAAGTATTAAACTACTTTAGTTTTTCTTGTGTACCTTTCTTGACAACCATTGTATCCTGTATGTACATATTCCACATACCAGTTATGAGCTCCAATGGATTGTTGTTTTATATACCTTTATCATCCAAGGTAGCTATAAAAATAGTTTCAGGAGCAAAGGGACAGCCCATTGCCGGCCCCTTGATTTGCTAGTAGAAATCCCCACTTGAAGTAAATCCAATTCAAAGAAATCTTGGATAACCTCAATATAAACTTAGAGGAACAGCACATGGTCTTCCATGTTTCTGCAAATACAGTTCCACATTTCTATAGTGGGATCCTAGTGGATTTTTGTAAAAATATATTCCACTGTGATTGTGGCTAATATTTGGTTGACTGCTCTGTATTTCATACCTTCATTCTTATTGATGACGTCTATTTATCTGCTTACATTAAAGGGTACATTTTCAACAGAGTGAGTGATGAAATAATCAACATATTTGCCCAGGGTGTCTAGTACTTAATCCACACCAGACACTCTTGGCCTCCTTGAATGGATTTTTGCATTTTATTGGGTCTTAGGTAGGATCTACTGGACAAGAACTCAGTTTTCTTTATTTAAAACCCCCAATTCAATCTTGCTGAGCCATTCTTTATTGAGTCCCTTAGGTAAAACAGACATTATTTCTGTTTAATGTCTTGGGTAAGATGTGATGGTAACTTACTGTTGAGGATATGGTGCATCTTATAATCACAGATATTTTGAGCCACTATTGCCCTGCCGTTGTGGCTGTTTTGAAATTGATATCCACATCATCTTTCAGAATGTTCTTAACCTTCAACTCTTCCTTAGTTAAATTCAAGTTCAAGTTCAAATAACTTTATTCAATTCCTTTGAATCATAAAAGTTTTGCATACATACATAAAATGATAAAATATTCATATAAGGACTTATACAAAGGTTAACATTTTTTTTTTTAAACAGGGCATATTCTCCTCCAAGGCACTTGCTTCCCCATCACAAATTCCTTATTAACAAAGTTAAAACCTCCTAGCATTCTACAAAACATTTATACAGAATATGTAAGCTCCTAAGATCACTTAAAACTTGATTTCCTTTTACAATTCATACCGTTTCCTGATTAACAAAGCAGTTCCAATTAGGTTAAGCACAGTGCTGCAAAGAGCAGCAGTGGATATTGATCGTAGGTAGTTAAAACCCTCCTGATAAGAACAGGGACGGATTTCCTTCAGAACAGGCCTGATAACCCGTGCCCTCGGATCTTTATAGAGTGTGGAAAACAGCATAAAGTACATAGTGCTTTGTTGGGCTGAATTATTACGGGACGGGGAGTCAGTCTCTCACACCAATATGCCTGTTTGGGAAAAGCCACAAGAAAGTGCAATGTGCAGAGACGAAAGTTAGTCATAAGGAAACGCAATTGTACTTGCATAGTAAATGATTTATAGAATTGATGATGGCTTAGGGACCCACGATTTGGTATTCCAAAATCCTGACTAGACATACTTAATTCAGTGTAATATGCATTTTTTATAACCAATTTCATTTTAGATTGAATACTATCGGGATTGTTCTAATAGTGTCCTAAACTAATTCTGTTAAAAGTATACATGACATAGCGAAGCCAGGGGATAGCCAGAGCCTTATCAAGGTTCATACAATCTCTAAGGATACTCCTAGAGAATTTCCTCAGTGGTCCAAACTTTTCCCCATAAAATCAGTGGGGTGATGTTTATTCTATTTTTTACATAATCTAGCCCCACTTCAGAATGACAAAAACGTGTAGAAGAGCTGATAGGAATCATCATTAATTGTTTTAACAATGTATTCTTCAAAATGTGAATCTGACAACTTTTATGATGACCCATACTCCTGCCCCGTATGTAGCTACTGACACAGAGTATCGAGCTGCACGTTGCAGCTGCTGAGCAATTGTAGAAATTGAATAGCTTTTTGCACATGATTTTTGAATGTTTTTAAAATAGTATTTTAAATAGTAATTTATCGCTTCAAAAAACCGCATTCTTTCATTGTTCATCTGTGGGGACGGAGTTGTGTTTAATACTCCGGGGGAGGCTGACATCTTGGGAGGAGAGGATCAGCGGCATAGTTGCCTGGGGAATTCTCGCGCCCGGGACCAAAAGGTGGCGGATGACGCGATCGTGTGCCAGAAGAGAGCTCACAGAGTAGCGAGCTGCACGTTAGGCTGCTGCTGAGCAATTGTAGAAATTGAATAGCTTTTTGCACATGATTTTTGTATGTTTTTAAAATAGCATTTTAAATAGTAATTTATCGCTTCAAGAAAACGCATTCTTTCATTGTTCATCTGTGGGGACGCAGTTGTGTTTAATACTCCGGGGGTGGCTGACATCTTGGGAGGAGAGGGTCAGCCGCATAGTTGCCTGGGGAATTCTCGCGCCCGGGGACAAAAACGGGCGGATGACGCGACCACGCAGCGCCGGATGCGCGCCAGAGGCAAGCCCGTCTGCGCCCGTCCGCGCCCAGCCGGGCCCAGGGGCCAGGACCCCTGGTCGGCCAGGGGGAGGATCCCGCACCTATACAGCCTCACAGTTAAGCCAGCTGCGCGGCCCACACACATGGCATTCTTGTTTGGGACCTCCTTTTATTTGCCCACAATGCCCCTTAGTCCTGGATATTGGCAGTTTGGCGGGCAGCAACCCTCCTCCAGTCACTAAGTATAAAATGTGTTTGCTTAACTGCCGTTCACTTTCTAAGCCTGCGCTAGAATTACGGCTCATTTTGGAAAACCATAGTCCTGATGTTATGTTTCTCACTAAAACCTGGCTCACGGACTGGTCTAATCCAACCGTGGTCCAGGCTCTTCCATCAGGATATTTTATCCAAAGGCAAGATCGGATAGTGAGTAGAGGTGGGGGCTTGCTATTATTTACAGAGAGCCTTTTAGCTGCCGAATTAAAGATGGGTTGATCTGCGATTGTGAAAGTTGCTCCTTCCATATAAGTTTTACTTCAATATGTACCTTTTCAGGTATTTTAATATATCGGCCGCCGGGAGTCATTGGCTCTTTTAATAGTGATCTAATTGAAAATATAGCAAATCCCATAAGCACTTTGCTGAATTATTCAGTGTTAGGCGACCTAAATCTGCATTTGGAAGAGAGCACTGCACCTGGTGTGGAAGAATTAGTTGACTCACTAGGTACACTACTGCTTATTCAGAAAGTGAAGGGACCGACCCACATTAAGGGACACCTTCTTGACCCTATTTTTACCAACTCTGACATAGCTGTTGATAATCCTCTCCTGGTACTTTGGAGCGACCACTACTTGATTCCCTTCTCCTGGTCTCCACCTACTAAGGAGATGGCAGGAAACCACTTGAAAAAGCTCAGCCAAAATTGGTCAAAAGTTCCTTTGGAAACTTGGGCAGCTATCCTCACAGATACCTGCCCGGTACTTGAAGATGACACAGAAGTAGCTAATGGCCAATTTAATAACTGGATCGGAGTTTCCTTGGACCAGTTAGCTCCAATAAAATGAGAGATATTAAACAAGGCCCCAAAAGATTAGCACGGTATACCCCTGAGTTAAAAGATCTGAAACACAAATGCAAACAGTTAGAGAGGCAGTGGCGGAAAGACTACACATTAGAGAAAAAGCAAGTCTACCGTGAAGCTATAAAACTCTATAAATTAGAAATTTGCACTGCGCAATCGAAATTCTACGAGGCAAAAATTGTATCAGCTTCAAACACTCCTAGAGAAATTTTTACAATATTCAGATCCCTTACTACTCCCTCTACTAATAGAGTCAAGTCAAGGGATTTACTGGGCAGATGAAATGACCTCGCCGAGTTCTTCCATGCCAAAATTGAGGCGATCTACTCAGTTTTTCAAACAGTTGATAATCAGGAAAATGAACAACAATCGGCAGTGACAAGAGACTTTTTACAATCTAGTCTCGAATCCTTCCTGCCTCTTAAGCCTGAGGGCATGATATCCATACTGAAAAAACTAAAATGCTCCCCTAGAGATATGGCCCCTCCGACCATTTTGAACAAGGTATCCATAGAAGTAGCCCCCACTATTGCTGCACTTATCAACCTGTCACTGGAAGTTGGGAAAGTACCTGCTCAATGGAAAAAAGCTATGGTAAGAGCTTTGCTCAAAAAGGAAGGATCTGATCCGGAGATATTGGCAAATTACCGCCCTATCTCACTATCACCTGGAATAGCAAAAATGGCTGAAAAACATGTAAACTCTATCCTGTCATCATATCTTAAGGATAATGATCGCCTACACCCTACACAGACAGGTTTTAGACCCCATCACGGCACGGAAACTGCTCTGGTGGTTGTAGTGGAGGAGGCTAGAAAAATTATGGATGCAGGAGGATCAGCAGCAATAATCCTCCTAGTCTTCAGTGCGGCCTTTGATATCGTCAACCACCAACTTCTTATCTTTAGATGTCAAGAATTGGGGGTGACGGGAACCGCACTGAGGTGGTTAATATCTTTCCTGGAAGGTCGATCATTTTAAGTCTTCGAAGATGACACCACTTCCAAGATCATGACATTGAAATGTGGAGTGCCACAGGGTTCTTCACTGAGCCCTACTCTTTTCAACGTATATATGCACCCTTTGGCAAAAATTGTGGAACCATTCGGCATACAAATAGTGACGTATGCCGATGACACGCAATTCATTGTATCCCTCAATCAATCAGGAGACAGTGTGCATCATCTCCCTAGGTGCCTTGAGAAAGTCTCAGCCTGGATGAAGGGCTCCTTCCTACAATTGAATGCAGAAAACACGGATCTTATGATAGTGGGCAAAACTTTGCAACCTGGTCCGACATTTAATTGTCCCAATTGCATGGGGAATCTGCCCACACCCAAAGACCATATAAAGAGTCTGGGTGTCTGGCTAGATGACAAACTTAACATGAGGCTCCAGGCAAAGAAAGTGGCAGGGTGCTGCTTTGGAATGATGAGAATGGTGAAAAAAATTCTTCCTCTTTTACCCTTCTATGCGAAGAAGTTGCTTCTCCAGGCGTTGATAATGTCACGCCTGGACTATGCAAATGCACTTTATCTTGGAGCCCCTCAGTACATGATAAACCTTCTGCAGAAGGTACAGAATTGTGCAGCAAGAATGCTCTTGCATACTCCCCTGAGAGAATCTGTGAGGATAGCGTTGAATCATCTCCACTGGCTTCCAATTGCTGAGAGAATTCAATTTAAATCTCTCTGCATCACGCACAAGATTCTAACTTCCAATGGTCCACCAATACTTCAGCTGATGGTTTCCCCATACTGTCCTAAAAGAGCTCTTCGATCTGAAAGTAAACGCATGGCCATAGTACCGAAAATCAGTAGGACTAGAAGTGGAGGACGACGTTTTTCCTATGTTGCCTCCAAGAAATGGAATGACCTTACGGAACGTATTCGGTTGGTAAAAGATCATCTTTCCTTCCGAAAAATGTTGAAGACTCATCTATTCCCAGCCAGATAATCAGGCTGGGAATAGATGTCGGTATAGTGCCGGTATAGTGAGCCTTCGTCATCGAGGGCCTATGCCGGCTCCGGTTTCAACAAAGAGTTGCTTCCTTGTGGCTGTCTTTTTCGTAGCAGTGTGGCTGTTGATTCTATCTGACTAAGCGGGAATTTCAGTGCTATCTTCTAGAGTACACATGGGGCTTTTAGAGATATGGAACATTTACCTTTGGTTTGTGTTTCTGTTGCCCCCTTCTTTTAGAGCGGTGCTTCTTCCTCCTGAGCCATTACCAGGAGAGGTGAGGCCTATTTTCCCCTGCACAATAGGTAAGCAGGTGTTTGGTTACGTCTAAGTGTAGAAACTATCCTGTGATGTAATTCTAAATAGCATTTGGCATAGAGCTCCATGCCTTATTCTGTTAAAACCATGATTGTCTGGTGCTATGACACTGATGTCTTCATTACACTTGTTTTTCTGTGCTTGTATATTATGTGATACATATTTGACTTCTCATACTATGTTTTTTTCTCCCACTAGTGGTACAATCAAGCCATGTGTAGGGAAGAAACAGACACCTAGGACCACAGGTGATCCCGTTCCTTTTTTGTTACATTTATTCTTATCACTTTTTGCACTTTGCAGTAGCACTAGTACACAAGTCCTGAAGAAGGCAAGGACTACTTGTTCCATTTTTTGCTGAAACATGTCGACCTATACCATCTAGGCAGCTATTTGTTCAAAACTGCATTTTGCTATTCTGTTTTTAATATTGGAGGACTGAGCAGAAACAAAAATAAAAAACGTGTTGCTCCTTCACCCAATTTTAACACACTTTTTCACATTCACATGCACTGCAACCCCATCACCCACTAATAGAACATAACTATTTAACAACATAAGGACAGTACAGAGGGCTATTTGGTTGATGAAGGATATTCCATTCTGTCCTCACACATCACCTATAGCTCGTATGGTGTTAGGTCCTTAAGGAGTCCCAAATGATGAAGGGCTGTACGGAGTGGTGACTGATGAGCATCCTTACTCTATTAGGATAGGTCAGGATCAGTTAATCTCACTTTTCTTGGTCTCTAGTTCTATTTTATTTTGTTGAGGAGTCCCTGTTGCATCATGTAGCTCTCTTTCAGACCCATAGATACTTATGTGTGTGTCACTGATTACATAGGGAGTATGTCTATGTCTGGTCTCTAAAACTTTCCCTTAGGCCCCCAGCTACCATTTTGTTTTTACTGTTCATTTGTCCCCGCCCCCCTCCTGAAGCCATATTGGGTATTCAATATAGGTCCAGAGGCGTTAGTCCATGACTCCAGTGGTGTGAGGATTACTCTCCCAGACCTTTGCATGTAGCGTCAATTAAAGAAATAGGCCTGCAACATGCAGGGTCATTCCTATTGCCTCTTTAAAAAATCGGTACCACTACTGCCTCTTTCCATGATGAAGGAACGCAACACACTATTACTGCTCTAAAGACATTACCATCAAGGGAGCCCATAATTGAGGGTTGCTTTTGAACAAGTCCAAGGGCACCCCATCTGGACCTGGGGCTTTCGAAGAAATTCCCTTTGCTAAAGCATCCTCAACCTCACTTAAAGAGAGGGATGAGCTAAGTTGGTATGCACTTTGTAAAGTAATTACTATTTTCTCTCTTTGCCCTTGTACTAAAACACCATTTGGGTTGAATATGCCCGTTATAGTCACATCCATACTTCTTCTATCATTTGAAAAAAGGGGGCGATTTATAACTTCCCAGAAACTCTTGGAGTCCTTAAGAGTTCTAGCTCTTTCAAGATCTTCCCATGCTAGTGTTCTTAATTTTTCCTTCCTGCGTCTAATTACACATTTGTAGATCTGTCTCACAGTCTTAATCAAAGCCCTGTCATGGGGGATTGTGTGCAAAACTTTCATAAGATCTTTTTGCGTCCTAGAGCACTCAGCATTAAACCATCTTGTTTCCTGAGGTTCTCTTCTTCTCACTTGTCAGGTTTTTGGCCACATCTTCCCAAATTAATTCAAAACACTGAATTACCGCATCTGGAGGAGAGTCATGTTATAAGCATGTCACGACTTGGCTTAAATTAGCTTTTACAATATCCTCCCTAAATTGTGAGGGATTTATTTGACTCCATTTTATCTCACCCCCTGAATATGATTATGCATTAATGGGCGATCATCGCCCTTGCCCACCTGTGCCATTACATACAAGGAGACAGTAGGGGGTTGTGGTCACTGGCAGGGTTTGATTCAACCTCAAAACTATCTACAAGGCAGGCAAATTTACTAGATATCAGTATAAAGTCAATCATATTTGCTCTCCCTCTGCCCTGAGAAGTTAGATACTCTGTGGGTGGGGTACAAATCAAGGTATCAATCAAACATAAATAATTTACAACAATGATGGTATTTAGTGCTTCGCCCTGCGAGGTATGCTTAAAATGGGACAAAGGTTGATTTTCCGTGTCTAGAACCCCACATGCTTTGTGCATACTATATTGGCATAGGGTACAATTAAAATCATCTACCCAAATATATACACAATGGGTAAGATTTTCCCGCAACCTTTTCAGTTTCCTCTTTATGGATATTAATAACCCCACAGTTATGTTGATCAAAAATATTATAGTACCAGTGGATCAACAATATTGTAGAGTCAATCAGGTTATAGATCAAAATGAGCTAGTACCAAAGGGAATCAATTATAATCTCTATTTTTATTGACCCATATTTAACTGAAATCAAGGTCACTAATCCTCCCTTTGCCCTCCCTGCAGGCGATTGTTTTGCCTGGAAATTAAACGAACAATATCCGTCCATAACAACATCATCCCAGCTCCAGTGTTCCTGGGCACAAATAATGTCAAATGACTTGACATATTGTAACCAGACCTCATCTAATAGGTTTCGGCTGATGCCCGCGATGTTGCAGGAGATAAGCCTGAGAGGGCGGATGTTATGAACGTAAACCGCTGTGACTTCCCCACCAATATAGATAATGGCTGGCACAGCGGGCATAGTATCTAAATCCAACCCTGCACTGCCTACACTCTTGGTATTGGAGAGCAAAGAGAGATGTAAGCTATTCTCATAATCATGTATATGAGAAGAGACAGCTATACTATCTGCTATATTGGAAAAATTCTTTGGGGCATTATTTAAGGTGTCCATTCTTCCTAAGTTTCTTGAAATTGGAGCTAGTCAGTCTATGTCTGCAAGACCACTTAGTGCCTCAGAGCGATTTGGGTGAAACCAAGGAGGATGGGGGGTGCTGATTTGTCTGTACAAATCTATCCTCCTCTACGATATACCATGGTGGCTAATTTAAAAAAAAAAACAAGGGTAAAATGGTTATCCCCTTGTGCTTGCAGTCCAGTTGTCCATCCTATCTAATATTGTCCTAACAAAGCCTGGGTATCTAAAAGTTAGTACTATACAGTCTCCAGAGAATGTCTTGGCTGATTTGCCCACCCACCCAATCTGGCACGCCATCTTAAATTCTGAAATTAACAAAATATTGTTAATCCCTGTCCCTGCGCTCAAAAAGTGTAAGGATTTGTTCCTCAGTGTTGACCAGTGCTCCAAATCACCCGGCAACATTGAGGGAACATTAGCCAACACCACAGTGTATGGAGTTGCTTCCAGTGGTATATACAAGTTAATATATGGGCCGCTAGGGGTTCTTTGCTCAGAAGTCTGGCCTTCTATAGTACTTGTATACGGGGTTCTCATATCTTGGATATGACTTGCCTTAACAGTACGGATGCTTCTTGGGGTATATGTGGTCTGGACATGCCTGAGGGTCGGGCCTTCTATCTGATGTAGGGTCTCAGTACTATTTGACAGAAGGCAAACTACCCTTGGGCGTGGTGGATCATCCTGAGTCACAGGTCTTAAAGGAAGTTCAGGATGATGCACAACCCCGTTCATAGCAATACCATCGACCCTCTTTTGCCCATGATCTACAGGGGTTAAAGAGGTACTGATCCCTGTTTTTTCTAAATGCGCTAACTTAGCCTCAATTTCAGTTAGCTTTTGCAAATTCGGGTCTGAATGAACTGAGACCACAAGTTCCAGTCTTTTCCTAAAGCTTCCCTCTCCTGAGTAGGCAATGCTCCCATTGATACCTCATCCACGAAGGCTTGAATAGGCCCCTGATTATCAACATGTTTACTCCTATGACCCAAAGGCTTGGCAAAAGATACATTTGTTTCTTCGGGGCCTGCCCCTTCCTTTGAGGTAACACAGATATTATTTGTGTGATTTCCATGACCTGGCGTGGAAATCACACAAATAATATCTGTGTTACCTCAGCCTTAGAAATTGTTTTTTGAGTTTGTAAATCTGTAAAGTGGTATGAATGAGTAAGTGTGTATGTTGGTTGGTGTGTGACAAACAGGGTGTTAGTTTTTATCGGAAAGCACTTTATGTTTTCAAAATATTGTATCTTCACTGTATTTTTTAATATGAATTGGATCATCATCCATGTTTATGAAATGATGTACACATAAGAAAAGATTTAAAAAGAAAAAATATTTTTGATAAACTAACGAAAAAAGAAATAAAATATGTAAAATGAAAGAAGGGATTTTGTTGTACCTGTATTAATTTGAAGGTTCTCTGTTTAATGTTGTGAGTTTTGCCACAAAAGAAATTATGACTTGACCACGGGGGAATATCATTAGTATTGTTTTTGAGTATTGTCCTCTCTTTTCCCTGGTCATTAAATTAACCATAGAGGGGGTCCCAAAATTCATGTGACTACATCTTATCCCCCCTCACCACAGGGTCAGTATCAACAATATTAATATCAAGGTACCTCCAAAAGTCAACGATGGTTGTGTCCAGAACAGTGAGTGAACGTTAATAACGTTGCCCAGCCCGGCCTCTGACAGGCACAGACGGGCCTACCCTTGGCCTGGGCTTGGCCCAGGCACGGACCGGGCATGCCCGTGCAAGTCCTGCACTGTGGGAGCCCTGGACCGCTTAAAAGCGCCTCCCGATGTGAAATGAGGCAGTCGGTGGCAGCAACAGTGTACTCGCCACAAGGGAGCCTGGGTGCTGTAGTTCCTGCTTCCAGGCAAAGGAGGGCAAACTGGTGTCGAGTCCCGCTTCCTGGGCCCCCCTGGAGCTGGTAGTAAGTGTGGTGAAAATGCAGGCAAACTATGGTGAGTATTGGCTCCTGTGCTGCGGGAGCCCTGGACCGCTTAAAAGCACCTCCCGGCACGAAATGAGGCAGTC
Source organism: Lissotriton helveticus (assembly GCF_964261635.1). NCBI lineage: Eukaryota > Metazoa > Chordata > Amphibia > Caudata > Salamandridae > Lissotriton > Lissotriton helveticus. The sequence continues at coordinate 1,232,302,795 of NC_136057.1, read as the reverse complement.
GGTGGCAGCGGCAGTGGAGTGGCCTCGCCACTAGGGAGCCTGGGAGCTGTAGTTCCTGCTCCCAGGCAAAGCAGGGCAAACTGGCGTCGAGTACCGCTTCCTGGCTGGTAGCAAGTGCGGCCAAAATGCAGGCAAACAATGGTGAGTATCAGATCCCCTGCTGCGGGAGCCCTGGGCTACGTAGAAGCGCCTCCAGGCGTGAAATGAGGCAGTCAGCGGCAGTGTCCTCGCCGCTAGGGAGCCATAGTTCCTGCTCCCAGACAAAGCAGGGCAAACAGGGGTCGAGTTTCCCTTCCTGCCCCCCTGAAGCTGGTAGCAAGTGCAGTGAAAATGCAGACAAACAATGGTGACTATCGGCTCCTTAGTTAAATTTATTTTCACCTTCTCATTTTTAGATTATAATATGTCCAGTTGTCTCTTTAAATGTTTTTCAAACATGATCACTTCCATAGGAATCTTCTGTGTTGGTGGAAAACATTGTAGAAAGACATGAAATTAGTGAAGCTTGTGCCTTGTTTGGGTGGGGTGTCACCAAAGAATGTGCTTTACCTAACTTTTAGAAAAAGTTAATTCATTTCTGGTTTGGTCTATGCAAAATCATTGCATTTTGTGAGTATAATCCTCGATATAATAATAATAATCTAATCTAATCTAATGTAGGGGATTTATAAAGCACATGGCCAGCCGAAGACTCCCCAGTGCTTACACCAATCAGCATAACCCTAGAACCAGACCCCATTTGGAATCTGAGGGGGCATCTAATTAACGCAAAGCCAGTACTTCAAGAACTTTCTGAAGATGGATTCTGATTCTATTTACTGCATCTTGATTGGCAGAGAATTCCACAATTTAGAAGCCAGGTACTTAAAAGAACAGCCTCCCCATCTTGTTCTGTGGATTTCTGGTACTGTTGCAAGAAGTGCATTCGTCGATCTCAAGGATCTTCCAGGGTTATAAGATTTGATGGGAGCACATAGTAATTGGGGCCCTTTGTTATATTATGCGCCCTATGAGCGATGCAGAGAACTTTAAACTGCACCCACTGCTCAGTAGGGAGCCAATGAAGAGCTGCCAGCGCCATTCTTGGTGACTGGTGCCTTGGAATATTAACAAGGAGGCTAGCTGCAGTATCTTGAATGACCTGTAATCTTCTTTTTACATAGTGAGGGGCACCAAGGTATAGAGTTCCCATAATCCAACCAGTAATTAGTCATGGCCTGGACATTGAATCTTTGGAAAAGGAAGGGCAAAAGGTCTTATTACTTTCCTCAGCAATCTTTGCATACTATAACAGTTTGCTGCCAATTTGTTGACCTGAGACTCCATAGTGAGCGAGTCATCCAGTCAAACACCCAGACTTTTATAATATTTTTGGGGCTAGGTATATTCCCTAGGCAGCGGAGTAATGCCCTATTGGACATATTGTTGCATAGGAGCATAAGCCCAGTCTTGCCCCAGTTTAGCTTGAGGCAGCAACTGGCCATCCAGTTAGCCACCTCTTTCAAACAAGGGACAAGTTGATGACAGTTGGAGTCGTGTTCGGGAGAGATAGAGACAACTAATTGGGTGGTGTCTAAATACAAAACTATCGTTAACCCAAACGTTTGTACTATCTCAACTAAGGGGTGCATATAAAGGTTGAAGAGAGTAGGGCCAAAAGTAGAGCCCTTGAGTTCCCCCACATTTTAAAGCGAAAATGTCTGAGTAACACATTTGGTCTAACACTTTGAAAGTTCTGCCCTCAAGGAAAGAAGTCAACTATTTAAGTGCACAGTCACTCACGAGCGGTTTTTACTGATCAGTTTCCGAATGGATTATTTCCATCTTTTACTTGCTGTTCCGAAGGGGTGCCATTAAGGACAAGTGTTAGCACCCTGTGGCTGCGACGGAGTGTCTCCACAGGGCTTGCTGCACTTTATGTTTTTGTGTAGACTTTAAGAAGCCCCCCGGAGGTTCTTTTTAAAATTGCTTTTAAAAAAGTTAAATTTTCTATAGGTCCGCCCGCTCTCTATTTCCTATAACTATTAAAGCCAGAATGTATCCCATTTGTGGTTGGTTTTCTAAAATGTTCTCTAAGGTACAAAAACTGTTTGGAATCATAAAAGTTGGCTGTTGTATTTTATCTGCTTAAGTAGTAACTTTTTAAATTCAGATGATGATGTGTCCGTATGTCCAGATATATATATATATGCGTTTTGTATATTTTTATGAGGATTTGTAACTTTTTATGGTTTTCTATCATGTAAACCGAATAAAGTATTTTGAACTTGAAGTGCACAGTCACTTATACCTGCATCTATAATCCTCTGAATGAGTGTTGCATGGTCCACTGTATCAGATGCAGCACTGATATCCAAAAAGATGACTGCTGCAGAGCCTCCTTGGTCCAAGAGTTGGCTAAGCTCTTCTACCACAGCGAAAAGTACAATTTCAGTGCTGTGCTGGGGTCTGAACCCCTTTTGAGTAAGGTGAAAGACTTTATTGGACTCCAGAAACAGGGAGTTGATTAACATGCTTCTCCAGGAGCTCAGATACCCCTGGCAGTCCGGAAATAAGTCTATGGTTTTCCAAACGCAGGGAGTCTAGGCTTGGCTTTTTCAACAACATTTTTCCCAATGCGTGTTTCCGTTGCGGGGGAACTGACCGTGAGGTTAACAATAGATTCAGTAATTTCTGAAAGACAGGAAAAATATTCTCTGAGCCTTGTTCTAAACTATGAGCTATGGGACAAGGGGGTAACCTGAATTGACCAGGCTGCATAAAGCCGAAAGCAGATTGAAGGTGATGGCAGCAATAACTGATAGACTATGCTCTAGGCAATATGAGGGTTGCCTGCCCATGGAGAAATGTGTCTCCTTTGTCGTATCTGAGAAAGAGGAATAGATGTCTGCTATTTTCTTTAAAAGAAGGTGGCTAATTCATTGCCGTGAGCAGCTATCAGTTCTGGAAATGAGCTTTCTGTTTTAATTTCTGTAAGCGATTCTAAAATCTGAGAAATTTTTCTTGGGGAATTAGAAGCCATCTCAATTTTGGTGGTGTATTATGAACCTTGTGTGGTTCTAATCTCAGAGTGAAATTTCCTAATTGCCTCCCGGTACTCAAGTTAACTTAGTTCATCATAACCCTTCCTCCATTTTCTCTCTAATCGTTTAAACTTCTTGTTAAGTGCTAACAGGTGAGGGGTAAACCAAGAGACTGGTTACTTTGTTATACAGCAGCTTCACCGTAATGGCCTGATCCAAGGGATTATTCATCTAGTTAATGAAATTGTAATTCGCTACAGGGATATGTGCTCGCCTAGTTTGACTTATTAAGGCTATCTTTCCAATCCTCACAGTTTAATTTCGACTAACAGCGGTCCTTCCTCATAACCCATGATGGACCACTTGTAGAAGAAGGGGGCCATGAGGTAATAGGAATCACATAATGGTCTGACCATATTACTGTTGTATTTTGTCATATTTGTGCTGATTTAGGATACTATTAAAGTCCAGATCAAATGTATGGTCTTTCTTGTCAGTTGGGCCCCTAACCTTATGTTAAAGCTACAGGGAGGCAAGATCCTGAAGTAAATTATTTGCAGCGCCACTAGTGAAGTCAACATGAATGTTAAAATCTCCCATCTAGGAGAAGTTGGTCTTGTTCAGAGCCATGTCTGCAACTATGTTTGGAAGCTTGTTAAGAAAATGGGTGGTGGTACTGAGGGGTCAATAAAGAAGGACCCTAGGAAAGGTAAAGGTTGTCATAACTGAGATTGCAAAGGACAGACTTTCACTGTTCAGAGAGTTAAATGACTAAAGATGTTCCTAAAGTTCTCTTTAAAAATATTAGCAATTCCTCTGCCACCCTTATTTTCATGATCTCGCTGAGAGATGCGGTATCCTGGGGGCATGGCTCGGCCTATGTCAGTCTAGACCACGTGTTACCATGCCTCAAGATATTTGGCTTGTTATTCTGGATAAATTAAAAAACATCCAGTTTATGGCAACCCAGAGTTCTTTCATGAGAAACAGACACCACTCTGTCTGCTCTTTAGCCCCACTAATATGCCTGGAGAGAGGCTGAGGGCCAAACATGCATGCTTTACATGACTACTCCGATGCATTAGGATCTACTGCTTAATGGACGGACAACTTACACTTGCCCAAAGGGCCCTCAATTTTGTAGATGTATAATGTATCCTTTTTGCTCAAAAGGGGCAGGGGTTTTGACATCTGGTTCCAGATTGGCACAGATGTGCTTTCCTTTGGCGTACCAGTGGTGTGCCCATTGGGCCCTTCCGCTGTGCATCCACAACACTGTCATCAGTGTCATCAGTGGCCATGACAAAAAAGAAAAACAACTAGAATGCCTACCAAGATGGCGAGCATACCAGCAGAATCGTGGTTTCGTGCACATCCGTGCCATCGTCCACGCTTAATAGAGGCCATGACAAAAAACAACAACTAGAGCACCTACCAAGATGGTGACTCTAGTTGTGTGCTCTTTGCACCTTAACAAAAGTCAGACAATACAATGGTTCCCACTTTTCCTTCGGGACCCCCTGAATCAATTCCATCCCTTCACAGTTTGAAATGCAGTATTCCTTAAAAGATTCACCACCTATAAATATTACCTTATTTAAAGAATTCTAAAAGCCCCCGAATGTCAACATCAGCATACCAGCAGGATCGCAGTTCAAGACCCAGGCTGGTTAGGGGCATTATTATTGAGGCCATGCCGAAAAATAAAAACAACTAGAGCACGTACCAAGATGGTGACTCTAGTTGTGTGCTCCTTGTAACTAAAGTGCAGTGTGACAGCACAGTTGTACTCACTTCCCCCCTGGGGCCCGCCCAGTCAATTGAGTCCCTTTTCAAGATCTAAACACAGTTTTTTTTAAAAAAGATTCACCACCTATAAATGTCACCACATAAAAAAACTTTAAAAGCCTACTAACGTCAATGTCAGCATACCATCAGGATCGCAATTCAAGGATCGTGCTGGTTAGGTGTACATCCACACCACAGTCATTGTCTTATAGAGGCCACGAAGAAACCGAAAAACAACTAGTGTGCCTACCAAGTGGCAACTCTAGCTGTGTGCTCCTTGTGCTTAAAGTGCAATGCAAGTGTACTATGGTTCCCACTTTTTCCCCAGTGCCTGCTGAGTCAGTTCAGTACATTTTAAAGTTGTAAATACCGTTTTTTAAATAAAAGATTCACCACCTATAAAAATCACCACATTTAGAAAATTGTAAAGCAGCCAAACTTCAAAGTCCATGTACCAGCAGAATCACAGTTTGAGGACCGTGCTTGTTAGGAGCACATCTGCGCCACAGCTCATTGTTCTATTGAGGCCGTGAAGAAAATTAAAAACAACTAGAGCACCTACCAAGAACGTGACTCTGGTTGTGTTCTCTTTGCATCTACAGTGCAGTGCGACAGTACAATGGTTCCTACAGGGACCTGGCTCATCCCGGTGGAAAGTTAATCTTCTTACTTTTATGGAAAACATGGTGGTCGTCAAGGGGGCAAGCTGGATCCAAAGCAGGGTTTAACAATGACAGGTTTCTGAGAAGTGGCGTTCCTGTCAAAGGCGGGAAAGCTCCCAGTGGACAAAGTCCGAAGTCGGTCCCCAGGACGGCCTCAATGCTTATCTGATGCTGTTCGGCGATGATGCTGATGAAGCCTTCTTTGTTTGGACTTAGAAACTTCCCTAGGTGTCATATCTCCTTCTGCAGGGCAAACCAGCAAGCTGAGGCCATCTGGTGATTCGACATTGATTGCTGCAGCTTCGATGGCAGTCCAAGTGTCTGACAGTTTCCGAGGCAGAAAATTGTTTTAAAGTTTCTAAGTCCCACTTCTTGCAGTTTGGTTACAAAAGAAGTGTGCTCTAATATCAGCCATTGATCCAGCTACCTGCGGGAGGCACTACATGGGGGTCAACAGCAGGGTCCAGAGTAGTTCTAGTTGAAACTGGCCAGCTGGGCAGTGGCAGGAACAAAGGCTTATGGAATCTTGTTCCTGTAGCTCAAACAGGGGGTCAGCCAACTGACACTTGGAGTCACTTCTGGGTCGTGGGCTCAAGGCAAGCAGGTCCAGTCTTCCTTCATGTTCATGTGAAAGAGGTGTGGCACAGCAGCCAGGGCGGCTGACTCTGGACACTGGGGATCACAGTTTGATCGCCGGCTCCAGCGACAGGGGTCTGCCCAGCGCCATGTGAGTCTGGGCAATAGCTCGCTTAATCTTACCGACGGCTCCCAGTGCCTTGACACCTTTGAGTAATTGTTTGCGCTTTACAAATACTGGACATTTACATTTACATTCCTCAGACAGCAGGGCAGTTCTTTATCTGCTTCCTCACATGTCCAGCACTGTTCTAGGAGAGGTCTGTGGGGTCATTTTTTAAGCCCAGTGCCTGCCTGCCAGTGGAGGGCAAGCCTTGTCCAACCCCTAAACTAGTTCTGGTCAATTCCTCTACTCTTACTGGGTTTGCTGCAAACCTGAATAGGTGTGAACGTCACCTGCTAGTGACAAGTTAGGCATCCTTTGAAGCTGAAAAGGTGGGGGGCACAGCCCTCAGGCCACCCTGTCAAGGTTGGAGTCACCCTACCCACACCTAGACCAGGTCTGGGAGCAGTGCTCATCTCACATGTCACATCTAACAACAGAGGAATCATAAGGGGTCAGGTGACAATAGGACACTGGCAGGAAAGCTTTGTAGCAAAGTGTTAGGTAGGAAAATGACACTTTTCTAAAAGGGTAATTTCCAAAATAGTGATATAAAATCCAACTTGACCATTAATTTGGACTTTACAGTACTATTAAATTGAATCCTTGAATGGTTTTACTAGCTATTTCTAAACTGAATTTAGCTCCTTTCAAAGGTAATAGTGTAAACCAGTGTTCGCCTATGGGAGAACCGGCATTGACACAGTGAAAAATGAGTTTGGAGTTTTTCACTGCCAGGCCATGTAAAGTATTAAATATACATGTCCTGCTTTTTTTTAATATCAAGCACACTGCCCTTTGGGCTATTAAAGCGTAACCTGGTATGACTTTTAAGACTTAAAAAGGAAGGTTTAAGACTCAAAAAGTTTTATTTTGCTAGGTCGAAATGGTAGTGTTAGAACTGTACACCCAGGCTGCAATGGAAGGGCTGGAGCCATGTTTACAGGACTACTTCAGTGGGTGGCACAATGAGTGCTGCAGCCCTCTAGTGGTAATTAGCTTACATGGCCTGAATGCATGTGGTACCATATGCTAGCAACTTATGAGTAAATGTACCCATTTTTCCCAAGATATTGGAAAAACATGTAAATACCCAACTCACCTTATTTGAGGAAACAATGCCTGCTCATCAGCCAAACTTCAGAGCTGGGCTACACACCGAAAACGTCCTTCTAGGAGTCACGGAGGATCTAAGGCAGCTCCTGGATTTGGGCAGATCAGCTGTGCTGATCCTACTAGACCTCAGTGCAGCCTTCAATACTGTGCCTCGCTGAAAGAATGCATACTGGCACTCATACACGCACTGATTCATCAATACATCTTGGTATGTATATTGAACACTCATAAACATTTTTAAAACACTCATAGTCACTGGATGATGTCATGAGTGATGTCATTTGAGATGTCATTAGTGATGTAACTGACCATGTCATGAGTAATGTAATAAGTGAGGTCAAAAGCAGTGTATTGTGGGGGTGCGAGTTATAACTGCTGAATTTCTCGGGCTTTGTGCGTGTGAAATTTGAGCCTAACTATGATGTTACTGTAACCTTTGTTTTTTTTCAGTGAATTTCTAAGGTTTTTTAAATGCTAATTTCTAACTATGACCTTCCTCATGATTGTGCACTGTGGTGGCAATGACCTAGTCACATTACCTTGAGTAGGACTGGAAATCCTATTGAACGATACCTCTGCTGAATTGAAGATGCTTTTCCCTCACACTGTCTTGGTGTACTCTAACATATGCCAAAGACAGAAATGGAAGTGATCCAATCAATTTTGTTCATAGATTGACAAAGCCAGGAAACATATTAATAAAACTGTGTCTGCATTCCTCAGAGACCATCATATTGGCTGTATCTATAACAACAATCTAAATTGTGACATGCGTGGAATTTATAGAAATGATGGAGTGCACTTTGCAGATAAAGGCAACAAGGTGTTTATAAATAACCTGAAACTCTGCATCCAGTCTTATGTGTAGCAGCTGTATAACCACAACTGATGCAACAGCTCTTGCCAGAGCCACCCTAGTACCTGAAATATTGGTTATTTCTAAAGGTTTTTTTGTTTTGTTTTTGACAATCTTTATGGCGATGTTACAATTTCTGCGTATACGTTGTGAAAACGGAAATCAAAAGCAGACATTCAGTGAAACATAATACTACATACATACTTCTTTCAAAGCATGTTTAAACTCATATTTTTGTACTAAGTGTCCTTAAAACACGAATTTCAGACCTATTTTCCATTTTCGCTGTTGTTCAGGGTGGGGTCGCGATGTCGCTGTTAACCGGGATGATTGCGCCTTTTCTATAAAGACAAAACTCATATATGCACACATATTACAGTATTTTACCCACTAGGCGTTTATTACTGCACACATCAATCTCATGTTTTTTTTTACTGTATTTATGAAACAACCATCTCTAAAACATATTTTTTGTTTTCACTGTGAGGCCGAAGATCGCTATGATGTTGGTCATAGCAATCCCTGTGGTTAAGTCATGAAATCAGAAAGGAAAAGCAGGAATTCAATAGCCAACACCACATTAAAAAAAGAATAACTATATAACAATCACAGTACATAACTCACTGTATAAATAACCCTATAAAAACTTGTATCAGAAACTCAATATCTCTACAACAATGCGCATTAATGATTCAGTAAAATACTTCTTTTTATGTTCCCACTAATCTTTGTGACAGTCATGATATGATGTCCCTGTGCTGGTACAAAAAAATAAAATTTGGATACATAACTTGTGTCACTATCACCCCAATTTCTCAAACATGGGATCAGAGTGCCTCTACTCTGTCCCCTTATGTTAGCTTTTCTAGAAATTTTCAGCCGGCGGGAACCATTCCTGATCGATAAAATGGTGGACGCAACTTTCTGTTCAGGTTCCTTCCAGCCAGTTGGAGCATTCCCATGTGCGCATGCGTTCGCGATTACTTACAAAACCGTCGCAAAATATTTGTGACGAGATATATCACTATAATTTTCAGCTTAAATTTCTCAAAAACTACTGAACAGATTTCCACCAAATAGGCAAAAGGCACATTCTTGAACCAACATCTGCATCCCTGCCAAATTTGGTGTAAGTATGTTCAGCATTTCGGGCTGTACATGTGGCTAAAGGTTCCTATGGGAATTAACATTACAAACGCACCCTTATTTCGCACCTCACAATTCTTGGTCCCCACTGCAGGGTTTACTCTCAAACTTTCCATGACAACCAGAACCTAACTTGACACTTTGTATCAAAAAAGCCATGAAGATTGGTCAAATGACATCAAAGCCATAGGCAAGTCAAAAAATGCTTTTCCCATGGAAACTAGCTCAGTGCACCACCTCTCACGGGCCCTGAGCCATGGAAGGGACATTCGTTTTAACCCGTTGGCTGCTTCCGCGATTTCGCGGCAGTGCGGCTGTTTTAAAAAACGGGCGCGGGCGCGGGCGCGTCGGCCATTGGCCGACGGCAGCACCAGCGAGGTAGCACTGCCGTCGGCCAATGGCTGACAGCAGCATGGAAGGGGTTAAGGAGATATATAGCTTTTAATACCTAATACTTACATTTAAAATGCATATGCCCTTACCTTTCATGCTTTTGCAAATACATTCGTTGTGAGGGCATGCGGGGTAAAGGCATATGCAGTGTAAAATCCTGCTTGGTCAAGGTAATGTGTGGGAATGACAATGCATTGTAACAGCTGTGTTGTAATGGCTGTTTTCCTCTGTTAGTCACCCTTAGATAATAAAATTATATCCAGTCAGCATGAATAAAATATCCAAACCAGTAGCATTTTATTTGATTAAACTAAATGTGTGGTGCCAGTGAAACTAGTTAACCTAAAGTTATTTTATACTTAAATTATAACTCAAAGTTCCCCTTGCATAAAATGTATTCACTTCACATGTTTATTAATTCTAAAAGAAACATGCAGGTCAATGTTCCATTTGATGTAATGGAAAGATAGTTTGCATAAAAAATTGCTATCTCTTGTTCTACTGCTCACTGTGGGCTAATAAAAATGTATCCACTCAGCATAAATTAAATTACATTTCCAGACCACTAGCATTTTATTTGAGTACAATACATCTGTGATATGGTTAAGTTCTGCTTGCTTTGGTTCGCCTTTGTTTCTGAAGTTTTACATAGATTAATACGCTGAGTAAATAGCCATTAAAATATTTGCTTATGTTTTGATACTTAACCACTGTTTTAAATCGAACCCGAGTTTGCACATTCCCATAACTTACTGAATCCGATCAAGTGAAAAGCAAATCGCACAACAAATTGTTACCTCTTCTTTGTTCCTAGGTGTCAGACACCACCCCGCAAGCAGCTGAGGAATGCATTCTGGATTTTCTAAATTAACCTATGCTTCTGCAGTGTAAGGGTTTAATTGAAAGATGGCGTTCGTTTACACGCTGAAATGTAATGCATTAATACACGCTTTAGATGAATGTCGTGTGAATTCACAAAAGCGCTGAGGTTTAGTGACAAAACTTTGAAGTGGGAGACAGGGATGTAGGTTACTAGAAGAATAATTTGTAATATGGTAATATGCACATAGAGATGGTGAGGTTTCAAAAGCGGTATTCAAAAGGCTGCTCGGTTTTACATGTAATGGCAATACAGAAAATATGAGGAGATTGTGGAAAGCCGTATGAGGTATCATCTCTGGCCTCCATTAAATGTTGTCATAAGCTTAACATTAAGAATCTGCATCCTAGCCTACCTAGCATCAGATAGCGTATCAGGTCGTCCTTGTTTCTAAGACTAGCCATTTTCTTCTAATCATCTAAGAGTCATAACAAACATTTCTTTTGCGTAATTAATTAATCTTCTGGCACACCAGAGTGGTGGGTATGTTTGGAGAAAATACAATCTTCACTTCGAAATTCCATTTGTATGTAAGGAAATTCGCCAGCACAGTGGATTTAATATTGAAAGAAATATAACATGCAGATTCAGCTATCAAGGTATATTCTTCCGCGGGCTTATCAAATATTGTTACTTTAATCACAGAAACATCAAATACTAAAATATGGTTTAGAAATGAGTCCATAAGTCATAGTTGTAACACTTGCATCTAAATGTATCAAGTGAGATATGTCGAATTTGTCAAAGATGTTGCTTTACTTTAGCATCTCTGTCTATATGAATTGAAACATTTCAAATGGTATTGTAAAAAAGGTACTTTTGTAAGCAAAACGCAAAAACTGAACAACCAAATTGACTTATTAAATAATACTGGTATTTTGAATAGATACATGTATGGCTAATTGGCTATAAGAGCTAGTTAACGTGGAATAATTGGAACATTTCTAATCTGTTTTTAGTTATTTTTGTTATGTATATATAGAGAAAATGTAAAAATTTTTGTACATGATTTCATTGCCCCACAATGTAGGAAGGATGTTTACTTTGAATCTTTGGCCTCTCAAAATTGAACCCTGTGATGTATTGCATTTGTAATTACATAGAACATCAACTGAACTCACTCCATCACTCCCGCAATCCACACTGCGTGTCCCTTCTGGCTTGGATGACCATTTATGAATATCATAATGGCGTTTCTTGCCATTCCCATTAACTTTGGCATGCCTGGGCTTTCCTGACACTTAGCCAATTTTTCCTCCGGCATCAAAAGAAAGTGAATTAGTATTGCTAGATTGAACTTTTGCTATTGACATATCTTGAGAAGAATGCCTTGTCTCAAAGCATCTCACTTTAGCACTGACTGCCCTCTCATAACATCCTCCACCAATTAAAATCATTCTTAGAAAGGTAGTTCATTTAATTCAAATACACAGGGATGAAATAGAGGCCTGGGGAACAACTCCTTATTAGTTTTATATATGCATGTCTACTTGTGTTATCGTTTGTATTTGCAGACCTTCATGTAACAAAAGTGATTTGAAGCACTTTCGCAAATACAACAAATATAATTTCCATTTTTACTTTGCATTTCACCTTTTCTGTCTTGGAGGATTCTGTACCAAGAAGAGTGAAAAAAAATGTTGTGCCTGTGTGTGAGCAAAGACGTCCCTTAGCTGAACAGAATTTTCTGATTGATGAAGGAAAGTTGTGCAAGCAGGACCCAGAGAACAAGGGATCACAGGCTTACGAGAAAGTGGAGAATGGTGCAGCAGTGAAAGGGGTAGGTTTAGCACTACGTATATTGGAAGATCCACCTAAAGAGGACTTAGTGCCATTCAGAAGAAAGAAGAAGATAAGAACTTAAGGACCACAGGAGCTGGTTCATCAGTAGACTGCTAGGCCCACAACGTAGAGGCGCCTGGACAAGATGCAAGGCTGGATGGGCAAGGTGGAGAACCATAACGCTGTGACACACAGCTGGAAAACAGTAGGTTTGAGAAATATGCCACTTGTGAGGGCAGGATGGCAAGGAGCGGATATGATGTGGACGTATAGCCCAGCGTCACTGAGCAGAGGTGGAGAGGGCACCTTCTGCCTCAGAAATTTTAGTATTAGCATAGTACATGGTTGGATGGCATACAGTGAGTATGAAGGTGAATGGTGGGACATATGATACTTGACAGGGATGTGGTAGGATTAACAGAACTAATATAGCTGATGGAGTGACAGATAGTAGTTACATGAACGAGTTTGGGTTTGAGGCTGTCCAAAAAGCTTGTTGTGTTCCTGGGACAAGCTCTTAGTGAAGCGGAGTGTAGAGCCTCCGACTATATAGGATGTGGCGGTGACATCTATGGAGGGGGCGCGTCAATAAATCAATGATGATAGCTCTGGAGTGGGGTATAGCACATGTAGAAATGACAGCAAAATGTGACACAAAGATTGGGAGCAAACAAACAACAGGAATAGGTAAAGGGCACAAGATAGCAGTGGGCAAGACAGAAAGGAATGGGCACAATGATGGAAGCAAAACTTCATGATTATCAATAACCTTGTTGACGGGCCACTTACTGGCAAGCATGAGAGATAAGATCTGGATTAGCGACTACTTTGTGAGTGGGTGCGGGTGAAACTGATGAGGGTGCCCATGAACACTGACACATGGACAGCAGCATTTACTATTTAGGCCAGCATTTACTGTAATAAATACCCAGAGCACAGTGTAGCACTGTTGAAATGTATGAACATTATTAGAATGGTGCCATTTAGCTTAGACTTGTGTGTTTAAGGTGAGCTCAGTGCAAGATGGGCCTGGGATCCATCCAGAATTTGGGTTGGGGAAAGATAAATGCTGATCAGGCCAGTGTCAACAGTTCACAATGTCAATGGACTCCTATCCTACGTGCCTTAACAGGCTTCCCAATGTCAGGGAGGGTAGGGACCCAGTATAAGGGTGGATCGAGTGGTACATGTTGGAATGTTCATAAAGTGGTATTACTGCCGGTGTGAAGCATAGAAGCATCAAATGCAATGGGAGGCACCCACTACCGAAGTGCATCATGGAGTGGGGTTCTCAAAGGAAATTTTGGAGCACAGGTTCTGGAAAGGTAGTGCCTGGAAAAAGGCCAATACTTCTGGTACTGGATGTGAGCATATAGAGACCAGGAAGCAGTGAGAAACTGACAGATGGATTCACAGAATGTTAGAAATGGAGTTTCTGGTTGGCTAGGGTATGATGCACCTAAGCTAGGTAGAACCCACCACTCTAGTCAGGGCAAGGGAGTTACACACTGAAGATAACCCCTGATCACCCCATCTTGGTAGAGTGGCAGAGCAGTCAGCTTATCCCAGAGGCAATGTGTAAAGCATGTGTGCAACCCACACACACCAGTGACACAGTAGGCACACCACAAAAGAGACCCCACACAAAGTTATATAAAAATACCCTTTGTATTATTCATAAAACACATTAGATCACAATCACATAAGTCATTTTGCCTCTAGGCACTTATCATGACTTCACACATATTACACAATCACTTTGCCAATTGGGCAATTGTCATAACAGCCTAGGTACTGCAACAGAGTAAACTACTCATAGATTGCACTGGTTACAAAGACCATAGGCATAACATCATGTTACACCATCTCTGCATACATAATGTACATTCTAAAGGAATGCCTGCAAGGCATAAATGACATAACTCATATCTGGGCAGGCAATGCAAAACCTAGGAAATTACCAGATGTTGTAAAACATCAGCGCACACATGCAGCAGGTGGGCAGTGAAAATACTATCCCCAAAAGGCATAGAGTGCAGCTTTTCTGCGCTCGTATTATCCGTTATCTGATAACCCTTATCCACAGACGAGTGCTGGGTGCCTGTGACGTATCCTGTTGCTCCTTCACCAGCCCTACGGCACTGCAGCCCGTCCGTATCCCTCCTGGGCCGCTTGGACAGCGGTACGTACTGCCCACGTGGGTGACCTCACCTTGGTTCATGGGTCAGGAACAGTGAACTACTTTTCAAATGGGTGCTTTTGCGGCACGGAACGAGAAGCGGTGCAGCTTCTTCCTGCTTTGAGCATGTCCTCGCTGCTCCTAGACTAGACGTGGCATCCTGCTGGGCAGGGCTGCGTTAGGCAGCGTCTCTCTCGCTCTCTCTCCCCGGCTGTTTGTGGTTGCTAGGCAAAGCCTAGTGCCCTGCGGCGTGGCCTGTGGAAACCGTGATTTCAGCCCTGGACTTGGGCCATGGGAGATGAGCGGGGCAGTGCCCCGACAGGCTATTCTTTCCACACAGCGCGTGAGGTGGGACACCACATAGAAACCCGCAGGCAGGGCAGTGATGCATGCACTGCCAGCCCACATGAGCGCTTTTCACACACTTTCTTCCAGCACCAGGGAAGAAAAGACAGTGCTCCACAAGCACTTTCTGCCAGTAATGAAAGCACTCATTATGCGCTATATTTTACCAAGACAAGGGGCACACCAGCAAGGTGCAGGTTAGAAGGCCAGCACAAGAGTTTCTCAGGGCAGAGCTGCAGTCCTTCTTCTATCCCAATAGATAGCAGGTCAAGGCAGTTCCTCCTGGCAATACAGCATCCCTCTGGTGTTAGTCAGAGCCAGTAGCATCTGGCTACCAGTCTCACACAATGTCTTCTCTCTTCATGGGGTCACAGCCCCTGTACTTATAGTGCCAAAGTCTTTGTTCTGGGGCCACTTCCATTCACATTGCAAGCTCTGGCCTCAGGCACACCACAGGGGGGCAGAGACAGCATTGTAGAAGGCAGGCACAGCCCTATTCAGGTGCATGTGCAACTCCTCCCATCATACCAAATGCAGACCAGGCCTATTCAGGTGCAAGGGAAAAACCTCCCGCTACTCCGTTCAGCCAAGGTCTATTCAGCCTAGCCCTGAGTCATCCAGGAAAGGCAGGGCACACCTCAACTCCCCTTGTGACTGTCTAGAGTGAATGCACATCCCCACTCTCCTGTCAGTCAAAACCACATGGTCAATACACATCCAGGCAATGCACAAAGACACATAAGCACACAGAAATGCCCAATTCTAAAAGTGGCATTTCTAAAATAGTAATAATTAATCTGCTTACAACAATTAGCAGGATTTATCACTACTATTCCAAACATACCAAACATGGTCACGCTACCCGTCTCAGATCAGAAATTAGCACTGAAGGACATATCAGAAAATCCCTAATGCAACCTTATGAGAGCGCAGCGTCACAGTAGTGAGAAACCAAATAGGTTGTTTGTCACTACATGGTCATGCCACACAGTTAAGGCACATGTCCTACCTTTTACCTACACTGCACCCTGCCCAAAGGGCTAGCTAGGACCATCCTTAGGGGTGTCTTATATGTAGTAAAAGATGAGTTGCAGATGTGGCATGCACTTACATGCCACGTCATTGCAGCAGTAAACTGCGTGCGCAGGCCCTGCAGCGGCAGAGCCCAGAGACATGTTTAAAAGGCTTCTTCGGTGGGTGGCACATGCAGTGCTGGAAGCCCACCAGTAGCATTTAATTTACAGGCCCAAGAGAGAGCACATGCACTTTAGCACTGATCAGCAGTGGTAAAGTGATCAGAGTCATAAATTCACCAACAACAGGACAGAAAATTTACAGGAGGAAGGCAAAAGGTTCTGGGATGTCCCTGCAAAAAGGGCCAAGTCTAACACAGAAGATTTAAGAATACCATATACCAGGCAGTGGGAGAGCCGCTGGGCTCACAATCTACAATTGGTTTATATTGTGCAGGCCAGATCACTGAAAGAAGCGTAGGCCAGGAGAATGGTGGGTCCCTTTTGGGCTGCAGCTTCCGAACCTTAATCTCTACTGGGATTAGTAGTGATGAAGGAAAAGGGGAATTTCTACTGATTCTTCACCTATCCTAGTAGAAGGGTGAATTAATGATTAAACTGCATCAAGCAGAGTAAATACACAGTACTTTCTCTAGCTCTGACAATTCCGTTGAAATGATCAGTAAATATGGTGAAGATAAGAAAATGTAAAATGCTGCTATAAAGTCTGCTTTCTCGCAGATACCAGTGTGCTCTCAGAACATTTTCCACTGTCAGCAATTCAGTTTGAGTGACTGATATTTCTGGACTAAACCATGCCTATGGGTTCCCCCATAGTATGTGCTTAGTTTGAGACATTTAGTACATTTGTGGTGTGAATAGTGAGGACTCTTACAGGTCTAAGCTGGTTTCACACTACTTCAGGGATTTCTTGCTAGTGGGCAGGAGAGGTGAACATGATGAGCACAGGCGATTGATGGGCATGTTGGTGGTATTGGTAGTGTTGCATTTTGGCAACAGGAGTGGCATTTGAGCTTTAGGGAGTGGCTGGTCCTGAGGATGAGCTAGAGTTTATTGTCAGTCTGTTGTTAGGAATATATTAAACATGAGCGCCTAAGCCGAAGATTGGGGTAGTGTGAGCTGTGCTTGCTTCCAAATAAAGCAACCAAATATCAGGATTTGATGCTCCTCAAGGTTTCAGAGAATTTAAATAGTCTTTTTGTCGAAAAGGATAGGCACTTAATTAAACATGCTTTTTAAGTGTGCTGTCGATCAGGTTCACAAAGCAATGTTTTTACTAATCATAGAGGGTTCAGTTGGTGCACTCGTTTCGTCTAACAACAGGCATGTGGATGAAAAAGCTGAATACATGCAATATGTGTCATAAGACTGTTGAGCTGCATTCAACCATTACTATTGAGTGCATTGTTTTTGATTTTAATACATATGTTAACGAAAGGCGTAGTACACAGGCTTTGAGGTATACTTTTCTTAAAGCAACTAATGATAAAAGTATTCTGTGTGACCTAGCTGGAAATCATTGTTTCCCGTTTTACCCACTGCTTCCATTTAATTTACATACCTTAATAAAGGACCCCCAAGTTTTCAAGGTATCAGCAATCTCTCGAAAAGTGTTTTTATAGCAACCATTCTCTAAAAGCTTGTAAGCTGTTGCATATATTCCAAAATGCTAACAAATATTTTCTAGCATCACCTCAATAATAAGGTAGTGAGTGACAGATGGATTCCAGACTATATACATGATGTAAAATTAATTTAAGCAGTACAAATACATACATTTCATTATGGTGCAGGAAACGCTAATAGAAGCTCATCATTGTCTTAGCAATGCGGGCTAATTGTGTGGCTCCTCCACTTCCCAATGCAACTGAAAATGGAACAACAGCATTATGCATTGCCAGTGCCACCTTGAATGATAGCATATAACTGGTCCATGTACTGTATGGTCATAGGGAATAGATGTCAAATTATTTCAATATTGAGGATGATTTTTCAGTAGCAGCTCGCTTTCTTAACAAGCGGTGTGACGGGGAAGGTGTGAGGGTAGGGGGAATATAATAAATACATTTTAAAAAACGTACCTGCTGCTTCACTGCCGGCCACTGCCTCAGGATTCTACTCCTCTGGATCCCTGCACACTGTGCAGGCTGCTAGACGCCAATCAAGGTGCTGCTGTCTTGAGAGCAGTGCCGCGATTGGCCTGAGCTGGCTTGTTTAACGCTCACTCAGGGCCTAGGAGCCTGTGTCTCGACTGCACCCAGCTGTGTAACACAGCTTGGGTGGAGAGAGATTAAAGTGCGCATGAGGGTTTGGATGGCATTCAACAGCCGGACAATCGCTCATGTTCATTTTACAGTGTGCACTACTCCCCCTGAGCGCCTCCTGGCCCCGCCCAGACTTGGCTGCCTGCAGCAGAAAGAAAAAGAAAATGATAATAAAATGGTTTTATTATCATTATATTTTTCATATTTCTGCCTGATGCCTGGCACTCAAGCGGGGGGGCTTTGAGGGGGGGGGGGATGGGGGGGAGCGAGTGGTGATGTTTCTCCGCCATAGTGATTTTTGAAGCCGAACTCTTGGAGATGGGGTACTCACGGTTGCATTGTTAAATGCATGATCCACTATTTTGGATCTACACTATAAATCATGACTCATGCTTTCTGCCAAAGGCAGAGGATAATGTTGAAATTGCAAGAGGGGTCACTAAATTTAATTTAGGAGTGCCGAGCACAAACTTTGCAGTAGATAGAGAAACAAGCAACTAGAAAACGTCTGCCTTTCGCGTCTTAGTCGCAGAGCAGTACAAGATGCACCACCAAACACCCAGGAGATTAGTAGCCAAACCACACATCACCATTGTGCACAGAACCGGTGCAATCAAATTCCCTCTGTGAAAGAATGGCAATATTGATTACATTTTCTGCTTCCTCAAAGGAGCATTTGACCTCAATGTGAACATTTTGGAACAGAATGAAAAAATTTGAGAAACGCAAAGGACGCATATGACAGAAGAAGAAATGTTTCAGCAGTACATGTTTAACAATGTATACATGGCTTTGGATCAAAATACACTATTTTGTATTAGTATGTTAAAATGGATTTTATTTCGCTTTGAAGGAGAATTTAAACGAATTTTGTATTCATTGCTATCTTAAATGACAGGTGGAAATGACATTTTAATGCATGCTTATAGACGAACAATACTCACAATTTAAATGATTGATGTCCCAGGAATTTACTTTTGAAGATAAATGATGACAGATTTGTTTTCCTTTTTTCTACTGGTATTGATACATATGGTCTCATCCTCATTGCCCGAACACATAAAGGAACTGCTGAATGAAGTACTAATTTCCTGTTATTCAGGCATGAACTAGAAATTCAAAGGCCATTAATAGCATTGTTTATCACTATAAAAACAATCAAAAGGTTTTTGCTGCTTCAGGGAGTTGCAAAGACACAAACAGACTCATTTCTGAGGCTTAGGTTCTTGCACAATGTTTCCTCAAATTGTTTTCTAACTGTTGAGTCATTTTTTGCTTTAATACTCTGATACTTCCATAGTCTTCAGACAAACGCAGGACCATTGCAACATGGTAGCAACCACAGTACATCTATGAGTGCTCTCTCAGCCCAACTTTAATGGAGGATCTATCCGGGTTTTTAACATTTAAGCCCAGCTGCATCTGACTTGCCTCTCACAGTTGCTTGATGCTTTCACCAGTGGTGTCCTGTAAAGCACTTACAGACAGCCACCATAGTACTTCGGAAACCATCGGATATCGCCATTTCCCCATGTAGATCACACCGTTGAGGAAAGCAGTCCTCTCACTCTTCTTCAATCGTCACCTCTGCTGCAACCAGAATAGTACCACTGTACAAGACCTTTAAGATATGCTGAATCAGGCACGGATTGGCCTGATGGATAAGAGAAGTTAACAGGGTGATTGTAGCAAGTGTGAACAGGCTTTTTTCTGCATAACTTCAACTACGTTCTGACAAAATGCGCAGGCGCTCTATGACAACTCTTTATATCATGTAGAAGGATGAGGTCTCGCAGTTCCATCATACCCTTGTTGTGTAGTTCCTATAAACCTATATAGGATCTGCATGTTTAGACAACGTATACTGCGGGATTGGTGTCTGAACTGATTACAGACACCCCCACGGGGTATATTAGCCTGTATACCAGCTAGCTCACAGTGCCACTATAAAGTATAAAGTATATAAACCCCTCTTACCAAGGAGAGAATAGATTTTTTTTTTTAGTCCTTATACATGCCATTGGAGAACGCTCTAGATGGAATATCTCCACTCCCTTCATACTA
The DNA here is from genome assembly GCF_964261635.1 of Lissotriton helveticus. NCBI lineage: Eukaryota > Metazoa > Chordata > Amphibia > Caudata > Salamandridae > Lissotriton > Lissotriton helveticus. The sequence goes on along the minus strand of NC_136057.1, from coordinate 1,232,282,524 downwards.
GCCCTTATGAGAGACCACCCTAGTGGTGGGCCTGAAGGAGAGATAGAGTCTTCCCAGAGGTACGGCTGTATCCTAGTCCCACTCCCGTTCACAACTCCTGAGAGACCACCTGTTACTAGGGAGGACCGGACCGACAGACCTCCGGCATAATCATAGGACTGATCTTACTTCTCTCTCCAAATCTCTAGAGCTGCCCAGATTTAATTGGCACTAGAGTTATCACAGGCCATGTCCGATTGACTAGTCATGATGATGTTTAGACCGTCAGCAAAGGAAGGAGGCATGCACTTACTTCAATCTGCATGCACAGCACATCCTCCAGGAAACCACATACCTCAGTCCAGAAGGGGCCGATCTTCGGCCCGTCCATAAATATATGCAAGTCATCAGCAGCTGGATACTTGCATCTGGGGCAATGGTAGATTGTTGCAGACATCTTAGACAGTTTACCTGGAGTCCAATACACTCTATAAGCGGTGTATAGATGGTTTCTCCTGAGATTAGCTGGTTTAACCACAGCCTGTAACATAGAAAAGGAGTCACACCAGAGTTTCCGTAGATCGTCCCCATTTTCGGAGAAAACACTGCCCCAACGTCGCACCAACTCTAAGTTTAGACAGTCCCCTGTATCTATAAATGCCTCATACCAAATAGCCACTTAGCGTTTCCATGGTCCTGTTCTAGAGATAGAGTTCACAGTTGTACTCAAATCTTCATTGCTCCACGACTGTGATGCCCACCATGCAGACAACTGATAAAACTTAAATCTCCTCAGTGTCCCACTGGTTATTCTGGACAATGAGTCCCAGCTGATAAGTTGTAAATCCTCCTGGAGCTCTCCCCACAGAGAATAGTTATTGGCGACTATCGAACATGACATCTCTGTCCCATCAGGGATCGTGGAAACAGTCCAGTACTTTTCGCTCAGTCACTCGTGCTCACTTCGTCTCAGAGAAATACACCGAAAAAACAGTGGGGACGTTTTTCAATAAGCATTTATTAAACCAGCGTCATTCTAATGTAAAAAAGGTGCGCTGGAACAACCATAAGATGGAAACAGATATACATGATTGTAAGCACCAATAGAGTAAAAGGATGGTAGATTCCTACCATAGCACTAAAACAATGAATACATGCAAGTATAAAAATACATGACCCTAACTAGATGTACCTATGTGTACCTAACATGTATGTAGGTGTAGGGCCAAGAATGGATAAAGTCAACCCCCTTACCTGAAGTGAAAGACTGTGGAGCCCGTCTTGGTCTTGAGATGGACACCCCGTGAGGGATGTCAGGCCACTGCGAGCTGGAGTGTCTGCAAGCAGGAAGGTCAGCGTCTGGCGTCAGTGTGTCAGCATGGAAGTCCCCTTTCTCCTCTCCCTGTCTCAGCAAAGAGATGGTGTTTATATACCAAAAGCGGTACCCTCAAGGTATATACCTTGCTGTGCCATGACTGACTAGGATGATGGAAGGAATGACCCTTATACATACCGGTAGATATTATGCAGGAGATGGTAGTCCTGCTGAGATTCCAAGAATTCTCATGCATAATGAATGAGGCTAGTTTTCGGTGAAAACCTCATGTCATTTAGTCATTACCGTACCTAGGTAAAAGGTCAATACTAAGAACTGTTATGCAGTGTAATGTCAGGGGAAATATAGGTGAACGATCTGGTTGCGACCTGAGACTATATCCGGCACCTGTATGAAGCATAACGCCCTAAAGGCACCAACCATGAATCCACCTCTACCTTGTATTACTATGTAAAACATAAACATATGAGGGACATTTCTTGGTGCTGAGGGGTTTCACATGATTTCTATATTGTCTTCCAATCTTTTAGGAACAAAAACTGGGAAATGAAAAGGACTTAGAGGGAAAAGGCGAATGTGATGGATGGAGGCATTTATATCAGGGTAGGCATAACACCAGATTTGTTTGTTTATTTGGCTTCAAATATTTAGACCTCTGATTTGGCCTACTGAGGATATCTTACCATAGCATGCTCTGTGTAAAATTATATCACTTCCCATCTTTAGTGTTGCCTTTCCATTATGACACTATCTTGCATGCTGTCAAGAGAGGTAAAAAATATTAATAACTTTCATACTGTAAATAAGTTGTACAAAGATAGACTGCCCTGTGCAGTGACATGGATGGCTTAGGTATGGGTTTATGAAGCACAATTTTAATATTCCCATAAAAAATGTCAGGACTGTGGCCATTGTTCCCTCAGTGATTACACAGTCTCTGTGTGACATGCCCTTGTGCACACAGATCTTATAAGGCAAGGTGTCAGCAGACAATGTTGATGTCTTCACCATAATATCACATGATAATATCGAGCCACGTTCCTCAGCATAACGCTTTCTTGGTAATGAGCCTTACATATTGATTAGTACTTCGCTTGCTGTGATTTGGCTGCACTGTGTTTCTATATTAGGATTACTACAAATCACATGATTAGTTATGAATAAATACTGTAACCTTGTCCAGCAACATTTTGACTTCAGTTCTGCCAAAGAAGCGTGGCAAACAGAGTTCCAATGTCCTGCTTTTGTACCTTTAAATCTCCCTGTGTCAGCTATTCTCTTGTAAGGTTCAGCAATCCGTCCCTTCCAAGAGGTATTTCCTTGAACAATTAAATTCAATTCAATTATTTTATTATGATTTGGAATTCCGAGGAATTCCACATAAAATACAAATAAAACAACATTTCATTCAAATCGCAATAGTTAAAAACAGGAAAAGGTACCATATGAATTTTTCTAGGTTACACCCAAGAGTACATCATCACTTATCTTCAATAGACTCTACACTCTGGAGGACGACAGAGGACAGCCTCTAAACCACAAAGAGATACATATTCAATTTTCCTTCATTGCATAATTCTCAAGTCGTCAAATTCTCTTTTCTTCAATAAGTTCATCACTACAGTGGGCTACAACATTTAAGCTAAAAATACCATTACCATCCAATATACACATAACCATTTTCATAAATAATTAAAAACTTTTTTTTTTTTAGGAAGGTGATCATGAAATGGAAGTAGCAGCAAGTATATTTATATGGTGCCAAATAAAGTGCTAATGCAATAAAAAAGTGTTAGTGCATTAATACCCTATTCGAGGACTTTTCTCACAAATAATTACCCAGGAGCTATGCTTCTAAGGAATTGCACTTTGTTGATTAACTATCTTACAGGAGTGCTTGAACACAGTAGAAATAAGCATTGATTTTCGTATTTAATGACTAATTACAGTGCTTAAAGTGCATAACAAAGTGCCAATGCACGAGAACGCATCACACAGTACTATAAAGGTATGAGGATTACCTACGACTGAAAAACAATTTTTTAATATACATTCAAAAATTCTTTAAAAAAGCGAACATTTTTCAAAACAAATCAGTTCAGATGGTGGGAGCAGAAGAAAATTACGGGCCTGTTCTGCTGTTGCGATTTTATACTGTAAAAAAACATGCCTTAAATATTTGCGGCGTATTGAAAGACGTGCTGGGCACACAATCAAAACATGGTTAAGGTCTTGTATGCCACCATTGCATAAATCGCAGTGTCTTTCGTTTTTGGGGATACCCTCCCAGGCACCTGTTACAATCCTCAAAGGAAGCAGGTTCATCCTTAATAATAAAATCACTCTTCGAACTCCATGTTTCAAGTTCCAGAGAATGTACGGCTGGGGAATTTTAACTATGGAACTCTCCGCAATACAGTCCAACCTTCCATTTACGCGGCATATTTTCAAATCTCTTTCCTGTGAAATCACATTTATAGATCTTTTAATTATATGTTTTAATGTTATTTTATCCAAACCTGCTGCACCTTCAAAATCTAAACCAAAACTGCTTAAGGCCTTTAAATAATTCCTAAAAATTACACTTTTTGATAGCATATTAACAAAAATGTCCTTATGCAATGCCAACCTTAATAGGTTCTCCTGAGAATTTATCAATGCGTTACCCCATCTTAAGCAAGCTGCCATTGTTAAGACATATGTTGAAAGAAGGCCAAATTCGAGCCTAAGGGCCGCAATTGACGCAGCGTGACTCAGATTGCATAATTGTCGCCAGATTTTACCTTCCACTTTCTCGTACTTTCCCCATTCACATTCATCTATCGTTTCATTGCCGTAATTCAAAGTTGGTGGAATCTTTATTTTATATACGGCAATGGTGTGAGAAAAATGTCTTTTCCCACATTGCAAGTACAAGCGATTTATTGCTGAGGCTTGTGAAATAGCTTTACTTTTGCAATGGTCCATATGTTTTTTAACAGAACACCTATTTGTGAAAAATGTTCCTAGATAAGGGTAAAATTTTACTATTTCCATCATTTCATCTCCTAAAAACCATTTTAAGTTTGATCTAACCTTACAGCCCTTATAACTAAAAATCATCACTTTACTCTTTGAGACATTTATTTTTAGAAAGTATTCCTTAGTGTACCTAACCAATTCCGACAGTCGTCTCTGAAGCCCAATTGGGGTTAAGTCCATTATTATAGCGTCATCGGCGTACAGCAAACAACTTATTTTTAGATTACCCACTTGTGGAGGATCCCCTTTACTCTCCCCTATCCGACTCAGCAGGTCATTTATATAGATTGAGAAGAGTAAAGGGGCCAATAGGCACCCCTGCTTTAACCCATTATTAGTGGAAATTTTCTTTGAAAGGCCTTGAGTCCCCCCTAACAAGACTTGGGTCCATGTAGAGGAGTGAAGAGCAATTATCACTTTTAGCAGATTTCCTGGGATCCCCATACTAATCCTTCCTCTACAGCATCCCCCGATCTACCCTATCGAACGCTGTGGAGAAATCAATAAATGCTGTATACAATGGGGTTCTCCGACCAACAGGATATTTATCAATTAATGTTTGCAGAACAGAGATGTTATCCAGAGTGCCACTGTTCTTCCGAAACCCTGATTGTTCAAGGGGAATTAAATTATTTCCAAATACCCACTCTTGTAAATAAACCAGGATACTTTTTGCAAACAATTTTCCCGTTGCATCTAGAAGGGAAATTTGCCTAAAACTAGCCGGGGAGTTTTTAGGGCCCTTCTTATATAGCGGAACTATTATGCTCCCCTTCCAGGAATAAGGTATGTCCCCGAAATTGTAGCAATGGGCGAATAGAGGTTGTCATACTTTTACCCACTCGCCACAATCCTTTTTTATTATTGCTACAGGGACATCAACCGGACCCATTGCGCCCGAGAGTCTCGCCCCCTTAATGTATCCTTCAATTTCCATCTCTGAAGGTGCCTCTACATCGCCTCCTAATGCTTTGGTATTAAGGGACCCCTCACCCTCGACGTCTAGTAGATTAGGGGCATACAAAAAGGATATATAAATTGACCACTCGGTTTCTGGGATTAACATGGGTTGAGATTTTTCTCTACTGTCACAGAATTTGGCTATTAGGGCCCAGTATTTTCTAGAATCACCAGTAAGTGCAACTTCCCGAAGGTTAACCCATTTTTCATCTTCGGAGGCCCTACGGTTAGCTGCTACTTTTCTCTTCCGGACCTGTTTTAATCTATATATTTATTTTTGTCTTAATGGACTAGGATCTCTAAATTGGGCTCTAATCAGCCCATTTATCTTATTATTAAGCTTTTTAGTTTCAATGGAGAATAAAGCTTTAGGGGCAGCTCTTTCACCTTGCTTCTTTTTTCCCAGATTTCTTACAGCAGCCATTACTCTTTCATATCTCACTATCGGAGTCTCCCGGATTAAACTGGGCACAATATTTTTAAATACCCACTGGAGGTTCGGAAGGTTCTTATGTGACCAGCATGTGCGACCATTATTTCGAGAATAAGATATGTTGTCATTCCTCTGGTTCCAGAGTTCAGGTTTCTCGAAATTTAATGCTAAATTTACCACCAAAATGTTGTGGTCGCTCAGTTTAGTGGGAAGCACTTTAAACTGTGAGCATGCCCTAAACAGTTGAAAAGACACTGCCATATAATCAAGTAAGGAGTGGCCAAATGTCCCATGAAAAGTAAGTGCTGCGGGTGAATCCTCTGGGAATCTACCGTTTAATAAAACAAGGTCAAGATTCCTAAGATTTTGCAAGAGCGAAAGGCCACGTTTGTTAGGTTTTAAATTTGCCGGGAATATTGACTCTGGTATAAACCAGACCTCCTCCAAGTCCACATCGGAAAAAGACGAGATGGAGCTGTTACTTACTTTAGCGTTAAAGTCCCCTACCATCATTATACTTACTCTTTCTCCATTACTACATAGGTTTTGCACAAAAGAGCAAATGGAATCAACCAATGGAGTAAACGCTTTCCCAGGTGTAATATATACGTTTACCAAAAGTTAAAAAGTTGCAAATCCAAAATTATCTTTTTCCATTTTTAACTTAGCGCAGATACAAATATGTGATGGATGTATGTATATCACCGGGTCCCATGCCAACTCACTGCTTAACAGAATGGCTAAACCCCCACTTGCATGCCCCTTTATAGATTTTTTTGCTTCACTACAGTACACATAGTAACTCTCTAATTGGAACTCTTCCCTTGCCCACGTTTCCTGTAGGAAAATTATCTTGGGGGCTAGATGTTCTAAAGATTTAAGTTTGTATTTATCTTTACCTAGCCCCGCCATGTTCCATGACACAATAGTCCCCAGAAGGCTACCCCAGCTCTGTGGGTTTTATGTTAGTTGTTTTTGCCCCATTCAAAGTACTTGCGATCCAACTCCATTTAGACACCTCGTCTCCTTCATCTATACTAACGACCTCTTGGACCTCGGGTGCTGTAAGCTTAATTTCCCTTGCACCCGGTACCCTACCTACTGTAATTTCCAAATCCTCAAATTTTATAGGTGTATTCTCCCTCTCATGTTCAATGAAGCTTTTCCCTTTTTGATGATGAAATATTTTGAGGTTCTTGGGCAGGGCCCCGTGTGATACCGTACTAGTAAGAACATCTATGCCTCTTTTCCTGAAACCGTCTACATTTGCTAAAACGAGCGAATACACTACCCCAGATGTAAAAATAGCTCTAGTTACATAGGGTTTGTTCTTCCAATCTAAATGAACTAGTTTGATATCATTACTGGAAATTGACTTTAAATCGTCCATTTCTGATATCATTCTAAGAAGGGCGCTTCTATTCAGTGTCATTAGCTCAGCATCAAAAAGGGGGATAAAAATTAAAGTCTTGTTCGCTTGCCGTGCAAATATTTCGGGAAGCCTAGTTAAATTAGTATCTTGCAGGCTACTGGGGAAATCTTCATTTAAATTCCACCCCTTATTTTTAGTACCTGCTGTAATCATTCTCCGACTGACTCCCCCCGTATTACTTACTACCGGATTCGTTGGTGAAGATGCAGGTCCAGTTGACTCCTGTGCGACATCACTTAATTCCACACTCAGGTGTGTTGCGGCGCTTTTTAAATTGGCCTCTTTAATTCCTGAGCTACTATGCAAGATAGGGCCCCTACTTGACCTGCCTTCTCCTACCCCATCATTATACTGATTGGTGTTCGGCCTAACAAACAAACTATTCTGCTGAAGGGCAGGATCCTGCTCATGTTTCACACTCGAACTCATATTCAGTTGCCCCACAGACATTGTATTTTTTGCCTCCATAGGGGCTATGTAAGTGTTTTCCTTTTCGTTTACTGGTTGGAACCGCAGCTTTCTCTGCTTGCGTTTTGAAAACCTGCGATTTTTCGTCTTCTTTTTCCTCCCACGACCATTTTTAGTGATTCCCTTACTTACTGATGAGACTTCCCCCTCAGCAGAACTCTCTGAGATGTTAATTATTTCATCTGGTTGTTGAGGTTTAGTTTTTTTTAACTTACACATATTAAAGATTGGAAAGACACGCACTGTGTCTATTACAGGTGAGACACTTACATTTAACCTTTCCCCCGAATTGGAGGCCTTTATGGAATCATTAAGGTTAACTTGGGATGGACTTAGGATTGAATTTCTTACAGGTGTCGAACTTTCAAAGTCTGCCAGCAATTTTTTTGAATCCCCAATCCCGTATACTTTATCAGGGTTATTTGTCACATTATACGTTTGACATGCTTTACTAGACGTAGAGGAAATACATTTCACATTTGCTTGACTTAGCTGTTTAAGATCTAAAACCCCACCAAGAATAGGCGTGAGGACTTTAAGAATATGATCGGAATTAGAAGTACTTTTCTCCAGCAGGGACAAAATTGCAGATAGGATTTTCTCCAATTTGAGAAACGTGTTCATTAGCCCCTCTACCCCTGCATTCTCATTTGCGAGTAATGAATACAGGGTATTCCTTATCCTTTTATCGCTTGACATTGATAGCTCTCCACCTGAAAAGTTATGTGAGTCCGAAACCAAAGATAATTCAGTAGGAGTACTACAATACATGATAGGCATGTGTGTGTGAGCTCCTTCTCGAGATATCAATACTTCTTTATTAGTATGAGACTCTGAGTTCAAACCTTGAGCGACCAATTTTCCTAGCAGCTTCACACGATTAGCGTTCTTTTCTAATGGGATGGCAATGCCCGGAAGAGTTAAGTCCTCTATTTCTGCCTGCCCAGTAAATAAGCTGTAATCTCTCTCCTGTTCCATTTTAGGGGTGGAAACACTTACTTTTTCTAATGAGCATTCCGGTATAGGCCTCTCAGCACTAACATTGACATCTGACTTTTCAAAAAGGGATATCAGATCTGCTAATGGAGAAATTGGGATGGTTTCCTTTCTTTCACTACCCTTGCCTTGAGGAGGATCCACTACTTCAAGCTTGGAAGGGGACATCTCCATCTCCATTTCCGAAATATTATCCACTCCTTCTTCTTGCTGCAGATCTGCACTTCTTACTGATAAAAGGGGCGTAGCATTACGTTCGACCTCATTTATCTTTAGTCTATTTACAACGGGGAAAAGCACCTCTGGACCTATTAAATGGCTCTCCACTCCGTTCTTAGCTATAGGTTCGGAGTCCAATGAGACCTCTGTTGGATTCCCCTCCTTTCCTTCATCTCCATTTTTTTGATTAGTTCCATACCTAGGGCTTCTTCTCTTTTTGGTAAACATTGACCTTACCGATGGATAGAATTTCAATAACAACAAATGCGCTCCGCTTTTGCGACGACAAATAGTTTTCTTAGGTTTAAGGGGACTCTCGGCACTCTGATTACTGGTTACTAGGGTTTCTGTTAGTCTTGCTTTTGACTGTGAACGCACTCGTCTAACAGACATTACCATTGCCCCAGTAATGTAACGCCACTTAACCCTTCCTCAAGTGCGCCTCAAGTGCCTCACAGATACCCCACTATTAATCACATACCACCTTACCCGGAGCCTGGGCGATTCAGCAGTGGCCCAATCAAGACCAATCAGAACCACACACTGACCCCGTCTGGCTCCGGGGATGAAGTGGGGATGAGGTGGCAACGGCATGATAACCGTGGTAAGCTCTGCTCTGGTAGGCTCTGCGGCAATCTCTGGTGTCCTTAAAATGAGACAGGGGACGGCATAAATCCATACATAATCCACAAATCCATGCTGTGTCTCATGAGAACCTGAATACCGCTCCCTCTTTGTCTCCTGGGCGACTGGTTACGACACGGGTCCCGGGATCTCTCTGCCAAGCCCTCCTACCTCTGCCGCTGCTGGACCCCCGCTGATGAACTGTTGCCGCTGGGCAGGGCTAAAGTTTGAATACTGGGAGGCTGGCAGGACTAAACTGAGTATTTTCCAAGGAGCTCCTTGTTGCTGGACGACGCTCTACTCACTCGTCACTTTCAGACCTACTAAACCTGGAGCTCTGTGGTTCTGGGGTCTCTGAGGGCGAATTGGCAGCCCGGCAAATTAATGGCTTTTTATATGCGACACCTTCCCATCCGTCACGGCCGTGGAAACCAGGGGAGCAGACTGGAGCGTGGCGGCAACCCGCACACTGCCACTGGGCCCCCCCCCCCGCCGAGCCCCTGACCCCTGCTCCTCTTTCCGCCGGTACTCACTGTTCTGCTCTGCTCCCCGGTTTTCGACACCCCTTGCCACTCCGTGCTGCTGTGTGTAATGGGCCGGCGGCGACTGGCGGTGGGGGCGGCAGACAGAGTCACAGGCTCAGGGGCTCAGGGGGCAGCTGGCAGCAGGACTCGGACTCCGAGCCGGATGCTATTCAGTAGTACTGTACTGTACGGGGGGTTTTCTCGGGGTCTTCTCGGCTTCCTGCTTTCACAACTCAGCCAACCTCCGATGCGCCGCCACAGCAGCTGCTGCTCGACTCTCAGCTCTCTCTTGACTCGACTCCCGTGTACTGGGAGGGGCTGAGAGGAAGCAGGAGGCTGCAGGCTGAATGCTGGAGGCAGAGGCTAAGGCAGAGCGCTCCAATGCGCCGTTTCAATGTGCCTCAATGTGCCTCGCACGCCCTGCCTCACTGCCGTACCCCCACTGCTGTTGTTTTGTTGTTTAGTTTTTTTACCGGGAAAAAGCTTATCCGGACACTGTGGGCACTGCGGAGCTATCAACACGGCGTCCTGCTTGGCGCCCTCGCTCGCTTGCCCGTTCTGCAAACTGCTCTCCGTTTGCTCGCCATGTCGAAAAGAGTTCCTCATCTACAACATGTATTTCCTTGAACTGGAGAATCCTTTTTAACATGGAATGCTTTCAACAGAAGCCATTTTTTCCATTTGAAAAGCAAGGATTTAATAGGTTACTGTGCATACTGTCATAGCCAATGTTGCATCCAAAACACAATCAAATGCTAACTTAACTTAAAAGACAGTGATGTTTTAATTGAACGGGAAAAATTGAGTGCAAAGTGAGCATTATCAGACATGTATTCGAATGCTCAGTTCTGCCCTCTCAGTGGGTGAGTTAAAAGGGTTATGGTTGAGTGCAGGCACCATCTCTAAGCTTCTATTGTATTCAAAACAGAGTATGGTTTAGGCGCTGTTACTTTAAGTCCTGGATGAGCATTCAGGCCCAGTTATTTCAGATGCTATACTTTTCAGAAAGAAATGTTTGTGTTATGGCCATTAATTCACATGTACCGGAGACGAGGGTGTGTCAGTGATAGCAATATTTCTTACCTTCATCCACTGACTGTAAATACTCTGTTGCAAAATGCATCGTTTAACCTACTTTTAGGCTTAATTTGTTGGTGGTATAAAGTCTTTCCTGCTTCCCTATTTTGGGATCCTCAATAGACTATTTTATTTTTTGACTGCTCAAATAGTACTGACATCTATCCAGTAATTTCAATGAATGGCTTGAGGACCACTACGTATCTATAATTCAAGACCATTAAGAGCATTTGGATCGACTAGGCTTACTGTAGTGCACTTCAAATTAATTTTCGCAAAACACTCGCAATTTACAGCCCACTTCAAGAGGGTGGGAAAGCACTTGCAAAAGGGAAGAGATCCTGAGGGAATCCCTTCCCCTTTGTAAATGCAAGGCAAAATATTTTTTAGGGGCAGGCAGTGGTCCCAGGGACCACTACCTGCTCTTAAAACATGAAACAAAAACGTTTCATTTTTCTTTTTTTAAATGCAGCCCGTTATCCTTCAAGGAAAACAGGCTGCATTTTAAAAAAAAACTGCTTTATTTAACCGCATCGGTGCAGCGCATTTTCCCGCTGTGCGCTAAAGAATGCAGAATCCCATTGTTCATGACGAGCTCAGCTCGTCATGAGCGTACGAGAGGTGTACCTCATGACGAGCTGAGCTCGTCATGAGCGTAGATGGGGTTAAAAGCAGTCCCAGACATGGAGGTCTGATGAGCACAGCAGTCCACCATACCTGGGAGGGCCAGCCATTCCCAATGGACTGTTGTACATTGGCATTAGCGACTCGCAAATTGCGACTCGCAATTTATCGCAATTTGCGAGTCGCTAATGCCAGTGGTCATACTTCTGGCCCTAAGTGTGATCGAGTCTCTAAAAAAAGGCTCAATCTGAGACGTTTAACTTGTGTGATCTTTCCATTACATTTATTATGTTCTAGCTACCCAATTATCAGGTATTATGTTATTTCAAAATCCTTCAGATCTTTCTAATTTTCAACCTATTTGGCATGCTTCCAGTTGACAAATAATGTGTAATGGTAATTGCGGCGTCCCAACTTAAGCTCCTATTTCTGGCGAATGACATTTTGGATGAACGTTTAGATTGTTTATTTTCCTAAGGTTCGCACATTTAACTCAGATCACTTTATTGGATTAACTGTATCTGAAATTTGTTTAATTTACTTAATTATAAATCTCAACACAGCAATATACCTGTTGACAATGATGTTCTGATTGACCACCAATATATTGGGCAAGTTACGACAAACCTTTCTTGGTTAGCTAATTTGTTTAAATTAAATCATACTGCATCTATTTCTCTCTTGCCCTATATGTATTAGGTCCACCTGTTGACTGATTGAGACCCAAATGCCTCATCACTGTGGGCAAGACTTTTTAACATGCCTGGTGAGCCTTTTGCTCTTCTCTTCCTATCCAGTTAATTAGTTTTTACATTTTTATAAATGATAATCTGAATCTCCCCAGTTGGGAAGGTATTCTGTTGTTCAATTACTGGACAGGCCATTGATAAGATTGTACGAGTAGCCATTAGCTTGGAATCACCTCTGATGAAGATTACGTTAATTGCTAGTAGAGAGGGCTACTGTGGCTCTATCTCATAGGTATTTATACTAAGCCAGTAGCCACAATCAAACATCTAATCTTTCATGTCCATTTTGAACTTTTTTACACTCAGGAAATCCAGGTCTTGTGGATCACATCTAAATCCCGTACCCCAAATGGGGCAGATGTGTGGAGCAGAGGGGGGCCCATAATTAAAACCTATTTTGATTACATATTTCATTAATCATCCTGATATTATAATGGTGCCCAAGTTGAAAAATGTGTCTAATATCTGAGGTTTCTTCATCTCTTAGCTAGGGGTGATGGGAACTGGTGGAGTTTCACTCCATGGAATTATGTGGTGTTACATAAAACCTCAGCGAGATCTTGCAGAGTTCTGCGAGTGAATGGAATTCGGCATGTCCCGCTGCTCATGCTGATTTTTAGTGCAAGAAACTTGCTCTGCACTGTAAAATCAGTTTGAATTCCAACATGAGGCGTGCCAGTGGGCACTGCTTCTTTCTGCCACTCGAGTAGATTTTCTACTCGAGCAAAACCTTTCTCAACATGAACGGTAGTAATCCGCCATGAATGCCTGCAATGAGAAATATCACAGGGAGGCGTTTTAACACCCGAAAATTATGCTTGGCATGCAAACTCTCGCTCCCCAACCTCACGCTGGTGGGAAGCATGCAAGAAAAACTCCACCACGCTGCGCTTGGAGGAGTTTTGCAGGAACTCCTTACTCCAAATGGAAAGTGGAGTGGGCAAAACTCTGCGAACTCTACCGGCGGAACAACATTTTTCACCCACCCCCTACTCTTAGCCATGGACCTTGGCTTTTAAACTAATCATTTTATGTTGTCCTTTCTTCTTCGTTGCAGTACTAACAGGTTGAAGAGAGTCCCTCTCCATGATGATCTTGTTTTGAAATGGTAGACAAAGACTTGTAATGTAGTCTTTCTTTAGTGTTTAACATTATTGCTCCCCACCTCTATCCCCCATAACCCTCTCATTATTTTTTGGGCACGTCTGTTTTTTATGTCTTTCTGGAATATGGCTTTCATGTTTTGGGTAAGTGTGTAATGTAATTCAAAAAATGTCTGTTTCACTTACATTATTAAGTTCACAATGGGGTGAACCCTAAGACAACCTGACCTGGGTCAGTAAAGGTAGGTATGTGTATATAGGTCGGTGTCTGTTGAGTTTGTAATCAAGAATTCATCATGAGCAATCATTTACATCACAGACTTTTTAAGCAATTACTTAGGTGTAGTACACGAAATTTTATTCCAATTTTTTAAAAAAAAAATATATATACCTGGTAATTTGTTTTACCAGAAAACCACAGGTAATGCCTCATTCAGGCAGACAATTTCTTCATTGAATCAAGCAGCCACAAAGGCTCAACACAATAGTTTCAGAATAGTCCTTGTGGATTCATATAATCATATGGAAAATTCTCACAACATTATACAATAAAAATTGCGCTCAAAAGTGAAAGAGAGGAGACAGTTTGAGAGGGATGGGTGTGATTGGGTGTTGGTGGGGACTGGGTAAAGGATGTTGTGACCATATAACAATCACAGTGATAAATGCAGCCTTTCCAGACTAATTTTGTTCATTAGTTCCGTTAAACAACTTTAACATAGGGTTCGTATGTATCAGCAAGTTATTTCCCATGTTAAGTAATACAAAACAGTGCGGTCTACGTTTCGACCCCTAAGGAGCAAGGGTTGATTGAAGCCTCATACTGGGGTCTTCTTCAGGACGAAAATACATGGAGCGCCTACAAATGACATAATTTTGAACAAAAGGAGACTGTCAGGATTTTTTATATTGATTGCCGGATTGTACTACATTAATTTACACGGAAAAGAAGAATTGATTCCTTACTTATAAACAGGTCGGTCAGTGGCCTCATGATAATGGACCTAATTCGGTTCCTCAGTCAGGGCCATTCATCTAGAAATAATTCAAAAAATGAAGGATGCCTATTTAGGAAATGGGTTAGAGAGTAACCCTATCATTTAACATGAAATGCATAGTGTAATCCCACCAGGGGACTTACTAGGGCATCCGGGGCTTTCCAAATTGGCACAGCGTTACTGCTTGGTTTCCGCTCCTCCAGATCGACGTATCTGAGAGTTCAAGAAAACCATCATGAGAAAACAAGGCCCGTGGGCATGGTCTGGAGTAATATATTCAGACGGGCCAGAGGAATATTGCTACAGTTCCCTGTATGAACAATGCAACGTCTGGGCCGGGCGTGTGTGGCTAATCATCCATTTAGGAGAGATTACGAGCCCCAATGGGAAATTATAAGGTTAATGGGGCGTCATGGTCAATGGGCATTGTCTAAATAAAAAGGAGTATTAGAATGATTAAATTCCTACTCGTCTAGCATTTATACAAACCCCAATGGGAAATTGTAAAGTTAATGGGGCGTCATTGTCCGTGGGCATTGTCTAAATAAAATTAAGAGTATTAGACTGTATAAATTCTTATTCGTCTGGCATTTATACATAGGGGGCTGTTCGGACACTGCTAATCATAAGTTGAATTGGGAAACATCAGCCCCGTCGGGAGAACATCTCAATATCTTACCCTTGCCTCTAGATCTGCGCGGCTGCTTTCATCCACACGGCCTGACCGCGAGTGAAGCGGGCGCGAGGTGCAGGCGCTGGATACCGGCCGGGGGCTCGTCCGTGTGGGCCAATCACCGGGCGCCACCTACACCCCGTTGAGGGAGTAGGTGAAAATGGTCGTCAGTGTGTGAGAACGTGACGTACCATTGAGGGAAGGTTACAAATGCCTATGCGCCGCCGGGTTGGGCAAACTTATGGGGCACAGGGTTAAAAGGCTCAGTCATATATACAGGTCATCTGGTCCTAAATACCGGGGTCTGCAGAGTTCCGACATTGTGGAAATTGGTTGTTCAGATCTGGTCACAAAGTAGGTTACGGAGGGGACAAGATGTTTATTAAATCTCATTCAGTTGGTCAATTATCAAAGGCGCATGGTACGCGCGCACTTCATCTTTATGTACATAAACAAGACGTGACAAATGGTGCCTCACAGAGTTATGCATTATACGTGGCACCTATGTTTGGACCTGGAAATCACCGGGAATAAGGCAGACTGATTGAATCCGTGTGTTGATTATATAAAGGAATATCATCCACCCTGTGGCCCTTGATCTACAAGGCATAGTAGCATCATACTTTCGTATTAGGTAAGCCTATGTATCAACGTGTAACGCCCAAAGTTTACATTTTGATAGATGACATATCACATTGCAATACAAAACTCGGCATGTACAACATTGTATGTAGTGTCCATAGACAATGAATTGACATTCAATTGTGTGTATTCAGCTATGGTAAAAGCAAAGTGGGACATCAGGCATACATTTCTGGTATTAGTCACGATTAATCAAGGCCATTTGGGAAAAAGTCGAATCAATTTCATTCAACCCATTTTTCACAGAATCAAATCGCTGCATCCATTTGCATTCCCTTATATTCAAGATTGAGTCAAGGTCACCACCCCTTGGTCCTAGAGTGATCTTCTCAATGACCACCCACTTTAGTGATTCAGGTGTGTGGGCCTTTGTTTGAAAATGGTCCACTAGGGGTGCCCCTACCGTTTGGCATCTGATTCTGCTGCAGTGCTGAAGTACTCTGTTTTTAATTTTCTGCTTAGTTTGGCCTATGTATATCATCCCACATGGACAGAATATTGCATAAATCAGACCAGTACTGTTGCAGTTTGTCAGTGCTTTGAGGGAAATAGTAACGTTGTTGTGTGTAACGGTCTTAGTCTCCAAGCAAAGGACACAAGCCTTGCAGGTGCTACATTTATAGTTCCCAACTACATTTGGTAGGTTCCACATTGTTTGTATTGTGGGCGCTGGTGGGGTGTCAAGTAGGGAGCGGACCACAACATCCTGCGAGATAATTTACCCTTCGGACACCTAAGAATCGTCAACTCCCAGCGAATAGGATGGTCTGTGTTACCACGTACTGCAGTAAGAGCAACGAGATCAGGAAAATAATTAACAATCATTGGAGTACCATAGCAGATGTGGTAGAAATACCGGACCCACCAATGCATGCCTTCAAGAAGGCGAAGAGCATTCGAGATGTTGTGGTCCGCTCCCTACTTGCCTGATGTCCCACTTTGCTTTTACCATAGCTGAATACACACAATTGAATGTCAATTCATTGTCTATGGACACTACATACAATGTTGTACATGCCGAGTTTTGTATTGCAATGTGATATGTCATCTATCAAAATGTAAACTTTGGGCGTTACACGTTGATACATAGGCTTACCTAATACGAAAGTATGATGCTACTATGCCTTGTAGATCAAGGGCCACAGGGTGGATGATATTCCTTTATATAATCAACACACGGATTCAATCAGTCTGCCTTATTCCCGGTGATTTCCAGGTCCAAACATAGGTGCCACGTATAATGCATAACTCTGTGAGGCACCATTTGTCACGTCTTGTTTATGTACATAAAGATGAAGTGCGCGCGTACCATGCGCCTTTGATAATTGACCAACTGAATGAGATTTAATAAACATCTTGTCCCCTCCGTAACCTACTTTGTGACCAGATCTGAACAACCAATTTCCACAATGTCGGAACTCTGCAGACCCCGGTATTTAGGACCAGATGACCTGTATATATGACTGAGCCTTTTAACCCTGTGCCCCATAAGTTTGCCCAACCCGGCGGCGCATAGGCATTTGTAACCTTCCCTCAATGGTACGTCACGTTCTCACACACTGACGACCATTTTCACCTACTCCCTCAACGGGGTGTAGGTGGCGCCCGGTGATTGGCCCACACGGACGAGCCCCCGGCCGGTATCCAGCGCCTGCACCTCGCGCCCGCTTCACTCGCGGTCAGGCCGTGTGGATGAAAGCAGCCGCGCAGATCTAGAGGCAAGGGTAAGATATTGAGATGTTCTCCCGACGGGGCTGATGTTTCCCAATTCAACTTATGATTAGCAGTGTCCGAACAGCCCCCTATGTATAAATGCCAGACGAATAAGAATTTATACAGTCTAATACTCTTAATTTTATTTAGACAATGCCCACGGACAATGACGCCCCATTAACTTTACAATTTCCCATTGGGGTTTGTATAAATGCTAGACGAGTAGGAATTTAATCATTCTAATACTCCTTTTTATTTAGACAATGCCCATTGACCATGACGCCCCATTAACCTTATAATTTCCCATTGGGGCTCGTAATCTCTCCTAAATGGATGATTAGCCACACACGCCCGGCCCAGACGTTGCATTGTTCATACAGGGAACTGTAGCAATATTCCTCTGGCCCGTCTGAATATATTACTCCAGACCATGCCCACGGGCCTTGTTTTCTCATGATGGTTTTCTTGAACTCTCAGATACGTCGATCTGGAGGAGCGGAAACCAAGCAGTAACGCTGTGCCAATTTGGAAAGCCCCGGATGCCCTAGTAAGTCCCCTGGTGGGATTACACTATGCATTTCATGTTAAATGATAGGGTTACTCTCTAACCCATTTCCTAAATAGGCATCCTTCATTTTTTGAATTATTTCTAGATGAATGGCCCTGACTGAGGAACCGAATTAGGTCCATTATCATGAGGCCACTGACCGACCTGTTTATAAGTAAGGAATCAATTCTTCTTTTCCGTGTAAATTAATGTAGTACAATCCGGCAATCAATATAAAAAATCCTGACAGTCTCCTTTTGTTCAAAATTATGTCATTTGTAGGCGCTCCATGTATTTTCGTCCTGAAGAAGACCCCAGTATGAGGCTTCAATCAACCCTTGCTCCTTAGGGGTCGAAACGTAGACCGCACTGTTTTGTATTACTTAACATGGGAAATAACTTGCTGATACATACGAACCCTATGTTAAAGTTGTTTAACGGAACTAATGAACAAAATTAGTCTGGAAAGGCTGCATTTATCACTGTGATTGTTATATGGTCACAACATCCTTTACCCAGTCCCCACCAACACCCAATCACACCCATCCCTCTCAAACTGTCTCCTCTCTTTCACTTTTGAGCGCAATTTTTATTGTATAATGTTGTGAGAATTTTCCATATGATTATATGAATCCACAAGGACTATTCTGAAACTATTGTGTTGAGCCTTTGTGGCTGCTTGATTCAATGAAGAAATTGTCTGCCTGAATGAGGCATTACCTGTGGTTTTCTGGTAAAACAAATTACCAGGTATATATATTTTTTTTAAAAACAATTGGAATAAAATTTCGTGTACTACACCTAAGTAATTGCTTAAAAAGTCTGTGATGTAAATGATTGCTCATGATGAATTCTTGATTACAAACTCAACAGACACCGACCTATATACACATACCTACTGTTTCACTTACATGGCAGGCTTTGCTGTAGCAAGTTCTGTTAATACTGATCAGTGGTATTGCTAACCAGCCTTGGTGCTGTAGCTACTAGTGTGGCAACATGCAGCAAAGGCTGCAGGCTGTTGAAGTCTAGCTGAGCCAGTTCTCCTGCTTCCCTAAAACATATGATGATGTTTCAGCAAGATAAGTTGGACACAGGCAAATATCCTTATACTGTATTGAAGTGTCGTTGAGGTGGAAAGTGGTCTCGGTATATTTTAGAGCCCAGCAAAAGCAGGCTTTCATTCCTCGCACAGATGGCATAATGGAATGTTGCAAGGGTGCAGACAAAAGAAAGCACACAGATACTTAGACATGGATCTCTGTTTAGAGCAGATTTTATTTTCTTTATCACCACAAGATTTGCAGCAGAGAGCAGGGTGTTCTCACTTTGAAAACAAACAAGGTATCTTACATTGGATCATTTCAGTGATGAGAATACAGAAACTGAACTACAGAACAGTAAATTGATTCATAGCGCTAAGCTGTCTGAAGCAGTGTCTCAAATGTGAAAAGGATTGGACTTTCAGGTGGAAGACCACTATATGGACCCTGGTGAATTCTTCCAGTCATTGACTCCAATTACTCTGGATGCTTTAACTCTGCATGATGCAGTCAAAATATCTCTTTCGAAAGATTGGAAAGACATAGACAAGATTGAATATCAACATCTCTCCGCTGCCTTTGCCTTTTACCAGAATACCGTGTAAAATTCCCTAATCAGTAAATGCCAACATTATTGGCAAATATGTCATCTTCTTTCGTCACTGAAAACTTGCTTCCACATTATTTAGTGGATAAAAAAGATTGAGAGATCATTAAAAGGAGCTTATGCGGCTGCCAGGTTTGCATATGAGATCACGATTTATGCTGATTATGCATACAAGAGGTTATTGAAAGATTTCCAGGTGCTTTATGATGGCATGTAGAAGGATTAATACCGTACAGATCTTCTGGAGACCAGGTGTTTCATGGTTCACACCCTTTCTTATAGAGCATTTGATAGCCTATGTGCAGCAGCATCCCCATCAGGCACCGTTACAGCTAGTAGAAGAAGTATCTGGCTATGGCTGTGGAAACTAGATGTGATCCAGATAGCTCTCATTTTCTATCTGCTATCCAATGGGCAAGATCTCTTTGACCCAGAACTAGAACCATTGGTTAAGCAATGGGAGGAAGAGAAAAAAAATGTTTGCATCCTTTTAAGCACAAAGGGCATAAAAAATGGGATAAGAATATATTAAATCCTGTTTCCAATAAGGAAGCTCTCAAGTGGGGTGAGGATGCATGATCTGTTCTGGGCTGGAGGTGAGTAAATTGGTTTCTGGTATCAGAGACATTCATCATGGTATCTGCACAAACTATCTTTCCGCTAATGTCTCTAGAAGATTGTCTACATTGAACTTTCAAGATGCTTACTTTTATGTCATATATCTTCTAGTGCTGTGCTCCCTGTGAATACTCTTTGTTTTCAGTGCCACCACTGAATACTATTTGCATTGGAAGGGCAACATCAATGCCGCCATGCTCCCACTGGCTACTGCTTGTACCATTCAAAATGTGGACATGTCATTGTCTCGCTTCATTTCTTTAAGCACTCAGTTGCTAACGATACAATCATCCAACATTTCTTAAAATGGCAATCTCTTAAGAAAAAAGCTAGCAACGTTCATACAAGATATGATCAAATGGTAAAACTTCATTTGTGTGCATCTATTGCTCTTCCAACACAGTGGCCTCTACTGTACTCATAGGCAGTAGCACTGAAAGCTATTGTGACTATGCTGTATTTGTTTGGATCAGGACAGTAATCACTAATGAAGGTATGCTTCCTTCTAAATATGAAGTTTGACAAGCTGAGGCTCTACCAGCAAAGTGTGAGTGAAAGTTAATGATTGCCATGATGCACTCAGGGATATTTCAAGCGATAACAACTTTGGAAAATGTTCATTCCATTTTAAAACAGCTGAAATTGTAATTCTCTAAAAGGAGAGTGGATAACGGTATGAGCACAATTAAGTTTAAGCTAGAATATGATACCGCGAATGATGCATTGTGCACAAATGCATTTTATGTAAGGAAAGAAGAGTTGAATTAAAACTTATATAGTAAGGAAACGAAGAAGAGTAGAAGTAGAGGTCATGGCATTTGGCACATTATCCTACTAAGATGTATAACACTCATATAACGACAACCCCTCTATTATATTGCCATCTGAATTGACTGAAAAGGGTTAACGATGGAAGAGTGTCACAATGTAATGGATATTAGTGCATTTGTTGGATTATCAAGAGCTTAACAACCAATTGTATTGCGTTGAATGCTGTCAGCAACTATCAGTATTAGCCCTCAGCTGCAGATTCCACAGCTGACCTTCGGAAATGCAGGAGAATGGGAGAATAAGAGTGTAGCTAAACTGGTACATCCATGTTCTCATAGCATTAATGACCTGAGAACCATTAATATCGCAAGTTATTAATTATTTTTCCTTTTTTCCATATGCACCCTCATCTTCATTTTGTGCATTGGCCAATAACCAGGGAGCTGATGTACAATGCCCTTTTGCGGTTACAGACACTGCAATTTACAAAGTGAATTTTTACATTAGCAAAATCCCTTTTAAGAGTCGAACACGTGTTCCCAACGCTCGAATGTGCTTTTGTGACTCTTTTCAAATCACAAATAGGAAGGAGCATGAACGGGATGCCCCACCTATTTCCAAATCACAATGATGTTTGTCATTGGTTTGTAGCAGTGATTGATGCTGGAAACTATTGATCAGTTACCAACCTGGAAGTTAGGGTGATATTGTCCGCTACCACTATGTCTTTATAAATGGGAAACTTTTTTTTAAAGCATAACTGATCCCTTTAATAGGCATTGGTTGCTTAAAAAAAGAAAAATCCAATTTGGAAATGCAAATTAAAGGATGGAAATCTAATATCTTATAGAGGTCTCCCAAACTGTTTTCAAAGCCAATCACAGGCTGTGGGAAATTGCAACTTTCCTATTCAATATTCATTTGGAAAGTCATTTTGCAGCCCATCCTCTCCCATTCCCCTCCTTCCCATGAGTGTACAAGTTGATACCACCTATTAGTTCATAGGACACACATCAAATTGCACACTCATTTGCAAATCAGTCATTGTGCAAATTGCACATTCTGGTTCGTAAATGGGTGTTTATATATCGGTCCCTAAATATGTTGAATTTCTTTCTGGTCAAGAATGGTGCAGTTATCACATTACACCACCTTCAAGGAGAATATCTAACACCAGTGTGATGCTGACACTGCAGATTATTCTGAACTTTGCAGGACATTTTCAATAATTACAACTGTCGAAATATTTCATAGACAAAGCTTCTTGATCTGAAATAACACATAGCATGTTAGAAAAAGAGGGTTGGAACAAAACTCCCATGACAGATGTTCAGCTGCATATTCTGAATGAGCCAAGAACACATTTAAGAATCCTGCTGTAGGATGAACTGATCAGGAACTGAGTGCAGAGTTGTGAAAACTATTTGTTAATTGTATAGTTTTGTATAGCTGGTTGTGGCTTATGGGTAAAAAATAGTGTATCTTAGGTAAAGCAATGGCAGCAAAATGTACATTTATAAGCAATCCAGGGCATGGAGTACCTTATAATAATCACTGTCAAAGATTTTACTGTTTATTAGCTGCTATATACACTATTAAAAAATCTGCTTCTTTGGAAAGTAATGCCTTTTGATCTCAGGAAATGGAACTCATCAGCTAATCAATATTTAAGAGATAGCATGACAAGCCAATTAAAATGGTACTGAACTCAGAGAGTCACAATTACAAAGGAGCAGAGAGGAGGAAATTAATAGTGACTTAGATAAAAGAGGCTCATTTGCTAATGATTATTATTCCTATTTTCCCTAACAAATAATGATAAGACAGCCATCCTTAAAGTGTGTGTACAAATAAAGTATGCAGGTTAATTGGTTTAATGCACTTTCCATCCACGACCAGAGTATTTCATTTGTAGTTCTCTTGAAGTTATAATGAATCAGTCTGCCCGTCAAGGAGGGAAAATGTGTGGTTGTCCTAATGAAAAGCTCTTTGGTGCAAAACTGACAAAGAATACATCTTAGAAGGGCCTGTGCAGCTTTTTAAAAGGCTCGGTAAAAGGTTTTCACTCCCCAGTCTATAACAATAATAATTTATTCCGCCTCATTTAAAGGGTTATGCATGGCACCTTGTCGGAAATCTGTCAATTAGCCGACAACTCCTTCTTATATTATCCACGAAATACAAATGCTTTCTGACTCAGGCCTGTCTTATCATTGTATAAGTAGAAAAGCTCGAGAACAAACCAACAAACTTCAGAAAGGTTAGAAGGTCCTTGTGCTAAGAAAACAGGATGGCAGTGTGTTTTGACAGGCTAGGTGGAGAAAACTAATCCGTATTCTCCAGAGATCTAAACCTGCTGCCATATTATTATTCCATATTTTAGAGAAGTCCAGTCTACACATTTCTCTTGTGTGTTAAAAGCAAGTGTAAAGTGAAAGATAGCATATGAGTCGAGTGTGTATTTGAGCCAAAGCAGACCAGATGCCGTTTGTTGGCAGAGTGTACATGGCAGCTGAATTAATCACAATGCATACTTATTGTACAAGCACATTTTCACGGTACAGTTATCTGCAGGAGAAATTTTAACATGACACAGATCGTACTCAAAAATAGAATACAGAGCAGATGCCTTGTAGCAACATTGGCTAAAGTTAAACATTTGTCTTATCTCGGCCTGTGCTATATTTTCAGTTATAATCCACTCCGAATATTTGGATCATGGTAAAGTTCACATTATCTTAACACTGAATTTCGCCCTTCCCTAATAGCATGCGCTTCCTGCAGAGGCCTCCCCCGAAGGGGACCTCGAGGGCCGGTGCCATAACGGATGCTGGAGCCCTTTAGGGATCTAGTTCATACTGCCTGGAAGTGCCCCAAAACAGAAGGGGCGCTCCCTGGGTGGCAAAAGGCGCGCCAGTGAGGTGCCCAGTCACCTGGCCAATTAGGAAGGTCAGTTGATGTTTTAAACCCCCCAATCACTACACCGCCACTCTCAGCGGGAAAGTCGTGGAGAGGGATATATGGTGCTGTTTCCCACACTACAGCTCACTACTACATCCTGGAGCTGGGCAGCGCATCAAAGCATTATCAAGACCCACCCACCCACACCCACACAGCAGCAGAGCTGCAGTGCTGGCGGATAAGAAGGGTACATTGTTTGGTTATGGAGGCACACCGACAAGGCTGTGTGTAGAAACAGGGCCGCTCACCTTGGGATGCCTTATGGCAGGGTGAGTAGGCCTGACAAAAGGGGGTAGCAAATGGAGATGGCGCTCGCAGCCCAGACCCCGCCAGACGGCAGGGCACAAAAAGAGTCTAGCAAGGTAGCCAGTTGGAGCCTAACTCCGGGGAGAGGCTACCCCCCACATGCAAGGGGCGTGGAAACCCACAGAACAATGTGTAACCCCAAAAGTGCAGAGAAAGAGATACGCCTTCAAATCAGCAGAATAACGAACTGTCAGGGCGATTTACAATTCATGATATGTAAATGAGTTATGACAAACAAGTGATTTATGGTTTTATGAACAGTAATGCAAATGATTTATGATACCATGTTATGGTGGCTCATGACCCAAATGATTTACGACACCGAAATGATTTATGACCTTTGATTTATGATGTGCCACACTTTGTGATTTATGACACCCGATTTTATGATGGCTCCTAATAATGATTTATGACCCTGGCCATAAAATGATGCCAATGGGTCTGCAAAATAAGTATGTGTGTAAGGGTAATACAACTGCGGCCAACAATGAGCACAAAAACTACACAAGAGTTGGCTGTCTTTTGTAATACATCTGTAAGGAGGTTTGCATGCCATTCCAGAGTGGGCACAGTGCAGGTATTATGAGCTGGTGTGTGTCCTACTTTCTTCTGCCAATCGGTCAGCAGTCTTTGGTGCATTTAGAGGCACTCTGGCTCTTGTACTAGTCATCTACTGGTGTAGACCTACCCTGTTGCGAAAAGTGTAAAAACCTTACAGTCTAGAAAACCAGACAGATGAATTAGATCGTCGTTTCACTTTCTTACTTTGAAAAACTACAAACATACATATTCTTTTTGACTGTTAAGACTGCTATTATTCACTGCATTATTTTTGTGTAGAATGATCTCAGGTTTCAAAAGTCGGTCTTTCTTTTTTGAATTTTTTTTTAAAGCAAAAAAAAAAGGACAACTATTGATTTTATTTACAGAAAACAACACTAAAGACTGAACATGTATATTATACAAGGCAGCTTAATGTTTTTTATCGATTTCCAACATTCAAGTTCCAAGTTCAAATTCCTGCATCTAAATACAAGAAAAGTGGGCTGTGACATATCGTCTATAAAGGAAAGACCTTAAAAAAAAAGCATGCAAAAACATTATGTTTAAAGTGCTCAAAGGTGCAAATTGCAGACAAACTATGCAATTAGCTGGGTTCAGTTATAAATGTAAAGAAATTGTTTCTTTATCTTCAATAAGATGTTGTCTTTCTTTCTTAAACAGAAACACTCATCAATCCATGAATGACAAGACTAAAAGTTTCCAATTGCAGAAATAATTAAGAAAAATTTGTGTAGTTGTGTCAACTAATCTTCAACTGGACTGTGAACCACTTCACTGACATTCCAATCCAGTTGACATATCTGTCCTCAATACGTGCAACAAACGACAGCAACCGAGGCATCAACCTTAGGCCAATGCATTCAGTTTCAGTTTTCAGTATGTGACCCAGTTCGAAGCATTTTCTTCAGCCTCAAGAGGCAGCACAGTAATCCTGCAGACATGATCAGAGCTGTGGAACACTCATCAGATAACATGTATGACATTCACCCACCAGAGTGTCTCACAATTCTAATTCAGATGGATCACAAAGACAATAGTTTCCAGCACAAGTTTCTGACGCCAGCTTTTAGTCTCCGTAATAGCTTCATGGATGAACGCAACATAGTTTACTTAGGCAGATAAATGCAATATTGAAATATGCTAAAATTGTGCTTACAATCAATAACTACCATGCACACTGCTGAAATGTGTAAGAGCCTCTGATGCAGTAAATTCCTTACCACTTGTCCTTTATTAGGAAAATGCTCTTGAGAAAGTAAAAGGCATATTTATATCTAAAGACCACACTTTGGGAACATACTCTAATTGCTTCATGCTGTAATGCAAGTTTTAACAGCATTACAGACTGTCAAATACCAGAGTGTCACTTGACATACTCTTGCCAGTGGCAGCTCCTCGGCTAAGGCGGAGTAGCGTTGCCCCGCTGTGCAAAAAGGAAAAATAAAATGACAATAATGTAATGTTATTGTCATTTTATTTTTCCTATTGCTTGTAGCCTGTATGCAGTGTAGGGCAGACGGGGCTGGCCAGGGAAGGAGTGGTTTGCACTTCCAAAATGGGCATGAACTGTTTGGCCGGCCCTCTTGGGCCGGGCAAACAGCGCACTTTGCATGTTCCTACCAGGCTGCATTCTGCAGCCTGGTCAGAAACATGCACAGGCTCCCTGTATAAGTTTGAGCGCCGATCCATGGTGCTCAGACCAATCACAGTGCTGCATTGCGACTCATAGGAGACTGTTTGCCAGGTGCTTCCTTCTGCTGGATGGACTACAGTGGAAGAAGGAAGAGGAAGCTGGGGAGGCGCTGGCCAGCCGGCCGTTCTAAGGTAAGTGTTTATTTATTAATGAAACCCCCAAAAACCCCTCCCCACCCATCCACCCCATCCAGTAGCAGCCACAGACTATTGCCATAATATTTTTGACAACTGCCAAAGCTTTGTTTGTAGCAATGAACATGAAGCACAAAGGTGATCATGTTAAAAGACAGGATTTGTTGAATTGCGTTGCTCTCTAGTAAGATCTGACCCACAGAAATATCAATATGTAAAATGGTGTAGCTGTTAAACTCTAAGGAATCCAAAACTCAACAGCATATACTTGATTTAATTTTTAAGGCAAGCAATAGATTATAATTAAGGCTTCCTGTTTTCCATTTTTACTAATTGTTGCAGATAAATACTGACAGAAAACCATTTACTTTCCTGTCTGTTTTTATTGTAAATGTTGATAAAAACAGAAATTAGGTTGTTTTTAAGTGATTCTAAATGCTGTCAACCATGACTGCCAGGTCAAAAGCTGTACGGATTCTGACAGGCAAGGGGGTAATAAAAAAAAGAAATTTTAGTTAAGAGCCTTAAACAGCAGTTTGTCTAAAAATGTCATGTTTTCTTATAATTACATATTTTATCATCTGAGTGTGTTTATATCATTGACACCTGTCTTGCAATCAGGCAGAAGTATACATTAACTAGTTAAATAAATGTAGAAATATACACATCAGCTTCCTTTTTTCACAAAACCTAAAATAAAATTAGCAAAAAATAAATATGGATAAATACAAATGGAAATTTCCCAAAAATAAATACTTTAAACCCTTGAGCACTAATTATAATAGGGTAGTGTAAGAACTATTAATGTATTTAATTTATTGCATGTGTAGATTGTAGAAGGCAGTGTAATGTTCCCTGGGTTATTTAATTATTTATTTAGTTATTGGCTTTTTTTATGAAACCACTCTCCCGGCCAGGTATATTACTCTTAGGATAATTTGTCTATCAGCATCATGGCTTATTCCTCAACTTGCATGCCTTGTCAAGGAATAATATCGTGACCTGCTGTTGTTATTGGACCTCCTGTTTGCTAGATGAACTAGACATCCTCCTCGGAGGTAGCCAGAGATATTTAATTATTATTTGTGTTGTCTTTACAGCTGGAGGGTGTTCCACAGGAGTGGTTGTACTTGCAGAATTTATTGTAGGATGAGGTACTGCTGTAGATTCTCTGCCCAAGAATGTTTGTGCAGTTAGTTGAGTGTATATACTTGTGTTCCTATTTTTCTCCCTTTTACAAGTTATTTGGTTATCCTCAACATCTAGTAGGGTTTCAGTGGGCCTTTCATGCTGATGTTTCAAATCCCTGTCAGAAAATATTAGGTAAAAAGCTGCCTAATTATTTTTTGTTGTTTGAGGTCCTGAGTTGGTGATTAATTTATAAGCAGTTGCTCTCCTAAATTTGTTTTTATTTTTCTTTAGTATTTTCTTCTGCCTCCTATCCAAGGTCTTATTAATCCGAATACTTTCCTCTAATGCTTACTGAAGCTCTTTTCTTTCTTTAGTTATGTTGGTTAGCAATATATATGGATCGGCCATCACGTGTGATGTGGCCTGAGTAACCCGGTCCGAGACGTTTCATTTTAAAATGATGGCTGTACCTTATAATTGCCAGAATGCTGCATACAAATATCATGTTCTGCATCTAAGATGTTATGAAAATTGTTGAATGCGTAGATTCTTCAGACATTTTAATAAATAGGTCAGTAAATCCGGTAGAACGCATAATTTGTCCACTATTGGGGCGCATGCACAGTTTGAAAGAATGTTACTTAATGTATGGGCATTTAATTTCACTTCCATATTTAATTTTAGATTTTTCACATTTGCTGTGTTTGTCGCAAGTGATTGGATTAGGTCCACCATCTTATTTACTTGCATGGATCAGGTAGCTTTCGGCTGCCCATCATGAGTGAAATTGTTTTCCATGTGCCCCTCCTCTAAATGTGTATGTTCGATTTTATCTAATAGTTTTGCATCGGTCTTGGTAAAAGCGAAAACTCTGATTCCGACAGCCTTTTCATTGTGATCTTTCTGACATGAAAAGGCTGTCGGAAAGGGATATCGTAATCCTGGCGGAGGTGCCTACCTTGGCACCGCCTCCATTCTTGAATGCACTTCTGACTGCCACCCCAATGGTATCACTGATCCTGTTGGATGCGGCAGTCTTCCCCTCGACAGTCTTCCCCTCGACCATTTAGGGTCTGGCTGCCTGGAATGTAATCTGCCAGCCGGACCGAATGGCTGTCAGTCGTTCAGACCGACATTGACGGCTTGCCTGTGGCAGTCCTACCAACATCATAATCAGACTCAAAGTATAAAGATGTTTACTGGCAAGAACAAGGTATTAGGGTGTCAAAAGTTAGCGAACATGCACAGATCAACCATTTTTTTCCAAAGGTCTCTAAGGCAAGTGGACACTTCCCCTAGAAAAGTGTGTTTCAGTGAAGAGAAACATGTTGTGATAATTATTTCCTATTCTCCTAGCCCCAAGCATTCAGATTTGTTGATTTGCAGAAAATCAGCACACATAGGTGTAATAAAACAGGCATAAGCAAAGGGAATTGCACTTGTGAAAATGTCCACCTATCTCTCCAGGGTTTTTTAATCTGTATAGGAAATAGAGTCATTAAGTTTAACGGTGAGGCCTTGTCACAAAGTTGAGATTGGTGTTTTTATTAGTGATGCCACTGAGATTTCTCCGAGGCACTAAAGCTGATATGAGGGAATTGTAATCTTCAGGTGATTTTGGGAGGACCATGTTTCTCAAATTTCTTAATGGAACATTTGGAGGTCTTAAAGTTTTTAGATATCTGGGGTCATTAAGTTTGGGTCCAGGAAAGGGTTTGTCTAAGTAGCAGGGATCTCAACAGGGTCTCAACATCTATAAATGGGCAAGGGGATGTATAGGGGAAGAGTCTCATGAAAGACTCTCCCATGGGCTAATTTGATGTATGAGCTGGGAACATTAAAGTTACCAAGGTATTTGTAGCAGATGGATTTTACCGAATAATGATTGAAATTCTAATTCAGAGTTGTGAAAAGATTCAAATTCAAGCAACTGATAATTTTCTGATTTATTTAATTTTGCGAGTTTTGCTAAATGGAAAAATTATGAAGTTTGAAAAAATGGAGCAGCTACACTGAACTTTGCATCATGAAAGATTGTGGACTGTCCCAGCTTGGCAGTGATTCCTCATCACCACCTCTTAGTCTGCTTTCATGCACCACAAAGTCCTGAGCTCCTTTCTTCCCACGTACACGTTTGCCTGGCCCTGATCAGATCCACACACAGAGCCACAAATGTACCCACTTGTACCCATCCAAAATAGTTCCTGGCTGTCCAAAATGTAAACCCACAAAATTCAGAGGTTTCTTGCCCCCATTTTTGAAAATTCACAACCCTGATCTGAGCTGAGCCCCTCACAATCCCTGTTACACTTCAAATTCATTTCCCCCAACCTGCTGAATTCTGCGGTTTTCCCTGCAACCTTCTTGGCACCTTGTACCTGGAGATCCTAGCAACAGCAGGCACCTATGAGTTCCTGCTCCTAGTTATTTTTACCATAGTACATTAGGATGATCACCTCACTCCAGGTAAAAAAGGAAAAGTCAAAAGTGTATTGAACCTGGAAAAAATTGTCAAAACATTTTTATGGTAATGTAATTTTTTATATTTATTTTAAATATGGAACAAAATTTAAAAAAACTACAGCACTATTAACTTAATTTTGAAATAAATATTTAATTTAAATATATTAAATAAAATAGACATAATTTGTTTTAAATGTATTAAAATAAAATCCCATTTAAAGTGAAATCTTTATATTTGTTATGCATTAAAAATTACAAAAAGTAATGCATAGCATTAATTTAAAATAAGTTACATTTATATTCTATAGGATAGTGTTTCAGTACCAGTGGTTGGCATGTATAGTGCTGTACTTGCTACTGCTCTTTTTTGGCAGAAGTATCTTATACTCATATGTTTGGCTCCTCCCCATTTCGGGGATGGCGACATGTTAGTCTATAATTTTGAGTAACTTTACACTTTTAAATGGTGAATAGCCTAAAGTAGTAAAGTTACTCTAAAGTGTAAACGTGTAACTTACTCATAAATGTAAGTTACCTTTGTGAATAGCCCCCTCTACGTATTAGTCGCTACATGGATCTTAGTCTTCCTCACACAATGTAGTCTTGTGATCTTGAAAATAACAAAGGGGGAGAGAGAGAGTTGTTGTATGGATTCGTTCTCCCTGGTAGAATATGTATAAACAACACAAATCCACCTTTACATGGAAAGGGTTTCCCTACAGTGGTGGGGAGCACCCAGTGTTTGTAAAATACCCCTCACACACCAAAAGGACCCTTGGTGTCATGCTTCATCATTGGGGTCTTAGACCCCAATGATGAAGCATGACACCAAGGGTCCTTTTGGTGTGTGAGGGGTATTTTACAAACACTGCATCTTCTTCTTGTGATCTTGCCCACCTAATTATTTTTATTTTTTTATTTTACAGTTTTATATAGCGCAAACTTGACCCGAATCGAGTATCAGAGTGCTTTACGTAGCACCAGTTGCATTACATGAGAACACATTCATTTTTGTTAGGCACGGGGAGATTAAGTGATTTTCCCAAAATCACAGGAGTCCTTGCCGAGACTCGAACCCAGTTCCCCAGATTCGAGGTCAACCGCCTAGCTGTTAGTCCAACTCCTCTCCCCCAATGCTGAAATAGAATACTATATTCTATGTTTAGCAGTTGTAGCATTATATTTAGTTTTTTGTCTTCATATAGATTCTACAGTGAATTTGTATTGCCTTACAAAAATCATTTTACTATCCAATGTAAATATTGTGTTATTTTGATTGTCTGGGATTTCTTAAGCTATGGTTGCAGAGTTCTTCTGTCTCTAGAGAATGGGTCGTCCAACTTTGCTGGGTGTCTGGAGCTTAAAACTCTTACAACATGTTGTTGGGCTTCCTGAAATGTGTTCAGAAATTTTGGATGCATTATGCCCTATTAAACAGTCTTGATTTTGCCTTACAAGGTAGCACCATGGATTTGGATACATGTAGCAACACTATAGTACAAAATTGCATTATTTGGTGCATTTTAGGCAAACGTTCAAAAAAATACCTTACAATTTAGAACCCTAAATTAAATTAAAGTGCAAAGATAAAAGATCGTGGGCAGGCCTCTATAGCTTTTTTTCTCTTAAGTTTTCTGCATTACATACATTACTTGTGCAGTACAATACAATGGGAACTTGGCTCACAGGAGGAGCATATTTTTGTTGGGATTTAGTTGCAGATGTCATTTTAAAAAAAAGATTTATTTATAAAACACCATCCGTTTCTTCACAGCACGGTTGAGGCAACACCCCTAATTTGCAATACAACCAATACATGCATCACTAGGCCTTACCTGGACACAAAACGCTTTCCTCACAAACAACCACTCTACCTGATCATATCTTTGTATGCATACATTAGGCACTGAACTCACTCATACATCACACTCCCACATATCAACACTCTCCGATATACATTCTCACACACTCCAAATAAGCACTTTTCTCTCCCTGCTCACTCACAAACTCTCCAGCCCTGCCTCTTATTCACACGCAGTCCCACTGTACCTCTGCTGCCAATAGGTTTGCGATCTCTTCATCCACGTCATTGTGTACTGTTCAGTCCTTCAGGGCCAGACTGGGAACCAAAACCGGCCCTGGCAAAGTGCTCAGACGCCCCCTCCCCCGGGACGTTGGGGGAGCGACTGAGCTCTGTGCCAGGGCCGGTTTTCGGCCGATTTTGTTACAGGGCTGATTTTGCAGCTACACTGCAAAAATGGCGCTGTAACAAAAACGGCCCCAAGGGACACAAAACCGGCCCCACCCTTGCGGCGCACCGGGGGATTGCCTGGTGCCCGCAACGGCAAGTCTTGCCCTGCAGACCTGCCGTATGACTAATATCGACTTTGATAGCGTAAAACCGTTCAATGTTTAGTGCTGTGAGGCAAAGCTTTTCCCTCTGTTATGCTGATCTAGGCAAAGCTGTTTTCAGAATCGTCATGCAGGTGCTGGCCCCACCTCACTGTGCAGTGCCCCCCTGAGTAATGGGGAGGCAAGAAGTCGAGTCTTGCAGCTCACAGCTAGGCCTGTCTGCCCAATGGCAGTTAAGGGGTGATGGCGCTACTGCAATAGATCAATATGATTGCCCCACCCACTTTTTTCATCAGATATGCTGAGGTACTCCCACCCATTAAATGAGTACACGCCATAAATGATTTATTATGTATGATCCATGCTCTCCGATTGGTCTTAAGTGCCGCAATCCTGTTAGTTGGGAAGGTATCTGGTGGGAGGTACAGTTTGCCCGTCCCAGTTGGGCCTGCAAGGAGAGCATCTTTGCTGAACAGACAAGCAGTTTAATATGAAATATGAAGACCTCCCAGTGCTGCCTGCTGGCATGCAAACATATGTTTTTCATGCTGTCTTTACAGCTAAATGCATATTTGCCTAATACACTCATTTTATGTAATAGGACAATTTCCCAAGGTGGGTGGAGGCCATTGAGATGGGAGAGCAACACTAAAAGTCTTTGATTCTACTGAGGAAAGCTCCATTTTCTGTGGACACAAGCTAAAATGTATCACTTATTCTACTCTTTAGGTTGGCTACAACGAATTCAGTATTTTGAAACAAAAAATGAATGGATTACCTGAAATCCGTTGCAAGGTGGCCCAACATTTTGGAAATTTGAGGCACTGAACTTATAGAAAATTGCCATTGCGCTATATTAATTGTTTCCTTCTCTTCTATCCCTCCACTATCCTCCTCAATCCACATAACTGACTAACTGACTAACATATCCACTGCTCAAATTACTTTTATATTTTCACTGTCCTAATTCACCACTTATCCTTTATGGGTTCCGGAGTAGCGAGCTACTTGCCGAAAAAGCCCATTGATGCCTCGTCAGGGGTAGTAAGCACTATATAAATGCAATTACAATTGTAGTTACCTCATTACTAAGCAGATTTGTTTAATCATAAGCTTTGTTACATGGATTGTCCTGTCGTGGACAAGAAGACATGGGTAACTGTTGGGAGCAAACACAAACATTTGCATGCCCACTTTAATGTAGTACATCTAAAACCCTTTCACATCGTGTTCTTATTAAGTATGGCACAGCCTTTCCTCTTCAGTGATTACCATTCATCCTGATCTGGTAAACCTTTGCTGCAGAGCGAAAATAATCACCCTTTCAGGCCCAACAATGTGGCTGATAATCATATATTGTTGTTGCTTGCACCCAACACCAGCAGGGACTTGGACAGTTCGGTCTTTGCTTTTCTCTTCATTTGCAGGTGCTTATTAAGTGGTTCACTGCAAGCAAGATAGAAAAACCCGAGACTGAGTCACACAAGGCACATGAAACTTCGAGTGCAGGTGTTTGTCTTGAGGAGTCACCAAAATGCAGGTGCCTTTGTAGGGAGTTCTCTTAAATTGCACTACTTTTTCTCAAGGGAATCACCAGTAAATATGCTTTAAGGCTGGACTCGGAGCCCTGAAGTGTACTCCCCTTGCAATGAAAACACTTCCGTGGAAATTGAGGTTTAAGAGATCTAACCCCTCCCAAAGCATTTGGAAAAATGAGGCACAACAGTTAATTTTACTGTGCCATATTACAAATCTATTGACTACAAAGCAATGGATTTTACTGTTGGTTCTGCAGTGAAACTCCCAGATCCTTCTAATTCTTACGGGGCTAGCACACTGCCAGATCTTTGGGATGAGTCTGGATTTGCTGAGAAAGCACACTTTCAGGGTGGAAGAGATGAAGAATCCTCAGCCCAGCTTGTCATGAAAGCAACTTGCCAGTCTATCGGGGAATAGCGCTGTGGCTTGACTGGCTAGCGTTGCCCTGTCTGCAATATCGCATTTTACTTTATTGTGTCTCAGTGTAGACTGCTGTGAAATGTAGATGCCATTCTTTTGGCTGCATGCAAAAAAGATACCAGGTAAAATGTTAATTTTCCTCCTGTGGAACAAGTTGAATTTATCTAACAACACATATAGAATTGTACATGGCTATGCATCAACGACACAGTGATTTTTTACTGTCAATTTCAAAGGAACAGTATGAATAACAAGAGCCAGACTCAAGCTAGTCTTGGCCTGATCCAATCAGAGGACAGTGAGTGGCGTCTTTACTGCCCAGTTCATGGAGAGTTCACAGGAATCTGCGTGACTCCTATGTGCCTTGAGCAGAAAGGTTAAGCATAAATCTTGCACATGATCTGCAATAATCTCAATATATCAACACACCAAGGTGAAGAAAAGTGGTGAGGTCAGAACCATGGACAGAACCAGTATTCTTAGGGCCATCTGGTTCTATCTGGAATGCACACAGCAGGCTGAGGAGACCTTCTACAGGATGTCTACGAGAAGCCTATGAGTGAACATGGGTGCAACGGACTCAGAAGTAACCAAATCCATCACCTTCATTAAGATGAATGAGGGTCACAGAAGCTAGCAGTAATGAAGGCTTGGGAGAGTTGGCCACTGGTATTTATTCTTGCAGTGAAGCCTTTGACATCACCATATTTCTTCAGTATTTTTTACTTCTTTAATCATCGCGGAATATTTCCACACAGAGCTAAGGGCAGATGTGCTAGCATTACAACACTTTATGCAGGTAGGCTTTGCTGCAGGCTACACCGCAGTGTCCTCTTGTAGACCTTCATGTTAACAAATTCCAGTACCCTTTGGATAGTTCACTCTCTTTCTTTGTATTGTGGGGTTTGGTCGTCGTGCCATCAGACTCTCTCGTTTGTTCAAAAAGCTAAGGCCGAAAATATTTGGTCAACTCATAATCCATCTAGGATGAGGACCCATAGGTCTGTAACTGAGTAGCCCTTTTAAGCTGGAGTATGTCAATAGTTTGAGAGACCCAACTATTTCCAATAATCATTTAAGGGTGGCTTAAGGTTTTGTTTTAGTTCCTAGAATCTACAGATTGCTGGTGATGTCAGATTGTCTGTAGAAATAATTGCTAACATTGTCCTTAGGTCCTAAACCTATTATGCTGGGGAAAATAAGCTATCTCCCTTAACTCAAATGGGGTTTCACAAGTATGTTTCAGTGTTTAAAATGCCATAGTTCTTACCCTCTTTCCAATACATCCTATAAGGGGACTAATAACTGTGTTATTTTTGCATTCGTTTACTTTACAAAGTCTTTTGAATGTGGTGATAGAAATATGCTGGTGCTCAAACTAATATGAATTAGCTATACCTCATGTTCTGTTATCCGTGGTTCAGCTGCTGAATTTAGGCATTTGTTTCAAATGTGTTTGTCTCAGCAAGGCAGGACAGTTGCAAGAGGGGTTTAAAGGTATGGTGTCAGGAATGCCTTCTGGTCTCAATTTTGTTTGCCTTCTACATTCCTGTATTTCAGCTAAACTGTTTGAACCATGTATATTTCCTCTGAGGTTGGTGCTAGAAAACAATACATCACTGCAATATTCTGTGTTAATCCTGCAAGATTAGGTCACTGGTTCCCGCTGGCTTGCAATAATCCCCTATTGCCGTTATCATTACTGATTGTCCATTGACCTCATGATGAATCTTAAAAAAGGTGATGTGTTAAGCCAAAATAACTGTTCTTGCTCATGACATGGTCGATCAGATGTATTACTATGTGGCTATATATTGTTATGACAAGCTTTCATGGTTTCTGATTATTGCAAACACGAGCTCTGTACACATTCCTATGAATGGATATTTTTAATTTGATATAAAGTTCATTAACCCTTAAACAAAAAAAAACAGAATGCAAACTTTGTCCCACAAATATGTTGCTGAAAAATACGATCTTTAAATTTTAAGGGTGAACTCAAAAAGAGAATATTTTTACCTACAATTGAATTTCAATTCCCCAATATATTAATGAATAGTTTGTTTGACCTCATACATCCATACAAGCAAGTGCTGCTTTTCACCATGATGAAAATGATAAGCCCCTCTTCTTCTTATCATATGTGCTTGTTATTGTACTACGAATCCTCATTCTCAATATAGTTAAGATATATAGGTACATTTGAGCATTGCAGTATCTACTCTATTCTTGTTAAAAACCAAAGTAAACATTAGTTTGCTTTATTGGAAAAATTAGATATCAAAACATTCCATGAAACTGTACACACGTCAGTCACTCCTACAATATCTTTTTTTCAAATGATGTTGTCAATTATATTAAGAAAATATAGACGAGCAGTGAACTGTATAATACGATCACTGTCACGCAGCTGGAGCACACCACACAGATCAAACCAATACAATGAAATATGTAGGAGATGAGACAGAACACTAGTACTGATAACTCAATAGTAAAAAGAGATTTGAACAGTATCTTCAACGTTGAAGATGCACATAATGGGATATTGGGCCATTTGATAATATTGCCATGCAGAATGTTCTAATGAATGTGGATTCATTTGACTGTGCATTGCCCTATATATGTTTTTAAATGGGTGTTGCCTGTTAAGTGATTTGGTAAATCCTTTTAGTGGGTGTTGAACACTCTCTGAAACTTATAACTTAGGGAGTTTCCTGCCTAAGTAATAAGGAACCGTCTGTACTCTGTATCATACCCCTGCAGAGGTGTGATAACTCTAATAACCCTGGACAGACATGAGAAGGCAAAAGTCACTTTGAAACTGTTAGTATATTACAATCAGCAGATGACAGTATTGTCAAAGTAGTGCCTTGTGTGTAATGTCTGGCTAAGATAATGTGTTCAATGACAAATTGCATTGTGCTGGTTCCTAAAATTAGATTAATTTACTTGCTTTTAATTGGAAGCTGTGCATTTCATTTTATTTAGAAGAATATTAGTGAGAAAATAAATACGGACAAGCCAACCTGTGCACCTTTCAGAGTCCTATATCTTTAGAATAATATACCTGTCACAAATTACACTTTCCAATTTCTTGTAAAAAACAGCATTTCACTTATTAAAAAATGTCTAACATTTGCTAATTTATCAAGCTACACCTTGCATCATAGGTCCAATGATACCAAAAGCCGTTTTATTTAAAGCAAAAGCACATTTAATACATTATTTTAAAGATTTATCAGAAGTATATTGAACTTAAAACACGTTTTTTAAACAGTGCTTAGTTACAGCTCCCAAAAATAATTTGCTCTAAGGTTTACTTTTGTAGGTAAATCTTGGAAACTATCAAATGCATAACTTGATCTAGTGGCCACTCATGTTCAATTACATACTTTCTTTTCAGAATCTACTTTTGATTATTGAAAACTATGGACTTTATCACTTTCCCTAACTCCACAAACCGTTCTCAAATTACAGCACCTGTTTCTCCTACACACTTTTTCCATTCATACCAAATAACTGATTGTGTTTGCTGAGACATTGCGTCCCTCCTAATAAATGTCTTGATTCCCAAGGCCTTTGAGATGGCAGGATTGAATAAATAAAAACGAATTATAAAATCCATTCAAATATCATGATAACCACCAGGAATTCTCCTACCCCTTATGAGACTCCATTCAACCTAACGTTTTTGTATTGCTATGTGACTAGCAGGGGCGGTGGGTGACATTTCAAAGTGGTGGGGCGGCAAGTGATTTGCATACAGCACCGTAGCGAGCGAGCGCAGCGAGCTAGCCCGAACCCTAAAAGGGGGGTTTGGGGGGATTACCCCCCCAAGAAAATTTTGAAAAAAAATAAGAAAAATCGTGCATTTTCAAGCAAATTTGAGAAAGCAGGAAGGTTAATAAAGTGCAGTTATTACATTAATAGATGGCATAACATAGGTAGCTGCTTATTCAGTATAACCACAGAGCTTCATTCATTCCGTCCTATTACGCTCTTACGCTCAGGGGCTGAATTCAGACTATAAGACTTTAATGAAAATCTCAGCTCTAAGAGTAGAAGAAGTTGCACAGCAGTTGGGAAACAGCCTTCAGAAAGCATTAGGAAAATGAGAGGC
Organism: Lissotriton helveticus; assembly: GCF_964261635.1. Taxonomy (NCBI): domain Eukaryota; kingdom Metazoa; phylum Chordata; class Amphibia; order Caudata; family Salamandridae; genus Lissotriton; species Lissotriton helveticus. The sequence goes on along the minus strand of NC_136057.1, from coordinate 1,232,243,684 downwards.
AATTACTTGAAAGCAAACTGAAAGCAATGCATCAAGTAGTAACTTAAAGCAATGCATCCAGCAAAACAGTGCATGCAGTCAACCATACAAAAGTAAACTAAAGCAAGTGTGAACCTGTGAACCTTCACTTTGAAAGCAGGGTGCTAGTCAACAGGCCAGTCACATACATTTAAACTGAAGAAGAGTACACCTCAGCATGCAGGCACCAACATAAAAGCACCAAGCAAGTCAAACAGTTTAATGAAAGAAAAATGACTGGTCTGGGTCTGGATCTGACTTGGTACGAGCAGCATACAAAAAGTAAACGAGTAGGTGGTAACCCACTTCAAGTGAAGGAGCTGTAAGGAACCTAAGCGCACTGGTGTTGATACCAATAACAGGGCAGCTCTGGCTTTCTCAGGGTGGGTGTCAGCTGTGTGATGAAACCAGCATGTGAAGCAGTTACCTCAAACAAACTAAAACCAATGCACTCATCAAGACAAGGAGTTACATGAAATCAAATAGAAAACCACCATCAAGCAAGGTAGTCACCTAAAGGCAAATTGAAGTGACTGCACACTATGGGAAGTGCACTTCACCAGCCAGCCTATTACACTAAAGGAAAATAAAAGCAATGCTCCCAGTAAACAAGACAACATAAATTGAAAATGTTTCCCAGCAGGACCAACAGTCACAAAAAGTAAAGAAACAGAACGAAGTCAGAGGCACTCCAGGAATCCAGGAGGGTGGTCTGGTGGACTGTTCATGAAGGCTGAACCTGGTTCCCCAGAACGAAATTCGGCAGCTCTGGCGTAGTGCCACATCCCCCAATGAACACCATACTATCCCACTAAGACACCCACACTGTCTTCAGCTACAACCCAGTTGTTCCCTGCTACATATACCTGGATGCGGCTCAATTTAAATTATGCACAAGAGTGATATGCTGCCTGGAAAAAAGTACCTTCCTGGAAAAAGCAAACCCTCATATGGATGCAAGATTAAGTAAAGCATATGAAATGTAAGTAGAACAACATGGCTACCTTAACACTTTTATACTTATTATTCAGAAATCAAGAGTGTTTTTTACTGAAACGTTAAGCACCACTACAGATCCCTGGGGGGACCAGTATCACGGTGTATTGCTTATATCCTGTGAACCGTGAGCAGTATGGTTTAAAAAGACTACATTACTCAACACAGAGCCACTGCTTGTTTTTCTTTTTTTTTTCCTGTTTCATTATTTTTCATCCTTCCACTCCCTTATTGTTTTGAGGTCTCAGTTACTTTTCTTTTGTCCTCCACATGATAAATGCGCCTTCCTTCCCATGATTTCCAATCTTTCCCATCCCCCCTGTGATTTAACCTCTCAGTTCCCAGGTCACCCAATACCTGAAAAGTGGAACTGGGCCCCAGGACATGTATTAAATAGCCCCACATCCTCCACTGTCTCTCATACTCAGGTACTTATGAAGTATTTGGTGACCTAAACATGGCCACTGAGATGGACATTAGCCATGTTGAAGTACATGGCTTTGAAATCAGGCACAAGTCAAGGGTGCACATGGGTCAACAACAGACCAATTTGGTTGGCTGAAAGCCCCAATAGGTAAGTATATTGTATACAATTTTAGGAAAATCAAAATGTCTTGGCTACCACAAGACCTAAAAACATCCTTGTCAAAGTCAAATTGTGGACCGCTGTTCCCGAGTCTCTGAGAAAGTGTACCTCATTTTTTTTATTTCAGAAAAAGCTGAAGACATGGTTATTTTAAACAGCGGCTATGTCACCTTAGCTTATTGACGCGCGTATTAATAACGCTCATATACTTAATAACGCTCATATACTTAATGCCAGTTGACTGAATTGTTTGTAATGCATTCATTAATACTGCAAACGCTCAACAAAGCTACAAATAACGTAAATCGTGCGCAATGTCAATATCATCATTCCTTTGTTAATGCGATGGGTGGATTGATGGGGAGAGGGTGGGTGGATGGATAAAGGGTGTATGGAAGGACTGGTGAAAGGCTGGCTGGATGGATGAAAGGGTGGGTGGATGACGGATGGCTTGCTGGCTGAATGAAAGGGTGGCTGGATGCATGGACGGATGAAAGGGTGGGTGCGTGAAGGATTGGTGGATGGCTAGATGAAATGGTGCATGGATGAATGGATGTTTCAAAGGGTGGATGGGTGAAGGATGGCTGGATGGGTATGTGGATGGATCAAAGGGTGGGTGGATGGATGAATGGGTGGATATTTCGCAAACAAATACTTAATAATTGCTTCATGTAAGTCTGTACAGGGTGGATGGATGGAATTGTAGGCATAATCATTTCAGGGCCTTTTGTAGACGGGAGGAGCGAGCTGCAATAAATGTATTCACAAATACCTCTGTGGTTCCATTACGTACATGAACTAGGTTTAAAAAGAAAAACTAGCCATGTTTAAAGAATCAGGTCGTAAATCATGTACAGTCAGTGCCAGTTTGCGTTCCCATAGAAAACACTGTGCCTCAAAAATGTAATTGCAAGCGAAAGAAACGTACACAGCAGAAAAGAAAAATGCACGTTAGAAATCAGATTATAAAGCTGATCACATTTTATGCACAGCGAACCAGACTATCCCGAACACTAATGGTATTTACATAGCGCTTCGTACCGCTTTGGGTGGCGTACAGGTGCCTTATCGAACGGGTAGCAAGCGCAATCTGCGAAATGCGTGGCTGACAAAATATGCACCGATATAAATTGCACTTTAAGGAACAGATTTTAAAGCCAATCACAATTCATGCACAGCGGACCAGACTATCCCCAACAGTAACGATATTTACATAGCGCTTCATAACGCTTTGGGTGGCGTTCAGGTGCCTTATAGGACGGGCAGCAAGCACACTCTGGGAAATGCGTGGCTGGCTAAATACGGACCGATATGGGATATGTATTCTTGTCTTTTTTACAACAATTTCATTTCAGTAGGATAAAAGAGCAGTTCACACATGAAACAGAGGGGTACAAAAAACAAAACGCGTTGTCGGGGCGTGCGATTTCGTGGTCTGCGAAGTTAAGTACTGCCCAATAGCAATCAACGTATTGGCGTTGCAACAACTGCCTCTCCCTCCCTCTATGTCACTTCATCCCTCACTCCCTCCCTCTGTGTCACTCCATCCCTGTGTGTCACCCCCTCCCTCTGTGTCACCCCCTCCTTCTGTGTCACACCCTCCCTCGGTGTCACCCCCTCCTTCTGTGTCAGTCCCTCCCGCTGTGTCACTCCCTCCCTCTGTGTCACTCCTCCCTCGATGTCACTCCATCCCTCTGTGTCACCCCCTCCTTCTGTGTCACTCCCTCCTTCTCTGTCACCCCTTCCCTCTGTGTCACCCCCTCCTTCTGTGTCACTCCCTCCCTCCCTCTGTGTCACTCCCTCCCTCCCTCTGTGTCACCCCCTCCGTCTGTGTCACTCCCTCCCTCTGTGTCACCCCCTCCTTCTCTGTGTCACCACCTCCTTCTCTGTCACCCCCTCCTTCTGTGTCACTCCCTCCCTCTGTGTCACTCCCTCCCTCTGTGTCACTCCCTCCCTCTGTGTCACCCCCTCCCTCTGTGTCACCCCCTCCGTCTGTGTCACTCCCTCCCTCTGTGTCACTCCCTCCCTCTGTGTCACTCCCTCCCTCTGTGTCACCCCCTCCCTTTGTGTCACCCCCTCCGTCTGTGTCACTCCCTCCCTCTGTGTCACCCCCTCCTTCTCTGTGTCACCACCTCCTTCTCTGTCACCCCCTCCTTCTGTGTCACTCCCTCCCTCTGTGTCACTCCCTCCCTCTGTGTCACTCCCTCCCTCTGTGTCACCCCCTCCTTCTGTGTCACCCCCTCCTTCTGTGTCACTCACTCCTTCTGTGTCACCCCCTCCCTCTGTGTCACTCCCTCCCACGTTCTGTCCCCTCTTCCCTCACTTCCTCCTACTGTCCTTCACCTCACACGTTTCTCTTCCACCCACCTATCTCTTCTCCCTTGCTTGGGTCACTCTTTCCCTCAACCCTCCCCCCCCTATGTTTCACATGCTCTTCCTCTTCCTTCGTGCCTGCCCTTCCCTCTCAGCAGTGACCTAGCTTCTCTCCTCACCCCCCCTCTCTCTCTCTCTCCCTCTCTCCCTCTCTCTTACATTCTCTTATCTTCTCTCAGGGCTGTCTTCTCTCTTCTCGTCCCCTTCTCTGCACGTCGCAGCCCGTCTCCCTTTCTGCGTCTCGTTCTCTCCGTCCACGCTCTTATCTCGTTTTCCTCCCTCGGCCCCCTCCACTTCACTCCCGCCTCTCGCTCTCTCTCTCGATGTGAAAGAGATGAGAACAGCTTTGCGAATTGCGATGTTAATAAATGGACAGGACACCTCACTCCTTAGCATGCCTGCTCGCATGGGATGGCTGCTACTTTAAAAAAACACTGCACCAACATCACAGTAAGTTGATAGCACCGCAATAGGAAAAACAGTGTTGAAGGTGATCAGTCTAAAACGAATCATATTTTTAAACAAGGAAACAAAAGCAGTCGTCAGCCGTACCTAAACCGAAAGCGCGCCATGCACAGCCAAGATATAAATGTGTGGCAATATCACGATTATCATTTATAGTTGCTTAATTTCCAATGAAAAGTCCAAAGCTGACCACTGGGCATGACTTGCTTTTCGAATATACACTCCATCTTCTAAAACAGTCTTTGCAAGTTAAACTTCTGAAATCCGAAACGTCTCTGTGCCTATGTTTATTGCTTTTGCTTTTAGTCCTTACTAATCAGGGATCTGACTTATTAATAGCGTGATGTTTGCATCTTTGCTATGAACAGCATCACACTTCACACAGCCCATAATAACGAGAATCATAATGTTAATGGAGGTGAGAAGACAGATCTCTGGGGCTTTGATTTGGCCACCATGAGCAATGCACCCTGCTCACTTACCGTGAAGGTTTCATACTCTGTTACGGCCTCAATCACTGAAATTCTTTCCAGATTAATCATATTTCCTGGACAGGTCATGCAAAGCAGCACCACCGCCTTCCGATTTTCTCTTCACCAGAGCTAAAATTAATTGAAAAAGTCACTCACTGTGCTGTGGAAAACCGGAATCGGGCACCGCCGGCGCCAACGACCAGTCCTCCTTGGCTTACGACGAGACGAATGCTGCCGCCGGGCCAACCCCACGCGAGCATCCAATGGGATGCCGCACAGGTGGACCAGCCAATCCTGGCGCTGCAGCAGCGCCAGGATTGGCTAGGGGGTCACATTTGCTGCTCGCCCTTTCGCCCTTAGGAAACCCGGGGTACAGCAGCACTGTGAAGCACCCCAGGGCCCCACTGAGGAACTTACAGTGCGCATGCTTGAAAAAGTTGAAAACTTTCTCAAGCATGCGTACTGTAAGTTCCCCAGCGGGACTGCGCACTACGGTCTGCTGCAGCCTGAGTGTGTGGACTGTCACTCAAGCTGCAGCAGGCCACCCCCCCTGCGCAATTTTTAAGATACGGCCGGCGGGCGCGATGCGTCCATGGTGGCTGGTGGGGCTCCGCCCCAACGCCCCAATGGACGCACCGCTGCTGGTGACTAGCAGAATCTCATGGCAGCAATTTGATATTACATAACTGATAGTCCCATTAAATTAACAGAAGATTGTAGTGCGGGAAAACTAGTACTGTACTGTATCTCAAATTTAAGATATTAATCAATTAGTACTTTTTCTGGGTGAATAATTTCGATGTTAAAAATATAAGCTCTGTAAGAAATTAAGAATTCTTTCCTTGGCACAAAAAATTAATTTCACTAACATTTCAATTTATTATCCATGCACTGTACATTCACCTGCAAGACAATCCCCAAACCTGCCATCTATTTTTCCGATGCAGGCAGGATGTACAAAACTGTTCTGCAGTCACAAAGGCTGTTTTTTATGAAATCACAGGCTTTGTACTTTGGGAAAGGCTGTTTTGAGGGCGAAAAGTGTATTTTGCTAGTTGCAAATCCCTTTGCAACTTGAAAAGTTCAGTTTGCGATCCATACCAAATCGCAAAAGACAGCGAGTGTGTTATCAGTGCCCCCTCTGATTTTCTAGTTGGTGTGCGTTGTATGACTGATTTACTACCTCAGTTATTGTCGTAAGCCATTGATCTCTCTGTTTTCATGACCTAAAAGGTAGTAGTAGAACATTTGCAATGAGGAAGCGGAGGGACACCTAAGACCTTGGAGTGGTGGACTTCGGCACAGGGGGTGGGGATCAGGGAGCACTGAACGTCAGCGGCCTATGAATGTTTATGAATGGAGGTGGGGGTGAGCTGACCCTTGTAAGCATCCATCCCTGCATTCGCAATATGTGCAGGGAGTCAGGAAATGAATCATGCTCTTGCTTTGAGCTGTGACCCATACGACTGGATTTACCAGGACCCCAGGTAACGGTAAAAGTGCTTGTGGGGCAGAAAATAACAGGGGCCACAGTTAATGAGTTACTTAGGGCCAGATGTAGGTAGCCAAATACCGGTCGGTAACGGCCGAATTCGGCCGTTACCGACCGGTATTTGGCTTTTGAGATGTAGGTGGGTAGTTATTTACAGAATCGGTATATTTACCGATTCGGTAAATTTACCACTTCGTTATTTTACCGAATCGGTAAACATACCGATTCTGTAAATCCATATGTAGGTGACACTCCTAAGAGTGCCACAGGCCCTTAAGAGTCGGTATTTTACCACCCAATCCTATTGGGTGGTAAAATACCGAATTCAGGTGTGCATGCACATCTGTGCATGCACATCTGTGCATGCACACCTGTGCAATGTGACACACAGACATGCCCTTAGGGCAGGTATGTGTGCCACATGTCACACTAGCCTGTACTTGGGGTGCTAGAGGGTGTCAAAGTGACACCCCCTGCACCCTTGCAGGATTCGGTATTTACCGATTCTGTAAATACCGATTCTGTATTTCCCATTGATTCCTATGGGCTTCAAGGCCCATAGGAATCAACGGGAAATACAGAATCGGTATTTACAGAATCGGTAAATACCGACTCTTACAGATTCGGTAATTTTTTACCTACATCTGCCTCCTTCCAATTTACCGACTCTTAAATACCGATTCGGTATGAGTCAGTATTTAAGAGTCGGTAAATCGGAATTACCTACAGCTGGCCCTTAGTCTCTTTAAAAAGGGGGTTTTCTTCCAAACTTCCCATGCTTGTTTGAGTGCAACTGAAGGAAGCGCATGAAACACTGTAATAAATACCAATCTCTTGTCATCAGTGATGCAAATAGTTCTTGTGGTGTTTTCTCCAATGTAACTATCTCGTATTCATTGTTATTATAAACTTAGCTTTCCTGCAATAACGTTCCTTTTTTGCTGTTTGAAGTTAGTTAGTTTGGTTTTCTATTCTATTAATTTATCTATTTATCTATTTTCTTCGAGTCTTTTGAAAATATATATATATTTATTGAATTTTGCAAGTGACATAGAATTGCAGTTCCACACGTTAATGAATATTAGCATAGTTCAGCGCGAAACAAGCAGACCACCACTCTAACACTGAGAAACTGTGCTCAGAGTGCATAATAATGTGGTGTAGCATTCACTAGCCTCTCAGTTCGATTCACATGTCAAGTATTACAGATATCTTAGTTGTCTATAACCCCTCATCAATATCCCTCCTCTGCCCCCCACCGCAAAACATTAGACAACCAGTTTGGAACTCTCACTGGTCCACAAAGGCAATTTTCTATTGAGAACTATTCAGTTGTTTGAAATCTTGTTTTTATTCCAACATATTTTATTAATGATGAAAGTAAAAAAGACAGACCAAAACAAGATATCTTTAAAAACGTTGGCGATAGGAAAAGGCTCCAGTATAAGGCTTCCCATTTTATTTGTTCTTTGCAGAGTTATTTATTAATGTTATTGTTGCTTTTTACCTGTGCGATTAAGCTCAAGAATTGTAAATTTCCAACCTGTATATTCAATTGGGTTGAAATTGTGTCACTGCAGATCAACTTCAATTCATTATCTTTTGTATTCATTGGTATGGTTATGTAAATGTCAGGCGTTATCTCTACTGCCAAGTTCTATCTTCAGAAGGGCTCGTTTATGAAGTATAAATTCCGATTAACCAGGGTCAATGAAAGTTTTATACGGTTTGGCCTTTTGAGATCTGAGGCATCATTTCCCTGTGCAAGTGATTAGTATTAGGAATTGGGTGGTTGGTTGACTGGGGTATGAGCTGTGGTCAAGCAGCAGCAACAATCCTTGGCAGGGTAAGAGGAAGGAAACCCCTAAATTAATCTATGCTCACCCTCTGGTAGCTTGACACAGAGAAATCAGGTTTAACTTAGAGGCTGTTTGCTGGTAAAGTATTTGTGCAAACAGTAAAACAGTGAAAACACCACTCAAAAACATTTTGCATCAAGTCAGAAAATTAAATCTGACTTTAATCAGTAAAACAAGACCAAAACAGCAAAGATCAAATTATAGATATTGATTATATTGAAAAATAGCAACAAAAAGCACTATTGGGGACATCTGATCATGCCCATCTGGGACAAAGTCACAAGTTCAGGACTACCACAATGGAGTGTGTGCCTGCTACCGGCATTTAGTTAGGCCCGCTGAACAAAGTACCTTAAACCTGGGTTGCGAAGCATTGTGTGGATCCACATCAAAAATGCCTTGCTTAGTTAAAAGATGCAATGATGCTGCGGTGCAAGTTCCTGTTGTGTTGACGTCGAGGATCATGTGTACATGGCTTGCAATGTGAAGTCCATTGTTCAGGATGCGAGGTGCAGCAGAGGCGATACGTCGGTTCTGATGAGCGGTGAAGCTGCAATGCTTAGTTCCGTTGTCAGCGTCAAAGCTGCCATTGACAAGAGGTACAGGGAGTTTGCACCGGAAAAAGCATGCTGGTTCCGAAGGCATTGTGTTGGTCTGAAGATGTGGCAGGCAACGGTGAAGTAAGTCTCTGTAATACGTCCATTCCACACAGCAGCGGCGATGTGTCGGTTCTGCTCAGGGATGCATCACTCAACCGAGGAGAATCATTGCTTCTGCCCGAGATGTTTTGCTCAGCAGAGGAGATGGGTCAATTCCACTGGCAAGCATATTAGGCCCACTTCCATTGGTCTAGGGCTGAGGTGGTTGCACTTGCAGGCTAGCCTCAAAGGTGGCAGCATTCAGGTACAGGGTTGGAAGCCTGTTGTGTTATGTTTCTGAGGCTTCCCATCAGAAGGCCAGACAGCTCGCCCATGGAGTCACTCTGGGTTCTGAGATGAAGTGATGCAGGTCCAGTCCTCATCCAGGCAAGAGGGCAGTAGATCAGCACAACAAAGCAGTAGTCAAGAACAGTGCAGTCCTGCAGAGTGGCATCCGTACAGCAGCACAGTAGTCCTTCCTGGTAGAGTATCCTCAGGTCAAGAAGTGTACTGAAGTAGTGGTGTCTGAGGTCCAGCACTTACACTCAGTGGTGCTATTGAAATAGGAGGGACTTCAAATACATGCTTTTGTAGTGGACAGATGCCCTCCCTTCCTCCCCTGGCTCTAGATTCACTCCAGGGGGTAATGCAGCTGTTTGTGTGTGGACAGGACACAGCCTATTCATTTGTGAGGTTGTGCCCAGCTCCTCCCTCCTGTCCTGCCCGAGATGGCCCATTGAGACACACCTTAGCTCCCATGTGTGTGACTGTCGAAACAGAATGCACTAAGAACAAATGGCAGCTATACCCAGTCATGTGATCAGAGGCAGGCTACAGGCACCAAATGGATGCGGCAACAAAAAGAAATCAACTTTCTAAAAGTGTTTGTAATTGTTCAGCATTCCGTCCATCATTTGTTCTTTTTGCAATTGTCATTCCAAGTGGGATGGGCATGCCCAGATGTGGGTCTCATGCTCACCATGCCACTGAATTCAAGCTATCCTGGCTGATAAGGAATGATACCCCAAAACCAGTCCTAGAATACTTGTTTATGGTCTAGGGAGGAATCCGAACTAAGTTTGGGCTGGACTTCTCCCATGGGGAGCATGGTCAAGATTGATTTGCATATGACTGTCCAAACTGGAATAATTTGGTGAGCAAAAAAAGGATTGATTTAGGCCCAGAACTCTGACTGGCGGTGAGGGTTTGACATTGTCCAGCATTCCGTCCATCATTTGTTCTTGTAGCATTTAATTTACAGGCCCTTGGTAGCAAGTATTAGCTACTAATCATCAAATAGGTCCTGTTACCTTTTGATTTTTGCATTCATTGATGTGGCTGCTTCTCATTCTTGACTTTAGCAACTGCCAAAATGACCAGAATGTATCTTGCTGGCACTCTTCGGAACCTTAATGCTGTGTGTCTGCTTATTAAAATAGCAAAGTAATCAATTTGAGTGAATGATCTGTACGATTTCTCACCACTATCATGGAGGTTTAAAGCACATACACAATAGAATACCGGTTTGGAGGGCCTCCAAACTCATGGTCTTCCACTTACTAATAAATCTGCGTGGGACCGAGGTCTATAGTCGATGTATGTACGCATTTGTTCTGGGTAGGGTACGCATGGCTAGTAAATTCAAAGCAGGCATCATAGGATGCAACCATATATTCTTGAGACTTGAAGTAACAATCAGTGCAATTTAAGATTCACTTGACTTGCACAGAGTACAATTATTACTTCTCAATACTCTGTTTTTTTTATTTTTATCTCAGGATAAGGACATGCAAAGTTTGTTACAGCAGTTTTTTTCTCTTATTTTAGGAGATCTTTTTGGGTTGTACACCCCTTTAGTTTTGCAGCCAACACGTGTTTCATCCCATAGGCTTGTGCACAGACTTTTCAAGGTTTATGTAAATATTGGGTTATAACAAGTCTGAAGGTAAATGTATTCCAAATTGAAGTAATTTGTTTCGCTGTAGTTTCTTTCGAATGATTCTGTAAGTGCTAGGAGGACATCAACACCATTGTTATCCAGTAAGATTAACAGTTGGAATGTTATGAATGCTGCAGTTGGTGATACAGAATGGTGCCAGTTTATCCTATCCGTTTGAGCAGGGCACTGTGACTGCTGCTGGAATAAGAGGAGACAGCGTTTGACCCAGCTGTCTTGTTCTGACCCTGAGTATTGGTGAGGGTCCTGCTCACCTTGTCAGGAAGGTACCACTTCAGGTGCTGTGAAGAGCACCGTGGGACACGCTCAGTACAGCTGTCCTACCTGTGAGTGTAAATGCAGTTCGGTATGTAATCAATCAATCCATCACTTGTAGAGCACGGCTAATCACCCCGGTGGTAGCCAGGCTCTAGTTGTTTGTGTCGCCTGAGAACTAACAGGCAAGAATGTTTCCAGTCTTTGCCTGAGATGAAGGTTGAGGTTTTTTGTCTTTGATTCAATGCCGCATGAGATTCCATTCAAGAAGTGGATGTCAAGTCGCAGGGTATTGCCTTCATAGCTTTTGATGTTACCACCCATTTCTGTCCCAGATCCTGAGAAGCAGCAAGGAAGTGATGGAGCAGTAGGCCCCGTCCATTCCCCACTCACCAGATTTCCTTTACCACTGAGTACCATGAGAATTCAGTACAAACATTAAGTACTACATTGCACAGTGTGTGCCCACCTTTCCCGGAGGCTTAATTCTACGAGCAATGGTCTAAGTAAAGGGGAGGAGTCATGTTAGTGGAGAAGGACATGGCTTGTCATGTATGGCAATTTTTGGGTGTGTGTGCATGCTTTGCAGCACAGTTTTATCTGGTACACTGTAAACTTTCATCGTTGTTTTTCAGCAGTCATACTTTACATGGAGCTAGGGAAAAGTCATGACATCTTTGATATTATACGATGTATGTGACCTCTGCATCTATTATAATTATGTATTAATAGACATTATGCATGTGGATTGAAAAAACTAGTAATTTGCCATTGTTTGTATTGTATCATTCCCTATAATTATTAACAATATCACTAGTACCACTATGATAGTGTTACTATTATTAGTAGCAGTATTAACAATAATATTATTTTTTGTGTTGTTTTTTATAATAATCATACAATTAATAGCCACAATAACAACAATAATAAGACAACTATGACAACTGGACTAATCTGTTGTTTAAAAGCTCTGATTTAGTCCAAGTACACACTGTCCTAAAATGCATTTCAGCAGTGTGCCACATTGTAACAGCAGATACTTATGATCTGTGTTTTTTTAAATCCATTGTTGAGCCTGTGATTGAGGTGACGAAAAGAAGCTAAATGCATTTAGCAGGTTTTCTTTTGCTGTCTCTGCCTTGTCTCCGGAGGTCAGCCAGGTAGAATTTCCATCTCTTTAACATTTCATTGTGCGCCCTCGTGGACAGTTCCATTCTCCCTGCATCTGCTGAACCCGGGTTACTGAATTAGATTCTGAAATGGAGTGTATGGCATAGTCAGTAAGCCGCCATCATGGCGGCGCGCTGCATCTCACCCTACAAATATAGAGGTCATTGTAATATGGAGTGAAGTGGATTAAAAAAGAAAAAAGAAAAGAACGCCTTTTTCAGCTGCTAGAAATTGGATTACAACAAGTGAAGTTTTGATGCTGCCTTGAAGGCAAGAAAATTGTTGTTGAAATGACCCCTGTAAAAGATGTTAGTACAGTAAGTAAGTGAGGCAAAAGCCCAGACTCGTGTTATCTGCTTTGACAGACACTTTAAAATGTACCGCGAGTCTCTACGGACACAGAACAAGAAACCATTTGGTAATATCAATTACAAGATCAAATTAATGAGGTTTAATGGAATAACAACCACCTACTTCCTTGGAGTTGTTAAAATATCCCCCCATCACCTACTTTTTATATTAATACTAACTACTTTCAAGCAGATGACCTTTTAGGATTAAATTAAATCGATAGTTTGATAAAACAAGCATTTACAATGCAATAGGTCTCGCATTTATGAGAGTTTGAACTATTGGCATTGTAAGTGACAATGCCTTTTATTTATGTTTTTTTTTTTAACTGATATATCAAAGGCATTATCATTTACAATACAGATAGTTTAAACTCTTGCAAATGCAAGACCTATTGCATTGCAAATGCTTGCTATAAAATAAAGTGTTAGGAGAGAGCGTGTCCTGCCTGTAACGGTGGGTAGGACAAGTCTATTTGAGAAAATAGTACTTGGACGGTGTAATTAAAGCCTACCAAGCAACAACACATGTAAAAAAATGGGTCACCATGGGAGGTTACCAAAATGAGACAAGGCAGTATTAAGGAGGGACTACTAAGCCTTTTGACCAATGAACAGCCACAGTTTACAGTGGACAATGACACAAGCCAATGAAAAATTTGGGCGGAGAGTGGGCGGTGCTTCAAGTCCCTACCTCAATACAGCATGCCGTTCAGCGCATGCGCTGCCCAGGCTCGATCTAAAAAATAAACTGATAACAATTATCAGTAGACAATAATGTTTGTTGCTTACAAAAATGTACAATGAATACTGTCCAATTTTGAATTTTGGGGTGTTTCTATGTGATCTATCCTTCGGATTGCATCTCTATCCCTCGTGGTGCCTAAACACATTTGTCATGATCAAATTTTGAGTCACAGCAAGTGAGTGAAAGGAACAAAAGAGTGGAGAAGAATGATAGTGAAATAGTGGCAGGGAGAGAAAGCATAGTGTTGATTCCTAGAACCTAGGTCTACTGTACTGTGTTGTCGTCCAGAAGCTGTTTAGCTGCATTCTATCAAAAACTACTAAATAAAATAAAATAAATACACTGTTATTGGTAAAGCTCAACAGCAAAATGAGACTTTATAAACAACTGGCCATTCTATTTAGGTGCAAACAAACAGAATATTAGAAATGTTGATCACCATTAAGTGAACCAGTTGGGTTTTCATTCATACCGGCAACATGAAAGGGAATTGTATCACTTCAACAGGAAAAGAGACATTGGGGAAGTGAACCGTTTCTAATACACATTTATTATGTGCCGCATAACTGTTCAACAAACTGAACCAGAAGCTTCCGCACTGGACGATCTAGCAGGATGGCTCACAGAGTTAAATGTTCAATGCTAAATTAAGTGTTAATCGTAAGGGCAAAAGTTTTACTCTGGCAAGAACAGCTCCGTGTTCCCTCCTCCAAGTGCTGCTAAATTATGTACTAATACATTGGGATAGTAGTACGTCTTGTTATACACACTGCTTAGAAACAACTGAAGTGTGGCATGTACTACTATAAACAACCAAATTATTCTAAACATTTAAACTCAATTTAAACACAATATTTTGTGCTTTAGGTTTTATGAGAGAGCGAAGGAGACATTCATTGCTCGCCTAATTCCAAATCTCAGCTTCACCACTTGACCAAATTGTGTTATCCTTGGCAAATTAATTTATGTCATTGTGCTTCATTTGTGCTGAATGCCAAATGTGAGAACACCTTGATGTAATTCATTTCAAGGTATGTGTGCTGCACAAAATCTAAATTGCATATGCTTTATTGGAAAATAACGTTGTTCCATAAATAATCCCTTTATAGAAAATAACCAAGCATTTCTCTTGGTTCACTGATTGCATCATTGTCACGGCATAAGTGGGATTTATTTTAAATATTTCTAAACTATTATTTTTAAAACATGTTGAATGCCGCATTATAATCTAAAGTACACAACTGAAATAATTGCAATAATGTTGAGTATTTTTTATTTTAAAGAGGCTTTAACTTATTTTTCAGAAAGTATTATGTGTGATTTACTTGCCGAATATTTTAATGGCTCGACTCAGGCTAGAGCTCCTAAAACTAGGCTATATCCCTTGTTTGGCTCTCCCCATTAATGTGCTGACTTGCCCACCTCTGAGAACTTACTTTAGAACTGTCAGTTCAAAGTGTGTTCTGAACAATAAGTGCTTAGACTATGCTTAAATGGCAGGTGAAGTGCGTTCCTGTGCTCTAGGTATCGTACAACATATATTTTTTGCTGCACCCTGACATATCAGATTACTTGTTTGCATTTGATCGTTGGTGATAATGGGGAAGGTCAGGGTTAGTAAGCTCCGCCATGTTCGATCTCAAGCCCCGCAGTGAAAGGAGGAGGGTTATGTGTGGGGCTAGCTACCCATCATGTACAAAAAAATCATAGCTACAGAAATATTGACCAAAAGACATCCCAGCCTTGGGTAGAGAGGGGTCTCCTTCACAAAGAACTACAATGCCTGGTGGGGAATGCCAGATTTCCCTGGATGATTCAAAAAGGGGGGTGGTGATGGACAGAGTATCTGAATTAAGCAGAACACTCCTACCCAGTCAAAAGATCAGGGCTTGATCCATCACCGTTTTTTAGCTCACTGCACCATCCCAGTTCAGAACCTGGCTACATGCAAATTAGTCTGTCCCTGGCCCAGTGCATCAATGGAACAGGGCAGACCAAACTACCAAGCCAATTCTTTACTGGAAAGGAAACAAGCTTCCGGGGACTGGTTTCTGGCATTACAGCCGTCTTCGGCCCGGCTTGCTTGAATCCTGATGGTGCAGTGAGCAAGGGACTCACATCTGAGCATACCCTTCCACGCTTGTGGTGGCCAAAATGATTCAAAAAGGGGGGTGGTGATGGACAGAGTATCTGAATTAAGCAGAACACTCCTACCCAGTCAAAAGATCAGGGCTTGATCCATCACCGTTTTTTAGCTCACTGCACCATCCCAGTTCAGAACCTGGCTACATGCAAATTAGTCTGTCCCTGGCCCAGTGCATCATGGGAACAGGGCAGACCAAACTACCAAGCCAATTCTTTACTGGAAAGGAAACAAGCTTCCGGGGACCGGTTTCTGGCATTACAGCCGTCTTCGGCCCGGCTTGCTTGAATCCTGATGGTGCAGTGAGCAAGGGACTCACATCTGAGCATACCCTTCCACGCTTGTGGTGGCAAAAAAGATTCAAAAAGGGGGGTGGTGATGGACAGAGTATCTGAATTAAGCAGAACACTCCTACCCAGTCAAAAGACCAGGGCTTGATCCATCACCGTTTTTTAGCTCACTGCACCATCCCAGTTCAGAACCTGGCTACATGCAAATTAGTCTGTCCCTGGCCCAGTGCATCATGGGAACAGGGCAGACCAAACTACCAAACAATTCTTTACTGGAAAGGAAACAAGCTTCCGGGGACCGGTTTCTGGCATTACAGCCGTCTTCGGCCCGGCTTGCTTGAATCCTGATGGGGCAGTGAGCAAGGGACTCACATCTGAGCATACCCTTCCACGCTTGTGGTGGCCAAAATGATTCAAAAAGGGGGGTGGTGATGGACAGAGTATCTGAATTAAGAAGAACACTCCTACCCAGTCAAGCCCTGATCTGTTGACTGGGTAGGAGTGTTCTGATTAACTCAGATACTCTGTCCGTCACCACCCCCTTTTTGAAATTTCCATGGAAGGCACAAAGCCAATACATCTGCTTTCAACCTTTTGTTCACTTTGCATTACCCATCCAGGGACTTTGTTGAGAACTTTGTCGCACTTACCAACAACTTGAACTAAGCAACTTGAATCATCTTTTAAGTAATCTTAAGTGTAGTATTGTGGATTTTTGTTGTTTGTGGTCTTGTGTTTAAGTCTATATAAAGCATACTTATTTTTTTAAAACCTGTGTTGTGTCCGTCTGTAGTGTTTTCACTGTATTACTGTGTATATTCACAAATGCTTAACACTGCCTCTGAGATAAGCCTGTCTGCTCGTGCCAAGCTACCAAGGGGGTGAGCTGGGGTTATTAAGGAGTGTAATCCCCTTATCCTGACTTAGAAGTAAGGGTCCCTATTTGGACAAAGGTGAATACCATTGCCAACTAGAGACCCCAGATCTAACACACTTTCACGCAATTTACTCAAAGTCAGTCTCTGCTCAGAACCTCACGATAAAAATGTAAAAAGACCATCACCATCGGGACATGGAACATAAGGATGTGTACAAGACAGGAAAGAGAACCCAAGCAGGAGCAGAGATGAAAAAACTGAAACCTTGCACTGCCTTCCATCAGTGAGACAAGATGCACATAATT
Source organism: Lissotriton helveticus (assembly GCF_964261635.1). Classification (NCBI taxonomy): domain Eukaryota; kingdom Metazoa; phylum Chordata; class Amphibia; order Caudata; family Salamandridae; genus Lissotriton; species Lissotriton helveticus. Next base: position 1,232,226,688 of record NC_136057.1, on the reverse strand, counting down.
TGTACAGAAAAGACCTGCTCCAGGAGCAATACTGCTGTATTCTGGACACAATGAACAGAACGCCACATATACTTGTGGAGTCGCCCTGATGCTAACATCAGCACCCAAAAGAGCTCTGATTCGATGGGAAGCCCATGATCCCCGAATCATCACAGTGACCTTCCGCACAAAGAACATAAGGGTCAACATGAATGTTATCCATTGCTTTGCTTCCACAAATGAGAGCAAAGAAGAGGAAAAGAAACAATTTCATACCAGACCCCAGTCCATCATGAAGAAATGCCTTGGCAGAGACATCACCATACTGATGGGGGACCTCAAAGCCAAGACTGGAAGAGACAAAACTGAGTACGAAGAAGTCATGGGCAAATATGACCTTTGCACCATAAACTAGAATGGTGAAAGGCTTGCAAATCTATATGCCCTGCACAGTCTGGTGATAAGCATTAGTGTATTCCCACACAAAAGAATACACAAAGCAATGTGGGTGTCACAAGACCATTCAACAGCGAATCAGGTTGACCACGTCTGCATTGCTAAGAAGTTTTGAAGGTCTCTACAGGATGTGAGAGTGACAAGGCAACTGGACGCAATATCAGACTATCACCTTGTTATGGCTAAGCTAAAGCTGACGAAGGTATGCATGGAACCGACAAACTAACACCAGTGATATATCACCACCCTCCTCAAAGAGGCCCTGAAATATAGTGCATACTCAGTCACAGTCAGCAACAAGTTTCAAGTCCTGCAAGAACTAGAAAATTACAGTGATCGAGTAGGAAACCAGTGGGCAAAGATTTTAAAAAACTGTGACATCAATTTGACTGGCAGTACTTGGTCCCAAGAAACACCTGCATAAAGAAAAGATCCCACTGACACTCTACAAAATCATAGTGAGAAAGGAAAAGACAGATTCAGTCAACACCAGTTGAACAAGAGCAGAGAAAGCGAAAGCTCAAGGTAAATAACACCAAATCCAACAAGGAAGCAAAGAGAAGCTTAGGAGCAGACACGCAAAGTTTCATTGATGGACTTGCTACAGAAGCCTAGGAAGCATCAAGCCATGGAAACATGAAAGAACTCTACAACATAACAAGGAAGCTCCATGGCAGATATAGCAAGCCAGAAACACCTGTTAAAGACAAAGCTGGGAAGAGAATCATGAGTAACAAAGGCCAACAATGAAGATAGAGGAAGCACTTTGAAGACCTCCAGATCCAGCATGTGCCCCAGTATCCACTAGTCATACTGCCAGCTGACAAGGACTTGCTAATCGACTGCAGCAGACCAACCCAGGAAGACATACGGCAAGCCATCAAACATCTGAGAAATGGGAAGGCAGCAGGACCTGCAGAGGCACTGAAGGCAGACGTCGAAATATCAGTCAACATGCTCTACCCCATGTTTGGAAGGATCTGGGATGAGGAAAAGTTGCCATCGGACTAGAAGGTGGGATAGCTAATCAAGAGCCTCAAAAAAGGTGACTTGAGTAACTGCACAAACTACAGAGGGATAATTCTTTTAGCAACCTCAAGCAAAGTGCTCCATAGTCATCATGAACAGAATGAAGGAACAAATCAGTGCTCAGTTGTGAGACCATCAAGCTGGCATCTGTAAAGATCCTACACAGACCAGATTGCAACACTGGTCATCATCATTGATCAGTTAATGGAATGGAACTCACCCCTTTATGTCAACTTCATCAACTGTGAGAAGGCATTCAAAAGCATGGACAGGGATATCCTTTTGAAACTCCTCCGCCACTACTGTGTGCCATATAAACTTGTAAGAATCATCAGGAACTCTTACGAGGGAATGACTAGCAAAATAGTCCATGGAGGACAACTCATGGAAGCCTTCAAAGTGAGTACCGGAGTCTGCCTAGGTTGTTTGCTCTCACTTTTGCTCTTCCTTCTGACCATAGACTGGTTCATGAAGACATCCACAGTAAGGATAAGAAATGGGATCCCGTGGACATCTTGGACATAGCTTGATGAACTGGACTTTGCAGGTCCCCTGGCCCTACTCTCCCACCCATACCTATCATCAGATTCAAGAGAAGACCGACAAAGTGGCAGCCACATCAGCACAACTTGGCCTCAACATCCGTGGGAGAAAAACAATAAGATCCTAAAGGCTAACATGACCAGCACAACTGCAGTCACTCTTGCAGGCTATCCACTTGAAGAGGTTGAGGCCTTCACCTACCTGGGCAGTGTAATAGACAAGCAGGACGGCACGGAAGCCAATGTCAAGGAGGACAACAGGTAACACCATCAACAAAGTGTAAACCTTCAACATCTGTATGAAGAAAATCCTCCAAATCCTTTAGGAAAACACCGTCAGCAGCAATGGCCTATGGCAGCAGACATTCCAACTCTCTGCTCATGAAGAAATCATGAAAAGATGCTGGACTGGATTGGTCACACACACCTGAAATCTGCATTAAACACCACCAGACAAACCCTTACCTGGAACACTTAAGAGAAAAGGAAAAGAAGAAGGCCAAGAAACACCTGGTGTTGAGACCTCGAGGTTGATTGCATGGAAATTGTTTACACCTGGAGCCTCATTGAAAGAAAAGCCTAGGACAGAGATGGCAGGAGTGCCCTGGTTAATGGCCCTTGTCCATGCCCTTCGGTCCGGCAGTGGCGTAAGTCATGGTTAGTGGCAGCCAGAATCAACCAGACTGAGTAAATATTCCCCTCTGATGTTCCTTGGTCACTTTTAGCTTTATTAATAGCCTATGACACAAATTGACTTGCACCATTTTACACTTTTTTTGCAAGGCAATCTCTGGATGTCTTGAGCCACCCGCAATCTCTTCGTTAAACTTGCAGGCTGCATTAGAATAATTATGTCCCATGGATGCATCAACAGTTTTCTTTGATTGCTAACATCTGTGCCAACTGTCAAGAATCATAGAGAAGATGCTGGGTTGATCATGCTTTTCTAATATTGCTATTTTAATTTTTTACTCCTTTTACAGTTACTTGTACTATGCTTTTGGCTCATTGTTCTCATTCTCTCCATTCTTCTCTTGTATCTCGGTCAGTTGTTACATGTGGTCTCAAAATCTAACTCATGTAGCCCCATTCCTTTTGTTCACCGTTAACATATTTGACCAATACCATTGAACAATTTCCTTGCTCCTTTTCCATACATTTGTTTTCCTCTTTATTCATTGCTGCTTTATATTTTTACATACATGGACATCCATAACTGTTTTCTTTTAACCTTGAAGTTAAGACTTGCATATTGTATAGATGGCTGTTTATTACGTCTCATTTATTCAGTTTCTGAACACATTCTCTTCTTCACCTAATGTTTTTTTTACCTCCAATACTTTCCTTCCTGCTTTCTCTCTGTGTCCACTTTTTCTATGCCTTCACCATCATGTGCCTTCTTTGCTCCATATGTTTTATATCATTGTCAATTTCAGTTTTTCTCTGTTTCTTCAACTCATTCTATGAATGCATACTAACACTTTAGAGAGTTCTCCTTCTGAAGCCTACCATTCATTCACAAGTTTTCTATCTTTTCTTCCCTCTCTTTTACTTCTGCCACTCTCTCATAAACTGCATTGCTCTAGCTTTTGCATATCATTATCTAACGTTTTTACCTTTTATTTTTTTTCCTTTTTTGGGCAGTAGTTTTAAAATCCATCCACATTACAGATAACTGTTCTTTCACCTTCATTGATCACAATCACCTTCAAAACAGAGCTTGTAACATCCCTTCGCAGTACGACTATGAAATACGCTACTCTATATAACAACAAATAACTAAAGGGAGATTCTTTTTTTTTAAACAATTTTTATTTGCATTTAAGTTTTATAAAGCATCATTACCCCCCCACCCCCCACCCCTGCAGAACAGGTAGCAAAATCTAGCTTATTGTTGATTTTAACAAATATGGAGAAAAGTATATACATTTGTTCAGTGAACAAGAAGCTAGCAAACTAAGAACAAAGCATAAGCAAATAAAGAGAGAGACTTTAGATATAAAACCTAAGCGATTCAAACATTTCATTCCTCATGCATCCAATCTAACAGAGGTGCCCATATCATCAAGCCCTTAATCCGCTTTGTCCTCCCTTTGTTTCTATAAATCGCTACTGCTATGTTGCAGGTTGCAAACAGCCTGGTTCTCTATTCTACAAACGATGGTGCTAGTGGATCTATCCAGGCTGACGCTATGCACAGTCTGAAAACAGCAATAGCAATCAAGATAAGCCCGTGCATTGAATGGGGTCGGGGTATGTTGGATGTACCTAATAGAATTTCTTCAGTTGAAATGTTAATACGGCAATGTGCGAGGATGGAAAGAAAGTCAGAGATTGTCGATATGATATTCCCTAATAAAGGACAAGTAGCAAACATGTGAGTTGAATCTGCTGATGAAAGAGAGCACCTCGGACAGTGTGTCCTGAATCCGTTCCCCTAATTTGCTAATTTGTCTGGGGTATAATAAAGTGAAAAAAATGTTTTATTAAATTGTGCTTGGAGTTTTGTGGACATTAGGGTTGATATTGACATCTCCAAGGCTTCCAAGGAGGTTCGAGGAGAGATGCCAAGTCTACTCTGCCATGCCACCATATGTTTCTCCCTATCGTCTGGCATCAGTAAATTAAGCCCTTCATATATCTCGCCAATTTTAGGGGTTTTTAAAGATAGTAATTTGTCCATAGTTTGCCACGGTTGGAATTTAATACGACCTCCTCCTAAAGGGAGATTCACTGACATAGAACTTTGGATCAAACCAGTATGCCAATAACAGCAGTCTTACTCTGATATCTACATATTTGTTGTTTTTGCTATAACTATTCCTTCCTAAGAAAAAATAGACTCTAAGAGGAGTTTTTTGTTGCTTCTCTCTTTGCCCTCTTGCTTTTGACATCCACATACTGAATGTTTTATGGTAGTTGATACTGTTGATGTCCACTGTAGGCCTATACATTTGCTGTGGAGTGTTCACTCTCCTGCTGTACACAGACCACACAGCTTGCTGGTATGTATCTGGGATGGAAGGATTGAGTCTTCCCTACTAAATTGTAGTTGGCTGGTACCATTATTCAAGACATTATGCGTATTATTGTCATCCTGCGGCACTCAAAACTTCACAATCGAAGGCCTGTTAGTCTTTAAGGATTCTGGTCAAATTGGCAGTCTCTTTTTTGCTCTTTGAACCTGCCTGCTCATTTTATTAATTCCCTCAATGGTTCAGTTTTAAATTTGTTCTGAGGCAGATTTTGACATCCTGGATGTGACAAGAAAGGAAGGGTAGGGTGTTGCTGGAGTTTTGATTTAATCCAGATCTGAGGAGTTCCTTGTAGAGATTGAAAATGATGTAGTGAGAAAGGAAGCATAAAGGCTATGCATGAAACAGGGAGAAGCTTGGATATTGAATTTCCATCTGTGCACATTGGTGAGTGTTGCAAAGTTAAGATGTAAACAATTGCAGCAGTATATAGGAAAGCCCGTGTGAGTTTTCAAGGGGTGGATTAGCACTTTATAGTAAACTGTGTTGAAGGCTGCACCAAGCACAAAACAAACAGGAGGCAGGGGTTGTTTGTTTTTGTTGATGGTTGGGCATTTTCGACTACTTGTAGAGAAGTAGCTTCAATTCAGAGTGGTCTGAAGTAACACTGGTAGCTCTATAGAAGAGTATTCTTCATGATCATCTTCATCTATGATTGGATTGAACCTAAACTAATTTCTTAATAATGTTACTGAAGAAAGAGTGGTTGGGGATTTGGCAGTAGTTTGGGTCCAAAATAAGTATTTTTAACAAGGTAGACCCTGGTCTGGTTTGAGTGCATCTGTGAAGGTTACAAGAGTGAACAATAGTGAGCAAAGGTGAAAAGGTGTGAGGGTATCTTCTCAAAAAAATGTTACTATGACTCATGGTATAATGTTGTCTTTGTAGGAGATCCTTGTGTCTCTTAAGGGTGTTGTTTAGTTCAGCATGCCAGAAGCAGTTGAAGGTTGTCCGCTTGGTGAAAGCTTCAGGGCATTTGAAGCAGATTCAATTTCTGCTTAATGTTGTTGGTGCTGGTTCAAATTTAGTCATTCATCTCAATGAAGAAGCTACTATTTGGTGGTGCACTGAATATGAAATTGAATGTACTGTTAGTGGGATGATGCATTCCATGCATGGCTTGCTAGCCTTGAAGAATATGTTTTTTGAGTGATCTGTGTGTCAGTGGAGCCCACTGTGCAGGTTCAGGTCACCAAATGTAGCCTCTTTTTCTTTTTAAGTCTATATATGACACGCTTGCTGTCTGAGATTAGATAAACCGATCAGCATGCTGAGGAATTTGACATGGAGGATGAAGTCATCAATGTTTTGTTTTAGTAGCAAACATTTTTCATTGTTTTATTGTTTACATTAATGGGTTTGTTGATATCTGATGCAGGTAAGTGGGAATTTGAAATACTGCTGAATTCTTCTTGTCAGGCACCCATAGGGAGATCTTTGAAGGAGCAATTGTTTTCCACATTCTGGCTGCTGAGGATAAATCAGTGTGATGTGAAAAGTGCAGGGGTGGTAGGAAAAGTAGTCCATCTAGACCTATTAGGACCTTACACTTGATTGTGAATGTGCTCAAGGGTTTTACATTTGAAGTGAGTGGGTTTCTCAACTTGATACTTGATTGTCAAGAGGAGTGTGTTGAGGAATTATATCTTTTAAAGGATTTGGTCACTGGTACGGAATAAGTCTCACTTGAATGTGATAATGGGTGTTGTGAATGGTGTCAGAGGTGGTCTAGAATCCTGACAGTACAGTCCTTTTTGTGTTCAGCAGGTCTGTAGATCAGATGAAGAGGTCTTACTGAAGGTGCTAAATAAGGAGCTTGAATGTGGTATGAGTTACTGAATAAATTCACCCCGGGTTGCTGTGCTGACATTCCTGCCAAAGGTTGCCTTCAATTTGCTACACGTTTTTGAAGTTGGCAAGCCCTCATGCTAGTGAACTCTCACAAGAAGACTAGCACATCAACTCAACAGCCTCTTTCCGTGCTTGTAAATGAAACATACCCTTTCTTTAATGCCAAATTATGTGAGATGTAAAATATCCCTGCAAACTGTAGTTTGGGGATGTCTGTATACATTATGTCATCGAGGATTCAAAACGTGCTCTGTAAAGTGTATTAACATATTCAATAGCTTAAGCAGGTTACGATAGATGTGATACTATAAACATACATCTATACATTGTTTTGTTGCCTTGATTAACCCCTTCAGTGCTAATGACAAGGGTAACTCGTCATGTAGTTCCCATTGATTTCAATGGAAAGTCAATGGACCTACATGCATACCCCTTAGCAGCCAAGTGGTTAAGCAGTTCCATCATTGGAATAGATACCATTGTCCAAAATAATGTGTTGTGCTGTGTACAACTTTTTAACATTAGTTAAACTATGGCAAAGTTTCATGTCAAGGTTAGTGTTATATTCAAGCATGTATAATAAACCTGCTATGTGATGTTTATGCATTCTATAATTCATGAATATTGGATATTATTTGTGTTTGGCTTCTGTATGCTGTACAAATTATTAGTAAAATTGAACATACTGTTGCATGGAAAATTATGTACAACAAACATGTTCCGATAAATTGTACCTACATTAAAAATTTAGTTTTACTTAAATATTTTACAATTTAATTTGTAGTTTTCCCATTCTTTTTTATTCTAGGGGCTGTTGGTGTTTTTACAGAATTTACCCACAAACAACTGGGGGAATGAGGACATCAGTATATTATTGGCAGAAGCCTACAGATTAAAGTTTGCATTTGCAGATGCTCCAAATCATTATAAGAAACATCTGTTGCAAAGTTAAAACCTTTGCTTATGTAAAATAATTTTCTGTATCTTTGTTGTTGCACATAAAAATGTATATATTATGTATGCTAGAAATATATCAAATAGGATTAACATTTGTAGGATAAACTCACATCTTATGAACATTAGGAAACATGCCAGTTATTATACAACTGGATTTGAAATGTTAAATAATTATTAATTTAAGAGAATACAAGATCCTATTAATCAGCAAACTCAGTGACCTAATATTTCTCTAAATTCACAATCTTTCAAACTGTTATTTTGATGAAGACTATGAGAGAACTTGCTTTTTCATTATTTTATCAAATTAAATGCTTCTGATTTGTTTCTATACAATTTCTGTTGTGGTATACACTAATTTACACACATTGTTCAAACAGGTATATATCACAAAATACCTTCCAATATTCACTCCAGTTAATAGGGTATGATAGTACAGAAAACAGCAATGAATCAGCAAATAGATCTTATTACAAAATTGATAGATGCATCCAGTAACAACATCTTGCTTCTGAATTTTATTTAGATCTGATAATTGATTTAGGGTCTTTTCTCAAAGTTTATATACAGGTTTGTTGCTCAGGAAATATATTACATATTTTGATGTCCCTTATTATATTTTTATGGACTGCTTCATTACTTAGTCAAGGCCTGACAATACTTTTTATATTTGCTGTGTGAGCTATTTTAGCTGCTCAGTACTATAATTGTTGTGTAGCAAAGATTGGAGGTGAAATTAAATATCAATCTCTTATCTTCAGGAGTTATAAATATTTTAGAGTCTGGTAGATATTCTGCTGTTTTCATTTGAAGGTGATGTTTTAAGTAGTTGTAGGCAGATATGTAGAGTAGATGTAAACCTGGCACTCTAAGTATTCAGATTAGGTTTTCCTTTTAGAAATAAAATATTCAGACTAATTTGGATTATATCAAATGTTCAATTGTATTTATAACATAATACATTGCAGAAATAAACATTGGTCAGAGACCATATTTTATTTGCATGTCTTTGTGGAGCCTAGTTAACATAAATTCTTAAACACTTTAAAATACTCTTATATTAGTTGAAAATTAATTTCATCTTTAAATCCAATGCTATCTATATTTATTAATGACAGCAATCTGGACTCTTGTTGCATTTGTCATATTTAGCGATCATATTGTCCTGCTGTTTTAATAATATTTTAAGATTATCAAGCACATAGTCATGATGAGAAACATATTAATTTCCTAATTTATTAACAATTGGATATTGATTGATGTACAACAACAAAATACATCTTACAATATCATGCAAACTTACAGTTAATAGTAGATAAATGAAAGCAAGTAAGTGTGTATTTAAAACAAAAATGTCTTTCTTTTTAAGTGCAGAACTCTTTAAATGTGAATATTTTATAAACAATGAACATGATACCAATGCAAACATCTAAATCACAATTAATATTGCTTATACTAGGTATGTCAAATGTTTTCTTCAAATGTTTGTTTCATTATTTGGTTTCAAAGACAGTTTTTCTAAATGCCAACAGCTGCATGGCTCCCAGTTAAAGCAACAATATGTAATTAATTCCTTCATAAGCTTTAGCCAAACAGATTCCTCAATGTCTTTTTTCAGGTCTTTGGCCTACATGAACCGTATCTGGTTATGTTCTGTTTGGTCAATGCAGGGACAGAATTTTTTAACTACCACTGACTGTGTAAATTAATTGCATTAATAATCCTTACATGCAAGTTTTTCATATGTAACCATCTTCGGAACCACGATCCCTAGTTAACTGAGGCTGCACACTGTGTGATAGGGTAAGATTGCTGGAAGGCCATGTCAATGACAGAAAATACTGCATGTGTTCATGTGTCATTTTTCAAGCAATATAATTGGCATACCCTTATTCACAGCAGAAATAATAACGCTGAATGGTAAAATGATCAGTGTAAGCTCCATGCAAACGTAGATACATTTGTATTTTTTATTTTTTAAGAGATTGCTTAACATTAGAGACAATTACATAGTTTTCACAATTTTCAGTCTGTAATCTCTTTACTTTATAGCAGTACATATCTTAAAACATCTTCAATATGGTCATTTGTTAGGTGTTTTCACAAATACATAAATGTTATGAAACAAACATAAAAGATATTTGGAAATTACCTGTACATATATTTCATATTTATAAAAGTGTTAAAACATTATTTGTTCCATTAACAGTTTTAAAAAGTGAAGAATGGTGACAGAAGCATCATTAGTAACATCAGCTTATTGTTCATTGCTCTGTAAATATAGTAACAATCAAATGAAAATGATATTTTAATTGATCATGGTACTTAATATGTTACATGTGTATATTGAATCCATATTTCCGTTCTTATTTCATTAAGAGTAATTGATTGCACAAATATTGCCTATATGGAATGCCAAGAATAAAAATAGAAATTCAAAGCAAGTGTTGTCGTACTGTGACAAATACATGTTTTCATAAACGATTTAGTATTTTATTCGAATAAGCATGAAATGTAGATTGCTTTAAAAAAACATCATCACTTGCTAATTACATGTTAGTTTATGAACATCTATCCGTTTCTCTTACAGACTTTTACTCAATGTCAATTATTCCCCCTTGGTCTGCTGATCTTGTCCTGGTAGACCAAATCCTTACTCCAATAAACAAAAGGTTCATGCAAAGTGTGGTAAATTGCAATGGCCATTGTAGAACTGTATTTAACTTCATGCACTTTTAGCTAATAAACTTGCCACTCCAGATATAGAACATGGATCACTGATCCATCACTGACACAATTCTGCCAGCAGGGCATGAAATCATCATTAAAAATCATTCTTCATTCATGCTTTCTAAAAGTGTCTCAATCACTTAAGTGAACTCCACATTTTCTAAGTTAATGAGTCTCTGATGATTTCTGGCTTTTTAAGCTCAAGGTTAATGAAATGGCGTCTACCTTAGGGTCATAAACATACACCTTTTGAGAAAACTTACCTTCAGGGGTTTCATCCAACACATGCTAAGAACTATTTGAAATGTATTAGGCTGCTTCTTTGTTCCCTCCTTCTGTATCAACCACTCAGTCAATTAATTTATTTGTTTGAAATAATTAAAATCAATAGAAATTAACCATAGTAAAAATAATAAAATAGAAGAATAAAGTTGCAATAAAAAAGCATGTGCCCTATTGATCCAAAATATTATGAATTTATATGAAGCAACCCCAACATAAAATATATAAGTGCATAAAATAGCTGATGAACCACTGCAATAATATTCCAAATGTTCATGTCCTGCTCTGTCTAATAGCTGTAAAGATTATATTAATACATTTCTAGAAGCATGCTGAATACGCGAGAACAGTATGTAGTTGTCAGGCAGAATTCCAATGCTTAATTACAAGTACAGGCCCCACTCAGCAGAAACATTGATTTTAATAAAGGGCGACATACCATCGGAAATTCTGGGCTTCAGCGTAACAAATGGAGCATGGACTCTCTTTGTACTCGCAAGATCTGCAGGCTATGACTTTAAGTGTTGATGCCCAATTTGTGCGATACTCATTGCTTTGAAGGAGCAAGAGTTGTGCTCTAAGGTTCTCCAGTATTATATATTTGATAGACTCACATGCTTGAATCTTCTCCGTCATCATGGTGGGAGTGTTAAAGCATTAGCACTAAAATCCCATTGAAAGCAATAGACATTGATAGCTAATTCAAATTTTTTTAAAACATCTAAACTTCAACCAATCAGATCAGAGGCCGTGAAGCACTCATCCACCTCATAGCCAAGATACATCAGATTTTTTACCACACGTCATGTGTTAGGAAGTCTTCTTGAGCTCTGCTCAGTCACAGTGTTTCAGATCACAACTTTTGACCTGGCAGCTATCTTGTTAATCTTCACACCTCCAGGCAAGATCTGCGGTACACTTTGGTGTGCGACATCCTAGTTTGACCATGTCTGAGGGTTCCAAAAGGAGGCTTTTCAGGCATTGTAAGTCCTCTGGTAAATCAAGACTCTTCTCTAAAGATTGCTACAAGCAATGTTTGTATTGCCTTTACCCTGAGTTCAATCCTAAGCATTACAATTACTGTTGTTCTTTCTCAGCTAATACCCTCAACGATCGTGAGGCCAGACTGCTTCTTTGGCCCCAGAAAAAGAAAGCCTAGTCTGAATCTAAATCAGTGGAGAGGGAACATTCCTCCTCCAAGAAGTGAAAAAATTAGGGTTACTCGTCATCAGACTGAGACTCAAAAGGGCTAAATCCCAGAGTAGGGAGATCAGTGTTGAGAGGTCGTAAAGCAAGGAGCTGGTTGGAACGTCTCCCTTTCACAGAAGGTCTTCCTCCTCACCTCCAATTGCCACTCCATTCAAGGCGCCATCAGAGAAGAAAATCTGAACCCCTGTTTCCTCAAGATTGATTCAACTGCTCAAGTAGGGAATGGTAAGAGTGGAAAACATACCCATGTTGATATCTAAGTTCAGAGCCGCCTTTCTAAGCTATAAAGACCATGGATTGGCCAAGATGATAAAAATAGCTTGAAGTATTTGTTTTAGCTATTTGTGCAGCATAGTAGCATTTGAGGAAAGCAGCTTGCATTCAATAGCCTGTATATTCAGGCAAAGCTCCAGATGAATCACAGAGTGTTAAGTATATTTTGGACGCTGAAACAGCATTCTGTACACATTACATTGAGACTGATCCAAAATAGAGGATAGTTTCCCCTGGAGTGCATGATAGCCATAGGAAAGATTTGGTAATAACTTTGCTTGAGTGACTCCCAAGATGGCCTCTGTTGATGGTGAATATAATTGATGATGTAGTCTACGTAGAGCAAATGTTACTGTTTATGCTTTCCTGTTGATGTTTTGTGCTCTGGGTTTGCCTGTATCAATAAATCTGACCTCAAGATAATTGTAATTTGAAGTTTGAGAAATGGATTTATTCGCCAGCTCCCATCTTGATGATTCATCTTTTCTCTATGTGCTCCTTCTCATAGCAATGCTGAACCATGGGGGCTGAAAATGTATTGGTCCTAGTTGTGGACTTATGCTCACAGTATCTTATTATGAACTCTCTGCCAGTTTCTCCATTATTATTTACAACAAGGGGTGGTGATGGACAGAGTCTCTGAATTAAGCAGAATACTCTCACCCAGTCAAGAGATCAGGGCTAGATCCAACACCGTTTTTTAGCTCATTGCACCATCCCAGTTTCAGAACCTGGCTGTATGCAAATTAGTCTGTCCCTGGCCCAGTGCATCATGGGAACAGGGCAGACCAGACTACAAAAGCCGATTCTTACACTGGGAAGGAAACAAGCTTCCGGGGACCGGTTTCTGGCATTTCAGCCGTCTTCGGCCCGGCTTGCTTGAATCCTGATGGTGCAATGAGCAAGGGACTCACATCTGAGTATACCCTTCCACGCTTAGGGTGGACAAAATTATTTACAACAAGGGGTGGTGATGGACAGAGTCTCTGAATTAAGCAGAATACTCTCACCCAGTCAAGAGATCAGGGCTAGATCCAACACCGTTTTTTAGCTCATTGCACCATCCCAGTTTCAGAACCTGGCTGTATGCAAATTAGTCTGTCCCTGGCCCAGTGCATCATGGGAACAGGGCAGACCAGACTACAAAAGCCGATTCTTACACTGGGAAGGAAACAAGCTTCCGGGGACCGGTTTCTGGCATTTCAGCCGTCTTCGGCCCGGCTTGCTTGAATCCTGATGGTGCAATGAGCAAGGGACTCACATCTGAGTATACCCTTCCACGCTTAGGGTGGACAAAATTATTTACAAAAAGGGGTGGTGATGGACAGAGTCTCTGAATTAAGCAGAATACTCTCACCCAATCAAGAGATCAGGGCTAGATCCAACACCGTTTTTTAGCTCATTGCACATCCCAGTTTCAGAACCTGGCTGTATGCAAATTAGTCTGTCCCTGGCCCAGTGCATCATGGGAACAGGGCAGACCAGACTACAAAAGCCGATTCTTACACTGGGAAGGAAACAAGCTTCATCACCACCCCCTTTTCTGAATCGTTTTTGGCCACTATAGGTGTGGCAGGGTATACTCAGACATGAGTCCCTTTCTCACTGCTCCATCAGGATTCAAGCAAGCCGGGCCGAAGAGGCTGAAATGCCAGAAACCGGTCCCCGGTAGCTTGTCTCCTTTCTGGTGAAGAATTGGCTTGGTAGTTTGGTCTGCCCTGTTCCCATGATGCACTGGGCCAGGGACAGACTAATTTGCATATAGCCAGGTTCTGAGCTGGGATGGGGCAGTGAGATAAATAACGGTGATGGATCAAGCCCTGATCTTTGGACTGGGTAAGAGTGGTCTGCTTAATTCAGACACTCTGTTCATCACCACCCCCTTTTCTGAATCGTTTTTGGCCACTATAGGTGTGGCAGGGTATACTCAGACATGAGTCCCTTTCTCACTGCTCCATCAGGATTCAAGCAAGCCGGGCCGAAGAGGCTGAAATGCCAGAAACCGGTCCCCGGTAGCTTGTCTCCTTTCTGGTGAAGAATTGGCTTGGTAGTTTGGTCTGCCCTGTTCCCATGATGCACTGGGCCAGGGACAGACTAATTTGCATATAGCCAGGTTCTGAGCTGGGATGGGGCAGTGAGATAAATAACGGTGATGGATCAAGCCCTGATCTTTGGACTGGGTAAGAGTGGTCTGCTTAATTCAGACACTCTGTTCATCACCACCCCCTTTTCTGAATCGTTTTTGGCCACTATAGGTGTGGCGGGGTATACTCAGACATGAGTCCCTTTCTCACTGCTCCATCAGGATTCAAGCAAGCCGGGCCGAAGAGGCTGAAATGCCAGAAACCGGTCCCCGGTAGCTTGTCTCCTTTCTGGTGAAGAATTGGCTTGGTAGTTTGGTCTGCCCTGTTCCCATGATGCACTGGGCCAGGGACAGACTAATTTGCATATAGCCAGGTTCTGAGCTGGGATGGGGCAGTGAGATAAATAACGGTGATGGATCAAGCCCTGATCTTTGGACTGGGTAAGAGTGGTCTGCTTAATTCAGACACTCTGTTCATCACCACCCCCTTTTCTGAATCGTTTTTGGCCACTATAGGTGTGGCAGGGTATACTCAGACATGAGTCCCTTTCTCACTGCTCCATCAGGATTCAAGCAAGCCGGGCCGAAGAGGCTGAAATGCCAGAAACCGGTCCCCGGTAGCTTGTCTCCTTTCTGGTGAAGAATTGGCTTGGTAGTTTGGTCTGCCCTGTTCCCATGATGCACTGGGCCAGGGACAGACTAATTTGCATATAGCCAGGTTCTGAGCTGGGATGGGGCAGTGAGATAAATAACGGTGATGGATCAAGCCCTGATCTTTGGACTGGGTAAGAGTGGTCTGCTTAATTCAGACACTCTGTTCATCACCACCCCCTTTTCTGAATAGTTTCTCCATTATAGCCCTAGTCGCACGGACATAAAATAAGATATACTATATTTTTGCTACAACAATTAGTCCTATCTTTTAGTATGCCAGCCGTGACCTCTATATTCCCATTGGTCACAAAAAAGGGTCTGGATCACACGCTTGATATGTGCCACACCTAGGGTTACCTTTGATCGGTGATAGGCTCGTAATTGATCTTTGTGATAGATCTTCTTTATGGTAGCTCCTATATGCCAGCATGGGCTTTTGTAGCTTGTCATCATCATCACTGACATTCAGTATATTCCAATTTTTGAGAATTTCTAACTTCTGGTAACCAGGTTCTGTCGGGGCGCTCAACTATATGTAAGGGTTATGTAGAAAAAGGACCAAAGTATCATGGGTGCATCAAAAGGGTGAGGAAGGGGTTGGTTACCAAACAAACCCACAGATCCCCAAAGGATGTGGAACCTAATTACTGAAATATAGATCCTCCTTGAGCACCATATATTTTTTACCAAAGAGTAGAATTATAACATATATAAACAACATTCACAGAATCCAACTCAAATTATATCATAGTCTAAAAGAAATCTCACATATAAATTAGAATCCCAATCTGTCCATGTGCCAGTAATTCAATTCAATAGTCTTTTCTTCACATCCATTTATTTTCAGTCTCAGTCTGTCTTCCAAAGACAAAGCAGATCTTCTTACGAAAGACAAAAAGCGCAGCCAACAAGTGTTTCGTCATGCACTTGTATGTGCTGAATGACTTCCTCAGGGCTGTATATATGTATTCTATATTCAATAAGTCAATAATGCTGATACTCCACAGTACGTACCTCCCTATTCTAGTAAGTAGATTGTATCAAGGACACATGAACTCTAGTCTTTGTAGCACTTGTAGCCAAAGTGATCTTATCCAGCATATCCCAATTGCTTCATCCGAAAAGCACGCGACTTTCGGATGAAGGAATTGGGATATGCTGGATAAGATCACATACTCGTGGATTTCGAGGATTGTGAATATTGAAGATTTTTTTAGGGCACTTACTTTGGCTTTAGACCACCACGAGGTTTAGAGACTTGGACTTTTTTATATCATTAATTAATAGTATTTAAGATACCATTAGAGGGTTTACTTTGGCTACAAGTGCTACGAAGACTAGAGTTCACGTGTCCTTGATACAATCTACTTACTAGAATAGGGAGGTACGTGCTGTGGAGTATCAGCATTATTGACTTATTGAATATAGACTACATATATACAGCCCTGAGGAAGCCATTCAGCACATACAAGTGCATGACGAAACACGTGTTGGCTGCGCTTTTTGTCTTTCAAAAGAAGATCTGCTTTGTCTTTGGAAGACAGACTGGGACTGAAAATAAATGTATGTGAAGAAAAGACTACTGAGTTGAATTACTGGCACATGGACAGATTGGGATTCTAATATATATTTGAGATTTCTTTTGGACTACGATATAATTTGAGTTGAAATCTTCTGTACCTATTTAGGAGAATTGAATGTTGTTTATATATGTTATAATTCTACTCTTTGGTAAAAAATATATGGTGCTCAGGGAGGATCTATATTCCAATTTTTGTTGAGAATCTTTTTAATTTTAAAATTCAAGTTGGAATGTTTAATAACACATACCAACTTATGGCATGTCTTTCTAAGTGGAAAGATTGTATATGTGCACTAATTAATTTTTTGTGGCCTAAAATATGTTCTTAGCTTTTGTATAATCAGTGAAAATTTTAAAAAACATGAATGAGTCTAATAAAATATAATAAAATGTCAGAAATTAAATGATCAATGGTATGATTGTTCACGTCCAATAATGGGTAGCCAGTAGAGCTCTAGTGAGCCTATAGAGAAAATATATAGGTCGTGTGGGAATTTTTCTCATTTATTTTGTGGTCTCTTCCCCCTTTCACACGTACCTACAAATTTTATTTTAGGGAGTTCCCCTAACATACAAGGTATTTGTCTTTGCCTATCTCCTGAGGCGGAAGCCGAGAGCCTTTCTATTCCTTCTACTCTGTCTTTTTAAAACCTGATTGAACTGTTTTAAAAATTGATTGTCACAAATTACTTGCTTTTTAAACTCACCAGCTAGGAAGATCACTTGGAGAGCACTGCTTATTTGGGATAGGCAAAAGCACAGCGGATCTCAGCGCTGCTGCACAGCCCCCCACAAACACTCCCCCTGACGCCATTACCGGCCACGAGGGGGGCCACGCCCCTTTTTAGGCCACATACCCCGCCGCAAGGGAGGCCACGCCCCTTTTTAGGCCACGCCCCCCGTCGCCGAGCATATAACACCGCTGACTACTAGCGACTGTTAGATACCCCTATCTCCTGAGGCGGAAGCCGGGAGCCTTTCTATGCCTTCTACTCTGTCTTTTTAAAACCTGATTGAACTGTTTTAAAAATTGATTGTCACAAATTACTTGCTTTTTAAACTCACCAGCTAGGAAGATCACTTGGAGAGCACTGCCTTTTTGGGATAGGCAAAAGCACAGCAGATCTCAGCGCTGCTGCACAGCCCCCCACAAACACTCCCTCTGACGCCATTACAGGCCATGAGGGAGGCCACGCCCCTTTTTAGGCCACACCCCCGTCGCGAGGGAGGCCATGCCCATTTTTAGGCCACGCCGAGCATATAACACCGCTGACTACTAGCGACTGTTAGATACCCTATCTCCTGAGGCGGAAGCCGGGAGCCTTTCTATCCCTTCTACTCTGTCTTTTTAAAACCTGATTGAACTGTTTTAAAAATTGATTGTCACAAATTACTTGCTTTTTAAACTCACCAGCTAGGAAGATCACTTGGAGAGCACTGCTTATTTGGGATAGGCAAAAGCACAGCGGATCTCAGCGCTGCTGCACAACCCCCCACAAACACTCCCCCTGATGCCATTACCGGCCACGAGGGAGGCCACGCCCCTTTTAGGCCACACCCCGTCGCGAGGGAGGTCACGCCCCTTTTTAGGCCACGCCCCCGTCGCTGAGCATATAACACCGCTGACTACTAGCGACTGTTAGATACCCCTATCTCCTGAGGCGGAAGCCGGGAGCCTTTCTATCCCTTCTACTCTGTCTTTTTAAAACCTGATTGAACTGTTTTAAAAATTGTCACAAATTACTTGCTTTTTAAACTCACCAGCTAGGAAGATCACTTGGAGAGCACTGCTTATTTGGGATAGGCAAAAGCACAGCGGATCTCAGCGCTGCTGCACAGCCCCCCACAAACACTCCCCCTGACGCCATTACCGGCCACGAAGGAGGCCACGCCCCTTTTTAGGCCACGCCCCCCCTCCTCCCTATCTCTGGCATAAAATATGTGCATCCACAGGAAGCGCAGCGGACGAGCGCAGCGGGAGCGCCGTTTGCGCGCCGAAGGCGCGCCTTAGGCAAGCCTGTCTGCGCCCGTCCGCGCCAGACCGAGCCCAGAGCCCAGGACCTTGCTCGTGCTCCATCCCCTCGGAGATACACCCGGGAAACACTCCTTAATTTAAGAGGTGCAATGACTCCCTGTCAGAGCTCATCACCGTTAAATGAAGGACAATCCCGCTGTGCACTGTGCCCATACAAACACTCACCACGTCTCGCTCTGAAACCCCGCCGGATCAACATGGCCTTATTGAACTGTAGATCCCTCCCAAAACATCAAGTAGAAATCAACATGCTTCTACAGCCCTTAGAGATTGAGGTTCTCTTCCTCACTGAAACGTGGCTCAATGTCAACTCGGACCCAGACATCACCCAAGCACTCCCCCCAGGTTACCTTATAAAACATCTGGACAGACCCTCTGGTACCGGGGGAGGGATAGCTATTATCTACCGTGACCACCTGTCCTGCACTTTCAAGGACAGCCCAATCCAGGACTGTGAAAACGTCCACTTTTCCATTCACCTACCACCAGATACAACCCTCTCAGGGATTTTAGTCTATCGCCCCCCAGGATATCAACGACTCTTCTGCGATTCCCTAGTAGAAACCATCACCTCTCTGGCCTGCCTAACTCCCAACTTTACGGTCCTGGGAGACCTAAACCTTCACTTCGACAATCTAAACAACAAAATAGCCGCTGATCTCAAAAACGATCTAGCCTCTCTTGGTCTTAACTCAAAAAAGAGCCATGCAACCCACACCTTGGGCCATATGTTAGACCCTATATTCTCAAACCTTCCGAGGCTAATAGTGAACACCCCTACCCCTATCCCCTGGTCAGATCATTTCCTTATCCCCTTTAACCTTAAGTTATCGGCAGAAATACCGGAGACTCCCCCGGAGCAACCTCCATCCCGTCCCTGGCAGAAACTGGACACAAATGTATGGGCTCAAACACTTGCTCAAACCCTGCCAGCTTTAGACGACGACCCATCCCAGGCAGACGCGCAACTACGCGACTGGATAGCTCAATCCCTGGATACAACCCTTCACGTCAAACCCCTTCCCAGTAAGAGAAGAAGTCTTAAATCCCCATGGTTTACCCAAGAGTTGCACCTGCTTAGGAAACAGTGTAAAAAACTTGAGCGCCTCTGGAGACGGGACTGGGCACACGAAAGCAAAAACGCATACAGATCAGCGATAAAACATTATAAATCCTGTATAAAAAATGCACAGACAATTTTTTTCGAGAAAGCAATACAGACAGCTTCTAATTCCTCCAAAGAAACTTACCGCATTGTGCGCCTCCTTACAAAAACCCCGGTTCCTGTCATTGCACCAGACCCATCTGGTACTAGATGCAATCAAATAGCAGAATTTTTCACTACAAAAATCAGTAATATCTTGCAATCCCTCCCACCCTCCACCCCCTCCCAACCTCCCAGCATCTCTTATCCGAGTGCAGAAACCCCACGCCTCCTAGCTTTTCCCGTGGTCACTACTGATCTGTTTTTATCTACCTTACAATCAGTGAAAAGTGGGGCTCCTTCAGATCCTGCTCCGCTGAGCAAATTAAAACTGGTCGCCGATACTATCACGCCACCCCTCACCCAACTGATTAATAACTCTCTGGCCTCCGGCACTCTTCCAGAGAACTGGAAAAAAGCGACAGTTAGGGCGCTGCTGAAAAAACCTCACCTGGACCCTAAAGACTTATCCAGCTGTAGACCCATCTCTCTCCTCCCGGCCATGGGAAAAATCGCCGAACGAATTGTTAATTCCCAACTGTCTCTCTTTTTAGAGACCAACAATCTCCTGCGCCATTCCCAGACAGGGTTTAGACCGGGGCAGGGTACCGATACCGCACTTCTTGCCGTAGTCGAAGAGGCACAAACCATCATAGATGCAGGAGGATCAGTGGCAGTGATCCTCCTCGACTTAAGTGCCGCCTTCGACACGGTGGACCACTCCATTCTTCTCCACCGACTCAGCTCGGCAGGAGTTTCTGATACCGCCCTGTCCTGGATCAAATCCTTCCTGGAGGGGAGAACCTTTCAGGTGTCCGACGGACCTGTGCTGTCCAAGACGTTCCCCCTTCAGTGTGGGGTTCCTCAGGGCTCCTCCCTGAGCCCCACGCTTTTTAATGTCTACATGTCCCCCCTAGAGGACGTCATTACCCCATTTGGTATAAAAACTGTCATGTATGCTGATGACACCCAATTGGTGGTATCTTTAAACCACTCAAGTCAAAGTCTGGACCACTTGGCGGACTGCCTAAATAACATCCATTGCTGGATGTGCGAATCTCGCCTCAAGTTAAACGGAGAGAAATCCGAGATTCTACTGCTAGGCAACCCACGCAAACTCCCAACGGCCCTCTCTTGGCCTCTATGCATGGGCTCACCTCCTACCCCGAAGGCAGAAGTCAAGAGCCTGGGGATCTGGCTAGACCAGGAGCTTAGTTTTAAGACCCAGGCCAGGAAAACCTCTGGCATCTGCTTCGATCTCATCCAACAAGCATGAAAGATCCTCCATCTTCTCCCCTTCCAATCTAGGAAAATGCTTATCCAGGGTCTGGTGAACTCTAGATTGGACTACGGAAATGTCCTGTACCTAGGAGCTCCGGCCGCAATCTTAAAAAAACTGCAATATGCCCAAAATGCAGCCGCCAGAATCCTTACAGGTACCAAGTCCAGATGCTCGGCCAAACCGGCTCTCAGAAGTCTCCACTGACTCCCGATCAAAGAAAGGGTCACTTTCAAGGCCTTATGCATTACACATAAGCTAATGCAAGGCAAAGGCCCGCCAATCCTGAAATCCCTCATCAAACCCTACCACCCTAACAGACAACTCAGGTCTGACTCTCTCTCCCTTGCCTGCATTCCAAGAATAAACAGAGCACGATCAGGGGGAAGATTGTTTTCCTACAATGCCCCTAAACTGTGGAACTCTCTTCCGCTGTCCATTCGAAGAGAACACAACTTACTCACTTTCCGCAGGCAACTAAAAACTTGTCTCTATCCATAAATCTAGCTCTCCCCCTCCCCCTCTGGAATAATAGGTTGTATGTCAGCGCTGGGACGCCCCAGGGTAGCTACGCGCTTTAGAAATCTAAAAATAAATAAATAAATAAATAAAAGCAACCTATATCCGCTATGTAATGTTGAACAGAATAGGGACCATGACACATCTCAGCTTTAGGCCCTGTGTGGTCAAAATTAGTTTGGTAGCGGAATTGTCTATGCCTGACCCATGTATTTGAATAAATAAAGATAATTGCTCTGAGTAGGGGGAATGCGCCACTCAGCATGTTTAACCCACAATTTGCTGTGATCAACCACATTGAATGCAGCACTATAATCCACAAAGTACACAAAGAATAGTGACCGAGATGAAGAGAGACACATAGGCCAAATACGATAGGGCCACTATGTTGTCAACTGTGGAGGAGTGCTGCGAGGATAGAGCACAGTATCAAACAATAGAGGAGTATGCCAGATGCAAATGTGGATGCAGCACTAAAGGAAAAGAAAATATTGCTGCTCGTTTCTTGATGGACCTTTGAGTGAGCTATGCTGCCCAATCCAAATCCCTTTCTAGTGTTCCAAAACGGTTCTAATACTTGTCCAATTGCAATTAATGGGCAGGACAATGGGCAAGCTGATGAACTGCTGGACAGTCCCGGCTGTATGTCCAGCTGGACAATCCCAGCTATATGTTTGGTGAGGTTTTTCAAAAGTGTAATCCAACTCAATGTTCCTAAGCGAGCACGGGGAGGAGTAGCTAAACAGAGAGTCATGGCTTCAAAGTGTATGCCCAAGCAAGGCAAAGAGCTTAAGTAGAGGAAGAACATTTGGCATTGGCCCACCTATGGCCCCACACCTGGACAATTGCCTGGCAGCCTCCATGTCCTCAGGTTGCGACCTTCGTGCCTAATGCATTGGAGGCCAGTCACTTGCTTCACTGCAGCCCCTGTCTCCCCCTGTGCAGAAACCTCACACAACTTGCCCTCTACTTTCAGCCCGCAGCTGACACTGTGTTAATGCTGTGTTACCCATCAACTGCCTGGATTGCCCCCCTCAAGTCTGCAAGCAGAACAGCATAGGCAGCAGGCGGCCAGTGGGCCTTCAGGCGACAAATGGCAAGTGGCAGCGATCAACATTGATGGTTGGTGATACATGGTGGTGGATTGTAGGCAGTGAATATCCTCTGGTTCCGGCAGTCTCAACCTCAACTGTGGCAAAACGTGTCAATCCATTGGCTGAACTCTTCTGCACCTTAGCTCCTGCTCCTACTCCCTCAAGTGTCTTGGTTTGTGTTCAATTTTATCAGTTCTCCTTTTTTAGTTGGTATCCCCAACATGTGACCTACTTCACAGATGCAATCGCTGCTCTCTGACCTCACATCCCCAATTCTTTGCACCTTTGCCTCAATGCCATGGAGCTCATTCACTTCACCTCAGTTTGTGAATTCTCTACTACTATTGTTGCTTATTTACCTGCTAGGAAATTGGTCTGCTAAGAACCAATATAGTACCTTCTGAAACATGCTACACAAATTCTATCAAATTAGTCACTTTTACCACTGTGCTGCTCATAATCTAGATCCTGGGTACTCACAAACATTTTCCCGGGGGCCGAACAGTTTAGTCTTTGGTGTGACAAAGGGCCGCACTAATGCCAGCTCGGCAAGGGTGTAAAGTGGGTGTAGGGGAAGCGAAAAGAGTACATCTAGTGGTTGAACTCAATTGCACAATGTGAAATCAGAAAACTTGGGATGAATCCCAGCATCGCCTCTTGACCAAATTGTGTGATCCAGGGCAATTATTTTGTTTCAATGTCCATCCTTTTTCTTCATTATCAAATATGAGGACCTCAAAATACATGACTTCAGGATGTGTGCTATACAAAGTCTACTCCTGTGTTTAGATGTAATCACTAATGGCATTGTTGTCAGGATTGGGGGATGGGGGTGGCAAGCATGAACGCTTGTAAATTCATGTTCAAAAACCATCACTCAAAAAAAAAATTCTTTTGAATGCACTGCTATAATCTGATTTACTAAGCGGAAATGGTTCTGCAGGTTAATGAAACACACTTTTTGAATTTTGAAAAAACTATCATATGTTCACACGTTTGCTGTCTTTAAAAATGAAGGCTCTCCTAAAGTTATGGGTCTAGTTACTTCCTTTCTTTAACTTCAATGTACCTTTAAATTAGGTCTTGCTGTTTGTTTACATTTTTTAATGCTAGTGCTGAGTCGAGGAAATAGCAGCTCAGTGTACATGTGGCCCAGGGGACCGCATGTAAAGGTCAGGAGAGCTGCATGCGGCCCCCGGGCCGTACTGAGTATCACTGATCTAGATAGATGGAACCTTTCTCCATTTCAGCAAGGTTCCCTGAGATCTCAAATGTGCTATTTTAACTTCAATATTCATGACACCTAATGATGACCAAGAAGTCCCAAAAAACAACTTGCCCATCAATGACCTTCTGTACCTGTAAATAATGCTTGAAACCACTAGTAAAGCAAAAAAGGCCTAAATCCTAAAATACTTCCAAGTAGTATCATTTGCTGACCTGGAAGCTGTGGGTACCTCACGTCACCATTGATAACAAAATGGCACCCTCACAGAGTCATTTAGGTCGACAAGTGGTATGCTTCACTTAGGTTGTAGACATCATGTTTGCGGCGCTCCAAGATCAACGTTTTTCCAATTTTTGGCTACATCTTCTTCAGCACACCTGTATTAAGAAGCTAGACATCACTTTCTTGATAGTGCAGCAAGGTAAATATCATTAGTTCTGCACAATAGCAGATTTGGAGGTGGCAGCCCTATGCACAGTGGATAATGTATTTATTTTTATTTGAAAGGTTTTATATAGCGCCGGCTACACCCAGAGGTATCAGAGTGCTTTGCAAGAGTAGGAGGAGTCAACAAAAAACAAAACACTAACTTTAGAGCAAAGAGAATGACAGTCAGGAGAGAGCACATCTCTCAATTTCTAAGGACAGCCAGGGTTCAGGGTGATTCACAAGTTATAGTACCTATAGAAATAAAATGGAGGTAACGACTCATGGCAGAGGTAATGAGAGCAACAAGGAGAATGCAAATTGAAGAGGAGGAGGGTGGGGGAGCAAAGGGGGAGGGAAGCAATGGACAGGGACAGGGGAGAAAGTCCTCAGATAGCTAGCAGAACATATGTTAGAGCTGCCAGGATAGGAGCGGGGCAGGGTAGAGCATGGTTGGGGTACACAGAAAGGAAGAGTTGAAAAAGGGAGAGCGAAAGGTCAAACATGTTAGCTGAAAGTCACCCAAAACAGGGGATACAGTTTGCCAGGACGGAAAAGGAATGATAGACTCCAGTACTTGTTGAGAAGGTCACATTTTAGGTCTTTTTTTAAAGCTGAGGTAGGAGGGGTTGCACCGCAGTTCCTTCAGGAGGGCATTCCAGATGCTTAGAGCATTTCCAGAGATAGAGCGAGTTTGGGTGGATTTCTTTTTTAATAGCGGGAGAACGAGGAGGAGTGCCATGGAGCTTCTTATCAGTCTGGAGCGGCCAGCAATTTTGAGTTTGTTTGTTATGTAAAACAGAGATTGTGAGTGGAGAGCTTTGTATGTGATGCAAGCAGTCTTATAAAAGCATCTACCTTTAATGGGCAGCCAATTTAGGGATTTGAGGGCCGGCGTGATGTGGCCAAATTTTTTACAGTCAGTAACGAGCCTGGCCGCCAGGTTGAGCACAGCTCTAAGAGGGGCAAGGTAGGTTTTTGGACTTCCCGTGAGGATGACATTGCCTTAATCAAGTTTGGAGAGTACTAATGATTGTACTACACATTTGATGTCGTCTTGGGTGATGAAGGGTTTGATATTTTTGAGGTGTCTGAAAGTGAAAAGTGCTCCTTTGGCCGAGTTTTTAATATGGTCCTTCAGTGCCAAGTTTTTGTCAAGAATGAAACCTAGGGATTTCGCTGAGTTGGATAAGGTGAGCGGACAGTTGAGGGTGCTAAGGTCAGAAATCCAGCCTTGGATGGGGAGATAGTTACTTTTAGGAGAGAAAAGAATAATTTCCATTTTGTTAGGGTTCAGTTTGAGATGGTTAGAGTAAAACCAAGATTGAATCTTGCTCAGGGTATTATTTAAATGTAGAACATCAGTATGAGATTTGATCTTATAGTAGAGTTGGGAATCATCGGCCTAGAGGTGGTAGCTGATCCCAGCTTGCTTCAGAATGAGAGTGAGGGGTTCCATAAAGAGGTTGAAGAGGGAGGGGGAGAGAATTGAGCCCTGGGGGACGCCTATGGAGACAGGGGTGGGATTGGAAAGGCATACGTTGATTTTTATTTGTTGTGTTCTGTGTTGGAGGTACGAGGTGAGCCATTTCAGAACCAAGCCATTTAGGCCAGAGCGAGTTTTAAGACTGTATTGAATGCAGCAGAGAAATCAAGGAGGATGAGAAGGCAGGCCTCTCCATTGCCCAGGGAGCAGTGAATGTCATCAGCAATGTTCAGTATGGCTGTTCCAGTGCTATAGCCTTTCCTGAAACCAGATTGGAAGGATTAAGTAAGTTGAATTCGACTATGTGGTTGTCCAGTTGGAGTACAGCACATTTCACAAGGGCTTTAGTTAGAAGGGGGAGGTTGGAGATGGGACAAAGGTTGTTAAGATCGTTAGGGTCAACATTAAGGTTTTAAGAATGGGCATGATTTACCCGAGTTGAAGGGAGTCTGGGACGCAGCCAGTGGCAAAGGAGGTGTTAATGATTTTTGTCCAACATGGGTCAATGATGTGGTTAAGGTTATGTACTAGGTTAGAAGGGAGTGGATCTTTAGTGTGTGAGGTCGGCTTTAATTTCACAATGATGTTAAAGACTAAAAGCTCAGTCACAGGATTGAAATTAGACCAGGAGGCTTTTTTTCCGTTGTGAGTTGGAGAGGATGTCACCAGAGATAGTTGGAATGGGTAGGTGAGTGGGAGGATTAGGCGGGGAACGGGACAGAAAGAGGAGGTATGTCTGTGGAAATTAGGGGGCAGGGCAGGGCCAGCCTTCGAGGGAAGATTGATCAATTTTAGCAATTATTTCTGAGAAGAAGTTGTCAATTTCCTCACCTCTTTCTATTGAGGCATTCAGCACTAGGGGGGGGGGGGCGGATGAAGATTGTTTTCTGGCAATTTTAAAGAGTTCTCTGGGCCTGGTTTTGAAACAATCAATTTGTGAATGATAGAAAGATGCCTTTTCATTAAAAAGTTGCTTTTTGTAAGTTGATCTTGCAGATCTAAGCAGGGCAAGATGGGAGGGTGAGGGGTATTGTCTTTGTTCTTTCAACTAGTTTAAGTTGTCTTCTTTCATTATTGAGATCAGGATTGAACCAAGAATTGGATTGGATTCTTCTTTGTTGTTTTAGTTTGAGTGGAGCAACTAGATCCAGGACATCACTAATGGCCTTATTGAAATGTTCAGTGAGCTCGTTAGCGTTATGGGGGAGAGGGAGAAGTTGTACTTGGGCTTGGAGTTTGTACTCCAGTTCACTAGGGTGATTTTGTTTAAGGTTTCTTGTCACTATCTAGGGATTGTTATTAACTAGTTTGGGGAGAAGGACACTGGTTGAGATGTTGAACAGAATGAAATGGTGGTCAGACCAGTCGAT
The DNA here is from genome assembly GCF_964261635.1 of Lissotriton helveticus. Lineage (NCBI taxonomy): Eukaryota > Metazoa > Chordata > Amphibia > Caudata > Salamandridae > Lissotriton > Lissotriton helveticus. Next base: position 1,232,199,385 of record NC_136057.1, on the reverse strand, counting down.
AGGTATGACAGTGGTGAGGGAGACCAAGTCAGAGTTAGAGATGATTGCGTTGAGTGGGGCCCTTTTGAAATGGGTAGGATTGTTGCATAGTTGTTTAAGGGTATTCAACTCGAGAAGGTTAAAGAGTCGCTTAACTGTAGGATTATCGGCATTATTCCAATGGATGTTGAAATCTCCTAAAAACAGATTTTTAGCGACAGAAAGGGAGAAGTGGGTGAGGATGTCAGAGAATTCTTCAGCAAAGAGGAGAGACTCACTCGGCGGGTGGAAAATGTTATGTAGTCTAAATGGAGGAGAGCCTTTGACTGAGAGTTCAGCGCCAAGGTATTCGAATGTCAGGTGATCAGCGTTCTTCAGAAGGGAGAGTTGAAACTCCATTTTATGGATTATGATGAGTCCACCCCCTTTTCTGTCAGGTCTGTCCTGTCTAATGATGGAGTAGCCAAGGGGGGTGAGTAGATCAAGAATAGCTGTTCAGTGGTCATTGAACCAAGCTTTGGTGAGGAAGCCAATGTCAATAGCCTCACTGAGGATGGTTTCTGAAATCTCTGTAGCATGAAGAACAGCCGATCTGCAGTTAACAAGCATGCAAGAGAGGGGATTAGGGTTATCCTTAGCAGGCTTAAGGGAGTGGATGGTTGTGAGTTGTGCAGGACGTCTAGGTAAGAGGGGAGTGGAAGGGACTCGGTTGACGACCACAATGACTGTTATGGTGGAGTAAGGGAGGTGCTCCAATGGCAGAGGCTTAGGGAGATAGGAATTGCACAGGTCATTTAGGGCAGATGTGGAGAGGGAGCACACAGCAAGTTGAGGCCTGAGAGCACGTCGGAAAAGGGGTATGGTCCACCATCGGGCATGTTAGGCAAAGAGACGAGAGCAAGAGAGACGTGTATCCGATTATTTCAGGTAAACCTAGGCGTTAAAAATGGATAGATCTCCTCTGAGCCGAGTTAGTTCAGTAGCCACAGCATTGAGTTTACTTTCAATGCTGTTGAGTGTCTGTGCAATAAAGTTGGGGGAGACCCACAGAAAAGGGGTCACTGTTGACAGGGGAAGGCAAACCATCGAATGGAGGGTGAGCAATGACAGGGGAGGGAGTCAAAACGTTATTAGGACAAGTATTAAATAGATTCTTCGAGGTGTGATTCGGGACAGTCAAACAATCAGGGTATGGGGAGGGTGATAGAGAGACAGAGGGAGGATTAGAAGGAATGTGTTTTGGAACTCTCAGAAACATCCTCTTGGCTTTTATTTTTGGACTAACTTTGCTGATGCTGCTGCTCTTACCTGACAGATTGAATCTTTCTTGGCTAACAACCTGATTGTATGCCCCATATTTTTTCCTTTGCTAATGATCTTGCCTGGTGAGCTTTCTTGGACTGTCTAGTTTATAAACAGATGTATCCCATTTTACCTTAGCCCATTCCCATGGACTTGCCCTAAGTGAACTTTAAACTTGATTCCCTTTGCCTTTGTTTAGAACCTTTTCAATGCTGTTAAGAACAAAAAAACACCCCCTGCCTTTCAATGGTGTTAGGAATCTGTAACTTTGTAAACCATCCTTTTCAGGATTAGAACATTCAATTGAATGTGTTGTTTTATATGAATTTCTGTAAGATTCTTGACTGAAATGCTAAAAAAGGATACTTATATGCATTGATTTTGAATCATTAATTCAATAACCAAATTAACTAGATTTGCCTGAGTCTGTTATTGTGTCCAGATTTTTTTTCCTTTAAACTTTGCTACCCATTGCAATATTTAATTTGATTGCATGGCATTGAAAGTGGTGTATTTGAACTTTATTTGGAATATATGTAATGGCTACCAATTAATGGTCCTCATTGGGTGGCCAACACTGGTTTTGGATACCCTAATTCCCACTCTTCACAGTTGGCAGAGAAGGATCCATCAGAGGCTCGTTGGCTCTGTGGTTAAGTGCAGTGATGCGAGTTAACTAATTGTAAAGGGCCCAGTACAGTTAGAGTAGTGAATGAGTTTGTAAAAAAAGCGGTTTTGCCGGATCAAATCTTGGTAGAAGAGCTATGGTTCTATCTAGTGAGGTTTTAGGGTATGAAGAATTAATGGGTTACTGATGGGGTCTCGTTTCGATTGAAAACAACATGTAGCAGCACAGGAGTGTAGGTATTAATAGGGATGGGAGTTGCAATTGCTTTTGCCCAAGATTGTAGGTTTCGAAATGGCTGTGTGTTATTGAGAGGATTGAGAAATGGTTAAAGTCCATGTATGTTTATGGCGCTTAATGCAAAGAGGCTGAAATTCTAGACGGGTCTGTGGGGCCTCGGATCTCGAGATATTTACCTATGTAGTAGTCTCATTGTAGAAGAATCTGAGTAAGTTGTCTGCTGGCTTGTGCTGTTGATTGTGAGATGTTGTTGACCGCATCTTAAAGAAAAGGGTTCTCTTTGTGTGTTAGTGGTAAAGTGGTTGATATGGTTGATCTCTCATGCATAATGAATAACTATATCATTTAGGGTGGAATCTCACTGGTTGAGATTTAATTAAAGTGAATGATGATAGAAAAGTTTTAGTTACATTTTGAGAGTGACACTCCTTTAATGGAACAGACAGATTTAATTGTTGCTTGCATTGTATTGGGAATTGTTTACAGAAACGCTTCAAAGAAAATTATAAAGGAGGGTGAGCTGCTACCAGGAGCTAGACTCACGTCACAGTGTGTTGTGCTGGGATTGGTCATTTGGTCTAAATCTGAGCTAAGATTGGCTGACAATTTCATAGAAGGCTGCACTATCCTTGGTTGAGATATGAAATGTAATAAAAATTAATTTTTCTCAAGAGTGTACGAAAATTGATAAAGAGAGATGAGTCAATACCTGCTAAGGTAGGAGTAGAAGCACTCCCTGAGGGTACGCCAGTATACATTGTTCTGATGGGCAGAGGATTACATCCATGGCTTTGACTTGAATATTGGCACAAGCTTACAGAGAGAGATGTGGCAATACAGCGTCCACGTTATGGGACATTTAATTTTGAGAATCATTGAGAACTTAAGGAGGAAATTATACGAAATGAGACCACCTCTTAGAGCTCCCCAATTTGAGTTATTGAATACTTGGAAACACATAGCACAATCGAAAGAGTATGAAAAATACCAAGGGAAATATAGAAGAACACTAGATCATTATGCAGAAGCCAGTTGAGATGCACAACAGAAAGCACGGAGAGCAGATGTTGTTCAGGGAACTGGATTGTATCCTTTGTTAGCAGTTGATGAAAATGTTAAGGGAAAAAGATAAGAAAAGAAGAAAAACAAAGAGACAGAAAAAAGTGATACTGAAAAGGAAGGAGAAGAGAGTGACATAGGTGATGAGCTTTTGAATGATTTGTTAAGGAACTGCTTGCCCCCATACAGTGAATCTCAGAATGAGGACATGTCGAGTAGTAAAACAGCTGAGATTTCACAGGCTCCTGTAATGCCAGAGATGCCAAAGGAGTCAACACTTGTTACTCCTCTAAGAGAGAGGACAGAAAAAACGGCTCCATTGAATCTGATTGACTGTTCCTGTTACTATTGAACCTGTTGTACCTCTTTATAAAGCTGGGTTACAGGTAAACACTGTACAAACTATGACTGTGCCTGCTGGAGTAAATACTGCACATTGTAATCCACTCGAACTGACAATGAGATCTATGCTTCAGACACCTATGGTCCCAACTCAAAGTACTTCTACAGATACTAAGATTATAGGTTTTATGACAAGTCAGACCCAATTTGACCCAATAAACAGAACTGTTCAGAGGTTTCCACCTTTTTATCTTCATGAAATGAGTAAACCTTCTGAAATCAGTTATTACGTTCCTGAAATGATTATACCAATGGTAAGTACAGCTTCTGATACATCCGCATTAAATTTGCAATCTGGAAATAGTAGGAATTTGACCAATGGAGATATAATGTTAAATACTTCTAGAAAACAGTCAGGATTTACTCATGAAGAATTTGATGTATGGCTTATAGGATATAGTTCAACAAAGAATAATCAAAGTGCAGAAACTGCCTCAGTTTCAGCTCTAGTTCCAAATTCGACTCCAGGGCCAGGCTTAGATACAGTTACTTTTTTAAGAAGGAAAAATGTACTAGATGTGAGTAAGCTAATGGTAGAGTTAGAAGAAATGATTCAGAGAAATGTTAGTCCATCCACTGGAGAAGTGTGGCTCAATGGTTGGAGCGGCAGACCCTGATGCAGAGGTCTAGCCCGGGACCAGGGTTCAATTCCCCGCCTCGGCGGGTCTTGGGCTCAAAATTCCACAGACCTGATAATTCTCGCCTCTGTGCCTATTCCAATCATGGAGTCCCACTCTGCAACTCTGGGCAATAGCTTGCTTAATCTCCACAACGGCCCCCACAACGCTAAGGATGCCTGGCCTCCACCTTGGGGGTGCCCAGGAGTGGACACCTCACAGGGAAAGCCAGGATGGGTTCCACAGCGGTATTCGTACAAGCGCCTTGAGACCCTTGCGGGTTAGTAGTGCGCTATACGAGTATCAATTTACATAACTACCAGGAGGAGGAACTATTGATTCTCTGCAACGACATTACCCGACAAAGCTAGATTGACGCATGAGAAATTGGCTCAGAAAGGTCTTACAAAGAAATTACAGATTAGAGTTTAGTGATCAAGACTTTACAAATATGAGGCCAGCTGAATAAAATTGCCAATTAAGGAATTAATGATATTGATTAAGAAATGGAACGATTAGGAGAAATGGGAAGGAAGATGGTCAAAAAAGAAGGAAGTAAATAGAGTTAGAGTGCAGACCCCTTCATTGGAGCTTGATGGAGGAAATGGAAAAGTAGAGATGCTTCCTATGAGAGAAGTACCAGGTGGTGGTTTTGTACATGTGCCATAGACAAAAACTGATATTTTGTCATTTACAAATGAATTTCTGAAATTGAGAGAAAATCCAGTGGAATGGTATAGGCAGATGGAAAGATTTGTGAAAATGTCAAAGGATTTGTGGATTGACTTGAATACCTTGTTTGACTGTGATTTCTGGAGATTAACCCCTTGGGCATAGCCGCGATTCTGCCCTGTGCGGCCGTTTTGAAGAGTGGGCAGTTTCATGATGGCCCCCAGCCATCATCAGCACACGCCCACCGTGATGCATGATGGCCGGGGGCCGTCATCAGCATGGAAGGGGTTAATGGGCAGAATGTAAAGTTTCTGGTGAACGCCCAGAAGCAGAGCCAGAAAGGGATCCTAGAACAGGTGCACCATCTCCAGTGGTATTAAAGAAATATCAACAGGTGATAAATCACTTGAAAAGTTAAGTTCCTCCTAAAGAGATTGATTGGCAGCAAATAGAACAAGTGAAACAAAAGAGTGTCAGAGGGTCTGAGATAACATGAATAAGAATGCTGATGATGCGACTCCAGGAAATTTGATAACCCAATAGAGCAAGGGTCACCCTTACATTAAACCCAACAGATAATCATGTGAGGATGCCCATCAGTCACCACACGGAACCGCCCTTCATCATTTGGGTTCCCTCTGAGACCACTGATGGTGTTATCTCCTATGAGACTCAAGGAGAGCTAGGATTGTGACCGCCCTCCCATGGACAATGAGATTAACGTGGTCTTACTTCTCAGCTAGGAGGATGTTAAGAGAAGGGGACTGATGTCGTAGTGCAGAAAATAGTGAAAAAATAAAGAAAAAGTGTGTGAGATAAAATTGGATAGGAGGGTGCTGAACGTAACTTTATTCTGTCGCTACCCGCTTTACCAATATTAAAAAAGTAGACATAGACAATGCAGCTTGGATTATCTAAGGTATACTAGGGTCAACATGTTTCTGCAATATTTGACTTATGTTGTCATTGCTTTCATCAGGACCACTATACACTCACTTGCTACTACGAATCAATGTGCATCAAAGAAAAGGTGTTCAAAAATATGAATATCAAACCCGATACTACAATCACTTGTGTCCACTAGATGTCCGTATCGGAACTTTCACCATTCCAAGATGGAGAATTGCTAGGAATAGCGAAAACAAAGGGTTATTAAACAGTAATCTTGTAGGGGAAGCACAGCATTCTTATCCTGATTTAAACATTATTGGTTTACATTGTAGAATCCGAGATGAAAAATAACATTTGTAGAGGCACAATCATAGAAACATGTTGTTAAGTGCCATATTATGAAACTTTTATGCTAATTAATTAATAGTCATCAAAAGGAGATCAGCATCTTACCCCACTTGGAAGATGTAAAGACCTCACCCCACCTGGCCACGGCTCAGGGTGTAGGGGAAGCAACGCTCTAAAAGAAGGGCAAAGAACAGAGAATCTGAAAAATGGCCCTTGTATCTTGTGTTTGCAAACAGACATAAACCTGCGCCAGGCGCACCATTCACTCTATCACTCAAGCTCTGTGATCGATACCAATTTAGGTTCAGTATACCTATTATAGTGACCCTCCACTCCCGCTTGTACATGTGAAAACACACTGATCCAAACGTGAAGCAAAGGTTCCAAGCAAATCAGAAAGAAAAATGCCAGTCAGACGTTACAATCTCACTGAGAGCTAACATGTTGGAGCCGGTTTCCCGCTGGCCTCGGAAAGCATTAAATCCGATAAAAAGGCCTCTTTTACATTAAGCAAACAGAGGCTTAACAGCGCTCGTAGCACCCTGACGGTCTCCTCACCTCTCCGTCGGTACTTCAAACCGGCATCCGAGCCGATCGGGGGGTGTGAGGGAGACCGTCAGAGGTGTAGTATATAACGCTCACCGTGATTGAAAGTGCGAGCGTCACATGCCTCTCTGCGTGTACCCTATTTGGCTGGTTTAAGAGCCAATGGGAGCTCGGCATTCTCGATGTTTCGAAAAGTAAACAAAGCTCCGTGAGCGGACTGTTGTACAGATTCAACAGCCACGTTGCCAGTCAACAATTGTAAGTTATAATTGTTGTATGAAGGGGTAAAAATAAAAATCAAAGTAACAAGCCGAGAGGGTGTTCAATCGGCAAGTGTATTTTAAATGTGTAGTGAAAGTCACACTGCTCTATTGTGCATGGTGTGTTCGGACTAGAGTTGAAGGCGGTCAACTAATCACATCATGCATCATATTGTTGATAAGAAGCAGATCGGTTTATTACAAAAACGGGGGTGTTGAGTAACCCCGAGTCTAAGATTGTTCCTGCCCTGTATATTTGTGAAATAAATGGTATTTAGACGGTATTTAAACAACCCCACAAATATGTAGATATCGTGTGTACTAATTTGGTGTTATACTGCGCATATATATACAGTATTGCAACAAAATCTTGTCACACCTTGTATTTCAGAATGTGCATGGTTTACAGATCAGTTGCAATACAGTTTCTGGAGTGTTAACAAGAAAAATGGGGGGGTTTGTTTAAATATCAAAGGCTACCCCATGGTATATCATCGTTGAGCCCAACGTGATTAGTACCCAATTTAAACACCCATTTCTGTTCTCTTAGTAATAGGAATCTGCTTATGTCAGTGATGTGTGGTGGTATGTTCGGTTGTTCGATCACTGTCCATTGAAAAGCGGTTGATGGATGGCGTGCCTCCAGAAAATGGTTCGTCAGTTTGGTGGCTTGCCTCTTGCACCTGATGGTGCTCTTGTGTTCGGATATTCTCACTCTGATCTTACGAGTGGTCATCCCCACGTATTTGAGACCCCCGGGACATGTGATCAGATACACCAGATTGTCACTATTACAATTGGTAAATTTGTTTTGGATCCAGGGTCGTGTCGTACCTATATCAATCTCTGTGGACTTTTTAGTTTGAGGGCAAGAATGACAGGAACCACATGGATGGTGACCTCTCACTGGAGGAAGGTCCCATAAAGTGCCCAGAGCCCTGGGTTCTTTCATTCGTGGTCTTGTGTGAACAAGACGGTCCCTGAGATTCGGACCTCTTTTGAAGGAGAAGAAGGGAGTCTGTATTGTTGACTCATCTGAATTCAAAATGGACCAATGACGTTTGACCACCTTCTGTATCCTGTTGGACAAGGTCCCAAAGGTGGTAACAAAGGTTAATCTTTCAAGGGAGGGTTTTTGGATTGGTGGTTCTAACAATGCCATGCGATTGTTGTTCTTCGCTCTCTTGAGTTATTGGTTATTAGTTGTTCTTTCAAAGTAGTGGAATGATGTTGAAAGGCTCCTGGACTGGAACAGTTTCTGTGAACTCTAAGAAACTGTCCGTATGGGCGGGAGAACCTGCCATACGGACAGTTTCTTAGAGTTCACAGAAACTGTTCCAGTCCAGGAGCCTTTCAACATCATTCCACTACTTTGAAAGAACAACTAATAACCAGGAAAAATCCGAAGAGGTTGGTACAGCAATCGCTCAAGAGAGCGAAGAACAACAATCGCATGGCATTGTTAGAACCACCAATCCAAAAACCCTCCCTTGAAAGATTAACCTTTGTTACCACCTTTGGGACCTTGTCCAACAGGATACAGAAGGTGGTCAAACGTCATTGGTCCATTGTAATAGTGACAATCTGGTGTATCTGATCACATGTCCCTGCGGTCTCAAATACGTGGGGATGACCACTCATAAGATCAGAGTGAGAATATCCGAACACAAGAGCACCATCAGGTGCAAGAGGCAAGCCACCAAACTGACGAACCATTTTCTGGAGGCACGCCATCCATCAACCGCTTTTCAATGGACAGTGATCAAACAACCGAACATACCACCACACATCACTGACATAAGCAGATTCCTATTACTAAGAGAACAGAAATGGGTGTTTAAATTGGGTACTAATCACGTTGGGCTCAACGATGATATACCATGGGGTAGCCTTTGATATTTAAACAAACCCCCCCATTTTTCTTGTTAACACTCCAGAAACTGTATTGCAACTGATCTGTAAACCATGCACATTCTGAAATACAAGGTGTGACAAGATTTTGTTGCAATACTGTATATATATGCGCAGTATAACACCAAATTGGTACACACGATATCTACATATTTGTGGGGTTGTTTAAATACCGTCAAAATACCATTTATTTCACAAATATATAGGGCAGGAACAATCTTAGACTCGGGGTTACTCAACACCCCCGTTTTTGTAATAAACCGATCTGCTTCTTATCAACAATATGATGCATGATGTGATTAGTTGACCGCCTTCAACTCTAGTCCCAACACAGCATGCACAATAGAGCAGTGTGACTTTCACTACACATTTAAAATACACTTGCCGATTGAACACCCTCTCGGCTTGTTACTTTGATTTTTATTTTTACCCCTTCATACAACAATTATAACTTACAATTGTTGACTGGCAACGTGGCTGTTGAATCTGTACAACAGTCCGCTCACGGAGCTTTGTTTACTTTTCGAAACATCGAGAATGCCGAGCTCCCATTGGCTCTTAAACCAGCCAATTAGGGTACATGCAGAGAGGCATGTGACGGTCGCACTTTCAATCACGGTGAGCGTTATATACTACACCTTTGACGGTCTCCCTCACCTCCCCGATCGGCTCGGATGCCGGTTTGAAGTACCGACGGAGAGGTGAGGAGACCGTCAGGGTGCTACGAGCGCTGTTAAGCCTCTGTTTGCTTAATGTAAAAGAGGCCTTTTTATCGGATTTAATGCTTTCCGAGGCCAGCGGGAAACCGGCTCCAACATGTTAGCTCTCAGTGAGATTGTAACGTCTGACTGGCATTTTTCTTTCTGATTTGCTTGGAACCTTTGCTTCACGTTTGGATCAGTGTGTTTTCACATGTACAAGCGGGAGTGGAGGGTCACTATAATAGGTATACTGAACCTAAATTGGTATCGATCACGGAGCTTGAGTGATAGAGTGAATGGTGCGCCTGGCGCAGGTTTATGTCTGTTTGCAAACACAAGATACAAGGGGCATTTTTCAGTTTCTCTGTTCTTTGCCCTTCTTGTAGAGCGGTGCTTCCCCTACACCCTGAGCCATGGCCAGGTGGGGTGAGGTCTTTACATCTTCCAAGTGGGGTAAGATGCTGATCTCCTTTTGATGACTATTAATTAATTAGCATAAAAGTTTGATAATATGGCACTTAACAACATGTTTCTATGATTGTGCCTCTACAAATGTTATTTTTCATCTCGGATTCTACAATGTAAACCAAGAATGTTTAAATCAGGATAAGAATGCTGTGCTTCCTCTACAAGATTACTGTTTAATAACCCTTTGTTTTCGCTATTCCTAGCAATTCTCCATCTTGGAATGGTGAAAGTTCCGATACGGACATCTAGTGGACACAAGTGATCGTAGTATCGGGTTTGATATTCATATTTTTGAACACCTTTTCTTTGATGCACATTGATTCGTAGTAGCAAGTGAGTGTATAGTGGTCCTGATGAAAGCAATGACAACATAAGTCACATATTGCAGAAACATGTTGACCCTAGTATACCTTAGATAATCCAAGCTGGATTGTCTATGTCTACTTTTTTTAATATTGGTAAAGCGGGTAGCGACAGAATAAAGTTACGTTCAGCACCCTCCTATCCAATTTTATCTCACACACTTTTTCTTTATTTTTTCACTATTTTCTGCACTACGACATCAGTCCTCTTCTCTTAACATCCTCCTAGCTGAGAAGTAAGACCACGTTAATCTCATTGTCCATGGGAGGGCGGTCACAATCCTAGCTCTCCTTGAGTCTCATAGGAGATAACACCATCAGTGGTCTCAGAAGGAACCCAAATGATGAAGGGCGGTTCCGTGTGGTGACTGATGGGCATCCTCACATGATTATTTGTTGGGTTTAATGTAAGGGTGACCCTTGCTCTATTTGGTTATCAAATTTCCTGGAGTCGCATCATCAGTATTCTTATTCATGTTATCTCAGACCCTCTGACACTCTTTTGTTTCACAAGTACTGTTGGGGCCGTATCAGAGTGTGGTCTCTAAAAATCCCCTTTGACCCTCTTCCAATATATGTTGTTGTTGTAGCAAATAGAACAACCCAAGAGCTTAAAGAATCAGTTAATGCTTATTACAAGAGATTGCTACAGGCTTTTAAACAGTACAGTGGAATAAAAAAATGTGTCTGACAAAGATCCGGGACATTTCATTTTCAGATTCATGAATGGTTTGAGACATGATTTGTCAGCAGTTAATCTGTTGGCAAAACAAGCTGCTTGATTAGATGTGTTATACTAAGTACTGCGGAGATGAGATTGACATGAAACATAAAAAAGGTAAAGGAGTACTTAATGGTTGCTTAAATGAGAGAGATGCAGATAGGACAGATTCCGTTTTGAAAATGCAGTTCTGGTACATGGAGGATTTAATCAAGTCCCAATGATGAAAGATGTTAATGGTTTTCAACAGCAGAATTTCCAGTCTCAAAGTAGAGGTTGTGGTGTTCCAGTAGATATTAGAACTGTTGTTGAAATATCTGTTTTAAAGAGGATAAACCCACATCGTGTGTGCAGACAATTAGAGCATTGGAAACACAAGTGTAAATTGAATGTGAATAATGCTGGCAATCAGTTACAGAATGCAGGATATGCACAGTCTCAGGTAAATAACAAGGTTCAAACTCAACAGGCACAAAGACAGAAAATTCAGAACCCTAATACATCCCAATCAATGCAAATGCCTCAAGCTCTGATGCCTCAGCAGAATACCCAGGTACAGAGATACACTAGAAATGAGAATTAGCAGGTGAATAGAATTGCTTTCCAAAATCAGAATGCATCAGAACAATACCTAATTCTAAAGGATTATTTTTAAGCCGGGGTGGTAAACTCAGCTCGTTTCTTTTCCGTTCGCGAGTTTGAGAATTCTTTTGGCTCTCAAACATGAGCGTCAACACTCTCGGGCCACTTTTCACACTTCACACTGCTAGCGGGCTCCTGCGAGACTTCGCCCTCACTCACAAGGCTCTCGGTTGCGATGGCACCAATCTAGTATCCTTAGTGCCAATCGTGATTGCCATCGGAACGGTCGAGCAGCTATTCTGCTTGAGAATGCAGCTGAGAGGCATTTGGAGTGGATTTTCTTCTCAAACCTGAAGGAAGTGCCCCAGAGACTCCAACGCCCTGTTCCTGTCCAGCAGGCTACTACCAGTGCATTGTCCCTCTCCTGGTCATTTTTCATTGGGATTTGGAGCTGGAAGGATCACTCTCTTTGTCTGCTGCATATATACCATTGGATTTAAGGACTTTGTTTTTGGGATATCACAAGTAAGTTGAAAAACTGGTTTGTTTGATTGGGGGCATGCACCTGGACTTGTTTGTACTGTTATTCAATTTTTAAAATGTACTGTGGTGGGTAACCTGCAGTTTTATTAGGTGTCTAGTTATTTTTTGGGATTTAGTTTGTCTTCTTTTGTGAAGGAAAAATGTTGCACAGTTTACTACATTTACTACCCGTTTTTTTATACATTTACAATATTTATTTAATTAACTTTGTGGCCTAGTCTGCTAATTGGATTTCCGGCCGGTAGGCCTTGTACTATTCATGGGTGCATGAAACAACTGTTTCTGTGGTGTATGTTGAATTGAAACATCAATCAGGCCATGGATGACATTGGATTAAAATACAAAATATGTTTGTTTAGTGGTATTTCACTTGTTCCCCCTGCAAACAGAGTATAGGTGGTGTACTGGCTTTGTAAGATGTGTGTTGTTGTAAACATTTTTACCCCTATAAATTTTCATTTTTGGCATTGCTGAATTCATGCTGTGTTCTCTGTGTCACCATGCTTCTTTTGTCTGGCTGGTGTGTGTGTGTTTGCATGTGCCATCATTTGCCTATGTTGTTCACTGTCGCATGGGCCATTTTGTATGGAGCATGTCCACCCTGGCCCTGTTTGTGTTCTTTGTTTTACAGGCCTACTGCTTGTTGTTGTGACCATGTGGCTGGCAACCATTGTGTGTAGCCAGGCAGTGTGCTTTTACCATGGGTGCTGCACGTCTTCTCTGCATGTAGCTATGCCTTCTTGCTGGTTGTTGTTATTATTGTGACCATGTGGCTGGCAGCCATTTTGCTTAGCCAGCCAGTCTGCTTTCCCCATAGGCCTGCATGTCTTTTCTGTTTGTGACCATGCCATCTTGCTGATTGTTGTTGTGACCATGTGACAGGCAGCCATTTTATGTAGCCAGCCAGTGTGCTTTTGCCATAGGCCTGAACGTCTTCTCAGTTTGTGACCATGCCTCCTTGCTGTTTGTTGTTGTTCCAAACATGTGGCTGGTGGCCATTTTGAATAGCCAGCCAGTGTGCTTTTGCCATAGGCCTGCATGTCTTCTTTGTCTGTGCCCATGCCTTCTTGCTGGTTATTGTTGTTGTGACCATGTGGCTGGCAGCCATTTGGCGTAGCCAACCAGTGTGTTTTCCCCATAGGCTTGCATGTCTTTTTCGTTGTGGCCATGCCTTCTTGCTGGTTGTTGATGTTGTGACCATGTGGCTGGCGTCTACTCTGAAATTGTGACCAAGCCTCCTTGCTCAGTGTTAGTTGTTGTTGATGACCATGTTGCACTGGCTGGCAGCCATTTTGTGCATCCAGCCAGTGTGACCCTTTGCCATGGGCTTGCATGGAGGGTTGACAATAATAATAGCTTAATAAATTAATGTGCTTGTGGATATTTTCACTTATATTTAATTATTTATTTATTTTAGAATTTTTGTTGTTTTAATTTGAACATTATTGTTTTGGTTTTTTGATTGACATTTTTTATTTTTTTACTTTCATCTTTAAAAAAAATATTAAAAAAAAGGATTTTGACTATTTTAAGTTACATTTTATAGTTTGATTTTTTCTATTTTAAAAACGTTTGTAAAAACATTTTTTTTTTAAAAATGTCATTGAATTTTTTGTCTCCATTTTCCTAAGATCTGGCATCAACTCCATGACTGAATTAGGTGCTCTGCACAACAGCATTCATTGTCTAAGGATTATTCCTTTGTCACCTGCACCTCCCTAGTGCCACATCCCAACGTGTTGCACATAAAGCAATTTGTATGTTGATGTTGTTGTTGTTGCTCTTTCTGATCCTTCCTGAGTGTACTGCACAGAATGAAAGTTTGTTGATGTGGTTTTACGAATGGATAGTTAGACTCTACTATTTCGAAGCCACCACACTAAATGATATTCTTTGTTTCTCTAATACTTGAACTGCAACAATTCCACGCTTCACTGATGTTTTTCTTGCTTGTTTGCTTTTAGGTGCACAAGAGAAGGGACATCACCCACAGTACTACCAGAAAGAAGACCTGTGCATGATGTGGCACATGACTGACTACGCAAAATGGTCACCTATTCAGCTTGTTGTGAAGCTAAGGGCCACTGCCAACTGACAGCTACAAGATGGCCTCAAAGAAAGATGCTGCCAAGAAAGTGACTATCGAGTAAGCTGAGAGCAGCATTCCTGCATCAACAGCACCCCTAAACCTAAGCCCAGGAGCATGTCTTTCAGTGATATAGCCAGTGGAATCATGCCGACGCCGAAGAGCAGTGATGTTGAGTTGGATTTGTCCCTTTCGCAAAGTAGTACACAATTATTTCAGGAAACACAGGAAAATGGACTGTAGCCACACCCAGCAAAAGTACATTTGACTCATGTTGGAGCAGAACAGGAGGTTGAGCCTCCTTCCATGCAAGAAGTTGATCGTCCTCCTTTAGAATTACTGGCTCCCAGATCTCAGCATGGAAAAGGAAGGGTACGACTGCACCATTTTCTCCAAGAACCTCTTGTGATGATGATGATAGGGACATGGAGTGGACCCCGACAGAGACCAGGAGACCACAGGAGAGGCAAGGGTAAAGAAAAGTTCCAGAAAGACTTAGACTTATGGAAGGGGATGAAGAGGAGGATGACGATGACGAGATAGTCATGGTGGAAGGTGACATGGAGGAATCTGACATTGCAATTCAACCAGCTCCTAGGGATGCAGCACAGGTACTACCACTATCAGCTTGCGTATTTGCAAAGCCCAAGCTGAGACCTGCACCAACCCCTGCCTCAGGAGAAGCAGATAGGCAATCAATAAGATGCCCACCTGCCTCCAGTTCTTCTTCAAGCATTGGAAGTAGCCCAGTAAAAAGTACTCCTCCTCAATTTGGGACTTTTTTGCAGTTAGCAACGAGGGGGTGCTCATTGCAGTATGCACCATTTGCCACACAAATGTTCGTCAAGGTAAGCCTGGTACACATTATGGTACTGGAGGTAATACTGGGCGGTAAATTCAGTTCCACTCATGGAATTTACAAAATTTCGGCAATTCCGCGTTCCGCGCAGAACGCGGAATTGCCAAAAATTCCACGATCCGCAGCATAGCGGAATTCGTGGGCATGGTGAGTAGAGGTATTGCACCAAATGGGGGCATCTTCTTGGATAAATAAATATGCTGGGCAGGATTCATTCTGGCACGATGCTCCTGTCACAAAAACTAAACTTCAGCAGATATAAAGCAGGTGCCCGAGTTAAAGCTCAAATTCGGTAACGCATTAATCAGCCCAAAAAAATTGTCCGCTCGGTCGAGGCTGGGCAGGTGTGCTTTCTCCCCATATCTAATGTCAAAAATTCGGTGTGAGGCCTGATGGAGGTCTTTGCATCCATGACTTTCTCAAGTCCAATCCTTGCGTAGTTCTTGTGACCAGAAGGTTCTCTCTCCTCATATGCTGCTCTGATCGGTCTCTAACATTTTATAAACAAGAGGCATGTGAACTCGCATATAAGCCCCATCCCACACACACTAGCGGTATTCAACATCTCCCCGCCCTCTACCCACTATGATGGAAAGCTCACTCAAGGGACCCCGGTGCCTTTCGGCACAGTGGCAATGTTACAGACACACAAGGTCACTGGAGACAACTCTTCTGGCCCTTTACGCAGCTGTAGTGTAGGAAAGGCACTATAAATTTACCCAAGGAGGCAGCATTTACTGATTAGCCAGTAGTACTCCAGTAGAGTAGAGGTATTGCACAAAATGGTGGCATTTTCTTGGATAATAATATGCTTGGCAGGATTCATTCTGGCACGTTGCTCCTGTCACAAAAACTAAACCTCAACAGAAAGCACTTACAGATATAAAGCGGGTGCCCGAGTTAAAGCTCAAATTCGGTAACGCATTAATCAGCCCCAAAAAATCATCTGCTGCTCCGATCGGTCTCTGGCCTTTTATAAACAAGAGGCATGTGAACTTGCATATAAGCCCCGCCCCACAGACACTAGCAGTATGCAAAGTTTTCCCACCCTTTACCCACCAAAATGGATAGCTCACTCAAGGGACCCCGGCGCCTTTTGGCACGGTGGCAGAGTTACAGACACACATGGTCACTGGAGATAACGATTCTTCTGGCGGCACAAGCAATTCCATGAGCTTGTGGAATTATGCGTGCTCGTGGAGATTTGTTTCTGTTTTGCGGAACTTTGCGTAGCATGAGTGCACAAATTCCACTCACCCCTAACTATAGGCCAGACGACTCATATGAAAAAACACCACACAATCAAATGGGAGAAGAACCTTAAAAACATTGTTGAATGTGGTCATGTTGGTGGGTAGAGCATCAGCTACAAGTCCAATCACAGTGGAAGGTGATGATGAGGATGAAGCGGGTGACATCTTTGCGCAAAGCTGCCCTGTCTCCCGCAGTGTGCTAGCAGATTCACCCACCTTAGAGACTTCACAATGACACAAGAAGACTTAGCGTGAGATGGAAACACCACAGCATACAGTGACTGCCCCACCACACCAACACACATTGAGTCTACACTAGCATCTTCTTGTCAAAAGACGCCCTTGCCAGTGCCCCAAGAAAAGAAGATAATCCAGGATACTATTACGGGCATGTTTGGGCAGGAGGGGTTCTACGAGCGAAACCAACCAACTGCACGTTTGCCCAATGGGAAGCTGGCAAAATTGTTAGCACTGGACCGCCTCCCTTTTCTTTTGTGGAGGAAGTGGGTATCTTAGAATTTGTGCCCAAAATGGAAGGTAACAAGCAGGACTTATTTCTCCAGAGTGGCTATTCTAGTGATACATCACAATGTGCTGCAGTTAGTTGGACAAGCTTTGCAGCAAACTGTTGTACACACCATTCACCTGACGACAGACATGTGGACCAGATGTCAGACGACTGCTTACAAGTGCATCAATGCACACTGGATCTCTTTTGTAGGGGTAAAGCAAAAGATATCTTCAGCTCTTGGCCCAGAAGAAAGTTTTAAGAGCGTTCGGCGGCATGCAACAGTGACCATGTTCACGATGTAGAAATCACTTACAGCTGTAAACATCTTGGAAGAATTTAACAGCAAGATGTATGAGTGGCTGTGAGTTGGATTTGTTGCCACAGACAATAGCAGTAACATGGTCAAGACCACGTCAGATAGAGGCTATTTCAGGGTCCTATGTTTGGCCAGTTGCATCAACCTGGTGGTGCAAGACTTCCTTAAAAAGGAAGACATAGTCAGCAACATACTGACCACCTGCAGGAGAATCTGAACTATTTCAGACATTCTTTCAAAGCCTGGAAGCAGCAGCTGCGCATTATTCAGATTAATAATAGAGCATCATATAAAGCCCTGATACAGGAGGCGCCAACGTGCTGGAACTCCACCTTTAACATGCTGCAACGTCTGTTTGAGAAGTACAGACAGATCAATGACTATGTAATTCAAAGATGAGGGGATTCAGTTGGAAAAGCCTGGGGCCTAGTCAAATGCCTGCCCTTTGCTACTCCCTTTTGAGGTTTTCACACTGGAAGTTAGCAAGGAAGACAGTACTATGGACCAAGCTATCCCGTTGTTGCATCTCCTACAAGACCAGGTAAAGAAGGTATCAGAAAGGTTCACCCCACAGGGGTGAATGAAAATACAGAAGTGCATGCCTTGGTTGAGACCTTAGTTCTTCGCTTGGCTTCTAATATAAGGCTGCAACATGACATTATTGAGTCCAAAGAGTACATATGTGCCACACTACTTGATCCATGGTACAAAATAATTCTGACCAATTTCATTCCTTTTTCTGAAGGGGCTGTTTTAAATTAAAAGAGGTGGATTATAGAGAAAGCCAGAGACTTGGAAGAAGAATGGCTAGAACTTTGAGTCCCACCCGAATTTCTGGGGTTCTGCCTTCAACTTCCAAAGAGGGTAGTCTTGTCTCACAGCAGCAAACAACTCAATCAACCAGAACACCAGCAACAACAGCAACATAAGGACCGGACCCAACCTCTGCATTGTATTGATTTCAATTGGCAGGGCTCAAGTCCAGGGCAGAGACGATGGCAAAACAGGTTGAACAAGTGGCAGCACTAATGACCATCCGCAGGATGTTCCAGGAGTATCTGGATGATCCAAAAGAGGGCTATGTGGATCAAAATCCGTTGATGTTTTGGTATAGGAAGATGCGCCGATGGCCAGAGCTCTGCAGGCTGGCAATAAAGTATCTGGCTTGTCCTGTTGCCAGCCTGTCTGCTGAACGTGTTCAGTGCAGCTGGCGGGTCGTTACAGTGAGAAGGACCAGTCTCTCACCATAAAATGTGAAGAAATTGACTAGAGATTGACTATGATCAAAATGAACCAAACTTTTATTCCACACAATTGCACCATTCCAGAAACAGCAGCACTGGAGGAGGAGGGTGACTGGTCTGATATTTAATTAAATGTGTTAGATGACCAACTTCTGGGTGAACCACCTGAGTTTGAGTATGAACTCTCCTTCCCAGATTAATTATGCGAGTGCCCCCATAGAACATTAAAAATGTTCTTGTTGAACTTAGTTCTTTCTTTGCAAAAGAAAGAAAAAGAAATTAGGTAGAGGAACATTATTATTTTTGTGTCACATTTATGCTGCCCCACCTTTTTTATTAGTCTCATATAGTCGGATTACAGTTCTACCAGTGTGCATTGAAGAAGCCTCCACAATTCTTGACATTGGGGACAATACATGCCTATTGCCTAATACCTATTCCTTTTTACATCACTTAGCACTAGAAGGGCTTCCCCAAAAAATGATGTATTACCTACAAGACTGCCTTGTGTTGTTCAATGTGTTGCCTGCATCAAAGATGATTGAATACCTACCTGAACTACCATGCTTGGATTGAATGAGGTAACTTCAACTATTGCAACGGTGAGTGACTGATTTTACGTTGGTTGATGATTCATGTGGTGGTAGACACTGAGGGAGGGTGTGTTGAAATATAATATGGGACATTTCTGGAGAGGAATATTGATTTGTATTGTTTGGGGATTGAGTGACGAGCGCTAATTGCTTTTCTATGTAGGTGATCAGCCCTTTCACACTTGGCCAGATTTAATTGCAGGCTGATCTCCTCTTTTCTGGTTCTTCAGGGACCAGAACAGTCACTTTAGTTAACAAACAAAAACCTATGCAAAATAGTGCAATTGTGTTTCTCAACGTATTCTTCAACAGCAGTGCACTCCACGACTAACTTGCCCATGTCATCGTGATTCTTGATGATGACGACTGGTCTGGGACAGCATTACTGGGAGTCAGGGCTGGTGGAGTACCATGGAAGAACTCAGGGTGGGACCTGCAGGTCTACCTCATCAACAGCTAGAAGCAAGAAGTTATCAAGTATCGACTTCAGTTCAAAGGTAAACCAAGAGTCTGAGGCCAAGTATTTAGCTGTGTGGAAAAGAGAGAGGTGCGTTTGTGAAATGCTGCTCTGTGTGTGTGTGTCTGTGTGTGTTGGACTTGTTGGACTTGTGGCAAAATGTATACTCTGAGTCCCCCCTTTTTTTTGCTCTGCCTCTGAGTCTTCTTGATACACTCCTCATGAAGCTTACCTTCATTCTCTCCTTTTCCTTGACTCTAAAATACAGTTTCTCTTTTACAATCCAGAGGCCTACTTCTAGTCTACTTCACAAACAAAAGGTAAAAGCCTAGTTGAGCTCGTCAGCTCATCAACACTCCTGATTACCTACCGGACCAGCGCAGACAGGCCCCAAAGAGTGGAAGTCCCCGAGGAGAATACAGACGCACCACACAATTTTGCAATACAGTATCATTTTTCTTTTAACAATCATATTAACTAAGAGAAGTGGGTGGGTGGGTTCACTCCCCAACCTAGAAGACAGAACATTTAAATGATATGATAAATTTGGCCCCGGGGGGCAGAAGGACTGTTTGCAATACTTTTATCTGAACTCTGTCATACTCATTCATTTGTTTCCTTCTAACAGCAGATTGATGGCGAATGAAGTGCTGCTGCTTATTACCCAGATGAGTTTTGCAGTATTTGTCTTTGTCAAACCTCTACCCAAATCCCATTGCCAATCTATTCATCAAACCCCTAAACCTCTTCCCCTGAGCTGTGTGATTTATTGAGGTGTGGCTTAAATTACACCATAAATGGATCTCCCACTTGGTCAGGTGTATGTGGTGAAAGCAACACCAACTTACTGTAGAATATTCTACACCACACCAGCCCATTACCAACCGGCTCATTAAAAATAATCCATATTTTATTTAGATATAGAATAAAGAACATCAGTCATTAGCATCATCATTCAGGCCTTGTGTTGCCCAACTATAAATGCCTAACCTAAGCTTGTCCACTACAGATTTTGAGTCAATTTTTTTTATAACTTGAGGATTTCACAAATAAAATAATCCTGCTAGCTCCACATTAGGCAAATCTTACTAGTTTTGCTATTTTTTTCTTTTTTAGCACAATCACATATTCTCATTGTGTCATCCCGTAGTACTCAGGTGGTGGCAATTCTTTGTAAATATTTGTACTTCCATTTAGTTGCCTACAATGGATAATCGATCAAACATTCAGATCAAATCTACAGTTGGAGCTTACCTGGGTAAAACTGGAAGTGGGACCTCACTTGTGAAATTTTGATGCCTCCCCTGTTATTGCTATTCAGGTACGTTAACTAGTATGGATGCAGTTTAACTTAGTAAGAAATACAATAACTGCTACTGTTTTTTAATTTAGATAGCTCTACACAATATAGGTCATCATGGCAGCATTCAATGGTCAAAATAGTTAGAGAAATATACGCATAGACTCTATAACTAAGTTCTATGCTCTCTTAAGTTACAAGCACATAAACAGGCTGAATAAAACTACTTGAATTACAAAAAAAAACGGCAACCCAATTAATGGTCAGGGACCTTGGGTATTTAATGCTTTACAGGAACAAAGGTCCCTAACAAGAAATCAATGTTAGGAGGATTATTTATAGAGAAAGACAATGATGCCTATATGTGGCTGTCCAACTGTACATGATCATTTAATTTGAAAGATAAAAGGAACAACATACAAGTGGGGACATGTATAACATAAAAAGGAAAAAACTCCGGCTTTACATGGAGCATGGCCATAAATTACATCAGTTGGGCAAGCAAGCAATATACATTGATGCACTCTAGCACATACAAATAAGAGTATACAATTGTGTTTAGAGAGCTTAAAAGTCAACGACGTTTCAATCCCTTTAACCCATTAGTGGGATCTTCTTCAGGACTAGAAGATAGGTCTCTGAGCACGATGCCAGTTTAAGTCTGAAAGTAAAAAAGGAATAGGGGGGAGGAAGGCAAGGGTAGGGAACCAAAGGTAAGTCGATTTTTAAGCAGGAGAAGGAAGAGTCCTGTCAATTTGTAGAGTTGGCGGTGATCAATATTCATCATGCACTGGTTGTGAGGCATGCTATTATCCGTACTCATTAGGTTGTTATATCCTTTGGTGATTATTGCGTGAATTGTAACATAAGAAAGGCTACCCCCTATTTAATAGGTCTGGGAGAAGGGGGAATACATAAAATATATATCATTGCAGAAGCAAACTCCCACCGGACCTCTATTGCTTTACCACTGGCTTTCTAAAGCTCAAAACCTGGGGCAAATTCAAAAACTTGTCTCAACACATCAATGTCTGTAGTTATTTTTTCATTCTTTATTTGAATTTTTTTTATATATTTCTTCAAAACTTTCTATTTTTGTATTAATATTGACCAAAAAACATTTCCACAGTTCACAATTAATTTAAACAAACATTTCATTTCGTACAATATTCACAATGTGCATTATTATTTACTTGTCCAATTATTATTACACAGAATAATTAAGCACAGATTTAACAACTACAGTCCCCTACAATCAAAACCCATTCAAAAACTCCATAATCATACACCATACTCTCACTATCATTCTGTCTCCCAGACCAACACTGCATACACAGATGAAAAAAAACCAAGGGATGGCAACATCCACCCTCTTGAGCTGTGCTGGAGTCTGGGGTACCACACACTCCGATGTACGTTTCTAAGGACAATCTTACTAATCTCCATCTTCATCAGGACCATAAAATATCTTTGTATGTGCCAATGAGTGAATAATTAAGTGGTTCGTTTACCACGTTGGGGCGTCACCCACAATCCAGGCTTTGTGCGAAGAGTGTCCTCCTTGAAATGACACTCAGTGGTAAGTATGTGATTGGGACCGCTGTGGGGCAAGTAAATCAATGACAGTAAGGGCTAGAGTATCAATCCAGTGTGGAAAATGGTATGAAGGTGATTGCATACCCATTATGTTGATTGTGGACGATCAGGGAATAGGACGCAAATTCATTGATACAAAAGGGAACCAAGGCTCCTCGTAATGGAGTCGCCGTTGAAAATTCAATAATTATGAGTCGTTTAAAATCCAGGACAACAGCAGATTGAATCGTAAGCTAACGTGTGCCTAAGGTCATATAGTGACAGATGTAGGTGAGCTGCCTTCATGGGGAGTGACAGCATAGAAGTGTTGTGAACCACCAAAATGGAGGTGTGGGACTTAGTTAAAAGTGCAAGGAGTTGTCGGTGATTAGTGACGTTCTTCCCGCACGTCCCCTTCAATATGCTCCTAAGGGAGTTGAAAAGACTGCAGCCATATTGGAAGAGCTTTTTCATCTTGCTAGAATGTAGTAATAGTACAGTGAGGAGATATATAACATAAAAGGCATATACATGGAGATAATTGATTTGATATTTTGCCCAGAAGTGACCTGGTTACATGAAGTGAGAACTATAAATAGCGATTGGTTAGCAATATGAAATCGGTAATCGAGGCATATACATTAAGATACTCTTAGAGATACTCTTCTCAGACAATTCCCGGTTGCATGTTATACAGAGCTCTTATCATATAAAAGGTGAAAATTTGAAAGTGCAGTGACATCAATACAGCATAATTTATGATTATTGCAAGATTTCTGTGATAATTTGGACCGACTGGGACAGGCAGGTTCCGTTTTAAGTCAATTCCATAATGACAGGACATAATGTGCATGTATCTCTTACGAGGTGAATTAGCGTTTTGGATGCCTAAAGCAAAATTGCAAGTGTTCAATGTCATTTTGGAAGCTTGTTAGAGATCAAATAAAAGTAGTCCACTCCTCCTTCTGGTTCAGACCTGTGTTTAGGCTCTTGGTGTGAAGGATCCACTTTAGTTCTTCCTTATTACGGAGTTGTTTATTATCAGAACCTCTTGGTGGCGTTTTACCATGCTGATGACTTGCCAACGAATATCATCTTCTGTGTGTCTTTTTGATGAGAAATGATCCACAAGAGGGGCATGTGTACCTTGCAGCGAATGCGACTTCAGTGTTGATAAATGTGAACTCTCACTTTTTGTGTAGTCTGGCCAATATAAATCATGTTACATTGACTAAAAATGGCATGAATCACAATCGTAGTATCACAATTAGAAAAGTGTTCTAAGCAAATTCTGATGGCATCAAATATAAATTCCTTGATTTGAATGGCAAAGTGACATGGAACACAGTTGCCGCATTTGGAGTGACCAGTAAGAGGCGGAAGGGCCCAGTGATCATTGTGTGTCTGTGATGGTTTCTTGGAAATCTATGAAAATAGTCCTCTTTAAATGAACAGTTTTTGGAATTGTGAGAATGGAAGTGAGTCCCATAGGGCACGGGGATGGTGCTGCTGATCACAGTAAGTCCTTTTATCATTGTTGTGGACTCTTAGGGTGCAATCTTGGGCTTTTGGAACGTTGGTGCTGTCTATCGTGTAGAACAGACCAGTACTGAGTGACAACAAAATAAATGTTAACCGTCATGGTACCACAGGTGGTTAAACAGGGTATTAATGAATAGGATGACCAAGGGTTTGTGTCCCCGGCTATGCAAAATATTTATGTCATTACACACAATCTTTCGATTTTTGAATTTAAGATAGTTGGGTCAAGAGATTTTAAGTGGTTCACACAAACAATGAGTGCGATAGCTTGTAAGGATGCCAATTGAAGCTAGGGGGGCTTGAGGTTTGCTCCTGTGAGGAGAAAAAGAAAACTAAATATTTTGTTAAAATAATTTGGGGAAGCTTAAGTATGATTTAACACACACATAATTGAGATACATAGAAGTTAAAATATGCGCAGAGAAAATATTAATATATGGCTCCTTGTAAGAGTAAACTTGACAATAGACTAATACTGAGTGACAACAAGATAAATGTTAACCATCACTGTAGTACAGGAGGTTGAACAGGGTAATAATAAATAGGAAGACCAAGGGTTCGTGTCCCCAGCTATGCAGAGTATTTTTTGAAAATATACACAACTTTTCTATTTTTTTTCCCGGTTAAGAGAATTGAAGTCGATTCACACAAATATTTAATTAGTGCAATAGCAATGCGATATTCGCTAAGAAAAGCTCGAAAGGCTGTATAATATGTTTGTGAGGAACCGAGCGCACATGAATAGCCCCACCTTGCGCACTCTCAGGTGTTGCCAATTAAGGCTTTGGCAACATATAAATAGGGAGGAGAGAACAGTCTGAATGAGTGCTTCATTCGTTTCAGACGGGAAAGAAGAGGCTGACAACTCGATCACGGTAATCGGTAACTCCTGTAGAACAGAGGTTATGGGGCCACTGTGAAGTCTTTAATTTGAGGGTGGGAAGCTTACAATATGGGCAAATAGAAATATAAGTTGGCTTCTCAAGGAGTAAAACTATACAATAAATTAAAAACTCTTGCAAGGGAAGCCTGAGGCTTCTAATTTGGTTAAAAGCAGCACTTACAGGGAACCTATGAATAAATATAAAACTACAGATGATGATTATTCTGCTCCCTTTACAGACCCCAATCAAGGGGAACAGAGCACTGGCAGAATATTGATGAGAATAACCTGAGTGAATGGTCACAAGGAAACAGGAATTAGAATCTAAAAAAGTGAGAAACATAGATATAAATTATGCAAAGACATATGTCTCTTTTAAATGGAGTGCATACATTACTAATGAGAATGGAAAATTAAGTCAATTACTGTGCTCATGATTTACTACAGACGTAACAAATACGTTATCCAGAGAGATGGTACTATTAATAAAAAGAGATAAAGACGTATGAAACTAGAAGATACTGACCAAAGAGGTAACAATTTGTGTTTAATTTTTAGGGGCAATAACTAGGGAATTGGTTATTTGAAGAATAAGAGGGAACCATCTATGTCCATACTGTGTCACAATAAACGTTATGGTGTTAGATGATATGAAGATTTAGAGATTCTTATGACTGAAAGAGGGTATTAATTCTTACACAGAATTCTGGTCACATTGCATAACATTTCTTTCCTTTCTGTACTAGAAGAAAAAACAAAGGTCATGAACCACTGCTGAGTGTGTTGTCAAATAGGAAATGCGATTTTTAGAGAGGTAGATTTTGATGGAGAAAACAAAACATATTAGAATTATGTGTTATATTGTTTATTGGTTTTATTGATATATTGTGATACATTATTTTTGTTTTTAACAGCCCTGAAGAAGCGCGTTTGCCGCGAAACACTTGTTGGCTGGCTGTTTGCGGCTAATTTAAATTTTGGAGGCTGATTGCTGTATTGAAAAAAGAAATACTCAAAGACTAAAATAAAAGAAGTCTTGAACATTAAAGATTAAAGAAGTCACTGTTTATTGGTTCTCAGTGCATTGTTGATTGTATATTGTTAAATATAAAACTGGTGGGGACCAGGAACAGAGGATGCAAGTACCGGGTGTAATTCCTATTACCCAAAGCTAATTTTGATATATATATGTATGTATATAAACTAGTAGGCCATTTCACTCTGGTACTTTTTATGTCTAAAGAAACACATTTATTATCAAAATACCTCCTTGGTGGTGCTGTGTGCTTTTGTACGTGACAGAGTCATTGTGAGGTGTGGAATTCTGGCCGCCTTTTGAACGGATGATTAGACATATGTAATGTAATGTAATGTAATGTAATGTAATGTAAGGGACATTTCTACCGCGCAACTTTCACTCCAAGGAGTATCTTGGCGCCCGACCAACTCAGATGGAAGAGTTGTGAGAAGGGAGAAAAATGTCACTAATTTTCTGCACACACATTACACTAGGGTTCTAACGGTGGAATCAGGCAGGGAAAAAATCCAGGTTTTCAGTGCTTTTCTGAATGGGGCTTCCTGGAAAATTAATCGCAGTTGCGGAGGGAGTTTATTCCAGGCCTTTGTTCCTAGGGAAAAAAGGGATTTACCACCCTTTGTCATCAGCTTAAAGTGAGGAGGGGTGAGTAAATTCAGATGGGCAGATCTCAGACAGCGGGTTGGTTGGTGTCTTTTAAACCCATTATATAAATAGGTTGGGCCACGTTGATGGAAAGCCCTAAAGGTGATTAGAAGAATTTTGAACAGAATTCTTTTTCCTATTGGCAGCCAATGAAGGGTGTTTAAGGCTGCAGAGGCCGATGACCTACGAGGCAGGCGCAGTACCAGACGGGCTGTCGCATTTTGGACCATTTGCAATTTGTGGAGAACAGATTTATTTGCTCCAGCATAGAGTCCATTGCAATAGTCTAGCCTAGAGCTGATTAAGGCCACTGCGACAGTTTTCCTCGCTGGTAACGGAAGAAGATCGAAAAACTTCCTTAGTGCTTTGATGATCTGAAAGCACATACCTGCTACTGCCACGGCCTGGGGTTTAAAAGACAACTGGTGGTCAAATTTAATGCCTAAATTGCGGGCCGATATGATAGTATTAGGGGGCACTTCCGCCTCTGCAGGCCAGCAAGCTGTTGGGGAAAAAAGATTATTCTTACCTACAGGAAGGATTTCAGTTTTTCCGGTGTTGCATTTTAAATGGTTGATGTTCATCCACTTAAAGATTGCTGTGAGACAGTACGATTATATGTGTGTATATCTGTATGTGTATGTATGTAAATGTATGTATATATATAAATATGTATACATGTGTACATATGTATATATATATATATATATATATATATATGTATATATGTTTTACCGACTGGCGGTCGCCAGTAGGTAGTTATAGTAAGGACCTATTATCCATAGGAAATCCGCAACATTCTATTTGGAATAACGTTAGCGCCGGTTGATGAATCTTCCCGCAATTTTCAAAACTAGTGGCCCGCTCCGGTCTGCTCCAATCCCTAAAGTCTCGGGGTGATTCATCAAGCGGGGGCCGAGAAAAAAGGAGGCTCCCAAAACATGTTTTCTCCATGCAATTTCCCATAGGAACCTTTAATCGCACGTATAGCCCGAACTGCTGAACGGAATTATACCAAATTTGGCAAAGAGGTAGCCCTTGGTTCAGAGTCGTGCCTTTTGGTTCAATGGTGTAAATCCGTTCAGTAGTTGCTGAGAAAATCAAAAGTAAAATCATAGATATATCTATGGCCGCGGTGGATCCGCGCACCCTGAGCGCACCCTTCTGATCACGAGCTGCATGCTAATTGGCTGTCAACTGTCTGTCAACACTCCAAACCCGGAAGTGTTGGCAGCCATGTTGTCCCCCGGTAGAAGCGAGGCTGAAGAAATCTGGGGATGAAGTGTGAAAAACGTATAAAGGGGCAGGGTAGAAATATTATGACCCTCTAGACCTGCTAAGGGGTTCCTCAAGGACCCCCAGGGCCCCAAAATGCGCTTGTTTAATAATTAGCCTCCAGGGGGCCAAATCCTGGAGGCAAAAAATATGTAATTTAATGGGGGGCCCAGAGGGGGCCCCCTAGCCCCGGGGACTGCCATCCCCCGAGGCTATAAAATAAATGGGTGGGGGGCTCAAAGGCCACCACCCCAGTAAAATACATGGGTGGGGGCTTAAAGGCCCCCCCAGCCCCGGGGACCGCTACCCATGGGGCTTTGAAAAAAATGGGTGGGGGGCTTAAAGGACCCCCAAACCCCGGGGACCACCATCCCCGGGGCTAGGAGCCGTCCAGGGTCCTGGGGACCGCCACCACCCAGGGCCATCTCCTGCAGTGTCTTCGGGTGCCCACCTCTGGGACAATGCTGTTTGCTATGGCAGGGCAGGAGCCGAGGCTCCCGCCCTGCCATAGCAAACTTGGTTTGGATTTTGAAAGAGAGAGCAGAGAAATCTGCTCTCTCTTTCAAAATGCAAACCTTATTGCTTTTCCACACGCGGAGTTGCATGTCAGAAGCTCTCCGTGTGGAAAAGCAATGTCGGCTCCCGAAGGACGCAGGGAGTCGGCTGGGACTGTGGGGGCAATAGCGCTCCCCCCATGGTCCCCAACGTTGTATATAGGCCCCGGGAGAGGGGGTCCTCGGGGGGAATAAAAATTAGTGGTAGGTGCTAATTTTTTTTACGGTAAAATTAGGAGTCCCTACGTTTTGGAAAGTCCACAATCCCTTCTCCCACTTAAATAGCTACAAATTATTTAGTGAAGCCTACACTGTGAAGGGTTTCACAAAACGTATCTGATAGGGATCGATAAAGAATTGCCCACTGACGAATCCAGAGTAGGCAAATTGTACATGGGGTTTGCTAACGCTAGTGGCTGCTGCTCGCGCCATCTCTTGAGGTTAATTCGAAGAGTTGTGTACTCCTTTTACTCCTAATGTACACAGTGCTCCATCGTCTCTGTTTGCTTTCCCCTCTGTCATCCAGAGGCCCCTGGGGAAATATGATGGCTTCCCTACAGCCAGCACCACTGAAAAGCTAGAAGAGCTGGTAAAGAGTCAGCCAAGGTATTACAAGTCCGTCATACAACTCATTACTGAAAATGGCATAAAGTAGAATCAAGAATATGCAGAATTTAGGGTCGGACTGGGACAGAAAATATGTGCAGGCACAAAAGTAAAAGTTGCCCTCATTAGTGAATTAGTCAGCTAGAAAATAAACCTATGTAAGCAAATTAAGACACCTTTGAATTTGTAAAGAACGCCGTATAAGTACTTTTAAGATATGGAATTCCTCGTGAATTTGAGTTTGCTGTAGATAATGTTTGGTTCAATACCAGAGAACTCAACAGTAAATACCTGCCCAGTAGACCACAAACAGCCCAAAAAAATGGCCCATACTCTGACCTGTCAGAGCATCCCATCACTACTTGATTGCCATATAGGCCTGTCCGATTTCAGTAGCACCAACCACTCTCTTCTTAGTAAAACTTTGAGCCCCGGCACTTATTCTTTTACAAATTAAGTACTGTCTTGATGTGACATGTGAATTGGGTGCAGAAGGGCACAGAGACGTTTTGCAGTCTAGGAGAACGCCACCTTCCCGGGTATTGTTTAGTAATTGTTCGGGGACTTCAAGGCCAACTTAAGTCCGGAGATCGTCATACTCTGGGTCTTAATTTAAATATGCAGGGTAGGTCTTGGCAGTCCCTGAAGCCTCAGGGGTCCTAGGCTGTGCCTTATGTGTTCTGTAATCACATGGGCAGTACTTATGGTGTTATAAAGTGATACTCTCATAGCACTTTTGCAGTTGTACAATTACCCAGGATTCATTTGTCTAACAGTAAGTTAAATTATTTTTTGTATGTGCTCTCTAATATTAAATAGTGTTGTGCTTAAAATCATCTATAAACAGATGATTATCACAATAAATAATAGTCAAGTGTTGTCCACAGAAAAAGACCTATTTTTTTTTTAAAGTAACCTTTATTAAAACAGAAATAAATAGAAATGTAACTTCAACAGAACAGTATAATAAAAAAAATGTGGGTTGGACTCCAGTGGAAACAGCGTAGGAAACCTGCAAGACAAAAATGAAACAAGTATGTGCGCTATGTGGAAGAGGTAAAGAAAGCTGGTTCGAATGAAAGGACCATAGTGAAAATGGAAGGGAGGGGCAGTGGGTGGAAGGGAGAAGGGAGGGAGAGTTAAAAGAAGAGAGGCAAGAGGAGACAGAGCGTCGGCCTATTGCACTCAGCCCTTAGTATTTACCCTCTGTCACCCGTTTGTCTAGGACGCTGGGATCTGCGAGAAAGAGTGTGGTTTAAGAAGTGCTTAAAGCTAAATTCATGAAGCCATAGATTATGGGCCATGTTATGAAGGAGGGGTGATAACATTATCGCAGCTTTAGCATCAGGAAACTGTCGATAAGGGGTCATAATATGCCCTTGTGAATTCCGTTAGAAGCTCACGTTTTGGTGTGAACCTGGGATTCTATGGGAAATCACAAGGGCATATTATCAACCCCTTATCGTCGCTTTAGCAGCAGTTTCCTGTCGCTAAAGTGGTGATAATGTTATTGCCGTTCTTTGATAATATAGTCCTACATTATTAGTTATGGGAAAATCGCTTGCATGCGCCTGTGCATCCAGAGTGCTGCACCCCAGTCCATCCCCCTGCACTGTGCTCAATTGTAGGTCCTGCACACTGAGGCTTCACTGCTCATCTGCCACCCTGGTGTGTCCCACGACGTGTTGGTGGAAGCTCCGAGTCCAGGGTACGTTCATATGGTAGACCAGGTCTCCAAAACGGAACGGTGTCTTGATACTGCCATGGAAGGTGTTAGAATGCTCAGGGCATCATTGCGGGAGAGAGTTCCCACTCAGCCCCTTTTCAGCCAATCAATGAATTTCTGTAAAGGGAGAAATAATTTAATGGTGGGAACGTCTGGAGGTAAATGAAGGTTGTTTTTACGCTTGATAGAAAATAGGAGTTGAGTGCATCCTTCGTTTTTGAAGTATGATCATCCAACTGTTAGTGGTAATTGTGGTTCAAAGAGGAGTTTGAGTGCACGAGAATACACATGGTTAAATAATATTATGTTATGGTAAGGTTTACATACAAAGGAATAGAGCGCATGCTAGAAGCTTAATGTTCGCGTGTAATGCAGTGGCGGGAGCCTGTATGCATGTACACTCAGTAAGGAGCTAACTACAGTGTCCTAAAAGCCAACGCCACGTGTCTGTAGGGCAGTGCTGCCTGCTGGCTCAGGTCTATAGTACGATCCAGTAGGTCCTTAAAATTAGACCGATGTGATTAAATGAGGTTAGAGATGACATGATTACGGACGGCAACACCGTTTATTCGCACGTGCACACTCAGGGTGATGCACCCCACCGCAGAATTGCCATCACAGGTGTCTGTAGGGCAGCGCTGCCCGTAGGCTCAGGCCTACCTTATGATACAGATGGTCTTTATAATGAGACAGAGATGTGACTGAATGAGGTCAAAGATCACATCATAACACTTGGCAATATTGCTTATTCGCACGTGCACAGTCTGGCTGTTGCATCCCACCCCTCTTGCAGCACCGCGCTGATAAGGTGTCTGTAGGGCAGCGCTGCCTGCTGACTCAGGTCTTCTTTACAGTCCAGCAGGTCTTTAAAATGAGACAGAGATGAGACTGAATGAGGTGAAAGATCACATCATTATGCATGGCAATATCATTTGTTTGCACCTGTGCAGCGACGCTGATGCACCTCACCCCTCTTGCCGCACCGCGTTCAATTGGAGGTCCTGTGCACCTAGGCCGTTCTGCTAACCTGCTGTCATTGTTGTGTGAGCAAACACTGCCAAGCAGCAGAGCTCACAACTTGAATTCAGCTTTGGATTTATACTGCGGACAGCATTGAATTCAGCCTTGATTCATCAATGTGCACTGCGGACAGCAGAGTTCAAAACTTGAAAAGAGAACGAGAAACAGTGTGAGAGAGAGGAAGAGAGAGAGAAAGAATGAGAGAGAGGAAGAGAGAGAATGAAAGAATGAGAGGGAGAGAGGAAGAGACAGAGAAAGAGAGAAAGTGTGAGAGAGAGAAAGGAAGAGACGGAGCAGGAGAGGGAGTGTTGACACTGGAGAAAATCTTCATAACTCATCTTTCTGCCACCGGTGTGTGTCCAACCACATACCGGGTCATAGTGCACCCTCAAAATTAGTGATCTGAAAGATAGTATAGAATTAGTATTTGCAGAGTACATACAACTGCACACGTATATTTCTCTGTTGCGCCTCTGCGCACCCAGGCTGCTATATTCCATCAACTCCCACTGCAAGGAGGTGTCTGTGCGCTCTTTTGCTCCCATGGTGCTGTGCCCCATCCACTCTCACTCTGCCAGGGGTGACTTCCCATTACTGCGCACCCAGATTGCTGCACCCCATCCACTCCCACTGCCCCGAAGTGAGTGCCCGTTCCTGTGGACCCAGACTGCTGCACCCTTTACACTCCCACTGCCCGGAGGTAATTGTCCATTCCTGCGCATCCAGACTGTTGTATCCCATCCACTCCCACTGCCCGGAGGTGACTGTCCGTTCCTGCGCACCCAGACTGCTGCACCCTATCTATTCCTACTGCTCGGAGGTGAGTGCCCGTTCCTGTGGATTCAAACTGCTGTACCCATCCACTCCCACTGCTCGGAGGTGACTGCCCGTTCCTGCGCTCCCACACTGCTGTACTCCATCCACTCCCACTGCGTAGAGGTTGCCCGCTCCTGTGCACTCAGGCTGCTAAACACTATTCACTCTCACCACCCAGAGGTGACTTCTCGCTGCTGCGGAAAGAAGCTTCTCTGTTCACCTTGTGCCACCCGTGTGTTTGAAAGAGGGTCCACCACGTGCCTAAGCAAACTTCTCAGGCATTGTCAGGATGGCCACGCATCATCGCAGGTTCCACAGACATTGAGCTCTGATGGTGTTAGGGGGGGACGCCAAATCGTGAAACACAACCTGTTAGATAAAAAGCAAGATAAGATTGTGCGTCATTTGTTCATCAAAGGAGAGAGGAAGAGAGAGTGCCACCGAAGAGAATCGTGTAGGGACATAGTGCACCCTGAAGCTCCACATCTGAAAGATAGTAGAGAATTAATAATTGTAGGAAAGTCCAGTTTTCAGGAATTAAAAGACAGAGACGGTAATTCTCTTGATGTGAATTGATCCTCAGAACACATCTTGTATGCAGCAAGTTTAAAGCAAGAATGACCGAACACCTGTTAATTTCCACTTCTCAACCTTCTCATATTTAAAACATAACATTCCGAAAGCGACGCGAGGCATCCACGAGCTGTGACAGGAATGTCACGCTCGTGTCTGCATGCTTCGATGCTCGCAACACACCTTACCTCCTTACAAACAAGCATTTGCAATGCAATAGGTCTCGCATTATTACAGTTTGAGCTATTGGCATTGCTGAATAATGAAACACCAATAGGTCAAACTTTAATAATGCGAGACCTATTGCACTGCTAATGCTTGTTCTATGAAAGAGTTCAACTTAAAGTGATATTGCAGAACCCATTATGTATGACACAAATTCTTTAACAGGAATAACACGAAGGAAGATATTACTACTGGTAATTGCCACTATCTTTAATCTGGACTATTATAACACTACCCACTCACACCCTCCCTGTTGGACCCGGCCTCGTGGCGTGGTCCTACCCCTCCCGCGTGGCGGGCCCCGGACAACATCGGCCCTCCACAGAGCCCCGGGCGGCCCCTTCCGCCCGATCCTGCACGCACCAACACTATCGGTCCGGTTACCACCACGGGCCACCACACCGGCCTGACTCCATCATGGGCCCATCACGTCCTGAGCACGAGGCCTCGCCCGACTCCATCTTGGGACCACCACGTCACGAACACGTGGCCTCGGCCCCGGCCCAGTCCCCAGCGAAGCCCCGACATCGAGGCGCCAAGATCTACCCAGGTGGTCGAGTGGCCACTCAACAAATCCCAGAGGAGGGAAGTTTCGATGGGCCTCCAACCCTCCCCGGACGCCTGGTATCGATCGCCCCCGGCATCCCTGGGTGCTGGCTCCGCCCCCCTGCTGGGTGTCTGGACACCATCTTCCTGGCCCCTCTGGCCCCCAGGCGCGAGGGTCCGGACATCAAAGGACTCCAGTCCTATATCTGGGCCAGCCCCGGAGCAGGACGGCAGTTGTATCCTGGACTGAAAAGCCCTACTGACGCTGTCACGGCCGACACCAGAAGAACTCATTGACCCTGTAACCCGAGGATACCCTGAGAGCCTGCTGGCGCTGCCGCGGCCCACCTTTGCCGAACCATCTTGAGAGCCTGCTGGCGCTGCCGTGGCCCACCTTTGCCGAACCATCTTGAGAGCCTGCTGGCGCTGCCGCGGCCCACCTTTGCCGAACCATCTTGGGAGCCTGCTGGCGCTGCCGCGGCCCACCTTTGCCGAACCATTTTGAGAGCCTGCTGGCGCTGCCGCGGCCCACCTTTGCTGAACCATCTTGAGAGCCTGCTGGCGCTGCCGCGGCCCACCTTTGCCGAACCATCTTGAGAGCCTGCTGGCGCTGCCGCGGCCCACCTTTGCCGAACCATCTTGAGAGCCTGCTGGCGCTGCCGCGGCTCGACCTCTCGGAACCCCCCGGCTCGAGGATTGAGAGCTGTGCGCAGGGTATCCCGTCCTACACCTCAACCGAAACTGTCCCGCAACCCTGTCCACCCTTTTACGAGACTTTAAAGACCCCTCGAACTACTTGTACATAGCGCTGGGACCCAGCAACCTTTATTCCCTGATAAAGCTTACGTACTCGACCTCTGGTGTGGTGTCCATTTGTAGTGTTGTGGTTACTCTGCTGTACGATCCTAGGAGAGGGCCCTCCCCCCGGAGGCCTCCCAGTAACGCTCGGCTACTTCTTGACGGAGAGGTGGACCTAGGGGTGGTCAGTCAGACATCTTCTGCCTCCCCCGGGGTCGCCTTTCCAACAATCCCTCACCCCCCATTAAAAGCACAACCACCTGCATGGTCCCAACTATTTTAATGGGCTTCAATTTAAAAACAATTACTAAAAAGATATGCTTAATTCATAGTGTCACAGCCCACTGGCTGCTTTTGCTGGGGCTGTGGAACGCTTTCCTTGTGTCTGCTTTAGAGCAGGGGGGACGCGATCCTTACTTCAATGTCTGTGCCTCATTACGGGTGAGGGGCCAGGCCAGTCCCGAACAGTGGGGAAACCAGTGGTGCGCGCGCACCACAAAGAAGCGGGTGAGGGAGTGAGGCAGCGGCAGCGAGGTGAATGTGCGCTGCTGCGCATTCTAGTCATCGTCTGGAATGTGCGTTGCAAAGGCAGGACATGTGCGCGCCTTTTCCCAATCACGTGACTTTTAAAAAAAAAACACGTGAAAGCCAATGCCTGACGGCGAAAGCTGATTACACGCACAAGTGTGTGGCCAGCTTTGAAAACCCCATACAAAAGGGCTCTCACTGCAAAGCAGTGCTACGTACTGCATTGAAGGCACGAGCCGTGCTGCGCAATGCAAAGCATCCACGAGCCCTAAAACAACTGAGAAAGGAAAAGTTGTCATAATAAGATGTTAAATTTAAGGGTACATAGTATAGACAAATAAATACTCATCTACTTTGCTACAGATGTGGGAGCGACGGACATTTGGATGACTCTAAAAACTGTCCTGCTATTGGAAAAAAAAGACAGGGTATATATGACTGCGTATGCCTAAATCGCTGTGTCGCTTTTTTGTAACCAGGCTGCTGCACCCCATTCACTCCCTCTGCTGCACACCCAGGACTCACTGCTCACCTTTTCGCGGACAGGGCACCCTCTACATCATGCAGTCTCGCTCTGCAACCAAGAAGTTTCACATTTGATGCTGAGTCTTGATATCGCTACGGCAAAGGACATACTCATGCACCCATCATCATCGCAGGTTATTCACCAGCTCAGTGCTTGCGGTGCCACTAACTCAGTGACCAGAGCGGGCATGCACGTGGTGGTGGGCCCCCCTGTTCGATGGTTCAGGCCTACATGAGGTGTCCGGAACACCAGGACAGGCCATCACAGTCCATGCGATGGGAGCAACTCTAAAATGGCGTAGAGCATGTGCGCCCGGTCTTTTTTATTGGTAGGGTCACGTGTCCTGGGACGCCTGTGCTGGATGGGTGTGGTGTGAGTGTATAGCAGCCGTGAGAGAGTGGCTGTGGCATACTGACAACTAGACATGTGACCAACAGATCGCTACAATGAAAATCTGGGCCATGTAGCGTTGTTGTCCTTTCCTGTAAGCGTAAGTGGAGTGGGCTGCCATGGCATATGCTAGTACTGCGTGAGGCTGTGAAGAATGACTCCGGAGCTATGGGCGTGGCTGCGTCGTGAGGTATATGAGGAATCAACTGATGCGGGTGTCCGAGGTTTAGTGCTGCCGTCACCCGGGTTGCAAGCGCAAATGTGTTATTCTGTGAGTGAAGTCCCACAACATGGCCAACATGGAAGGTACATTCATCCGTAGTTCCACACATGAAATATGGTGGACATGACGCATTTCTGTGGATATGAATGTTTATTGCACATTTACTGAAGTGTTGTAGCTGTAGCAATACAGGGCCGTGGAAAATTCAGGTTGCAGTTTTTGGCACATGGAGTGCAGCTAATTAAAGTGAAGCTCTTGGTCGGAGTTGGGCTGCGCCAACATATGTACTTATGTTGTCCGTCAGCTAGAATGCCGAACTTGGTGATGGAAACCAGGGTTCGAGCCTCGCGGTCGCGTCCACATCATGTGATTGTGGGCAAATCCCATAATCTCAGCGTGCCTGAATGTGTAATGTAAACACGGTGCTCAGGTAAAGAGCTGAAATACTTTTGGGTCGAGTTCACGCTATATAAATATGCAACAAAAAAACAAACTCTGGCAATTCCCACTCACTTATAAATGTACTATACACTTTGCTTGCAGTACTCTAATGATCCAGTCTCTACGTTCATACTTGTAGAATGAGCAAGAGAAAGTTACATAACCAAAGTTTTTCCTACTGCCAGAGGTAACATGGTTGCATACGATATCTACAGCACAATGTAATGTAGTAGGGCCCAGGGGCAGCATCTTGCAAACATAATGAACACACAGACACAGATAGATAGTTGAACTGGGTACGGGCATGTGCGCTCGACTCCTTTTTATTACCAGGGTCACATGTCCAGTGATGTCTCTGCTGGGTGCATGCAGGGTGAGTGTAAGCTTTCCCTCCGGGAATGTTTGGTGCTGGTAACAAGTACAACAGTAATCCTCGGATCATACACAGAGATTCCATCATGAAGGGTCTATGACTTGTGCTGCAGTAAGGTAGGAGCACTACATGTGAAATAATACACAAAAGATTCTATCGTAAAGGGTCCATGACTTGAGGTGCACTGAGGTAGGGGCAGCAGATCTAAAATCATACACAAAAGATTCTATCATAAAGGGTCTATGAGTTGTGGTGCACTGACATACGGGCATCAGAAGCCTGCAGCGTGTGCGCAGCCTGCAATAATGCGGGTCCGGGCGGGCTGCACTGGGAGCAATGTCATCTGTGTAATTAATTCTGCCGTAATAAGGCCACGTGGTGAAGACTTATGGTGCATTGAGTTAGTGGCACCTGAAGATTTGAGCGTGTGTGCACCCTGCGATGATGCGTGGTCCGGGCGGGCCGCACTGGTACAATGTGTCTTGCCTACTGGTCTGCTTCAACTGCAATCGCCCCTCCACCGGAATTGTGAGCCGTGCTGTCCACAGTGTAGATCGAAGGCAATAGTCAGCACAGACTTCGAGGAATGCTTTTTGTCACATCCTTTAAAAAAATCTGAGAACATAGAGTATAATTGTCTCTGCATTAAATAAATCTAGGCTGAATTCAATGTTGTCCGTAGTGTAGATCCAAATCTGAATTCAAGATGTGAACCCTGCTGTCCGCAGTGTAGATCAAAGGCAGTAGTCAGCACAGACATCGAGGAATGCTTTTTGTCACATCCTTTAACAAAATCAGAGGACATAGAGTACAATTGTCTCTGCATTAAATACATCAAAACGGAATTCAATGTTATCTGTAGTGTAGATCCAAATCTGAATTCAAGTTGTGAACCCTGCTGTCCGCAGTGTCGATCGAAGGCAGTAGTCAGCACAGACATCGAAGAATGCTTTTTGTCACATCCTTTAACAAAATCTGAGAACATAAAGTACAATTGTCTCTTCATTAAATAAATCACGTCTAAATTTAATGTTGTCCATTTATGTAGATCCAAATCTGAATTCAAGTTGTGAACCCTGCTGTCCGCAGTGTAGATTGAAGGCAGTAGTTGATACAGACATAACTCTGTGGTGCTGTGTGCTGGATTCGCAGGGGGCCTGTGTCGAGGAAGCCCGTGGTCATAGCGGCAGCCAGGTGGATGAGGGCCACCACTTTGGCAGACTCTTTTGTCTTTGCACAAGTGAACCACGCCCAGGGCATGGCCTATGTATTTATACTCTTATGCTGGAGTTGCGTACGTTGGACCAGCCCACTCTGCTTCCGCTTCAAGGGGGGGGACAACACAGCTACACAACCGAGATATACCCCAGTGTCTGAGATAATATCGTTGTGTCCACTGTGCAGTACACTATACGTATCAATACTATATCGCCACATGGAGAGGTTTATTGTTTGTATAGTGAGTTGTGTACAGCACATCACTGGTACACTTGGGATTGTGTGAATTATAGTTCATGTGCGAGTTGCCTCCCTTATACATAGTTGGTTGCCACATCTCCGAACATTCAGCTCTTGTGCGGTTGAGGGGGATATGGTATTTTGGGAAGGTCCGTTGTCCTGTTTCGCGCTGCCTTGGAGGTAGTAGGGGGGAGTGGTCCGAGAGGTGGTTGTGGTGGTGGTGGCGCTGGGTGTTGTGGCTTTGTTGGGTGTCGAAGCTGCATGATTAGTACAACTATCACGTATTCGTCTTTAGATATGGGTGTGAGTTGGGTCTAATTCAGGCAGTAGATAGTCGACCTTCTTTCACCAGTTAAATGTTGATGTTAATTTGTTACTGGTAAGGGGTGCTATCACCTGTTTTTAGGTAGCATTGCGGATTTGGGTGGTTGTTCAAAATATGGGGAAGTGGTGTTTTCTTGTTTTTTTTGCATGGGGACGCCTAGTTTGTATATCATGATTTGGCTGGTTGTTGAAAATATGGGGAAGTGGTGGTTTTGTGTTTTTTTTGCACAGGAACACCTAGTTTGTAGATCATTAGCGTTGGTTGTGGTTCTGGTTTGTGCCGATTTTGTTTGCAGAAGGTATCAATGAAAGAGTGGTGATATTTGCAGTTTTTCCCAGGTTGAGAATGAGATGATAATCAAAAAAGAAAGAAAAAAACAGAAATACTTAATGAACATTTTAATTAGAAATTTGTTTTTAAAAACACTTTGAAATTCACTGAAAAAAACATTGGTTTTAGGCACGTTATAGTTAGGAATAAGCATTTAAAAAACCTTAGAAATTCACTGAAAAAAACATAGGTTTCACGGGTGTTATAGTTAGCTGGACATTTCTCTTGTACAACTAACTATAACTCGCTCACCCTCAATGCACTGCTGATGACGTCACATATTACATCACTCATGACATGGTCAGTGACATCACTGATGACAATTAAAATTACATCACTGATGACATCATCCTTGTGATAAATTTGCAGACCTCCTCTTACCCTAATACAACTTTTGATACACACATTCAAAAATAGAAACAAAAATTTTCAAAACAAATGGACATACCAATTCCAGTTACAACAACCTATTCAGTAATTCCAAGATCTAAATACACATACACTCATTCACCAACAGTCTTATATAGTCACTCATACATGTACTCACTCATCATATGTACTCATACACCTATACATCCTGTTACACACCGCTATTCATTCATAGAGTTACTCACACACATAGTCACTCATGCTAATAAAGAATCAAACATCCATTTACTTGCATATACAGTCACACATCACTACACTTACTTCTACAGAAACGTACACATACTTACTCTCTTAAACAATCACTTATAGAAACACCTACTTATTTATTCAGGAACTCATCCAATCTCTCACTCTCACATATACTCACTTATATACACCAATACTCACATATACTAGTTTAAAACATATGTAGTTACTCATAAAGACACGTTTGAGACTATCCTTCTTTCATTCACATACACCCATACACACACTGATCCACCCATTCAGTCCTGCACACATGCTTCAAAACATACAAGCAGTGAGTCACTCATTAATGGAACTATGCACTACGTAAGACCCCCACTGAACCGTATAGACACTCAGACACTCATACTGACACTAAAAAAACAACTAATAACCCATATAGACACTCATGTAGCTACTCACCAACCCATGCAGTCATTTATACACAAAGTGAGAGACTGATACAGATAATTATATATTTAAACATTTCTCACTAACCCATATATTCACTAAGATACACTTAATCCTTTATACAATCAATTTTTCACAAAAAAAGCATCCATTTAGACACTTATGTGCCCATTTATTCTTC
Organism: Lissotriton helveticus; assembly: GCF_964261635.1. Classification (NCBI taxonomy): domain Eukaryota; kingdom Metazoa; phylum Chordata; class Amphibia; order Caudata; family Salamandridae; genus Lissotriton; species Lissotriton helveticus. The sequence continues at coordinate 1,232,158,877 of NC_136057.1, read as the reverse complement.
CATTGACCTTTAGATATACATATATAAAATATATTTAATTTTTAGAAAAACACACATTCACTGGATGATGTCATCAGTGATGTCATTTGAGATGTCATGAGTGATGTCACTGACCATGTCATGAGTGATGTAATATGTGACGTCATCAGCAGTGCATTGCGGGCGCACGAGTTATAGTTAGCTGAACTAACTATAACGGGGGAATTTCTATGGTTTTGTACGAGAGAAATGTCCAGCTAACTATAACGCCCCTGAAACCTATGGTTTTTTCAGTGAATATGTATGTTTATATACATATATATATATGTATATTTATATAGAGACACACATATGTTTCACATAATACATTGTTAATGTTGTAAGCTATGTAGAATAGAATATAAATAATGATGGCATAGGAGTGCCAGATTGCTGAATAAATCCTTGCACTTTTTAATGATCTGATTTAGTTAAAGAAGAGGGGATCGGCTATCATGGAGTACACCCTCTAAATCACACACATAAAAATGCAAAAGCAATACAGATGAAGAGAAATAGTATACCAAGGATATTATTCAAACTATGTTGTGCAATAAACTTGTATAGCACTAAAGGGTATCCCACACCCAGGAATAGTGCTGAAGACTGGTGTCTTACATGTTACACCCTGATTTCAGAAAACTGAATGGTTTTCCTTTTAAGAACCTCATTTACTCTATTAGTGGCATGCTTCATCATTATCATCATGCCTCATCATGGTCCCCAAAAACTAGAATGCCCGTGACAATATTCAATGGAGCACTTTAAATATATTTATAATGCAGGGTATTGCAGAAGATAACAAATACCTTAAACAACCAAAGTATCCATTTAATTGTGGCTGTTAAGGTATTACTAGGAAGGGGGTGTAATGATATAATGTCCCTGTTATCCTTCTAGTCTGGCTACATGTTTCAGCCCTCAATCTAATGGTCTCTTGATTCTAGGCTTTCATTAGGGATTGTAAAGTGCCCCGGAGTCACTTCATGTCTATCTATCTATGTAGAAGGGACAAACAATATGCAACGCATAAACATGCACTTAATATAATAAATATAATGAATTTCTAGGAAACACTTTTGAGGCAATCGAAGAAAGTGATTAGAAAGTGATACGAAAAGTAACACTCCCCAAGTTGTCTGGAGTATGTCTTTACTTAAACGAGGGGATGGTTAAAACATAAGTTAGCAAATGCCCAGGAGATCAGACAGTCACTCCAGCATCGTTCAAGCTGTCATGTTGCTGCCATGTGTCCCCAAAGGAGTCGGTGGCATTCATCAGGACAAGGATCCCTGTGGTGCAGCAATTAGTCACCCACATACCCAAAACCTTGCATACCATTCACAAATCTTACAAGCTAAAGTATTGAGGTAAATACTTCCAATTTATAGTCTCAGGTGGAACCTAAGAAGTAACAGAGAAACAAAATAACACAAAATGACAGACACACATGAAAAACTATTAATATGAAATGAAATGTACGTACAAAAAAAGCGGAAGAAAGCATGCAGTATACCATTCATATTTGCTACATGCTAAAGTGATTGGGGGCTATGCAAAAAAACGAACATGATAACACCAAATCATGGTCAGTCACATCCACTCGTGGCTTATCCTACAAAGCAACTAGCCTACGCCCAATTGAGGTACACAAGGGGAACCCCTTGAAGTCACACACTAAGTATAAAATACTAGGCATGGCAATTATAAGTCATGAGTTCACGGGTTTGTTGACTTAAATGAACATAGACATTGCACGTAAGATGCTCTCTTTGTAACTGTATTCACTTGAAGTCTCTGAGAGAGGTTTGTTGCCGAGATCACCACTAAGATTCCTTATGTGCATTGAAGGGTTAGGTGGTGAGCCAATCTCTTCTTGTTAGTGTAGGAGAGTAGGATCTGCTACCTATGGTTACCCTCACTTTTTGCTGTGTTTCACTGGTTTATCGACTTTAGTCTAGCAGTGGCCCTGCTAATCAGGACCACAGCCTAGCTGTTCTCTCTCTAAATTGATTGAATATACTTTAGCTACATACCAGATTGGTTACTGGTGCACCCTTATGAGTCCCTAGTATATGGTACCTTTGGTACCAAGGGTATAGGTACCCCAGAGGCCTACCAGGGGTTAAAGCATGTATTATGCCACCCCTGGGAAGCCTTCCAAAATGGCACCACAGGTCTGCACTTGCAGTCTCGGTAAGGTGGTATAAGCACCCCTTACTTAGATATAGTATACGTATATCTACCTATATATATAGACACATATTAAACTATAAGTCACTCCTATGGCAGGCCTTGACAATCCTGAAGGCAGAGTGCTTGGTTTTGTGTGAGAGGGTGCCCTAGCATGAGCTGAGCCCCTCTGAAGCTTTCTGAATCCCTTCCTTATAGCTGTTCTATGATATAGCCATACCATATACTCTTAATTGCATTATAATCCTCAATGTTATTGCTAACTTTGGTTTGGCTGTATCAAAACATGTCGTGTTTGGTGTAAAACACTTTGAAATACTACCCCCACCTGTTAGTTCTGGCGGCGGGGGTAGCATTCCATCCTTCTAGATGGAGAAGACATGTACACACTTACTTACACGGTAAATGTTTAAAGAGCCTCAGTATCACAAAATGGATGCTGCTGCCACAGACAAGAGTCTGACCTCCTGCTGCTGGATGAACCACCGGCAGGATAGGCCTGGACAATAGGTTTCCTGTCCAGGGAGGTGCCAGCACCTCCCCAGACAGGCTTTATTGTATTGGGGCAGGGTGGGTTGCATTCAGTGAAGCTTTTCAGACACTGCCTGGGGCACACAAGGTGCTCCATGCATTTCCCAGTTCAAACCGGTTGCTGGGGCACTCTGCCCCTGCTCTGGCGCGAAACTGGACAAAGGGAAAGGGGTGTAACCACCCCCTCCCCAGGTCCTCCCATAGGTGGGACCCTAGAGTTAGTCCAACACCTAAACTTAGTATAAGTATAGGAACCCAATCACTAGGACTTTAGATTACCCTGGACGAAACTCTGAAGACGAAATCTTGAACCTTCGACATTCCATATCGACTGGAAGACAGAAGAAATCTCCCTTGGGGTCAAGGAGTGACCCCCCTGTTCAAACAGGCACCAAAGAAGCATCCTGCTGGTCTGCATTTTCAAGGCTCCCGACGGATCTCAAAGAATCTGCGTCACAGGACATGGACTTTCAGACATCTCCGAGGCTGACAGGAGTCCCCAGCAAAGCTGAGACTTGGGACTGGAACTACTGGACATCCTGCAAGATTGCAAGTGCACCTACTTACCAAAGTTTTCCGAAGTTGTGCATTGGGCTATTTTTTGCCCTTTCCCCGAGCACCTTTTGCACTGAAGCTGAGAGGCCTACACTCCAAGACGGCCTGCTTTCTTCACCGCAGCTCAAGGCTCCTTTGCAATCTCTATTCCATTGGTTAGTGGGTCCCCACGATGGACAATCCTTTGTTTCTTGGGCTTTCCTGGTTGCTCCAGATGTGCCCTGACTCTCCTACAAAATGTGAGTCCCTCAGACCTTGCTGGTCTGCCCCGAAGCCAATCTTGTCATCTTGCATGGGTTGCTGTTGCCAAGGCTTGTTGGGTCCGGTCGGGATACTAATGCTGTAGCACTCGACATCCAACATGGGACAGCTCGAATCCAGCTGCTGGTTGTTGTTGACGCCTCCTGGACCTCGTGGCTGAAGAGTCAAGCTTCACCTTCTTCACCTTAAAGCACCCGACATTGGCTGGCATCTCCCTTTCGCCATCCTGGTCACTGGCTAGTGACCCAGACTCTGTCCCCTCTGCTTTCAGGTTCTTCAGATCTCTGATCCACCCTTGGATCCATCCGGACACTTTTCCTCTGGTCGCCTGCAGCACTTCTTTGCAGCTCTCCATTGGCATCGACGATGAAACCCGAAACAAAAAGACACCTATGCACCCTGCTTCCCTGGGTGAGGTAACACGAGTACTTCGGTGCTCCCGTGGGTCTTGACTCTGAAAGTGTCTAGTTCTTAAGGGGTTTCACCGCAGTCCACTCCTAAGTGTCCTAAAACTTTAAAACTGTAACTTGATTTTCCTCCATAGAAGTCAATGGTGATTCGCGGCTGTGTTTAGACACTGCACACGTCCCCCGTGGGTCTCCTGCATCCCTACCTTGGTTGGGTCCTGGTTGCCCCAGCAGTTCTACGGGCCCTAGGCCTCACTTCTATCCCTCAAGTGGTTCTTATACCACTTTTTTAGTATATGGTTTGTGAGGCCCCCTTGGGTGAAACGTATACTGTGCTAGTTTACTGTGTGCTATTTAAGTTCTTGTATTGTACTTTTGCATCTAGCCTCATAAAGAGACTAGAGGGGTTGTGTTTAGAATAAATACATATATTTTATATAAATACCTTGTGTGGTGTACTTTCATTTGATCATTCAAGAGATTATAGACTGCTAAAACAAGCTGCTGTACATTCCTTCAACAAGGGATGGTGAGGGACAGAGTCTCTGAATTAAGCAGAATACTCTCACCCAGTCAAGAGATCAGGGCTAGATCCAACACCGTTTTTTAGCTCATTGCACCATCCCAGTTTCAGAACCTGGCTGTATGCAAATTAGTCTGTTCCTGTCCCAGTGCATGATGGGAACAGGGCAAACCAAACTACAAAAGCCAATTCTTACACTGGGAAGGAAACAAGCTTCCGGGGACCGGTTTCTGGCATTACAGCCGTCTTCGGCCCGGCTTGCTTGAATCCTGATGGTGCAATGAGCAAGGGACTCATGTCTGAGTATACCCTTCCACGCTTAGGGTGGACAAAATTATTTACAACAAGGGGTGGTGAGGGACAGAGTCTCTGAATTAAGCAGAATACTCTCACCCAGTCAAGAGATCAGGGCTAGATCCAACACCGTTTTTTAGCTCATTGCACCATCCCAGTTTCAGAACCTGGCTGTATGCAAATTAGTCTGTTCCTGTCCCAGTGCATGATGGGAACAGGGCAAACCAAACTACAAAAGCCAATTCTTACACTGGGAAGGAAACAAGCTTCTGGGGACCGGTTTCTGGCATCACAGCCGTCTTCGGCCCGGCTTGCTTGAATCCTGATGGTGCAATGAGCAAGGGACTCATGTCTGAGTATACCCTTCCACGCTTAGGGTGGACAAAATTATTTACAACAAGGGGTGGTGAGGGACAGAGTCTCTGAATTAAGCAGAATACTCTCACCCAGTCAAGAGATCAGGGCTAGATCCAACACCGTTTTTTAGCTCATTGCACCATCCCAGTTTCAGAACCTGGCTGTATGCAAATTAGTCTGTTCCTGTCCCAGTGCATGATGGGAACAGGGCAAACCAAACTACAAAAGCCAATTCTTACACTGGGAAGGAAACAAGCTTCCGGGGACCGGTTTCTGGCATTACAGCCGTCTTCGGCCCGGCTTGCTTGAATCCTGATGGTGCAATGAGCAAGGGACTCATGTCTGAGTATACCCTTCCACGCTTAGGGTGGACAAAATTATTTACAACAAGGGGTGGTGAGGGACAGAGTCTCTGAATTAAGCAGAATACTCTCACCCAGTCAAGAGATCAGGGCTAGATCCAACACCGTTTTTTAGCTCATTGCACCATCCCAGTTTCAGAACCTGGCTGTATGCAAATTAGTCTGTTCCTGTCCCAGTGCATGATGGGAACAGGGCAAACCAACCTACAAAAGCCAATTCTTACACTGGAAAGGAAACAAGCTTCCGGGGACCGGTTTCTGGCATTACAGCCGTCTTCGGCCCGGCTTGCTTGAATCCTGATGGTGCAATGAGCAAGGGACTCATGTCTGAGTATACCCTTCCACGCTTAGGGTGGACAAAATTATTTACAACAAGGGGTGGTGAGGGACAGAGTCTCTGAATTAAGCAGAATACTCTCACCCAGTCAAGAGATCAGGGCTAGATCCAACACCGTTTTTTAGCTCATTGCACCATCCCAGTTTCAGAACCTGGCTGTATGCAAATTAGTCTGTTCCTGTCCCAGTGCATGATGGGAACAGGGCAAACCAAACTACAAAAGCCAATTCTTACACTGGGAAGGAAACAAGCTTCCGGGGACCGGTTTCTGGCATTACAGCCGTCTTCGGCCCGGCTTGCTTGAATCCTGATGGTGCAATGAGCAAGGGACTCATGTCTGAGTATACCCTTCCACGCTTAGGGTGGACAAAATTATTTACAACAAGGGGTGGTGAGGGACAGAGTCTCTGAATTAAGCAGAATACTCTCACCCAGTCAAGAGATCAGGGCTAGATCCAACACCGTTTTTTAGCTCATTGCACCATCCCAGTTTCAGAACCTGGCTGTATGCAAATTAGTCTGTTCCTGTCCCAGTGCATGATGGGAACAGGGCAAACCAAACTACAAAAGCCAATTCTTACACTGGGAAGGAAACAAGCTTCCGGGGACCGGTTTCTGGCATTACAGCCATCTTCGGCCCGGCTTGCTTGAATCCTGATGGTGCAATGAGCAAGGGACTCATGTCTGAGTATACCCTTCCACGCTTAGGGTGGACAAAATTATTTACAACAAGGGGTGGTGAGGGACAGAGTCTCTGAATTAAGCAGAATACTCTCACCCAGTCAAGAGATCAGGGCTAGATCCAACACCGTTTTTTAGCTCATTGCACCATCCCAGTTTCAGAACCTGGCTGTATGCAAATTAGTCTGTTCCTGTCCCAGTGCATGATGGGAACAGGGCAAACCAAACTACAAAAGCCAATTCTTACACTGGGAAGGAAACAAGCTTCCGGGGACCGGTTTCTGGCATTACAGCCGTCTTCGGCCCGGCTTGCTTGAATCCTGATGGTGCAATGAGCAAGGGACTCATGTCTGAGTATACCCTTCCACGCTTAGGGTGGACAAAATTATTTACAACAAGGGGTGGTGAGGGACAGAGTCTCTGAATTAAGCAGAATACTCTCACCCAGTCAAGAGATCAGGGCTAGATCCAACACCGTTTTTTAGCTCATTGCACCATCCCAGTTTCAGAACCTGGCTGTATGCAAATTAGTCTGTTCCTGTCCCAGTGCATGATGGGAACAGGGCAAACCAAACTACAAAAGCCAATTCTTACACTGGGAAGGAAACAAGCTTCCGGGGACCGGTTTCTGGCATTACAGCCGTCTTCGGCCCGGCTTGCTTGAATCCTGATGGTGCAATGAGCAAGGGACTCATGTCTGAGTATACCCTTCCACGCTTAGGGTGGACAAAATTATTTACAACAAGGGGTGGTGAGGGACAGAGTCTCTGAATTAAGCAGAATACTCTCACCCAGTCAAGAGATCAGGGCTAGATCCAACACCGTTTTTTAGCTCATTGCACCATCCCAGTTTCAGAACCTGGCTGTATGCAAATTAGTCTGTTCCTGTCCCAGTGCATGATGGGAACAGGGCAAACCAAACCAAACTACAAAAGCCAATTCTTACACTGGGAAGGAAACAAGCTTCCGGGGACCGGTTTCTGGCATTACAGCCGTCTTCGGCCCGGCTTGCTTGAATCCTGATGGTGCAATGAGCAAGGGACTCATGTCTGAGTATACCCTTCCACGCTTAGGGTGGACAAAATTATTTACAACAAGGGGTGGTGAGGGACAGAGTCTCTGAATTAAGCAGAATACTCTCACCCAGTCAAGAGATCAGGGCTAGATCCAACACCGTTTTTTAGCTCATTGCACCATCCCAGTTTCAGAACCTGGCTGTATGCAAATTAGTCTGTTCCTGTCCCAGTGCATGATGGGAACAGGGCGAACCAAACTACAAAAGCCAATTCTTACACTGGGAAGGAAACAAGCTTCCGGGGACCGGTTTCTGGCAATACAGCCGTCTTCGGCCCGGCTTGCTTGAATCCTGATGGTGCAATGAGCAAGGGACTCATGTCTGAGTATACCCTTCCACGCTTAGGGTGGACCAAATTATTTACAACAAGGGGTGGTGAGGGACAGAGTCTCTGAATTAAGCAGAATACTCTCACCCAGTCAAGAGATCAGGGCTAGATCCAACACCGTTTTTTAGCTCATTGCACCATCCCAGTTTCAGAACCTGGCTGTATGCAAATTAGTCTGTTCCTGTCCCAGTGCATGATGGGAACAGGGCAAACCAAACTACAAAAGCCAATTCTTACACTGGGAAGGAAACAAGCTTCCGGGGACCGGTTTCTGGCAAGTGTGGAAGGGTATGCTCAGATGTGAGTCCCTTGCTCACTGCACCATCAGGATTCAAGCAAGCCGGGCCGAAGACGGCTGTAATGCCAGAAACTGGTCCCCGGAAGCTTGTTTCCTTTCCAGTAAAGAATTGGCTTGGTAGTTTGGTCTGCCCTGTTCCCATGATGCACTGGGCCACGGTCAGACTAATTTGCATGTGGCCAGGTTCTGAACTGGGATGGTGCAGTGAGCTAAAAAACGGTGATGGATCAAGCCCTGATCTTTTGACTGGGTAGGAGTGTTCTGCTTAATTCAGATACTCTGTCCATCACCACCCCCTTTTGAATCGTTTTGGCCACCACAAGTGTGGAAGGGTATGCTCAGATGTGAGTCCCTTGCTCACTGCACCATCAGGATTCAAGCAAGCCGGGCCGAAGACGGCTGTAATGCCAGAAACCGGTCCCCGGAAGCTTGTTTCCTTTCCAGTAAAGAATTGGCTTGGTAGTTTGGTCTGCCCTGTTCCCATGATGCACTGGGCCAGGGTCAGACTAATTTGCATGTGGCCAGGTTCTGAACTGGGATGGTGCAGTGAGCTAAAAAACGGTGATGGATCAAGCCCTGATCTTTTGACTGGGTAGGAGTGTTCTGCTTAATTCAGATACTCTGTCCATCACCACCCCCTTTTGAATCGTTTTGGCCACCACAAGTGTGGAAGGGTATGCTCAGATGTGAGTCCCTTGCTCACTGCACCATCAGGATTCAAGCAAGCCGGGCCGAAGACGGCTGTAATGCCAGAAACCGGTCCCCGGAAGCTTGTTTCCTTTCCAGTAAAGAATTGGCTTGGTAGTTTGGTCTGCCCTGTTCCCATGATGCACTGGGCCAGGGTCAGAATAATTTGCATGTGGCCAGGTTCTGAACTGGGATGGTGCAGTGAGCTAAAAAACGGTGATGGATCAAGCCCTGATCTTTTGACTGGGTAGGAGTGTTCTGCTTAATTCAGATACTCTGTCCATCACCACCCCCTTTTGAATCGTTTTGGCCACCACAAGTGTGGAAGGGTATGCTCAGATGTGAGTCCCTTGCTCACTGCACCATCAGGATTCAAGCAAGCCGGGCCGAAGACGGCTGTAATGCCAGAAACCGGTCCCCGGAAGCTTGTTTCCTTTCCAGTAAAGAATTGGCTTGGTAGTTTGGTCTGCCCTGTTCCCATGATGCACTGGGCCAGGGTCAGACTAATTTGCATGTGGCCAGGTTCTGAACTGGGATGGTGCAGTGAGCTAAAAAACGGTGATGGATCAAGCCCTGATCTTTTGACTGGGTAGGAGTGTTCTGCTTAATTCAGATACTCTGTCCATCACCACCCCCTTTTGAATCGTTTTGGCCACCACAAGTGTGGAAGGGTATGCTCAGATGTGAGTCCCTTGCTCACTGCACCATCAGGATTCAAGCAAGCCGGGCCGAAGACGGCTGTAATGCCAGAAACCGGTCCCCGGAAGCTTGTTTCCTTTCCAGTAAAGAATTGGCTTGGTAGTTTGGTCTGCCCTGTTCCCATGATGCACTGGGCCAGGGTCAGACTAATTTGCATGTGGCCAGGTTCTGAACTGGGATGGTGCAGTGAGCTAAAAAACGGTGAAGGATCAAGCCCTGATCTTTTGACTGGGTAGGAGTGTTCTGCTTAATTCAGATACTCTGTCCATCACCACCCCCTTTTGAATCGTTTTGGCCACCACAAGTGTGGAAGGGTATGCTCAGATGTGAGTCCCTTGCTCACTGCACCATCAGGATTCAAGCAAGCCGGGCCGAAGACGGCTGTAATGCCAGAAACCGGTCCCCGGAAGCTTGTTTCCTTTCCAGTAAAGAATTGGCTTGGTAGTTTGGTCTGCCCTGTTCCCATGATGCACTGGGCCAGGGTCAGACTAATTTGCATGTGGCCAGGTTCTGAACTGGGATGGTGCAGTGAGCTAAAAAACGGTGAAGGATCAAGCCCTGATCTTTTGACTGGGTAGGAGTGTTCTGCTTAATTCAGATACTCTGTCCATCACCACCCCCTTTTGAATCGTTTTGGCCACCACAAGTGTGGAAGGGTATGCTCAGATGTGAGTCCCTTGCTCACTGCACCATCAGGATTCAAGCAAGCCGGGCCGAAGACGGCTGTAATGCCAGAAACCGGTCCCCGGAAGCTTGTTTCCTTTCCAGTAAAGAATTGGCTTGGTAGTTTGGTCTGCCCTGTTCCCATGATGCACTGGGCCAGGGTCAGACTAATTTGCATGTGGCCAGGTTCTGAACTGGGATGGTGCAGTGAGCTAAAAAACGGTGATGGATCAAGCCCTGATCTTTTGACTGGGTAGGAGTGTTCTGCTTAATTCAGATACTCTGTCCATCACCACCCCCTTTTGAATCGTTTTGGCCACCACAAGTGTGGAAGGGTATGCTCAGATGTGAGTCCCTTGCTCACTGCACCATCAGGATTCAAGCAAGCCGGGCCGAAGATGGCTGTAATGCCAGAAACCGGTCCCCGGAAGCTTGTTTCCTTTCCAGTAAAGAATTGGCTTGGTAGTTTGGTCTGCCCTGTTCCCATGATGCACTGGGCCAGGGTCAGACTAATTTGCATGTGGCCAGGTTCTGAACTGGGATGGTGCAGTGAGCTAAAAAACGGTGATGGATCAAGCCCTGATCTTTTGACTGGGTAGGAGTGTTCTGCTTAATTCAGATACTCTGTCCATCACCACCCCCTTTTGAATCGTACATTCCTTCAAGGCTTATCCTGAAGGCTGCTCTCCATAGCTACCACTAGGATAGCTTTCTATAAAGGTTGTCTAAACCTACCATCAATAGGGTGGTTTGGACTGGTGCATCATATGCCAGGCCAACTTCTCACAGTTAGGTTGTGGAAAGAGGGCATGTGGTCCATTTACTACAAGAAAGCATTTCGGTTTTTAATGTGTTGAGTTTGATGCAATTCATTTGATTACAATGAATTGCAATGGTTTTTACCTAAGGGACCCTCCAATCGCCAGCTCACAGTTGGGTACAGTGTCTGACCAAATTCATCAAGGGGAAGGCTGGTTACCAATGCAGTGGCATGAGCCTGCTCTCCTAATTTGTGTTGAGGAACTCCCCAAAAACTGATAAAAGCCCTGAAGTCTATGTAACTGACATCTGTTAGTAATTCACCTGCTCGCAAACGGGAAAACTATACTCAGGTCAGCGCAAGCACAATCAAGTCCAAGTACCCCTTAGCTAATCCAGAAGCAGGTGTTCCTATTGATTATGTGGTTTGGCTTGGCCCTACTACTTGAAACCTCTGGAAGATACTCCAACCAAACAGACACATACATTGAAAACAATAGACAAATGAAGACAAACCCCACAGTGTAAGTGAATATAGGCACAAAACCTGAATTCAGGCTCAAGTCCTGAAATCACATTCATTACATATCAACGGCATCAATAATACATAGGGCCTTGTTTATGAAGGCTTGCAACACTTTTATGCTGCTGTTGCGTCACTTTTGTGACACAACGGTGGCATAAATAATGCGCCATGTTGAGCCTAATTTACAAAGTGATGTATCTAGGCAGATGCACCACTCTGCAAACCCCTCTGCTAACCCCTCTGCTACATTATACCTGAATCAGGTATAATGTATGCAGGCAATGAATACCTGAATCAGGTATAATGTTCCCCCGCAAACAATTCTTGTAGAAGTGGCGAAGTGAAATCTATTAGATTTCACGGCGCCACTTCTAGGACGCTACTTATGCCTGGCTCATGACCCATGCATTGCTGGAGTTGCGTCATGCTTACGACATAACACCAGCAATGCACGGGTTTTGCGCTGACAGACACGTCAGGATTTCGGATGCATCTGTCATTCCTTGCGACATGGAGCGCCGTACAGTAAATACGGCGCGCCCATGGTGTCACAAGGAGGGCGCAGTGAAAAGTGGTGCATTGCTGCTTTTCATAAGTGAGGCAAATAGAGTCTAGTGGTAGGTCGGCGGTGGTAGACCAATATCAGAATTCTCAACCACTCCTGCTGTGAAATACTCTAAATATGATGTGCTTCTCCCTCGTCTTGCGACATTCATGATGGAATGATTGACACAATTAAAGCTCCATGTAGAATGAAATGTGTTATATTCTCCCTGTTTATCAAAGAGGGCCTTCAGTAGTCCCCAGTGTGATTTAATTACGTGAGGATAATGTTGTATAGTTTTAGAAACCCGTTAAAGAGAGTGTTTACCATAAAAATGACGGGCCAGAAATTTAGCATTGAAGTAAGAGACAGGCAAGCCTGTACTGTAAAATTTCCCGCTAACAAGATGGCGCCTGGTTGACACAGCTGCTGCCTATTGGTATGCAAAATAAAATGTATTTTTAAATTTAGAGATTGAATTGTTGGAACTGAGCCCTAAATTTAATAAAACTAACGGCATGCAAATGAGAATGGAGACGCCGGTAGGTGGTATTTGCTTTTAGCAGAAATTTCCCTTTAAGGCCCTCAGCCACATTTCCTTAGCATTTATTGACTGATGTAACCTTTACAAGGCTGTTAACACAATTTCAACTAAAAACACTTGTTCACAACTAAGGCAAAGAAGCTCATTTTGACCTTTTAAAATATTTCCATGTAGAGCTGTTGCCAGGATTAGACATAGTTGTTGTTCTGCTGCAATCCTTCGACAACTACCAATCAGCAAACAACAATCATTCCCTTCTGTCGATTCCTTCCTGCACCTTTATTGCGCAGAGTCCGCAAGTGATGTCTGCTGTCTTCCATTACAGAGGTAGATTCACATTAAAGGGATGCAGCCAGAGGCATCTGGAAAGTAAATGCAATAAAAATCAAGCGCAACAAACAGTACAAGTTGAAAACGCTGTCTGCGGATATACATTATGTAGGTGCAGTAATCCATCTGACACTCCCATTATGTGCTGTGTGCATCTAATTGCTGTTCGTGCCCAGCAGGTCCGCACTGAAGGTTTTACTATTGTAATAATGTCAGAATAGCCAGTGTAGAAATAACCGGTCATTAACCTTTTATGCATTAAAATTGAACTGTTTCTAAGACAAATATTACTCTTCATAATCTTTGCACCGTCCAGGCCTGAGTAATAAAACATTTTGGAGCACTTTTCTATAACTGAGCTCATGTTTGATGTTCAGTGTTACGAGCTAGGCGAAAATGGCCTTCCTGCTCTGGCTCAAGACAATGCTTCGGTAGTTCCCAGACAGGATTAATTATTGCAGTACCGAAATGAAAGTGTGAAATGCTAATTCATATGCATATCCCAAAAGCTCTGCTTAATGTGCATGATCAGCATAAGCATATTGGACTTTATGAGGCTTTTCAATATATTGAGCAAGTCAGATATAAGTTCTGTGATGAAAAACTTTATATCACTTTGGTTCTCAGTTACCTGCAATGTAGCCACATGCTGGTGAAAGATCACTGGGGCATATTATCAAGGGGGTTTATCTCCGCTTTTTTTACTTTAAAAGCCAAGAAAGCGGAGATAAAATTATCTACCTATTACCTAGCTGTCGCTAACACCAGTTAGCGACAGCTAGTCGGAGATAGCGACCATCTTGGGCCCCACTTTGCATGTCAGAGAAATGTATCACTAATGACATGCAAAGTGGGCGTGCCAAGATGTTAGCGACTGGAAACAGTCGCTAACATCGCTATCTCCTATTACCAACTTTTGGAGATATCTCCTAAAGCTAACACCTGCCCTGAGCAGTTCTTAGCCATGTTATACAATAGGAGGTGGATAACATGGCTAAGAGCATTAGCTCGGTAATGAATGAATATCGCGGTCTGTTTCGGGGATATTCATGCATTGCGGCCGATTTTTATCGCATTTGCGATAAACCTTGGTAATACCAAGGTTTATCTGCGATAAAAATCGCCGCAGGTCGGCGATACATTTTTGTCTCTAACCAAGCAATAGCGATAATTATCGCTATTGCTTGGTAATATGCCCCACTATTCCTTTCAGAAATTGATTAGCCAAACAGTCAACACTGTGTAATCTGCTAAAAGTAAAAGGATGTTAGCAGCCTTTATAGAGGCACTGAGTAATATTGTGGCATTAACATGGTCAGCATAGAAACATACTTATATTTTCTCCTGAAATGATATAGTAAACAGCCAACCTATGTATGCTCTCGTATGATTGATGGAGCGGTGTCTGTATAGTACACGGTATGGACCAGGCCGTCTACAGGTGCTCAACGGGGCATTTTGAGAGTTTTTCATTTTAGCGACCATTTAAGTGTTTCTCATGAAATTGAACATAACAACTTGGATAGCTTAGTTATCTGACTTGAGAAGATGCACTGCTTTGGTCAAGCTTCGGTGTTCGCAGAGGAAGATATACAAGAAAGCTGCCAGAAGGGAGCAATAGTCAATGAAAAATCTCGCATTGACTCTTGCAGTCTCTAACAATAACCAGCATTAGGCACCATTCCATATGATGATAGAGTCCATTCATAACATAACTCTAAACACATTCAATGTGCCCAAACTCGTTAATCTCTTACTAAGGTTTACAGCTAGATGATACAATGGAAATATGGTTGCATATAATTTTGCATAATGTATTACACACCAAAGTTGAAACATGTCTTATATCTGTGAGTGCAAGGCTTGAGCCCAGCCTTTAAAGCCTTTGATCACAGGGTCTCATGGGTTTGCATAGAGACTTTTACCATATCAAAGCTGGGACCTTTGAGAGGCTCCTTTGCCTATTTTGAACCAGTAGATTATTTTATTTCTGCACCTTCCTTTTGGGCTTCCCTTTCAGAGGCTTATATTTTTGTTTTGATATTCATGTGCAATAGTGTAACAGACAATTCATTTTAACCGAAATGTCTCAATTAACTTACAAGTGTGGTCTGGATAATGGAAGAGCATATGTTTCCATTAAAATAAATGACAAAGGAGCAGCGGGGGTTGTTCCTCAGGGAGGAAAATTGCACTTGCTGGAGATACTCTGATGGAGACCATCCTCTGTAATTAATTTCTCGATTCAGAGCAAATATGAAACTTTTACATCTTTGTATAAAGGACCATCTTTGGATTCAGCAGATTAACTCAGCTCTTGTAATTTATTTTGTCTCTGACTAAACTACTGAAAGCCTATTTAGTAACTCAATTTAGTGACCATGTGGACCCCTGGGCCTCCTAGATGAATTCAAGGTAAGGGAACATCCACACTGAGACAACAAATCATTAATTCTGGCAGACCTTGCTGAGCTTAGCATAATTTTTGATATTGTTGCTGTCAGTGCACTGATTATGCCGGATCTTCCAGGTTCATGTGACACTGTCGACCACGTCATTCTCCTCCTCCTGTGTTGTCTTTGGAAAAATGAGCACAAATCATTTAACTATAAATCATTTATAATTATTTTATAAAATGTTGATTAGCATGGTACTTCACAATTTGCCAGACCATACCATCCTGTTGGTCCTGGCAACCTTGGCAAGGTTTTCCCCCTGAATCTTTTCCTTCAGAACTCCTGTTAGGCTGACTTCATTTTTGCTATTACATAACAATGGAGTAATCCAAGAATAATCCGATGACCTGGGTGAATAGCGTTATGTAACAACAGTGGTCCAATCAGAGAGACCAGCAGAAAGGACAAAGCTAAATACATTAACTAATCCTACATTCATTTATCCAAAACACCCTCCTCTTGCTCTGAGGAAGGGGGTGAAATATTATTTCTATCAATCTGGGAGAGTGTATATACTAACATCAACTCTTATCACACAAAACAAAGTTAATGCAAGGATTTTTTATATGAAAACTGAGAGCATAAATGCACTATTTACACATGGTCACTCAAAAGAAACAATGAGAGAAAAAAGGGCTCAAAAAAGAGTGGCCGTGTGTGGAATTTCAACAAAGAAAGGGAAGAGGAAATGGATATTTTTACATATATCATAATTAAGGATCCTGGTTTTATGGTATTTACTTTTTTAACATTTCCAGCTGTATTTATCCATATTTATTTTTTGGCTATTTTATCTGTATTTATCCATATTTATTTTGTGTTTTGAATATAAATGAATTTGTCAAACTGTACATTTCCATATTTATTTACCTCATAGATATGCACTCATACTTTGATGTCTGTCGTGTTTTAGCTATTCAAGCTACCAAATATTACATAACAATACATCCACTGGTAAATACAAGCATTATACCACAAATGAATATTGACACATGCCGTTATTTAAAGTCATTTCATCCTGTTTTCTAATTTCCCATGCTGTTCATCTGCTCAGCTGTTGGGCTATAATGCATGAAAGACAGCATGCAGAGTCATTAAAAAGCAGCACCATTTTCAGTATTTATCCAGTTTTAAAAATAAATACAGACAGAAATGTATTGTTTTCTGTCTGTATTTATCTATAAAAATTCGTAGAATGGAAAACAGGGTACCTTAATCATAATTATTAAAGAGAAGCCTGTGCATTACATTTATTATACAACATAAACGTTATCTCATTCATACAGTGTAATTGTTTCAATCATAATCACCACTTTATGGACCAAATATCCAATCCAGGCTGTGTAAGGTGTCAAAGGAGTAGGGCTAATCTAAGACTCACCAGTGGGTCTTCATCAGGACTGAGTGACTATGTAGAAGGGGAGCAACCTAATGGAAAAAGGACAATTTGCCCTACAATATTAAAACCAATTAAAAAAATATGCTTGTTAGTATTGGCTCCTAAATAAGGTAAGTACATTCTCACCTGGAGATGTCAATCATCTATTGAGTAATAATCATATACGAAAAGAATGCCTGCCATCTCCTCATCTGCAGGGAAAATAATCAAGGTCCTCTCCTAACATGTGTGGATAAGTCTGCCAAACTAAATAAAATGTAGCTCACCTTATATATAGTGGCCTTGGAGAAAGACTCAAGTGTATGTTCATGCTGTAAAAAGAGTAGCAAATTACACTAATATTCTCTTACTGTGTTAGCCCAAAGCCACAAATTAGGTAGTATCAAAAGCAGGAAACGTGACTCACCCAATTCTCCCATTAAATCTACATGCACAGGCAGCGTAGATAGATGCCTCTTAAATGCTAAAGTTCCTCGAGTTCTGAAATGGTAAAAATACTAAGTATTAGTCCCTTGATGTGTTTAAAAATATGTAAAAGGAAAGCACGTAGCAGCCCAGCCGGGTCGCTTACCTCAGTCTCCTGCCAAGTATTACTCTGACTGAATCGGACATGGCTAAATGAGCAGCACGCAGAGGCGGCTTCTCCACTAGGGGGGAGGAGCATCGTCCCACTGCTGCTGGAGCAGTTTAAAAAGGAAAAACAAAATGATAATAATGCAACGTTATCATCATTTTATTTTTCCTACTGCATTGGCTCCGTTTGTTTCATGTGGGGTGGGGCAGGGCTGGCACTCTCTAAGTGGCAATGATGGTTTGGCTGGCAGTCTTGGCACACTTAGCATGTTCTCCACTGGGTGTATTGTACAGCCTGGGTGGAAAACATGCACAACCTCCCAGCCCCTCTCTAAGAGCCAAACCACGGCTCTCAGACCAATCAAAAGGAGAGGCAGTGACTGTCTGTATCCAAGTAAGTGCTTTTTTCTCATTCCCCCCCCTCCTCCCTGCCCCACCCAACCCCAGCACTCTCATTCAGTAGTAGCTGCCACTAGCATCACGTCCTTCAGCAGAGATAAATCAGACCTAACTTCAACGTGCAGGTAGTTCCAAGCACAAAAGTAATGTGGTCTGACGTGTATACGTCAGTACAGGAGATTGATCAGCCTCACACTAAAAGAATTGCTCTCACTCGAGCAGCATATCAAGTTCCATTGTTAAAGGAATAACTCTAAACTTTTTTACTTAACCCAGAGATTTTTCAGAAAAGAATGTGTGTGGTTTCAGCTAGAAATGAAGATGACCAAGTGTCAGCATGAATGTAGTTTGATATTGGGGCTGTCCGTGCCCTGATTATACTGTATCTTCCAGGTGCATGTAACACTGTTAACCACGTCTTTCTCCCACTAATGGGTTGCTTTTGGAAAAATTACAAATCATTTAACTATAAATCATTCATAATCATATTGAAAAATATTGATTAGCATGGTACCTCACAATTTGCCAGACCATACTATTCCTGGCATCCTTGGCCTGGTTTTCCCCGTGATTTCTTTCCTTCAGAACTCCTGTTAGGCTATCTTCGTTTTTGCTGGACTTAGGACTCAATTTACCACTGTTAATCAGCGCAAAGTACTTGTACTCTCTCCTTAAAACATGGCAAGATTGGCTTACACTCAATTGGCATATTTAAATTACCGGTAAGTCCCTAGTAAAGTAGCCCACGGCCTGTAAATTAAATGCAACTTGTGTACATGCAGCACGGAATGTGCCACCCGCTTAAATAGAACTTTAGACATGTTTCAGGCCTGCCATTGCAGCTTGTGTGTGTGCAGTTTTAAACTGCCATTTCAACCTGGTGAAATAAACCCATTGCCACAGCCAAACCTTCCTTTTAATACATATAGGTCACCCCTAGGTTAGGCCCTGGAAAGCCCATTGGGCAGGGTGCAATGTATTTAAAATGTTGGGAATAAACTTTTCAGTTTTACATGTCCTGGTAGTTAAAAACTCGTAAATTCGTTTTTCACTACTATGAGACCGAACTCTCTCTTAGGATAACATTGAAGTTACCTTATTACATTTATTAAGTGTGATTTCCAAATGGGACCTGGTGACCAGTTCATGTTTGATGTCTTTGGGATAGTAAGGAAAAATCCTAACTTATGGTGAAGTTGAATTTTAAATTACAATTCTGAAAATGCCCCTTTTATAAGATTGAAATTTTCCTGTCTTAGCCATTAGGTGGCCTACTGCTATAAAACCTTAGGGACTTCCAACAGCCTTGTAACTGGATTCTGCCATCTGTAAGTCTACCCTGCTAAGTGGTGCCACCCCAGGTCTGTACCCTTGGAAGTTGGCTTGAGGTGCTCTGCCAACCTCAGTTGACTGGGGGTGAGTGTCTGATTTGCTCAAACTCTCCGTTCATTATCCCCTTTGGTATCGCTTTGTTCGCCCTAAGTTGGCAGGGTATGCCCAGACGTGGGTCTCTTACTCACTTTGCCACTGGATTCAATCTAGCCTGGCTGATGATGGCTGATTAGCCAGAAACCGGTCCCAGGATGCTTGTTTCGGGTCCAGGGAAGTCATAGCTTGGCAGTTCGGCTGGACTGTTCCCATGAGGCACAGGGTCCGACTGATTTGCATATGGCCATGTCTGAACTGGTGTGGTGGAGTGAGCTAAAGAATGATGATGGGTTAAACCCAGATCAGTTCACTGGGGGTGAGTGTTTGATTTGCTCAAATGCTCCGTACATCATCCCCTTTGGTATCACTTTGTTCGCCTTAAGTTGGCAGGGTATGCCCAGACGTGGATCCCTTGCTCACTTTGCCACTGGATTCAAGCTAGCCTGGCTGATGATGGCTGATTAGCTAGAAACCTGTCACAGGATGCTTGTTTCCGGTCCAGGGAAGACATGGCTTAGCAGTTTGGGCTGAACTGTTCCCATGAGGCACAGGGTCAGACTGAGTTGCGTATGGCCATGTCTGCACTGGGGTGGTGGAGTGAGCTAAAGAATGATGATGGATTAACCCTAAATCAGTTGACTGGGGGTGAGTGTTTGATTTGCTCAAACGCTCCGGCCATCATCCCTTTTGGTATCGCCAACCTCTATGGATTCAGCAAAACCAACTCAACTCCACTGCAGCATGGGCAAAGTGGAGCTGAACCAATGCATCGACGCTGAGACGTGGATTGAGCCATTGCATTGACCCGCATTGCAGCCCATCAGAACCTGTCGCTGCATGACACATCCTCAGCGCATGCCCTCTCATCCCTCATTGACGGCAACCTCGATGACAACACTTTATTGCAGCCTCACAGCTCCCCGGAACCGACACATCACCTTGGCTGCTTGAGGCATCTTCGACACGGATCTTCCCAATGATCTGAAAACCAGGATTTAATGTGCTTTGTTCAGCCGGCCTAAGTGGGTCCCTGTAGCCGGCCCACACTCCATTGCGGTCAAACTGAACTTGTGACTTCGTCCCTGTCTGGCATGACCAGATATCCACAGTAGCTGCTTTTTCGTGCTATTTTCAGTAAAATATTTTAAATTGCATATCTCCGGTTCTACTGATTGAAGTTTTGTAATTTTGGTCTTGTTTTATTTATTAAATGACACTCTATTGTTCTAACGTAGTGTGGAATTCTTTTTGGGTGGGGGTTTCATTTTATTACAGTTTGAATTCTTGTACAAATACTTTACACATTGCCTCAAATTTAGGCTTGACTGCTCAGTGGCAAGCTAACAGAGGGTTGAGCACAAGTTCATGTAGGGTTGGCTTATACCTCACCCTGACGAGCATTGTGGTTGCTGCTTGACCAGGGTTTACGCCCCAGTCAACCAACAGCCCAATTTCTTCCATTTCCCAAAACGGAGGTCCTTGTAGAAGGCATAAAAATTGGTGTTACAGAAGGATCCAAAAATCATTGTATAGGAATAGTGAATGTTTGTTCTGTCTGTTCCAAAGTTTGCACATTTTAACAGATGCCCTCACTCATAAGATATGCCACAACCGTCTTTGAACTTAGGGGATCCCTTTCCCCTGAATGTGTCTAATAGGGACACATATCCAAGTGCAGATATGCTTCTTGGCAATACTATGAAGGTCTTATAGCAAAGTGAAGTGTGTAGCATAAATAAGGCCTCATTCCATGAATGGGGAGGTCACAGACGAACACTATCAAACAGATTGAGGTCCCACTAACATCATTTGTGAGGTACACCTCCTGACCTAGTTTAGAGGGCTGGTTCTTTCGTTCTCAGACTGATAAAGCCCTTGTATGGCCCTTCCTACAACCCCTTCAAAAGGCATACATACCTGAAGTACACACTGACAGATCAGTAGGTTAACCCTCCACACTATGACAAAAAGGTGTATGCTGTACCATGCAGGCATACACAGTGAGTGTGTATGTCTGCTCTGTTGACTGGATGTTTTGTAAAAGGGTTTAACAATGCTGGTGTGAAAATGGGGGAAGTCAACGTGCACACATCAGTACCAAGCACACCATTAGAAATCAAGCCCAGGTCTCCATTTTGTCATTGATTATATATATAGAAGAACACTATTCTACGTGCTTTACAAACGGTCATCGTAACAATTAAGTACAGAAATTGCTAATTATTTGTGTTTTTGTGACTAATATAGCACAAATATGGCTACAAAGCAATGGTGTAGTTTAAATTGTGGTGTCTTACTGTGCAGAAGGGGTGCTGGTGGAGGGGACACATGGACACAGCATAAAGGCAGCAATTCCCAATTGTGCAGAGATGAGAGTTGGAACACTTCAGGGACAAACTGGCAACTAATTAATTACCCCAGTTCTTTGATTTCTATATTAATATTCATGTTTCATACAGACATTATATTACTCACATGCACCACCTGCCTATTTGGTGTACTAACAATAAATTATGAATTTGGTTTCTGTTCTCCCCAAGTTATGTGAATATCTGTTTTTGAATGCATCAGTGCAAAAAATGCCACATTTGAAGCGGGACAAGCTTGGACCAGGTGCCGAAATACACACTTTTTCTTTCTGTCTTGATATACGTTGACTGATACACTCCCGCTGTTTGGCCTCCCTAAAATGTACTTAATTGTGTCATGTTTCTCTGTTGTATTAGAGCTGTCTCTCTCCAAGATTTTAGCCCCTTGTTAGGTCAAAGTCCCTACTAACAACTTCTTGGGGACATTCAGAAAGCTACCCTGGGAAAACATTCTGCTTATTGCTTACAATTGGCTTTGTGGTTTGGAACTTAAAGGTGCTTTTTTTCTATTTGCTGGCTCTATTTGTTTTAGGCTGTCAAGCTTGATTTCGTCCCTTCCTGCCCAACCCTATTTACTGCATTCTTCCACCAGTACTAGACTTTTGTAAACAGGTCTTTAAATCTTGTTCTTATCTTGTCACATTTGCTTTGCATTCAAAGACAGAGGTCAAATGTCAGCCTATGTCTTCCAGGGTACTGAGTGTTTACTTTTCTTTCTCTGACTTCAAAGTGAGAGGATTTATGTGACAATCATGCTGGCCACAGGGGGAGTGCTTGAGGAAGGCTGTACATGTTATTTTTTTTTCTAGCGCACAACAAAATGTAAAGGTCTGTTAATGAATTGTGTAGATATTTCTGGCTATATCAGAATTTCGAAAAACACAACTAAAGCACATTTTCTGGTAATATTTTAACAAGGGCGAAACAAATCAATATGCTAGGTAAAGATATTTCCACGTATTATTTGTGCGCTGTATACCTTTAGCAGTAAAACTGTATGTCTGTGCAAATGTAACGGTTATTTCAATTGAGGATGTGTTGTCAGTAATGGCAGTGTGCTATCAAACCAAGCATATTCCACTCTATGCCATTCCACTCCACACTTCATCAGTGCACTCTACTCTGCACCACTCCACTTTATGCCTCTTTACCATACACCTCTCTACTCTACACTACTCTATGCCAATGCATTCTACCCCACCCTACAATACTATGCACCACTTCACTCTATGCCCCTTC
Organism: Lissotriton helveticus; assembly: GCF_964261635.1. Classification (NCBI taxonomy): domain Eukaryota; kingdom Metazoa; phylum Chordata; class Amphibia; order Caudata; family Salamandridae; genus Lissotriton; species Lissotriton helveticus. The sequence continues at coordinate 1,232,136,042 of NC_136057.1, read as the reverse complement.
ACTGTACACCACTCCACACCATGATACTCTACTCTACAATGCTGCACTCTATGCCACTGCACTCTATGCCAATGTACTCTCTACCAATCTAATCTACTCTGCACTATACTCTATATCACTGTACTCTACCGTGCAAAACTCACGTCTACTATGAAAAAGTATTCTCTAACCTACTGCACTCAGTTCCATTGCACTCAGCACCACTCTACTCAGCGCCACTCCACTCAGCGCCACTCCACTCAGTGCCACTCCACTCTACGCCACTGCACTCTACTCTGGGACACTGCACTTTACTCTGGACAACTGCACTCCAGACCACTTTACTCAAAATCAATGCACCCTATGCCAATCTACTCTGCACCACTGCGCTCTACCCCACTATACTCTACAACACTTTAAGCCACTGCACTTTATGCCATTGTACTCTATGTGACTGCACCCTATACCATTCTATTCTACTCTGCACCACTCTAAGCCACTCTACCAGTGGCGACTTCTGGCAATCGTTAGTGGTGAGGCAGGGGGGGGAGGGGAATGCAAACAAAATGGAACATCGTTTTAAAAAAAAAATGCACTTACCTGCAGCTCCGACGGACTCCACCTAGCTCATCTCTGATGATCGTCGACTACAGCTGCACACTGCACAGGCTCCCAGATGCCAATAGTATTTTCCAGCATGAGGAATTTGCTGGGATTGGTCTGAGTGGCCTGGTTTGCTGCACTGACAGTAACTGGGAGTCTGGGGTGTGTCTCCAACCCAGCTGTGCAACACAGCCGGGTTGGAGATACCCAAGTGTGTATAACGGTTTGGCCGGCCTTAGACGGCCAGCCAAACCGTGATGTGCACTTAAAAGTGCCCACCATCACTTCCCCTGCCTTGCCTGTCACAGGGGATTGCCTGGCCCCATCCTGCTGAAGACTGGCGTTGGCGGTGATCATGCTGCCAAAAATAAAATGTTAGTAAAATGGTTTTATTATCATTTTATTTTTCATTTTTAACATGAGGCGGCACTCCTCTGCCATTATGGAGGAGCTACCTCTGCACTCTACTGTATGCAACTGTACTTTACCATGGACCACTACATTCTACTGTGAAACTATCTACTCTACACAACTACACTCAGCACTGCTCCACTCAGCGCCACTGCACTCAGCGCCACTCCACTCTACTATGCTTCACTGAACTATATACCAATGCACTGTACAGCACTTCACTCAAAATCAATGCCAGTCTACACTGCACCACCTCACTATATGCCACTAAACTCTGCTCTTCAACACTTTATGCTACTGCACTCAATGACATTGTACTCTGTCACTGCAGTCTGCAATACTGTACTGTACTCTGCACCACTGTACTCTACTCTGTATCACTGTACTCTACTCTGCACCACTCTACACCACTACATTCCATACCAGTGCACTCTATGCCACTCTACTATACACCACTTCATTCTATGACAGCCGACTCTGGAACTCTAAATTGTGTGCCACTGAACTGTATGCTGCACCACTCTATGCCACACTACTCTACTCTGCACCACTCTATGCCACTCTACTCTAAAACACTGCACTCTGCTCCAATGCACTAAAGAACACTTTTCTCAAAATCAATGCACTCTTTGCCAACTAGTCTGCACCGCTAGACTTCATTCCACTATACTCTACAACACTATGCAACTGCCGTCTGCATCACGACATGCTATGCCACTGCACGCTACCCCACTCTATTGTACTCTGCACCACTGTATTCTACGCAACTGCTCTCTGCGCCATTCTGCTCTGCGTCACTCTACTCTGCGTCTCTCTACTCTGTGTCACTGCATTCTACAACACTCTACTTTGCAAGACTGAGCTCTCCACTACTGAACTCAACACCACTGTACTCTGCACAACTGCAGTCTAAGGCTCTGCGCTATGCCACTCTACAGCTTTGTGCTCTAGGTAACTGTTCTCTGTGCCACTCTAGTCTACTCTGCACCACTGTAATCTTTTCCACTGCTCTCTGCCCCACTCAACTCTGTGCCCCTGTACTCTGCAAGACTGCACTCTCCGTCACTGAACTTAACGCCACTCTACATCACTGTACACTACGTCACTCTGCACTATTGCGCTCTATGTCACTGTACTCGATGCCACTCTATTCACCCCCTTTTGTACCAACTCTCTTCTATTCTGCATCATTGCATCACTGTACTCTGTCACTGCTCCCTGCACCACACTACTCTGCACCACTGCACTCTGCGCTGCAGCTCTTAACTGTATGCCACTCTACTGCACTCTACCCCAAGGAACTCTACACCTCTACACTCTGCATCAGTCCACGCCACTCCAATCTTTTCTGCACCGCTTCACTCGACACCACTTCTCTCTACACCACTCTCCTCAACATCACTGCACTCTATGCCAATCTCCTCAACACCTCTGCGCTCTACCCTGCACCACTCCACTCTATCCTGAACCGATCTATGTAGGAGAGTAGGGTCTGTTTTCCTATGGTCACCCCATTTTTTGCTTTTTGCTTCACCGGTTTTCGACTTAATTTGGCTGTGGGCCTGCTAATCAGACCCACAGCCCTGCTGTTCTCTCTCTAAATTCACACCATGTACTTTAGGTACATCACCAATTGGGATTTGGGTCACTCTTATGAGTCCCTGTACAGTGTACTATAGGTACCCAGGGCATAGGTGCACCCAAGGCCTACCAGGGGCTGCAGCATATCTTTTGCCACCCCTGGCTGGCCATCCAAACTGACACAACTGGCTGATCACTCAGCTGGGGCAATGTCATGTAATCATCCCAGCTGTCCAGCCCTCCCCGACCCCTACTTAATGGCGGCCACTGCGGGGACAGGCGAGCAAGACCACTGACTCATTGTCAGTGAAATTGCTCTCCCACCCTCGCAGCTCCACCATTAAGTGAGGTGCCCCTGCCCCTGCCCCTGCACTCTTGAGTGTTGGTGATCGAGGCCCTCCTCCACCCGCAGGTTTCCCTGCGCCTCATCCCTGGTGGTCCAGTGGACCTCTGTCTCCTTTCTTTCTTTCTGCTCCTTCACTCGTTTTTCTCCACTTTCTATCTTTTACCTTTTTGCACCTCTGCTCTTTTGCGCCTTATTTCTGCCCATTTCCCTTTCTCTCCCTCTGCTCCTTCACTCGTTTTCACTCGTTTTTTCCCCTTTCTATCTTTCACCTTTCTGCACCTCTGCTCTTTTGTGCCTTATTTCTGCCCATTTTCCCTTTCTCTCCCTCTGCTCCTTCACTCGTTTTTTTACCCTTTCTATCTTTCACCTTTCTGCTCTTTTCTGCATCTCTGCTCTTCTGTGCCTTATTTCTGCTTATTTTCCCTTTTTTCTTTATCCCTTCTTTCCTCCCTTTACCTTTCCCCGCCGCTGCTGCCCCTGCGGCCCCTCCCCCCCCAGCACGACCGGCCCAATCCAGCTCCCCTCCCCGCTCCCGCCTCCCAGCTGTCCAGCCCTCCCCGACCCCTACTTAATGGCGGCCACTGCGCGGCCGCTGCGCGGCCGCGGGCTGCGGGCACGCCGCTGGTGCACCAAAGGCCCGTCAAAGGCAAGCACGTCTGTGCCCGTCTGCGACCCGTCCGCGACCAGCACCAGGAGCCCTGGACCTCCGCCCCGCCAACGCTATGACCCAGCAGCACTCCACGCACTCAACCCAGGCTGCAACAACAACTGCAAGCTAGCATCACCAGCCGACACCCAGGGACCCTTCAGCTGTCACCGCTGCCGGCACACCTGCAGCATCGCCAAGAACACGGATCCAGCACAACCCGCCCACAAGAACACAACCGAACCGAAGACCCTGCAATGCATCCTCCTCAACGTCCGATCCCTCCACAAACACGCCACAGAAATCTGGGACCTCCTCGACAGCACAACCCCAGACGTAGCATTCTTCACCGAAACCTGGACCAACACCACCTCGGGACCGGACATCGCCATCGCCATCCCCCAAGGATACAAGATCTCCAGGAAGGACCGCCCCATCCACCCAGGAGGAGGAATCGCCATCGTCCACAAATCCAGCCTCCGCCTGAGCACACTCCCTGACGAGTCCACAGAACTGATGGAACACCTTCACTTCAAGATACTGGCCAGCCCCACCGCAGCCCTCCTAGGAACCCTCATCTACCGACCCCCTGGACCCCGCAGACCCTTCGCCAACTCCATCACGGACATTATCTCCCCGCAGGCCATCGCATCTACCAACTACACCCTGCTGGGAGACCTCAACTTCCACCTCGACAATCAACTGGACCCCAACACCACATCCCTCCTGGACAACCTTCACAACATTGGACTCCGCCAGATCGTGACCGAGCCCACGCACTCAGCAGGACACACCCTCGACCCCCTCTTCACTACAGAAAACTCCATCACCTTCAGCCACACCACCGAACTCCCATGGACCGACCATCGTTGCGTCCACTTCACCTTCAGAACACCCACCATCCACAGACACCAGCACCTGCTTCCACAAAGAAACTGGACCAAAATCACCGATGACCAGCTCACCTCCTCACTCAACAACTCCACCCCAACCATCGCGGAAAACGACGACCCCAACACCGCAGGCCGAACCCTGCATAGATGGATCTCGGACAGCACCAACACCATAGCCCCCCTCAAGAAAAACAAGAATACCCGTGCCAAGAAAGCCAGATGGTTTACCACCGAACTTCGAGAGTCCAGGCGCACATGCCGCCGCCTCGAAAAGGCCTGGAGAAACACCAAATCCACAGAAGCCCACAACAACTTCAGAGCCGCCACCAACGCCCACCATCAACTCATCAGAGAAACGAGGAAAAAAGCGATTGAAGACAGAATCTCCACCCACGCACACAACAGCAAGGAACTCTTCAGCATCATCAAGGAGTTCGCCCAACCCACCAGCGAGTCTACTGATATCCCTCCCTCACAAGACCTCTGCGACAAACTCAGCATCTTTTTCCACCACAAAATCAAGAGCATCTACGACAACTTCGACGAAGACAACCAACACACTGAACCCTCACCAACCACCCCCGACACCCGGAAACCAGCGATTGATGACTGGACAGCCCTCACCACCGAAGACACACTGAAGACAATGAAGTCAATCCACTCAGGGGCCCCCACGGACCCCTGCCCCCACCACATCTTCAACAGAGCCTCCAACACCATCGCACCCATGCTCCGCCAAACCATCAACCGCTCCCTGGCGACCGCCTCATTCCCCGACGACTGGAAACACGCCGAGGTCAACCCCCTCCTAAAGAAACCCTCAGCGGACCCCACCGACCTCAAAAACTACAGACCCATCTCCCTGCTCCCGTTCCCAGCGAAAGTCATCGAGAAAGCCATCAACAGCCAACTCGCCACATTCATTGAAGAACACAACATCCTCGACTCCTCCCAATCCGGCTTCAGAAAAAACCACAGTACGGAAACCGCCCTCCTCGCCGCAACAGACGACATCCGCACCTTACTGGACAAAGGAGAAACAGTAGCCCTCATCCTCCTCGACCTATCAGCGGCGTTCGACACAGTCTCCCACCGCACCCTAATACGCAGACTCTACGATGCAGGAATCCAGGACAAGGCCCTCGACTGGATCTGCTCCTTCCTTTCCAGCAGGACGCAGCGGGTCAGACTCCCCCCTTTCCTCTCGGACCCCACACCTATCACCTGCGGAGTCCCCCAGGGCTCCTCCCTCAGCCCGACGCTCTTCAACGTCTACATGGCTCCACTTGCCCCCATCGTCAGAACCTACGGACTCAACATCGTGTCATATGCAGACGACACTCAGCTCATCCTCTCCCTATCCAACGAGCCCAACACCGCCAGACGCAACTTTCGAGAAGGCATGGAAGCCGTTGCCAAATGGATGAAAAACAGCTGCCTACAACTAAACACCAACAAAACAGAAGTACTCATCATGGGCCCAAACCCCGACGCCTGGAGCGACACCTGGTGGCCCACCGCCCTCGGAAACCCGCCAACCCCCACAGACCACGCACGCAACCTGGGAATCATCCTGGACTCCGAGCTCAAAATGGACCGCCAGATCAACTCTGTCTCATCTTCCTGCTTCCACACCCTCCGCCTCCTTCGTAAGACCTTCAAATGGATCCCCCTCGAACACCGAAAGACAGTCACTCACGCCCTGGTCACCAGCAGACTCGACTACGGCAACGCACTCTACGCCGGAATAAACAAAAACCTCATCCGCAAGCTACAGAACATCCAGAACGCCGCCGCAAGACTGGTCCTCAACCTGCCAAAACACTGCCACATCTCCCAGCACCTGCGCACACTCCACTGGCTCCCCGTCGAGGCGAGAATCACCTTTAAGATGCTCACCCACGCACACAAGGCCCTCCATGGCACCGGACCAGCATACCTGAACAGCCGACTCAAATTCCACGCACCCCAAAGGACCCTACGATCAGCCCAGCTTTCCTACGCTGTGGTCCCCCGCACCAGAAAGACCAGATCGGGAGGCCGCTCCTTCTCCTTCCTCGCGGCCAAGGCATGGAACGCCCTTCCGCTCCACCTCAGACAGACAACATCGCTCCCCATCTTCGCAAGAAACCTCAAAACTTGGCTCTTCGACAGACCCCCTCCTTGATGGAATGGAACCTGCACCCCCCCAACTCCCCCCCCCACCCCTAGCGCCTTGAGACCCTTACGGGTGAGTAGTCGCGCTTTAACAAACTCCTGATTGATTGATTGAGATATAGTATTCCTATGTCTAACCTTATATCTAGACACATGTGCACCTATAAGTCACTCCTATGGCAGGCCTTAACAATCCTGAAGGCAGAGTGCTTGGTTTTATGTGAGATTGTGCTCTATCATGAGCTGAGCCTGTCTGCAGCTTTCGGAACCATGTCCTTATAGCTGTTCTAGGATAATGCCATACCATATACTCTTAAGTGCATTATGAACCTCACGGTTAAATGCTATCTTTGGTTTGGCTTTATCAAAACATGTCGTGTAAGGTGTCATACGCTTTGGAATACTACCCCCTCGCCAGTTCTGGCGACGGGGGTAGCATTCCACCCTTCTAGAGGGAGAAGACATGTTACTTCCATTGATCCCGGTTAAAGTTACCCAGAGCCTCAGCATCACAAAATGGATGCTGCTGCCACAGACACAAGTCTGACCTCCTGCTGCTGGGAGTCCTTCCAGCGAGGAAGGCTTGGACAATAGGTTTCCTGTCACAGGGAGGTGCTAGCACCACCCCAGACAGGCTATAGTGTATTGGGGCAGGGAGGGCTGAATGAAATGAGACACTGCCTGGGGCACATAAGGTGTCCCATGCATAGTCCAGTTCAAACAGGTGCTGGGGCACTCCAGCCCCAGCTCTGGTGCGAAACTGTACAAAGGGAAAGGGGTGTAACCACCCCCTTCCTGGGTCCCACCCATAGGAGGGACCTAGCAGGTAATCCAGCCCCTAGATTTGGTATATAGGTAGGAGTTGAGTCCCAGGACTTTAGATTTTATCCTGACTGAAACTCTGATACGAAACTCTGGACCTTCGACATCCTACTCGACGTAGAAGACTGATGAATCTCCCTTGTGGTCAAGGAGTGATCACCCTGTGCAAGCAGGCACCATAAAGCGCTCAACAGTTTGCTTTGTCGTTGCTCCCGCCAGAGCCCGAACACAGAGCCTGACAAGACCCAGATTTCCAGACTTCCTTCAGCCCGATCCACAGCAAAGCTGAGACCCGTGGACGTGACGGGAGATGTCTTGGAAAGCCAGCGAATTGCTTTCCATGCAACTTCTGAGGCACCCTTGAAGTTGTGCATTGGGGAGTGAGAAGCCCCAGCCCCGAGCACCAACTGCACTGAAGATCAGCCCACCACATACCACATGCGTGGGGCCCTTCTGCATTTTCCTGCTTGACGCATCTGTCCGGTCCCTTGCCCGTTGGCTAGTGGCCTCTGTGACGACACAACCCGACATCTAAACTGCTGGTCTGGTTGCTCCAGACTGGCCCTTGCTTCCCTGCGAAGGAGAAGCCCCTCAGTCCTTCCTGGCATGAGTAAGAAGCCCTCTTTGAATCCTGCGTGGGTTGCCTTTGCAAAAGGCTTGTTGACTCCAATCCGGAAGCCAACACCGCCGACAGCGAGAGCCTTTGTGGGCAGTCCGTGCTCAGCTCCTGGTTGTCTTCGACACCTCCTGGTTCACGTGGCAGCAGAGACAAGCTTCATGACATCGCCTGATTGCTTCCCGACATCGCCTGGTTCCTTCCTGGCTCCATCCTGGTCACTGGTTAGTGACCCAGACTCTGTCCCCTCTGCTTTCAGGTACTCCTCATCCTCGATCTGCCCTTGGATCCAACCGGACTCTTCTCTCCTGGTCGCTTGCAGCATCTTTTCTCCAAGGCTCCATAGGAATCCATGACGAAACCCGAGACACTTTGGGACCTATGCACCCGCTTCCTGTGGGTGAGGTAAAGCGAGTACTTCGGTGCTCCTGTGAAGATTGACTATCCTATTGTCCTAGTTTCAAGTGGTTAGTTCCTAATCCAGTCGGAAGACGCCTAAATCTTTAATTTTCTAACTTTACGCACACATTGACTCCTATGTGTGCACGTGTGTGCATTTAGACTCTGCACCCGCATCCCGTGAGCCTCCTGCTTCCTAACTACGGTTAGTCCAGAGTATCCCCAGCGATTCCCAAGGCACTAGGCCTTCCAGCTGTTCGTGACGTGGTTCTTATACCACTATTTTAGTATATGGTTTAGCGGGCCACCAGGGCCTATTGTGCAACTTATTGTATGTTATATTGAGTTACTTGTTATGCGCTTGTGCCTCTGCCCTCATAAAGAGTTCAGAGGATTGATTTAGAAATAAATACATATATTTTGAATATATAACCTGTGTGGTGTCCTTTCATTTGGTATTAAAGGGATTGCATATGGTAAAACAGCTGGCTTCACATGCCCTCTTGAGTTTAGCCTAAGACTGCTTTTGTCCATGCTACCCCTAGGATAGCTGGTCTATAAGGTTGACTTTACAACCATCACCATAAGGGTTGTTTGGACTGGTGCAAGGTGCTCACTAGAATAGTGAACATCATATACAAGGCCAACTTCTCACATTGGTGTGCAGCGGTTGGGATTTGAGCTTGCTGTTGTTTTACCAATTGTAATTTTTGAGATATCATTTGGAAGATCACATTTGGTACATATAGCAAGACTTAGAATACATAAGTTCTACTGAACTTAGTTGTTGTAGACCAAAGGGCCTAGCACACCCTGACTACAACTCCTAGAGAGGTTCTAGTACGAAACACATAGTGCAGGTAGGTGCACACACCACACCTCACTAGAACCATGTCTACCACAGGTGAGCCAAGTATGACTCTTCCTGTGGGGAGTGACCCTCCCAGGGCACCCTCTAGATATGAAATGCTCAACTTCCAAGAGATGAGACACTTGTGTACCTCAAGGAGATTGAAACAGGGTTCCAACCCTACCATTTCCCACCTAATAGAACTCCTAGAGAGGGCTGATGCTGAGAAGGCCTCTAGACAAGGTCCCTTGGTTCATCCAGAGAGAGGTCTTAGCCTCTACAGATGATGCATCAGACCCCACTGTCATAGGTGAATAAGGAGATGAACAAGAGGAAGAATCTGAAGAAGAAGTTTTCCAAGATAGCCAGGTCCAAGTTGGGAGACTTAGCCAGGCTAACCTAAGCCTACATGGGGCTGAGAATTGGCTAGCCCCATACAGACCTATTAGTAGACTTAACCAGTGGTATGAGAGGAGAAGGTCCCACTTAGGTGAGTCCCTCCACTCTAATGCCTCTAGGGGATCCAATACCCCTGATCAGAGCTGGATGACCTCTCCTGAAAGGAGAGAACATCAGGCTAGGATGAGGGAAGCTAATCTAAGGATTGAGAGGCAAGAACTAGAAGTTGCCCTTGCCAAAGAGAAGCTTGCCCTAGCTAGAGAGCAGAAATTGGGTGGGTCACAACCCACTGGTGGCAGCAATATCCCTAAGGATAAAGACAGGCCCCATGAGAATACTAGGCACCTGAGTAAGATAGTGCCCCCCCTACAAACTTGGGGATGACATCCACAAATGGATAACGGCTTTGGAAAGGGCCTGCAAAGTCCAGCAAGTCCCCCAGAGTCAGTGGGCAGCTATCTTGTGGCTCTCCTTTGAAGAAAAAGGCAGAGATAAGCTCCTCACAGTTAGTAATGCGGATGCTAATAACTACCCTGTCCTGAAGAGTGCTCTAATTGATGGGTTTGGCCTAACCACTGAACAGTGCAGGTTGATGTTTAGAGATACCCAGAAGACACAGACTCAGGACTGGACTGATTTTGTTGATTGTGCCACTAAGGCACTGGAAGGTTGGTTACTGGGAAGTAAAGTTAACGACTATACAGGATTGTATAATTTGATCATGAGAGAGCAAATCCTTAATAATTGTCAGAACCAGTTGTTGCACCAACACCTGATTGACTCAGATCTGACTCCCCAAGAATTGGGAAAGAAGGCAGACAAATGGGTCAGAACCAGGGTTAAGCAGAGACCCCAGAACCAAGGTGGTGATCAGAAAAAGGCAGACCAAAAAGGTGGGGTACAGAAACAAAAAGACCAGAAGTCTTCTTCAGGCCCCCAAAATACTTCTAATGAGGGGGGGGGGTCCCAAAATTCCAAGAAAAAGAAGAAAGAAGGTCCAAAGAAACCTTGGTGTAATTACTGTAAATCTGCCTCTCACTGGATTAGTGAGTGCACCAAGAAAGGTACAGCCCCACCCACTGCAGCCCCTAAGGCAACTGCACCTCCTAGTACAGTCAGCAGTGGTAGTTCCCAACCCAAGGCTATAGTGGGGTTAACCATGGGTACTGAGGTGGATTATGGCCTAGTCAGGATCCCCACTCAGGCTGTCCTGATCTGTGATGTGGACATGGCTATGTCCACCACTGTGAGTCCCAATACTGTAGGCAAGTACAGACAGACTCCTTTGATTAATGATAAAGTGGCTCAGGCCTACAGGGACACATGTGCCAGTGTCACTATGGTGACACCTAACTTTGTGGACCCTGGACAGATTGTACTGGGTGATAATTACCTGGCGACCAATGCTAGCAATGTCACTACTACACATAGTGTGGCAGTTGTTAATTTCTCCTGGGGAGGGGTAACTGGCCTCAAAAGATTTGTGGTAAGTGCAGACCTCCCAGTTGAATGTCTTTTGGGCAATGATCTTGAAAACTCAGTATGGTCAGAAGTAGAGTATAGGACTCATGCAGAGATGTTAGGCATATCAGCTCATGTCCTTGCTGTGACCAGGTCACAGGCCAAAAAGTGCCACACTGAACATGCCTTGGATCCTGAAACTATGGACCAAGTGCCATCCAAGAGAAAGAGCAGTAGGGTTAAGGCAGTGCCTTCCCCCCTACCTACAAGTGAGGATCAGCCTTCTCAGGAAGCTGATTCTGAGACTCCTGAAGGAACTGTCGTGGAAGAGCTTGAACCTGAACAGGTTGAGTTTCTTGGGACAGGGAGACCTTCAAGGGCAGACTTGAGGCAGGCTCAGTTAGACTGCCCCTCTCTTGAACCCCTAAGACAGCAAGCTGCTTCTGAGGCTGCAGGGAATGCTACAGGTACCCATAAAGTTTACTGGGATGAAGGACTCCTTTATTCTGAGGGTAGACCCCAAGCCTGGTGCTTCCAGGAGGTTGGTCATACCTCAGACCTTCAGGGGTTTCCTTCTTACCTTAGCCCATGATATTGCCTTAGCAGGACATCTAGGCATGAACAAGACTTGGGACAGGCTTGTCCCTCACTTTCACTGGCCCCATATGTCAGAAGATACTAAGGAGTTTTGTCGCTCCTGTGTGACCTGCCAAGCCAGTGGCAAATCAGGTGGCACAACAAAGGCCCCCCTCATACCACTACCTGTGGTGGGGGTACCCTTTGAAAGAGTTGGGATTGACATTGTTGGACCAATGGATCCCCAAACAGCCTCTGAGCACAGATTTATACTGGTGGTAGTGGATCATGCCACCAGGTATCCAGAAGCTATTCCCCTAAGGACCACAACAGCACCTGTTGTGGCAAGAGCCCTCTTGGGAGTTTTCTCAAGAGTGGGCTTTCCAAAGGAGGTTGTCTCAGACAGAGGTGCAAACTTCATGTCTGGGTACTTGACTGCTATGTGGAAGGAGTGTGGTGTTAATTACAAATTCACTACACCCTACCATCCACAGTACAATGGGCTTGTTGAAAGATTTAACAAGACCCTCAACGGTATGATCAAGGGTTTACCTGAAAAGCTTAGGTGAAGATGGGATATCCTTCTACCCTGCCTTCTGTTTGCTTACAGAGAGGTCCCACAAAAGGGAGTTGGCTACAGCCCTTTTGAGCTTTTGTTTGGGCATCCTGTAAGGGGACCCCTATGTCTGGTGAAGGAGGATGGGAGTTACCTCTCAAAAAGCCTAAACAAGACATAGTGGACTATGTACTTGGTCTCCGCTCCAGGATGGCTGAGTATATGAAGAAGGCTTCTAAAAACCTTGAGGCTAGCCAAGGACTTCAAAAAGCTTGGCATGACCAAAAGGCTGTGCTTACTGAGTACCAGCCAGGACAGAAGGTGTGGGTGTTGGAGCCAGTGGCCCCAGCAGCACTCCAGGACAAATGATCTGGACCCCACACCATTGTTGAGAAAAAGGGAGAGGCCACCTACTTGGTGTACCTTGGAACCCCTAGGAGCCCCCACAGGGTGCTCCATGTCAACAGACTCAAAGCATATGTTGACAGGGCAGACATGGGCTTGCTCATGGCTACAGATGAGGGACAGGAGGAAGAGAGTGACCCTCTCCCAGACCTGTTGACTCAGAACCCTGATGATGGTTCAGTTGATGGTGTGGCCTTAGCTGGCAGCCTCACTGACCAGCAGCAACCGGACTGCAGACAAGTTCTACAGTCTTTAAGACATATGTTTTCATTGACACCTAGTCAGACTAACTGGTGCACCCATGAGGTGGACACTGGTGACAGTCTGTCTGTGAAGAGTAAGATCTACAGGCAACCTGACCATGTCAGGGACTGTATAAAGACTGAGGCACGGAAAATGCTTGAGTTGGGAGTAATTGAGCCATCAGAGAGCCCCAGGGCCAGCCCAGTAGTCCTTGTACCAAAACCTCACACCCAAGATGGTAAGAGAGAGATGAGGTTCTGTGTGGACTATAGAGGTCTCAATGCTGTCACTAGGACAGATGCTCACCCAATTCCAAGAATTGTCAAATCAGGATAGCTGAGGATGCCAAGGCCAAAACTGCTTTCTCAACCCCCAGGAGGTCATTATCAATTTGTGGTAATGCCCTTTGGCTTGAAGAATGCACCTGCCACTTTCCAAAGGTTGGTGAACCAAGTCCTCACTGGGTTGGATGACTGTTGTGCAGCTTATCTTGATGATATTACTGTCTTCAGCTCCACTTGGGAGGATCACCTGATCCACCAGAAGAAGGTTTTAGAGGCCCTGCAGAAGGCAGGCCTAACTTTCAAGGCCACAAAGTGCCAGGTAGGGCAGAGTAAGGTTGTGTACCTGGGGCACCTTGTAGGTGGAGGTCAGGTTCAACCACTGGAGAGTAAGATCCAGACCATCAAGGACTGGGCTCCTCCAACTACCCAGACACAGGTCAGAGCTTTCTTGGGCCTGTCTGGTTACTACAGAAAGTTTGTTAAGAACTATGGGTCCATTGTGACACCACTTAATGACTTGACTTCAAAGAAGATGCCAAAAAAGGTTCAGTGGACAGTAAGCTGTCAAAGGGCATTTGATGACCTGAAGAAGGCCATGTGCTCTGCACCTATCTTATAGAGTCATGACTACTCCAAAGAGTTTATTGTCCAAACAGATGCTTCTGAGCTTGGGGGTGGGAGCTGTGCTTTCACAACTTAATGTAGATGGTCAAGACCAGCCTATCGCTTTTATTAGCAGAAGGCTGAACTCTAGAGGGAAACGTTGGGCAACTATTGAGAGGGAGGCCTTTGCTGTGGTTTGGGCCCTGAAAAAGTTGAGACCATACTTGCTTGGCACACACTTCAAAATTCAGACAGACCATAAGCCCATCTTGTGACTAAATCAGATGAAGGGTGAGAATCCCAAACTGCTCAGGTGGTCCATTTCCCTACAGGGGATGGACTTTACAGTGGAGCACAGACCAAGGACTGACCATGGCAATGCAGATGGTCCCTCCAGGTACTTCCACTTAGAACATGAAGACACAACTGGTCAAGGTTAGTCTAATGTCCCTGCGTTTGGGGGGGTTATGTAGGAGAGTAGGGTCTGCTTGACTATGGTCACCCCATTTTTTGCTTTTTGCTTCACTGGTTTTCGACTTAATGTGGCTGTGGACCTGCTAATCAGACCCACAGCCCTGCTGTTCTCTCTCTAAATTCACACCATGTACTTTAGGTACATCACCAATTCGGATTTGGGTCACTCTTATGAGTCCCTGTACAGTGTACTATAGGTACCAAGGGCATAGGTGCACCCAAGGCCTACCAGGGGCTGCAGCCTATCTTTTGCCACCCCTGGCTGGCCATCCAAACTGACACAACTGGCTGATTACTCAGCTGGGGCAAGGTTGTGTAATCACCCCTTGCTTAGATATAGTAGTCCTATGTCTAACCTTAAATCTAGACACATATGCACCTATAAGTCACTCCTATGGCAGGCCTTAACAATCCTGAAGGCAGAGTGCTTGGTTTTATGTGAGATTGTGCTCTAGCATGAGCTGAGCCTGTCTGCAGCTTTCGGAACCATGTCCTTATAGCTGTTCTAGGATAATACCATACCATATACTCTTAAGTGCATTATGAACCTCGCGGTTAAATGCTATCTTTGGTTTGGCTTTATCAAAACATGTCGTGTAAGGTGTCATACACTTTGGAATACTACCCCCTTGCCAGTTCTGGCGACGGGGGTAGCATTCCACCCTTCTAGAGGGAGAACACATGTTACTTCCATTAATCCCGGTTAAAGTTAACCAGAGCCTCAGCATCACAAAATAGAAGCTGCTGCCACAGACACAAGTCTGACCTCCTGCTGCTGGGAGTCCTTCCAGCGAGGGAGGCTTGGACAATAGGTTTCCTGTCACAGGGAGGTGCTAGCACAACCCCTGACAGGCTATAGTGTATTGGGGCAGGGAGGGCTGAATGAAATGAGACACTGCCTGGGGCACACAGGGTGTCCCATGCATAGTCCAGTTCAAACCGGTTCTGGGGCACTCCAGCCCCAGCTCTGGCGCGAAACTGTACAAAGGGAAAGGGGTGTAACTACCCCCTTCCTGGGTCCCACCCTTAGGAGGGACCTAGCAGGTAATCTAGCCCCTAGATTTGGTACATAGGTAGGAGTTGAGTCCCAGAACTTTAGATTTTATCCTGACTGAAACTCTGATACGAAACTCTGGACCTTCGACATCCTACTCAACGTAGAAGACTGATGAATCTCCCTTGTGGTCAAGGAGTGACCACCCTGTGCAAGCAGGCACCATAAAGTGCTCAACGGTTTGCTTTGTCGTTGCTCCCGCTGGAGCCCGAACACAGAGCCTGACAAGACCCAGACTTCCAGACTTCCTTCAGCCCTATCCACAGTCATTGCAAAGCTGAGACCCGTGGACATGATGCGAGACTTGGGACCGGCCATCTTGGCAAGCCAGCGAATTGCTTTCCATGCAACTTCTGAGGCACCCTCGAAGTTGTGCATTGGGGATTGAGAAGCCCCAGCCCCGAGCACCAACTGCACCGAAGATCAGCCCTCCGCACTCCACGAGTTCTGCGTGGGGCCCTTCTGCATTTTCCTGCTCGACGCGTCTGTCCGGTCACTTGCCTGTTGGCTAGTGGCCTCTGTGACGACAAAACCCGACATCTACACTGCTGGTCTGGTTGCTCAAGACTGGCCCTTGCTTCCCTGCGAAGGAGAAGCCCCTCAGTGCTTGCTGGCCTGAGTAAGAAGCCCTCTTTGAATCCTGCGTGGGTTGCCTTTGCCAAGGCTTGTTGACTCCAATCCGGAAGCCGACACCGCCGACAGTGAGAGCCTTTGGGGGACAGTCCGTGTCCAGCTCCTGGTCATCGTCGACACCTCCTGGTCCACGTGGCAGCAGAGACAAGCTTCACGACATCTCCTGATTGCTTCCCGACATCACCTCGTTCCTTCCTGGCTCCATCCTGGTCACTGGCTATTGACCCAGACTCTGTCCCCTCTGCTTTCAGGTACTCCTCATCCTTGATCCGCCCTTGGATCCAACCGGACTCTTCTCTCCTGGTCGCCTGTAGCATCTTTTCTCCAAGGCTCCTTAGGAATCCATGACCAAACCCGACACACTTTGGGACCTATGCACCCGCTTCCTGTGGGTGAGGTAACGCGAGTACTTCGGTGCTCCTGTGAAGATTGACTATCCTAGTGTCCTAGTTTCAAGTGGTTAGTTCCTAGTCTAGTCGGAAGACTCCTAAATCTTTAACTTTCTATCTTTACGCACCCATTGACTCCTATGTGTGCACCCGTGTGCATTTAGACTCTGCACCCGCATCCCCTGGGCCTCCTGCTTCCTAACTACTGTTAGTCCTGTGTAGCCCCAGTGATTCCCAAGGCCCTAGGTCTTCCAACTGTTTGTGACGTGGTTCTTATACCGCTATTTTAGTATATGGTTTAGCGGGCCACCAGGGCCTATCCATATTGTGCAACTTATTGTATGTTACATTGAGTTACTTGTTATGCGCTTGTGCCTCCGCCCTCATAAAGAGTTCAGAGGATTGATTTAGAAATAAATACATATATTTTGAATATATAACCTGTGTGGTGTCCTTTCATTTGGTATTAAAGGGATTGCATATGGTAAAACAGCTGGCTTCACATGCCCTCTTGAGTTTAGCCTAAGACTGCTTTTGTCCATGCTACCACTAGGATAGCTGGTCTCTAAGGTTGACTTTACAACCATCACCATAAGGGTTGTTTGGACTGGTGGAAGGTGCTCACTAGAATAGTGAACATCATATACCAGGCCAACTTCTCACAATCTACTCTATAAAATTGCACTCTATGCTATTCTACGTCACTCCACTCCACGTCAATGCACTCTACACTACTTCACTCAATACCAATGAGCTCTATGCCACAGCACTGTATGCCAATTAACTCTGCACCACTGTACTTTGAGTGTACTTTGCACACTACACGATACTCCACTCTATGATGCACTACTCCATTAAGAACTACTCCACTCTACTCCACTCTATTTGACTCTATGCCACTCCACTCTACAACACTCTACTCCACTCTATGAAACTCTACTCTACTCTTTGCCAGCCCACTCTACAACGCTCCACTCCTCTCTATGCCACTGTACAATACTACTCCACTCTACGACACTACGCAACTCTCTCCATGCTACTCCACTCTAGTCTATGACATACTTCTCCACTACATGCCAGTCCATTCTATGACAGTCTTTGCCACTCCCTTCTACACCACTCGACTCTACAACCTTCCACTCCACTCTGTACCATTCCACTCTCCTACGCTTTTTCACTTTATGCCACTGCAATCTATGACAAATTATTCCGCTCTGCACCATTCCTTTTTGCTCTACACCACTCCACGACACTCACTGACACTCGACTCAACTCTATGCCACTCAACTGTACTTTACTCTAGGCCTGTCCACTCTATGACACTCTACTCCCTCCATGACACTCCACAACACTCATTGCCACCCCATGGCACTCTATTTCACTCTGCACGTATATTGTTTGCAAAGGCAATCCATTTTATACACTATGAAGATGTACCGCCTACTTTAAAAAATAAGAGGCTAGATATAGTCTCTAGATTTTGATGTCACTTTCTAAAAGAGACTCGTGTTTCGAGCCCTGTTATATGCATAGAGTAGAGGGTCCAGCGCAACCGCTCTCCTCATGAAAAATTAAGTCCAAAATGGGTGTTTCTAAAATAAGAACAACGTCAGCATATTGATGACGAAGGTTTGATTAACACATAAGGGAAGTGCTTTAACAAGCCATGTTGACAAGACTTAACTTGATTCTATCTGAAAAGCCCCTTTGGAGTGAAAGAGAAAATGGAGCCCACAGCGCGTATGCCATACAATGAGCGGTGCTCCAGTGACACAGTCTGTTGTCAAGTGTCTCATCACATAAACCTTTATGAGAGCAGGTACACGGCTTTGACAATGAAAAGTCTCAGAGTGGCACGCTGTAGTTGATAAATTGAAGAAACTACAGATTCTGGGTTAACATACGTTTCCAAAGTTAACTTATTCGAAATATGTTTCCTATTTCTGGTATTTGGGGTTTTTAGCGAAATCATCAACAAATGAATTACAGCATAGACGCACATCAGAACACAGCATCAATGGTTTTAAGGGAGCTCCCACCTTATGTAGCAATTTTTACTAGGAGGTGTTAAACTTTTGGTAATGCTGGACAGGTCGTTCTCTCTGTATTTCTAGCTAACACATGCTCATTTCTTCCTGCTCATTATATTCCGTTCTGACTGCATCTGAAAACATAGTAATTAACAAAGAAGTTCATTTTACTACAATGTTTTGTTGGACAGCAGTACCCAAAGAATATCATCTACAATGCGTTTTATATCTGTAGTGAGCCATTACGGGTGGTTTGATGTCCTGGCACCCAATGCATAATGAATGCGGGGTCATCCGCTTGCGCATCCGTTGTGTTGTATTCAAAACTTAGGGCCCTATTATGATGGCGGACGGACTTGCGTCCGTCCGCCACCCCTGAGTAAGAGGGACCGTCCGCATGGGCAGCGGCGGTCCCTCCATGGCAATTAGGATGTGACCGCCACCCTGGCGGTCACATCTTGTATTTTTTACATTGCGGCAGGTGCTGCTTGAAGCAGCACCCGCCGCAATGTAAAAAATTAAAGCAGTGCATTTGCATGCACAAAGCGGCAGGCACTGGATGGTGCCTGCCGCTTCGTACACACAAAGGCAGGGGGATACCATAGGTACCCCCTATGTGCAGCACCCACCCCCCCTTCACCGAGGGGGCCCGCAACGGGCCCCCGAAGTGAATGTCTGTATGCTTTTCCACGGCGGAAAAGCCGCCGCGGAAAAGCATGTGATTCCCTCCATCCTAATATGGCTGGCGGTGTCTGATAGACACCGCCAGCCATGTTAGTGCTTTTCCGCCGCGGTCGGAAGGCGACCGCGGTGGAAAAGCTGCGGACGGAATTCAAGACCCACCAGCCATCCTAATTTGGCGGTGGGTCTTTGGAGGCTCCGCTGCGGTTTTCCCACGATCATAATCGGCCCCCCTGATCGGTTTTAATGGGCAGACTTCCCCATATACTGCATTATTTGTTTAGCAGTTAGTTTGTCTTATGGTCTGGTACCAACATTTAATTTCTGTGCTGTTTCTCGTAAGAATACACTGTGAACAATTTTCAACAGATGTGGTGCCCATGAAGGGCCATTATGCACCACATTGCTTAAATGGGTATGTTGTTTGCTCTTTGTGCTGGTGCCGCCTGCACAGTGAACGATGGAGTGGCCTTCACTAATGAGCTGCCCTCAAAAGAGTCACAAGTTCGTGTCTGCCCTCGGGGCGCAAACAGGGACAGTGTGCTTTATTTGCAATACAGCCCCCAGAGCCTATGTTGAAAGGATATGTACACACTTGACTTCCATAATTTCTGGTATAGCTTAAAGCACCACATGTATGTGCAGAGCTCTTGGAATAGATTCTGCCTTGCTTTACGCTACTGTGAAGTGCAGATGTCAGTCCATCATTTGCACATTTCTTAGAAGAAGATGTTCATCTGACCTGCATTCATTCTTTACTTCTGGATATCACCATTAGGACCGCAGTATGAACAGTCAATCAGACCCAGGAAGCAGGACCCAGGTGATGTACTGGCAACTTAAGGATGTGGGTTCAGATCTATATTAAATTGAGGTGGGATAATAAAGTCGATATAAGCAGGGTATCTATTTTCTAATCGAAGGACAGCATGAACATATGACTGACTTGGAGACTAATGTGCTCCCTGCAAGAAGGTGCTTCATACCTTCACTGCAGCTGGAGGGAGCTGCTAACATACACTCTACGAAAGTCTTAGACAGCCCCCTCCAAACTGTGCACACCGACAATAGTAGTACACCATTAACCTTCCTGAAAATGGCCCTTTTTCTCAATATAATCTCAACATCTTCCCTTGTCCCATAAATGATGGACAGGAAACTATATCTGCTACAGACAGATACATGCTCAAGACCAGTATTGCCCTTCCAACACGTTAATAACGCCATTGTTGAGTCTGGTACAAAATCTGCGGATTTTAAAAGCAAAATCTGTTGATTTTTACAAACACATTTGGGAAAGACTGTTATTTAAGTAGATTGTCAGACATCCTCTTTACAGACACTCCTTGTTAACCAGTGTGTGGCAGCCTATTAAAGACCTCTTTCTGTTATCCCAGGGTAGTTTGTTATACCTTAATGTAGTGTCCTTTAATTTCACACTGACAGAAGAGCCCTCACCCACATACCACTCATGCTTCATAATGGGGGTTTCCCATCTAATGCTGGCTAAGCAACCGGTGGGATGTACATTATAGATTCTACGTCTGCGGTCTCTTCGTTATCTGGTGTTGGTAATAGTTGTCGCCCGTTTATCCCACCTCCTACTTTTATTTTTGCCTTGTGGGAATCAATAATTCAGACCAACCTAAAGGGTTGTTTAAGGATAGACTCAGGCTAATGTATTTATGTACCCCTGTCACATGATGAAAAATGAGAGAGTCAGAAAATGAACTCTTAATGCCCGCTGAGTTAACACGTTTATGCCCTCTACTACTTACCTATTACCAGTCCACTGTACTAATTAGAGGAAATATCTGTGAGCTGTGCCATTGGAATTTCGGTGACCATTTGTAGTTATCTGTATCCAAACTCGGTTCAGTTTGATTGTTTTAAAAAAAATCAGTGGTGGGTGCAGTAGATCCAACAGAGTGCCGTGATATCTGTTGCTCAGTATCTGATCCCGTACAGGCTTGCTCAGCAGCACAGGTACATACATTGCTTCACGCCCTCCTGGTGATAACACTTAATGTCCTGGTACATACCTAATGATGCTCCACCCACAGAAGTTATTCAGGTAGAATTATATATGTCCATGTCTCACCCTTGCATAGGTATAGATTTTGGCATTGCTTAGCCCCTCTCCTGGTCCTTGCAAGTTGGCGTCAATCGATGCAAATAACTGGGCGCTGCTGCATGGAGCATAAGTAGCAGAATCTGAATCAACAGGATAAGCTGTAATGTGGTGGCACTGTTTGTAAGTAGTTGTTGTTTTGTCCTATATTATTCATTTTGTGACACCTTGGCCATTCACCCTCAGTAACTCAATTTGCACAGTGTATTTCATGTGCCTATTCTCTACTTATTTCCTGACCCTTCCATACTTATTTAGTTTCTTTTTTCACAACCTACATTTCATACCCTCTGCACATGTGTTTTGCCAATTTTAAACTTCCTCAGATCTCACTCACCTGCCAAATCATAATCACGCACCAGCATACTGAGGCACATTCACCTTATGAATCTAGAAAAGGACTACACATATATACCTTTTATCTGTGCTCATTTACTTACCCCCTAGCCCCGGTCGGATGCGGCTAAGTGCCGATTGCTTGGAAGACTTACGGGGAGTTCAGGCTCACTTCCTGTTAGGTCGGCACTCTATTCTGTGTGCATTCGGACCTACTTAACCTCCTGCTCATGCGGACGCGCGCAGTGGGCGTGCTGACGGCACGCCAAAGGCAAGCCCGTCTGCGCCCGTCCGCGGCCGGCCGGGGCCAGGGGCCAAGCACTATGCTGGTTTTACTGCATATACTGCCCAAGAATTAGTCGCACTTCATGGCAACTGGACTCTTCCTGCCCACATTCTTTTACGCATTAAAGGTACTGGCATTCTAAATTACAGACCCATTGCTCCCCTTCCCCCTTACATGGGCCAGTCGGCTCACTTCTCGCCCTATGTCATGGCTTCCGTGCCTTCTCAGCCCTCTTTGGCCCAGCCGCCCCCAAAACAGTTTCAGCTTATCTCCTCAATACTCGCTCGGCAGTTAAACATCAGCTTGAACTTTTCACTTTTCTGGATACTGTTAGGCCTGACATGCTGTTTCTTACAGAAACGTGGCTTTCATCTGATTCCTCCCCTGACATATTAGCGGCAATTCCCGAGCCTTATTATATTCTACGCTCTGACCATCCGGCTGGGAAAGCTGGAGGTGGCGTTGCAATAATTATCCATTCCAATTTTCAGTTTCTGCCTATGCCCTTCCCTGCTATCGCAGCGGTGAATTTTCTCGTTGTCTGCTCCACCTCCACCACTGCTCCTCTAACATGTGTGCTTTTTTATCGCCCACAGCAGTCCATGCCTCTTTTCCTTCAGGCAGTCGAGGAACTTCTAGCTACGCTGGTTGTTAATAACTCTCGCCTATTGGTGTTGGGTGACTTTAACTTTTGGCCCTCTGACCCACGGGAGGATCCTCATTCTAAAGAATTTACCGACCTGCTTTGTAATTTGAATCTTTCTCAGCACTTGTACTCCCCGACTCATATTCATGGTCACATTTTGGACCAGGTTTGGTCAGTCAATTTGCACATTGCTACCCCTACCATTAGTCCATGCCCTTGGTCTGATCACTTTTTTATTTCATTTTCCTTTGAATTTGCGGAGGTTAGCAAACTCTCGCTCCCCTCTAATGCCTGGGCCCGAAATTGGGGATGAGTGGACATAACTCTTCTCTGCTCCTTCCTTTCATCTTCATGTCCTAACTTACTTGACCTTTCTCCTCATTCTCAGGTTACCGCAATCAACAACTGGCTTTCTTCAGCCTGCGATCAGTTGGCCCTTTTAAAATGTCTCAGGACTCGCAGCCTCCATGATGCCAACAAAAGGTTCACCTCCGAGTTAAAATCTAAAAAGTTTGCTCTTAGGCAGGCTGAACCTCATTGGAGGCTTAGGTACTGCCCTATCCTAAAATCACTGTATCTCACGCTGCTACAGGATTACAAGAAATCCATCCTTCAGGCCAAATCGGATTATTTTACTTCAAAAATTCTTCTTTCAGCTAATAAGCCGAAAGATATTTTTTGATTGTCTACGACTTGGCCACTTCTGCAAAAGCCACTCTTAAGCCCTCCCCTTCAAAAGCCCTTTGTAATTCTCTTAACCAGTATTTTATTGACAAAATCAGCACAATCAAAGCTAATATTCCCCTTCGCTCTCTTAATTCCCCTGTCCTGATCTTCCCTCTAACTCTTGTTGTCTGGAAAAATTCCCCTACATATCTAGGGAAATCTTCCTTTCTTTACTCACCAAGATCAAATCTGGTTCCCCCTCTGACAGCTGTCCTGCTCATATACTAAAAGAGGTTTTCTCTGCTTGTCTGGACCCCCCCTATCTCTTCTTAATAACTCCCTCTTACTGGGGACGGTCCCCGATTTCTTTAAATCGGCTAAAATCAGTCCCATCTTGAAGAAGGTAGGAGCTGATCCATCGTCTCCTTGTAATTTTCGCCCCATCTCTTTGCTCCCTTTTTTGGGGAAAATCCCGGAGAGTCATGTGACAGCCTGCCTTAGCTCCTTCATCGAGAACACGCATTTCTTATATTCCCATCAGGCAGGCTTTCGCCCTGCGCACTCCACAGAGTCTGTCATCCTCTCTGTGCTGGATGAACTGAGATGCTGTGCCGATGCCAATTCTTTCCAGGCCTTGGTCCTCCTGGACCTGTCAGCTGCCTTTGACACAGTCGATCATACCATCCTGATAGACCGTGTCAAGGGCGCTTGCCTCCGGGGTTCTTCCCAGGCCTCGATCTCCTCGTTTTTGGAGAATCGCCAGCAGGCCGTCCAGTTGGCCGGCTTCTCTGCTGCTGCCTGTCCGATCACCTGTGGTGTCCCCCAGGGGTCTCCTCTCTCTCCCCTTCTTTTCAATCTGTACATTCTCCCTCTCATCTCTGCTCTTCAAAAATTGGACGTCACGGTGTTTAATTTCGCCGATGACCTCCAACTCATTTTCAATATCTCCTCTTCTTCTTTATCTGTCTTCAATTTTCAATCAGTTATGACTTTCATCAGTGACTGTATGAGTGCTAACCACCTTAAGCTCAATCCTGATAAGACCGAGTTAGTGCTTACGGGGGATGTCTCCAGTCCCTGGTAGTCTTCTTTCTGGCGTTCCTCCCTTGGTCCTTCTCCTTCTCCCTCAGCTTCTGTCAAAAGCCTTGGCATCCGAGTTAGCAGTGATCTCTCCATGCACTCTCAAGTTAGTGCTGTGGTCTTATCATGCTTTCTCTATTTACGTATCATACGTAAAATTTCTCTGTTTTTTCTAATGCGGCACTAAAACTAATCTTGTCTGCCATGGTCACATCACGTCTTGATTATGGAAACGCTCTGTACATCGTATCCCGGCATACGAGCTTTGCAGTTTTCAACTAATTCAGTACCAGGCTGCTAGGTTAGTTTATAAACTCCCTAAACACCACCCCACTTTTAAAAGCGCTACATTGGTTACCTCTCTTTGAACGTTCTTTCTTTAAACTCGGCTGTTTGATATATAAAGTTTTATCCGGCACTGCTCCTGCTTTCACAGCCACTAAACTTAAGCCTTACATTCCCACCCATGACCTTCGGTCCTCCTCCAAACATCTCTTGTGCATCCCACGTTGCAGAAGGAAGAAACATGGCGGCATGAGCTTCTCTTTCTTGGCCCCGTCCTTCTGGAATTCTTTACCCCTTACCATTAGAATCTCTGCTTCCTATATGGATTGCCGCAGGGCACTGATGACCTGGCTCTTCCTGCAAGCTTTTGCCGAGTAATTTGCTTCCCTGTCTTCTTTGGTACGTCCGTCTTTAGCGCCAAGAAACCGTTTGGTCTACGAGCGCTCTACAAATCCCTTAACTTTAACTTTACACAGATAATGCAATTGAGACTGATGATTTTATAGGGTTTAAAATACCTTTCATCCTTTTACTTCAATAACATATGTGCAAAACAAGGTTCAAATGATTTTTAATTACAGAAGTTTTAACATTGTGAGTTTTAATTAACTGTTCAATAAAGTTATTATTATTACTATCACTCAGGTCCTATCCATCATCATTAAAACTTGTTCTACATTATACTGTTCTGCAACTGGATGTTCATCACAATAATGTTGCAAGTGTACACGGTGAGTGACTGATATGGTAAGCCACAGGTCTATGCCTCACTTATGTCATGCATTATGTGATCTAGACATCACACATCCACAGGAACATAAAAATGTCACTTATACGAGTAGTGATGAGTGGTGTGCCATGTAAGGCTCGGGTGCAGTGGTGCGTGTTTATGGGAGATTAGTGTGCAGCTACTGTTTTTTTAGTGTGTACATCTGTAAGACAGGCCATATCACATTGTGATCAATGTGAATAGCTTGTTTTGGCAGGTATGAACTTCTCCATCATGATTGCAATGAGGCCACACCATTACTAGATGTGGCATGAGGAGGGGCATTATTCTGACCAGCTGGATCCTGTTTCTGGGTATGTTGATGAAGTTTTTGTAGAGGGCAATATTCTTCATCGTGCATGCTCAGTGAAAGAGACAGAATGGCCTCCTTGTGTAATGATTTGCCTCACCCTGTAAGTATCTTTAAAAAAACATGGTGTCCTGGTGATGCTGCCGCATGCCCATTGCCAGGTTCATGTGGCCTTTCTGCTAAGTCTCCATCACACTATGGTGCTCCCCTCAGCTAGTGTTCTGGGAGTCTATGGAATAGTGTATATTATCCAGGCCATGATCAAGGACATTTACCATGCAGTTCTTTGGTCCTCTGCTTTGTCTAGCTCCCCTTTAGCAACCCTACTAATATTATTATTCATTCTTACGTAGCACACTTGGAGGTGGAGGAGTGTGCTGTCAAGCTGCCCCTCAATGACACAGCAGTGTGCTCCTAAGTTATAACAGCAGTCTACTTAGTGGGGTGTTTTTATAGGGCACATAAGGGTAAGTTGGTATTATGATGTGGTTTGATTGACTGCCTTTCTCAAACCCCTCTAAATAGGTAGCATAATCAACTGTCTCCTGGATATCCAGCATCAGCACAAGTGCCAAATCAAAAGGAGTCCCAACTTAAGGGCACAAAATTACCCACAATATGGATCAAAGCGAATCAATCAAGACCTTATAACAACTCAAACTACCAGGAGGTAAAGTACGTCAGCAAAACACAAGGCAATAAAAACCAAAAAGAACAATTGTATAAAAAAGTAATTACATATATTTATTAAAATCAAAAGTTTAAAAACAATTCATACATAAAAACATTTAATAGTAATATTTTTTTAGAAAACAGCGTTGACGTGGCGTTTCGGTGAGTTAGTAGATAATCACCTTCTAGTTTTCTCTAGTCTGCCGAGGGCTATGAATCCTCCTTATCTTTTATTTAGGCCAATAAGATGAAGGCACTGAATCTTAATAATCTCACACAAGGTACATCCGCTAAGTCAATGCTCAACACATGAAGACATTCGTTGGAGCCACAGTCTTGTTTAAATAAAACATAAGCCATAGAGACTAAGGGCCCCTTTAGGATGTCGGGCGGATCGCCACCGCCATGCGGGCGGTGGCGATCCACCCGACATCCTTCAACGCCCGCTACCCATTTCCCCCGCCATAATGCTATGGCGGGGGACCGCGGTGGACAGAAAGACCATTCGCCACTTTGCCACCCGGTCAACGAGTTGACTGGGCGGAAAAGGGTTTCATATGGTGGCCGTGTCTGTTAGACACTGCCATCCATATTAGGGTGTGGGTGGGAACATGCTTTTCCGTGGCAGCAACACCGCCACGGAAAGGCATGCGGGAATGTCTTGTGGGGGCCTGTTGCGGGCCCCCCAGGGACTCCGGGGGTTGGGGGGTGCACTTGGGGGGTACCTATGGAATTAAATTGGCAGAGTTATGCCTCTTCTGTGAGGCCCCTAGCACATTCCAATATGTACACAACCCTGGTCGGACCTAGAGCAGGAGTCCATCTAACTTGGGGTAGCATGTTTACATTAGATCCTAGATCAGGAAAAATAAACCCCAGATTAGAAATAGTATATGAGCAAATATTATACTAGAAAGATGGTCAGCTACAACAACCATGGTCATTTGGAAGAGCACAAGACCCATTGCCTCTATGCGACAACACTGCCTTAGCTAGCAGGTGTTACACAGAAAGCCTCAAGGCCCAACTCCCACTGTGACCAACCATTCAGAGACTGCACACTGCACTCTCAACATTCAGAGGTGAAGATTAGAAGATTGCAAGACCAAGTTCTTTTTACAGTACCTATCAGTGAAGATAACTGAGACACTCTAACAAGATTTGGGAGCAAAATCACCCCATGGAGAACCGCTGCTAGATGAATCACAACTGTAGATATCTGCCGGAAATGCCAAGAGAACAAGTACTTGTGAGAAGTGGTACTATATAAATAAGAAAGAAAGAAGGTCTGATTATGACTTCTTAATACTTATTTCCTTTCCGTGATTGCACACTATGGTACCTAAATATTGTTGTTAAAATACTGTCTGACATAAATATATGGCTGTGAAACACTAAGTGCCCAACGGGTGTTTACGCCTGCTTTGCACGCCCCCTGGACACTTTGGTATCACAGAAGATACTGCAGACACTTGAACAGCCTCTTCTGTAATATTGAACGCGCTGGTGCACATACAGCACCAGAGCTTTCTTGAGAGGGCATTCTCTCATTTGCTTGGAGGCGTGTCCCATGCAAATGAGGGAATCGCTTTGCCTCTGCGCCCCAGCCATATTATAGATGGGGGCGCGGAGGCAAAGAAGCTTTCAGGAGGCGCACTCACAGTGCGCCAACTAAAAGGTGTGGCACACTCTCAGTGCGCACCCTGATAGCAGCCATCTGGAGGGGGACAGGGGTTCCTGTTGAACCTCCAGAAATCCCCTTGCAGGTGAGTGCAGTCACTCACTGCACCCACCTGCAAGGGGATCTCTTATCGCCATTACAAGTGCAAGCGGGTTGTTCCCTGCACAGTGGAACATGGAGCAGCTGCTTCCAAGCTGCTCCATATTTCACTTGAAAGTGCTGCTCCCAGGGCAGCACGAGTTCACAGCAGCCCTGAGGGCAATGAATTCTATGTAATAGGATGCCCTTTCCCAAGTGGCGCCTGATGCAATTGTTTTAAAGTGCACTAGGGAGCAAATAGGGAAAGTGCGCGATGTACATAATAGGGCCCATGGTGTCTTAAATATTGTTTGAATAATATAATAATAAATAATAGAATATCTCTACCTAATGGGATGATATTTTAGTACACAATATTTAGGACACATTATTTATGTCAGATGATATTTTTATAGGCGATATTCTGGCAAACAGCCAACCGATTCCAACGACACCTTCGCCATCGCGGAGCACCTCCACTTCCAGATACACACCGACTCAAAGACGACCCTCAGAGGCACCCTCGTCTACAGACCCCCGGGACCACGCACACAATTCAGCGAAGACATCACGGACTTCATCAGCCCGCACGCCCTCCCCTCCGCCGACTACATCCTCCTAGGGGACCTCAACTTCCACCTGGAGAACAACAAGGACCGCAACACCACCGCCCTGCTGGAAAACCTCGCCTACCTCGGACTCAAGCAACTGGTCAACACCCCCACCCACTACGCCGGCCACACGCTTGATCCCGTCTTCTCTTCCAGCCAGAACATCACCTTCAGCCACACCACCGAACTCCACTGGACCGACCACAGCTGCGTCCACTTCAGCTTCAGAAGAACCACGACCCACCACCAGCCGCAACAGGCTCCTCACAGGAACTGGAGCAAGATCACCGCCGACCATCTCACCACCTCCCTCAGCAAGAGCCCACCCGCCAGCACAACGGACCCCAACGAAGCAGCCCGCAACTTCACACAGTGGCTGACCGCCTGCGCCGATGACCTCGCACCACTGAAGAACCCTCCCAGCAGACCCAGAAGCAAGAAGGCCTCCTGGTTCACCGGCGAACCCCAGGACTCCAAGAAGAACTGCCGCACCCTCGAGAAAGCCTGGCTCTGCGACCGGACCACAGACAACAGGACCGCCCTCAAACAAGCCACCCGCAAGCACCACCAGCTTATCCGCACCACCAAGAAGAAATCACTGAAGGAACGACTGGACAACAACGTCCACGACAGCAAGGAACTCTTCAGCATCGTCAAGGAGTTCTCCAACCCCAGCACCGGCAACAACGACATCACTCCATCACAAGATCTCTGCGACTCTCTCGCCTCGTTCTTCCACCGCAAGATCGCCGACATCCACAACAGCTTCGGCGCACCATCCACGCACCCAACCGTCGAACCAACGCCCCCCACCGCCACCCTCCGCACCTGGACCACGGTGACCACGGAAGACACAGCCCGCATGATGAACACCATCCACTCCGGATCTCCGACCGACCCCTGCCCCCACCACGTCTTCAACAAGGCAGACTCCACCATCGCACCCCAACTCCGGAACATCATCAACACCTCCTTCAACACTGCCACCTTCCCGGAGAGCTGGAACCATGCCGAGCTCAGCGCCCTACTGAAGAAACCAACAGCGGACCCCACCGACCTCAAGAACTTCCGCCCCATCTCGCTCCTCCCTTTTCCTGCGAAAGTCATCGAGAAGATCGTCAACAGACAGCTGGCCGCCTTCCTCGAGACGAACGAATCCCTCGACCCCTCGCAGTCCGGTTTCAGAGCCAATCACAGCACCGAGACCGCCCTGATCGCAGCCACTGACGACATCCGAGCCCTGCTCGACAACGGGGAAACAGCGGCCCTCATCCTCCTGGACCTCTCCGCAGCGTTTGACACTGTCTGCCACCGTACCCTAGTCCAACGCCTCAGCAACATCGGCATCCAAGAGAAGGTACTGGAGTGGATCATCTCGTTCCTCACCGGAAGAACACAGAGAGTTCGCCTCCCCGTTTCGATCCGAGGCCACCGAAGTCATCTGCGGCGTACCACAAGGATCTTCGCTCAGCCCCACCCTCTTCAACGTCTACATGAGACCTCTTGCAGCCATCGCACGCCAACACAACCTCAACATCATCTCCTACGCCGACGACAACCAGCTGATCCTCTCCCTCACCAGGGACCCCGACACCGCCAGAACCAGCCTACACGAAGGGATGAAAGACGTCGCCGAGTGGATGAAGAACAGCCGCCTCAAACTGAACTCAGACAAGATGGAAGTCCTCATCCTGGGACCATCGCCCTCCGCCTGGGACGACTCCTGGTGGCCTCCCGCCCTGGGCACCGCTCCCAAGCCAACAGACCACGCACGCAACCTGGGCTTCATCCTGGACTCCTCCCTCTCGATGATCAGACAAGTCAACGCCGTCTCCTCATCGTGCTTCAACACCCTACACATGCTCCGCAAGATCTTCCGATGGATCCCGACCGAAACCAGGAAGACGGTCACCCAAGCACTCGTCACCAGCCAACTGGACTACGGAAACACCCTCTACGCCGGAACCACAGCCAAGCTACAGAGGAGACTCCAACGCATCCAGAACGCCTACCCCCGACTCATCCTGGACATCCCCCGGCGCAGCCACATCTCCGGCCACCTGAGGAACCTGCACTGGCTCCCCGTCAACAAGAGGATCACATTCAGGCTCCTCACCCACGCACACAAGTCTCTCCACGACCTGGGCCCCAAGTACCTCAACGACCGACTGACCTTCTACACGCCCACCCGCCAGCTACGATCTACTAGCCTCGCCCTCGCCGCCATTCCACGCATCCGAAGAGCCACCGCCGGAGGCAGATCCTTCTCCTACCTGGCGGCCAAGACATGGAACTCCCTCCCCATCCACCTTCGACTGACCCAGGACCATCTCGCCTTCAGGAAACAACTCAAGACCTGGCTGTTCGAGCAGTAGCGGACCCCTTCCCCCAAGCGCCTTGAGACCCCCCCGGGTGAGTAGCGCGCTATACAAATGCTATGATTGATTGATTGATTGATTGATTGATAGATAGATAATAACTCTGTGGCGTCCATCCTCCCCCAACTTCCCTACCATGATTGTATAAATTCCACTGTACAGTTTCTGCTGTTTAGGCATATTTTCTGCTTGCCATTGCTACATTATAAAATGTTCATTGTTTTTCATTTTTCTTAATTACATATTGCAGCCATTCCATTTTAAGCTTGTACATTTTCAGTTGTGGTAGGTCAAATTTTGCATGGGTATATTAAAATCGTGGTGTTTTAGGTACGTATATATCTAGGATTTGCATAATTTCTAGGTGATTCTTTATGAACTTTTGCTACTATACCCACAACTAATCATAGATTCAGGCAATGTGTGAACTTTTGTTCGTTGGATATCCCACTCACTTAGCCCTGATTGATTTCAGAGCTTTTATCATTTCAATGACCATACAAAAACACCCCTGCGAACTGATGCCAACTGCAGAAAAAACGTACTCAATGAATTATAGTCTTAAAATAAAGTACATCATTTCTAAAATGTTAACCTAGTGTGAGGGATGAATAGAAGTATACTTAACAAACGACTTATTGTGTTATGAAATAAATAAAAAATGGTGTTAAATGTGAACATTCTATTCAGAAGAAAAAATATTACCGTGGGTATTTTTATCATCGTGTACAACTGGAAAGCTTTGAAGAACACAGGCACAAAGTCAGAGTTTGTTCAATGATGGAGAATAATGCCCAGTCCTACAAAGCTGTATTTTCTCAAGGTGTAGACATTACAGTAGGACTGAGACGTGTTGCATTATTTTTAGAAATGGTTTTCAGGTAGTCACCCCTGGAATACCAGATCATTCTCGGATTTGAGAATTCTTAAAATGGTTGACATCAAACTTTTATATTGAAGGATGTCGTTTCCAGCTCTAATTGTACAACTAAACAGGTTAACCATGCTCTCCCAGTCACTTAACCTTACAATCTGCAATGGGTCAACACAGATTATTTTTTTATAGAAAATATTATGTCTCTAGTCATTGTCAGTGCAACTCAGTAAACGGAATTGAAGTAACTCCTGAAAAGGGAGATCAAGGAACTGTATAGTCAAGTAGCCTTCATTTTCACATACATATTTAGTCTGCGGTGCCATACAAAAGACAAGGAATGATCTACTGTAATAATATGGAACACACCCAGTAAAGTCTGCGCTATATAAAAAAAAGCATAAATAAATAGTTACATTTTATATTTCCATGTTACGTACAGGAATAAAAGGCCATGTTACATAAACTCCTAATTTAAGACGCAACCTCTGTCACAGTTTTGAATGACTGGTGCCTTAAATAGTTGAAGAGCAGGAGTATTTCTTAGAAAGTGGTGCATGGTTGTTTTCACGGGAAATGGAAAGGCATGAGCTACTTCAGGCTTGGAATTTAGCCCCATATATTGACATATCTGAAGCCAACATCAGCACATAAAACAATAACAAACACAAATCAATATAACAACATAAGTAAAACACTACAAAACAGTCAAAAGAAAAGATGACCCAACTACTGTACAATACAAAATCTATCACATTGCTGTAATGCAGCACGAAAATATATCCGCATAATAAGCAGAACACATTAAATGCCTAACACAAAATATAGGTATAAAACATGTTTACCACCTCCAGAAACCTGTTTTTCATTATGTGGTGCTAATAGGTATTTGCACCAAGCACTACTTTAGCTTGGCACCGAAGACATGACATAGTGTCAGTCAAAAGATGTTTTGTAATCTGGTCCTCTAAGTTAAGATTTGCCCAGAATTACTCTATTTTCAACCACCGTGCCAAGGCTGGGATTCGAACCGAGGTCACGTGTTTGAAGATCAGAAGTCACTAGAACGGGTCTCATCTCATGCACTTGTTTGAAGAAGGACACGCATTGTCGATTCTCTGTGACTCCTCTTTTTAAGAAAATTTCAGCTGTATTTGCTCTTTGTGATCTTTTTTGGGGACGTAATGGCCGTAATTATTGGCAGTAAATCGACACTGCGTTGGCCTTTTTGCAAGTGCCAGCGGGAATGAAAATGCAGACAGTTTTATACATTTCAAATGTGAGATGCTCTGCAAATGAAAGAGCTCAGTAATAGATGCCGCACATGAAGCTCCTTTTGTTGCTGTTCATTCTCATTCCCGAACTATCTCCACCGCTGACACTTTGGCCCTCATTTGCTAAAGTCTGCGCGGCTATTCTCACGGCACAATTAAATGTAGTTACTCCACACATTGGTCATTAAAATAGTAAGTCTATCGGTCAATTTTTGTGTCGCATCAGTACCTGTGCAAAACATTATTGAATAACAGTTTTCTCGTGGTAAAAGTCAAGGCTTTGGTTCCTTTTTGCAGCTAATTTCTGACATAGATGTAGAGCAGATTCCTGGCCTGCAAGGTCAAAGTGCATTCATCTAACAAAAGTACTTTCGAGCTATTCATATTCAAAAGTGACACAAAGGGGCACATTTCAACAGCTGGAAAGTGGATCTCTAATGCGTCTTTATCTACTCCTAAATTATATTCACTTACCTCTGGGTGGAGAACTCTGCCTAGAATTGCCAAATACTATCTGGGCCGAAATTTAAGCCCAGGCATAGGTGCAAATGTGTGTGTGTGGAAATCTCTGCATGTAGATTTCCATTTGTGAATTTAGTCTAATGCCTTTTAGATGAAATTGTATTTATGTTATTTCTAAAGCGCATTATACCAAAGGACATCATAGTGCTAAACAAGAGGAAAGGCAGTCTATATCATGGCCCCTCATAAAACAAACAAACAGACAGCCTCAAAAGAGTCCATAGCTAACATATTCCGCAAACCGCTAGGTTTTAATTTGCTTGCAGAATATAAAGAGCGAGCTCTGGCTCCTGATGTATTCAGGAGGAGCGTTCCACAGCCTAGCAGCTGCCGCTGTAAAGACGCGCTCTGCCCACCTGACTTTCTTGCATTGTGGACCCTCTACCATATGGCATCCCTCAGATTTCAAAGATCTACTGGGAACATACCATTTTAGGGTTGTCCAAAGATAGCTCGAATCCCTACAACATAGTCTTTTGTCCATTAAACATGTTGCTTTAAAAGACACCAGTTTATTTTTTGGCAGCCAATGAAGAGGTCTCAAGCCTTCCCTTATTGAGGCATGTTTGGGTACTCCCAAGACCGAGTGTGCGGCCGCATTCTGGATGACTTGGAGCTTGTTCAACAAAAGTTGGTTAATGTTTAAATTCAGGGCATTACAGTAGTCTTGGCGCGAGATGATAAGTGCAGTGAACACTGAGGTCCTGAGCTCCTTCAGAAACAAAGGCAGAATCTTCTTTAAGATCCTGATCATCCACAAACATAAACTCACCATTCTATTGATCTGGCAGTCAAAGGTCAAGGCATTATCACACAGCATGCCCAGGCTCCTCGCCGTAGCCACTGGGATAGGTATGGTACCACAGGTATCTGGCCACCAGCAATCATTCCAGATAGAACTGTTCTCGCCAAACACCACAATCTCAGTTTTCTTCCCATTAATTTTTAGCCAATTGTCCTTCATCCATCTGCTAGTCTCCTGCATACACGCCCTAAACCTGCCTGTTAACTCTTCCCTGTCTTCAGAGATGTAAACAATGATATAGGTGTCATCCACATAGACTGACACCTGGAAACCAGAGGTTTGGACCTGTTTCACCAGAGGGGGATCACACAGGTTAAACGGGATCGGACTTAAGGATGACCCTTGTGGGACTCCACATGGAACTGAAAGGGGGCTGTTCTGTAGTCACCACAACTAACTGTCAATGATCTATTACACAGAAAGGACTCCAATAACTTGAGGGCCACACCCTTGAGTCCTGCTGCCACAGCCTTTGCATCAACAAAGATGGAGACATGGTGTCAAAGGCTGCCGACAGGTCTAGCAAAACCAGGATAGCTGCACCTCCCTGGTCTACTTGCTTACAAATACAATAAATAGTCACAATAAGCTCCGATTTGATGCTATGATTTTTCCTGAACCCGTTCTGCAAAGGGTCCAGGAGTTCATGCTCAAGGAAATATTTGGAAA
The DNA here is from genome assembly GCF_964261635.1 of Lissotriton helveticus. Taxonomy (NCBI): domain Eukaryota; kingdom Metazoa; phylum Chordata; class Amphibia; order Caudata; family Salamandridae; genus Lissotriton; species Lissotriton helveticus. The sequence continues at coordinate 1,232,100,878 of NC_136057.1, read as the reverse complement.
GTTCCTGTTTATATGCTTCTCCAGGATCTTCGCTGTAGCAGGCAACAAATAAATCAGGTGCAGATTTTTTATCTCAGTGGGGTAACCATCAGGTTTCTTCTTAAGAGAGATGGCAACTGCCTCCTATACCTGTGGGTACGTCCAAGTCCCCAGGACCTCAGCATAGATCTTCTCCATGGTCCCAGCCATCAGGCCCAGAACTAAATGGAGAATTATAGGCGGACATTGGTCATCTGGAGAGTCCGAGATAGTACCAACTATCAGGGACTTGATCTTACACAAAGATAGCGGGGAGAATTTGGCTAAACCGCTCGGGGTAAGATGTTCTAGTGCCATCCCATCCTCATCATGTAATGACTGAGTTCCAGAACCACCCTGCTCCTCAGATGGAGCTGGGAAATCCATATGCTTATCTCAAAGAACTGATCAGCAAAACAGAAATGAAGCACAATGGAATACTTACTAACTACATTTTCTGCCTGCTCAATCCCAAAGCATCTCCCTACTCCAGCCCTCTCTAGTATCAACTGCATTTGCTTCCTCTTTTTTCCTTCGCTTTCCTAATGAACTGCCCCACGCCGTATCTGGCTCATGCTTTTCTCCTTCCTTTTACTTCTTTTCATTACAATGTTCTTGTCTTATTCTCCACCTATTTTACATAATTTTTGATGTGTCCGTATTTTATCTATTGTTTCCTGTTTTTCGTTCTCCTACTCTGTTCATGAACATGAGATCCATGGTAAATACAGACTGCCTTCATATATGCTAGCTATGTAGCACACTGAGTTAACACTCAGCACTACCTTCTGTTGTGATCTGCAAGTCATATGTCTGCATCTCAGGAATGCCAACTTCCATCCATCTAATATCAGTTAGGTGCGACCCATAACATTGGTATTAGGAACATATAGCATTTAGAAATATCAGCACTGCTGCATCAACGACTATAAAAACAGATTATTATGGGGGTGACTCGCGAGAGTGTACAGCAAGATGGCTGCCTCCCGGTGAGCTCCGGGACGAGGGGGCCCGTTTTCTTCGACGAACGCTGCATTTTCCAGCCGGAAATTGCTGGAATATAATGTAATTAATTTCTAGAGGTGTACCTGTTGCTGTGGTGCTGTTTATTATCTGACTTTCCACGAGGAAAGGGTGTTTTCCTTGTTGTGTTCCTGCCTGCTCCATCCTGCTTCAGCCTCGGGCTTCCACACTAAAGTACTGCCCAGATTCCTGTCAGGGGGGCAGAGCTACCGTTCAGGAAAGGGCCTGGTTTTGGCCTCGCTCCCCCACAGCCTGATCTAGCTGCTGCACCAGCATTCTTAGTGAAGTAATTTCTACACTCTCCATTATTGCTTGTGCAGTTTATTTAATTACTCCATTTCATTGTTATTATATGAAAATCGAGGATAAAACTGTGCAAAATCCAAATAATAAAAGGAAAAATCAGATTTCACCTCCTCCAGTAAAATTAAAAGTAGTGGAATCTAGTGAGCCTTCACTTGCTTTAATTCTTGATGAGCTTCATGGTTTACATGCAAATACCGACACTATTGCATCGGAGATTAAAAACTTGTGCAAGGATAGGGCCAGTATGTCGAATAAAGTCTCAGACAATTCAATTAAAATACAGGACAATACAGTAAAAATCGACACTATTACACCACTTGTGGCAAAGATTTCCCCATGTCTACTCTTCTTCTGGATTTGAAAAATCGTAACAGGCAATACAATTTACGAATTTTTAATTTATCAGAGGAAGTAGAAGGTTTTAATTGTAGACTTTATTTGGAAAACTTGCTACCTGGCCTATTAAACATCACATTTCCGGAGAAATATGAAATTGACAAAGCTCATAGGATTCTATCCCATGGCAATTCTCAGCATACTAAGCCAAGACAAATGATTTTTAAGGTTTTGCAACACCACCATTTAGTCATGATAAGAAAAGCGGTAAGGGAAATACCTTCCGTGACAGTTAATGGAAACAGAATTTTTATTCACCAAGACTTTGCCAAGGAAACGGTCAAGATTCGTAAAGAGTTTACTGACTGTCGACCTCAATTAAAAAGTCTTGGTTTTAAATATGGCCTATTTGATCCATCAACAATGCATATCTGGAAGGATAATTTTTCGAAGTCTTTCCAATGCCCAGAAGATTTGAAAGTGTTTCTGGATCAACGTTTCCAGACCTATATGGATTCACAAGAATTCGTCACTTGAACAAGGCTTTAATACATATATCTGTATTTATCTTAGTTCTTTGATTGTCCAGAAGGGTTAAGAATGTACCTGGATAAACATTCACAGCAACTCATGGTTATCCTTAACATCTGTTAGTTCTTTAATGACTTATTTATTTCTGACTGGAAAAGTTATTTTATCTTATTATAGATTTGTCGCTGGACTCCGCTGGGTTTGGTCATGCTTGTTGAATGTGTGTGCGTTTCACTTTGGTTATTCGTGTTTATTTGTTGTCATCTTTTATATGTTAGTTTGTCTTTTCTTTTACCTCCCCTTTACTTTTTGCTTGTTCTGAAGCTACTATATTTCACTCTACTTTTCATACTATTTTTCTTATTTCTTCCTTCAGTCTTCTTGATCTTTTTCTCTTCTTCTTCTATAATGGCTAATGTTCCTAAAATTACAATAGTCTCATTAAATGTTTGTGAGAGGGCGAACCTGCCCGTAACTTCCGACATTACCGATAGGGAATGGTGGGTAGTGAAATCAACTGCACCTCCTTATATCACTTCCCTACAGGATAAAGGAGAGCTGGTGGCGTTTGCGGCTGACCGGGGAGAAACAGACTGTGGCCCGCAGGAGCTTGGACGAGAAGAAGACTACTGCGCCCTAGGTACAAGGAAGACCGAGAGGGAAACAGCCGAGCCAGAAGGCCAAAGACCCTGCGACACTGCGACTCTGCGTGCCAGGTTCCCAGAGGAACGTGGCTGTCCCAGGTACGGAGGAAGGTATCTGGGTGGGTCGGGAGGCCGGGGAGTTCAGCAGAGGGAAAGCTACTCTCATCTCTAGCCTTCTTCTCACCCCCGCTTCCTCATTCCTTCCTCAAGAGCACACCTCTTTTCACAGCAACCCACGTATGACCCACCGCACATGTGTTCTCCTTTACGTGTAAGTCCGGCACTACGCAGCACGTTTTTGCACAGCACAGACAGCGGTGGTCCCTGCACTCCCGGCTTCCCCTGTAGGTTGCTATTACAGGCAGAGAACACTCCGCTAAATTAGTGTTTCTCGTTTTCTTTTTTTTTTGTGTGTATTCCCCTGCTGGTGGAGTTCTCCAGAACAGCGGTGAACTGATAAGAGTGACAAGGACAAGCCTCATCTCTTCTGCCTTTGTCAACGACTCCAGTCAAGAGTAACCCCTTTTCACATCACAGATTCCTGCTGCAAGAACAGAGAAAAACGGATAAATCCAATTGGCAAACCCTTTAAAAAAATATAACCTTACGCCCTACGACCTGGCCTACGTTCTTTTATTTCGGCAAGGTCACAATGTTAAAGGTTTACATCATCCAGTTAAACATATTAAAATTTTAGAATATTTAAGCAGTTGCAAAGCAGATATTTGTTTTCTACAGGAAACCCATATTGAGGACACAATCTTAGATTATATGAAAAAAAAGTGGGTTGATAATATTGTCTCTTCTCACGCAAATGGAAAAAAAGGGTGTGGCTATTCTTTTTGCAAAACGTTTACATTGCCAAAGTTTAAGTAAAATTTCAGATACATGGTTAAAATTAAAGTGCATGATTCTGTCATATTTTTGCTAAATGTTTATGGTCCTATGGCAGATGATTCTGTTTTTAGGTCTAACCTCACAACTGAAGTTTTAAAATTGGGTAACGTACCTCTAATTGTTGGAGGTGATTTTAATGTTATATTTGATCCATTATAAGTTAGATTATCCCTTACTAAATTTTGCCCCTCTAAGGTTTATTATGCTTTCAAATCATTTCTTTACAACACAAAATTAGTTGACATTTGGCGATTACACTTCCCCGCAAATAAAAGTTTTACTTTCTTTTCTAATCCACATAACTCTCATTCTAGGCTTGACTATTTATTAATTTCTAAGCAATTAATTAATTCTGTGAGTACACCTATGATTGGTAACATTTATATTTCAGATCACGCCCTGATTTCTTTGGTTTTAAATTTAAATTCAACTATACAAAGCAATCTAGATGGCGTATGAATACTGACATTGTTCTTAATGAATGTAATAAACCTAAGTTATTAAATACCATTCAGGAATAATTCCTTCTTAATCCAGAAAGTTCTACTTCTATGGTTAATAGATGGGACGCTTTTAAAACCTATGTTAGAGGTGTAACTATTTCCCTTATGGCCCACGAAAATAAAACCTTTCATGCAAATATTACAAATTTGGAAAAACAAATTGCAAAATTTGAGAGACTTTTTATCAGGTCTAATTACCCTCAATATAGAGTTAAATTACAAAAACTTTTATATGAATTTAATTCCATCCTCAGTAAAAGAGCTGGCAATCACTCTCCTCTCATACGCCATCACCCGCCACCAACGGCATGGTGACCTCAGACCTCTCATAGTGGGGCTTGAGGCAATTGATGTGGTGGAGTCTTGGTGGTTTCTAGGGGCCTTGAGGCCCACCAGTTAGGTGACCTCATTCTACCTTTTAGTCACCTCATAGGGCCCTGTTCAATGCTCTTGGAGGGCCTGGGGTCAGCTGACTACATCACCCATACCTTCTGACCAGGCTGAAACTCGACCAGGGTGGTCTTATGGTCATACCACTTTTTCATTACCTCCTGGCTAGATTCTACAATCTTAAAAACATTTTTTCCTGAACTTCTGCATTTAGTTGCGGAGGGCTAGCATGTAATGAATCATACCCTGAGGGGCCTTCTTGGGGCCTGCCCCACCCCTCCTTCACCAAACTGAAAGGTCCCCTCAAAGGGTGATCATAGAGACGTTCAAAAGGGCTAAACACTACTCCCTTCTGTGGTACATCCCTGAATGCAAAGAGCAGGAATGGCAAGAGGACATACCATTTCTTCCTCATGGGTTCAGGCAGGCCTATAATCATGCCTTTAAAAGGTTTTGTTCAACCTTTCAACAAGCCCATTAGTCTAGGGATAGTAAGGTGTGGAGAACTTGTAGGTTACCCCATAGTCCTCCCACAATGACTTAATGTATATGGACATGATGTTAGTGCCCCTGGCAGACACCACTTCCTTGGAGAAACCCACTCTGCTAAAAATCCCCAACAGGGTTATAGCTAATGCAGGTGCATTCCTCGTCTTTAGAGGTATGATCTGGGTACTGGGTGCATAGTTACCAAACCAGGATAAACCTATTTCCCAATGCAGTTTTGTTATCCAGGGGCCCAAGAATGTTGATAATCACCCTCTGAAAGGGGGTGCCAGTGACAAGCATGTGATTCAATGGAGCCTTGAGCTTCTTCCCACTGGCTTTGCAGGTGAGGCAAGTTCAACCGTAAGCATCTAAGGCTATCTTTATCCGGGGTCTTAGAAGTGGGTGACAGGCGTGACAAAGTTCTTGTCCTACCCTAGATTTCCTGCCAGCAGTATCTCATGAGCCAGACCCATTGAATGGTCTTGCACCACCAGCACACATGCTGCCCCATGCTCAGGTAGCTTAAGCTCACTGTAAAGAAGGTGGTTCCACAGTAAATAAGGTGTGTCACCAGCAGCTTGGACTTCAGACTCAGCCTCTCCAGGAGTGGGCACTCCCTGCACCTGGCAGAACATCTCCCTAGAGGATCCACCCTAAACTTGCGTTCAGCAACCTTCAGGCATATCTCCGAGAGAAACAATGTCCTCCCCAGTCAGCTATGGGACAGCCTCTTCTGGTGCCCCATCCAAAAAATATCCCAGGAGTTTCCAAGGCTGGTTTCACATGCCCCCTACCCTTCCCCTTCTTTTGCAGCTTCCTTCACAATTCTTCCAGGCTCTCTTGACTCCTCCTCCTGGGCAGCCATTACCCGAGTAGTCACTCAGATCCACTCAGGCAATCCCAACATTTCCAGGTGTGACATGAGCTCCACTTCCTTTCAGGCCCAGGCCTTGTGTTCCAAGTCATTCCCTAGCAAGGCATCCGGAGGCATGGCAGGGCTCACAGCTACCTTAATATAACCTAAGACCCCACCACTCAAAGGAAATTAGAGATAACGGTTAACAGATCTTGTGGTTGTCTGCTATCACAGCCTGGTGAAATGTATTGGGTATCACCTGCTCTGAGGCCACCTGACAGTAGTCATATTAGCTCCGGTGTATCTCATAGACTCCACCAAATGCACATTGATGGAGAGCCACTGCTTCCACTTGGAGGCTTTGGAAGGCATATGGACATTAGGCACCACCTGTCTATCAACCAGGGATACTAAGGAAACCTCAGGTACCCCCGTACTGACAAGGATAATCTCCTCCACAAGTGCTGCACTGGCCTACTGCTGGGATTTCCCACCACTTGGGGGTCGTGCCATCCTAACACACTGGGCATCTCCTTCTGTGTGCCCATACTGTTAGCACTCATAGCACCTAGGCACAAACGTACCAGTGTATTTATATGCAATATCTTTCTACTTTTTGTCACCAGATTGATGAACTTGTGAAAACTCTTTCTTGTTTTAGCTCCCTCGTCTTCTGGTGGGAACCATGACCACCCTTTTGAGAGTCCCCCTGAGATACCTTCTTGGACACTCTGGTACTGACCCAGAGGTCCACCTCCTCAGCAAGTTTCCTAGTATTAGTATCTTGCTATCCATTTGGTGCTGGCACAGCTCTGTAATTGAAGTATTGAGCAGTGCTCCTTCAAAATTAAGTTGTACAGCTGAACATAAGTGTCAATTGCTTCCCCTTACCCATGCATTCAGCAATAGTCCAAGAAATCTCCCCAATTTTGGTTTGAGAGTTTGTGGCTGTCCCTGAAACTCTTGACAGTGTTTCTCAAGAGTCTGCCCAAGTTTAGCATCAAGCATGACTTTCCTGGGGGCCTACATTGTCTGATTTTCCACCTCAAGTGTGACAGGTTTATACCTGTAGTCAGGTGCTTCCATAAACTACCCTACCCCAGTACTCCTCTTGAATCCTGTGCCCTCAAAGCTATCTCATAGACAGAAAACCATTTGTCTATGTCATCTCTCACCACAAAATTGGCCACCAGATCTTTAGGAATCCAGACTCTCTTGACTCCCTCTAACACTGTAGGGCTGCTGCCAGCATAGCTGCTGGACTCTGTTTGCTTGGCTCAGGTGTCCAGCTCTCTCAGGTTCCTCTCATGAGCCAAGCTTTTTTCTTCCAAAGCAAGCTTTTCTTCTATTACAGGATTAGCCATTTGTAGCCAAAACTCCCTCTCTGCCTTCCTGTCCACCAGCTCTTCTGGGAACAAGTTCCTAGAAGTCACACCACTCCCTGCCCACCCACTGGGCTCTCTTTCAGTTGGCAGATGGTCTCCCTCCTCCGGAAGCTCCTGCTGAAGGCCCACAGCCAGGACCTCGTGCACTCCTAAATAAATTCCTGCCTCATCAGGATCCTCCTCATTAAGACCCTCCTCCTCAGACTCCTCAGGATTGGATTGCATTCTTGTGACCTCTCATAGGCATGGTCGACTATCTGAATATCTGCTTTGTGGCCTACTTCCCTGCATACAGCCCCTCTCCTTGCAGAGTTTCTGCTGCTCAGCCTTTCTAAGGCTGTCCACATTGAGCATCTCCGTCTCCATGGTACAACGCAAAGAGTTAGGGAAATTAAATTTAAGAAAAGTAAAAACAGCCACTCAGACAGCTAGAGAGAATCTTAAAAGGCTCAAATAGGTCTTAGTTTACTTATCGGAGATTTTCGGTGTAATACAAAATTACTGCATAGTACTGCACAAAGATAAGTGCTAATTCTCACCACTGAGCGCCAATTTGAGAAATTAGGTTGTTGGTTATAGGGAGGTGATCCCTCTTCAAGCAACAACGACAATCCTGTCAGGGTAACGTCAGAAGCAAATCCCCTAATTAACCTGTGCTCAACCCTCTGGTAGTTGGCACAGATTGGTCAGGCTTAACTTACAGGCAATGTGTATAGTATTTATGCAGCAATCCAAACAGCAATAAAGTGAAACACAACTAACCCCGGGCGTAGTGGGCTTAGCGGGCTATGCGGAGGGAAACAGAGTTGAGAACAAACTCTGTGGAGCTCCACTACGCCACCAGCCTCCCACCACCCCTATTAACAATTGATTAAAACTTAGATAATGCATGGGCATGCGCGCATGCGAAGTTTTCCAGGAGACGGCGATGAAGAGGAGGTGGGCAGCCAGGGGACGCCACAGCCAAGGTAAGTGGTTTTTCTTTACTTTAAAGTATTTTTATTTAAATTTTAATCAATTGTTAATGGGGGTGGGAGGCGGGGGCTGGTCAACTCTGCTCTGCCGCCGTGTGTGAGTGATTTGGCTACTTCGTGTTTTCCGTGGACCGCGGAGTAGGTAAATCTCCTCACACTCCGCGGGCAGAGCGGAGGTCTCTGCCCGAGGTTAAACACAACACAAGAGAAATATCACAATTTTTAGAAAAATAGAGTAAGATTTAATAAATAATCTGAGACCAAAACAAAAAAATTCAATCAATAGAACCGAGGTATACAATTTTAAATTTGTACATGGAATAGTGCCAAAAAGCACAATGCGCCAACTGTGAATATTCGGTCACGCTAGACTTCGACAAAATAACAAGTTCAGACCAAACTCAACAGAGCATGGGCCTACTACCGGGACCCAGTTAGGCCTACTGAACAAAGTAGCTTAATTTGTTTTTTTTTTACAGTGCGAAGTAGACCCGAGACATAGGGTATCAGAGCGCTTTACATGAGCACCAGTTTCGTTACAGAAGGACACATTCATTTTTGTTAGGGACAGGGAGATCAAGTGATTTGCCCATAATCAAACGATGTTAAGCGTCATTGCCAAGACTCGAACCCGGTTCTGCAGCTTTGAGTCGACCGCTCCAACCGTGAGGCTACACCCTCTCCCCAATTCCTGGTTGTGGAGCGATATTAAGACCCGCGTTGAGGATGCATCACATAGCATATTTTTTGCAAGGTCTCGGCATGGAGATGTGTTGTGTAGTGGCAGTTCTGTGGGGCTGCGATGGTGATGCGAGGTCCTTGCATGGACATGTGCCATGCAGCAACAGTTCCGATAGGCTGTGCAGGGCAATTCAACGTCTTTATGTGGAGATGTGTTGCGCAGCGGTCGTTCTGATGGGTGCGATGCAAAGTCCTGCATCAGGGATGGATTGTGCTGTGGTTCCATTGTGTAGTCTTGCAAGATGATGCATCACACTGCAATAGTTCTGTTGGGACCACAGATGGGCTGGCAGAGCACCTTCAGGGCCACTGCCAAAGGGATTGGGGTGGCACTGGTTGGACAAGCAGGACACACAGTTGGCAAAGTCCAGGTGCTGGTTTCAAGATTGTTGGAGCCTGTTATGTCCCTGAGGCTCTGATCAGGTCAGCCTACTAGCCATTGGGTCACTCTGGTGGTCCTGCGTCCAAGATTTCAGACCAGTCCTTTTCACTTACGTAGGAGGGCAGCTGGGCAGCACAGCAGTGCAGCAAAGTGGCAGTCTTTTTTGCAGCACAGCAGTCCTTCTTCTGATTCTCCCCAGGCCAACAAAAGTTGGGTCTTAGGGTCCATTATTTATACCTGGTGCCCACGTTGAAAGGACAAGCTTCTGGAGGCTTCCATCCTCCTGATGTGTTAGGCATCCCCCTCCCACCTGCCCTGCTCCCCCCCGGCTTGTATGGGGATGCAAAAGACTAGTGACAAACCCTTTATGAGTGTATTCAGAGTGGGCCTTTGTGATGTGGAAGTGTGGTAGGTCACAGCTCTGCCCCCTCATTAAGTTAAAGTGGCGCATCCTGCTAACACCTATCTTCTCTTGGTCTCACTGTCTGCCAGCAATACACGGGGACCAACTGGCAGCTACATCTAGTCATTAGACCCAGGGGTAGGCTTTAGGTAGAAAATGGTCAGGACTTGCAAATGCTAACTTTCTAAATGTGGTACAAAAGGGGGTGGTGATGGACGGAGCATCTGAATCAATCAAACACTCACACCCAGTCAAAAGATCAGGGTTTATTCCATCACCATTCTTTAGCCCACTCTGCCACCCCAGTTCAGACATGGCTATATGCAAGTCAGTCTGACCCTGTGCCTCATGGGAACAGTCCAGCCCGAACAGCCAAGCCATGTCTTCCCTGGACCGGAAACAAGCTTCCGAGGACCGGTTTCTGGCATTCCAGCCGTCTTCAGCCCGGCTTGCTTGAATCCAGTGGCAGAGTGAGCAAGGGACTCACGTCTGAGCATACCCTGCCACACTTATGGTGGCCAAAAGCGGTACAAAAAGGGGGTGGTGATGGACGGAGCATCTGAATCAATCAAACACTCAAACCCAGTCAAAAGATCAGGGTTTAATCCATCACCGTTCTTTAGCCCACTCTGCCACCCCAGTTCAGACATGGCTATATGCAAATCAGTCTGACCCTGTGCCTCATGGGAACAGTCCAGCCCGAACTGCCAAGCCATGTCTAACCCAGGGTGGTGTGGAGTGCAAAAAAACGATGGATTTAGGCTCAGATCCTTGTACTGGGGTGAATGTATGACATTGTTCTACATTCTGTCCATCAACTGTGTTATTTGCAATTTTCACCCCGAGTGGGCTGGGTATGCTCAGATGTGAGTCCCAGGCTCTCCACACCACTGGAGTCAAGCTATCCAGGCTGATGAAGGCTGATAGCCAGAAACCGGTCCTTGGATGCTTGATTCCGGTCTGGGAAAGACATGGCTTGGTAGTTCGGACTGGACTGTTCCCATGAGGCACAGGGTCAGAGCTGATTTGCATATAGCCAGTGTCTAACCCAGGGTGGTGTGGAGTGCAAAAAAAGATGGATTTAGGCCCAGATCCTTGTACTGGGGTGAAGGTATGACGTTGTTCTACATTCTGTCCATCAACTGTGTTTTTTGCAATTTTCACCCCGAGTGGGCTGGGTATGCTCAGACGTGAGTCCCAGGCTCTCCACACCACTGGAGTCAAGCTATCCAGGCTGATGAAAGCTGATAGCCAGAAACCGGTCCTTGGATGCTTGATTCCGGTCTGGGAAAGACATGGCTTGGTAGTTCGGACTAGACTGTTCCCATGAGGCACAGGGTCAGAGCTGATTTGCATATAGCCAGTGTCTAACCCATGGTGGTGTGGAGTGCAAAAAAACGATGGATTTAGGCCCAGATCCTTGTACTGGGGTGAATGTATGACATTGTTCTACATTCTGTCCATCAACTGTGTTTTTTGCAATTTTCACCCCGAGTGGGCTGGGTATGCTCAGACGTGAGTCCCAGGCTCTCCACATCACTGGAGTCAAGCTATCCAGGCTGATGAAGGCTGATAGCTCGAAACCGGTCCTTGGATGCTTGATTCCGGTCTGGGAAAGACATGGCTTGGTAGTTCGGACTGGACTGTTCCCATGAGGCACAGGGTCAGAGCTGATTTGCATATAGCCAGTGTCTAACCCAGGGTGGTGTGGAGTGCAAAAAAACGATGGATTTAGGCCCAGATCCTTGTACTGGGGTGAATGTATGACATTGTTCTACATTCTGTCCATCAACTGTGTTTTTTGCAATTTTCACCCCAAGTGGGCTGGGTATCCTCAGACGTGAGTTCCAGGCTCTCCACACCACTGGAGTCAAGCTATCCAGGCTGATGAAGGCTGATAGCCAGAAACCGGTCCTTGGATGGTTGATTCCGGTCTGGGAAAGACATGGCTTGGTAGTTCGGACTGGACTGTTCCCATGAGGCACAGGGTCAGAGCTGATTTGCATATAGCCAGCGTCTAACCCAGGGTGGTGTGGAGTGCAACAAAGATGGATTTAGGCCCAGATCCTTGTACTGGGGTGAATGTATGACATTGTTCTACATTCTGTCCATCAACTGTGTTTTTTGCAATTTTCACCCCGAGTGGGCTGGGTATGCTCAGACGTGAGTCCCAGGCTCTCCACACCACTGGAGTCAAGCTATCCAGGCTGATGAAGGCTGATAGCCAGAAACCGGTCCTTGGATGCTTGATTCCGGTCTGGGAAAGACATGGCTTGGTAGTTCGGACTGGACTGTTCCCATGAGGCACAGGGTCAGAGCTGATTTGCATATAGCTAGTGTCTAACCCAGGGTGGTGTGGAGTGCAAAAAACAGATGGATTTAGGCCCAGATTCTTGTACTGGGGTGAATGTATGACATTGTTCTACATTCTGTCCATCAACTGTGTTTTTTGCAATTTTAACCCCGAGTGGGCTGGGTATGCTCAGACGTGAGTCCCAGGCTCTCCACACCACTGGAGTCAAGCTATCCAAGCTGATGAAGGCTGATAGCCAGAAACCGGTCCTTGGATGCTTGATTCCGGTCTAGGAAAGACATGGCTTGGTAGTTCGGACTGGACTGTTCCCATGAGGCACAGGGTCAGAGCTGATTTGCATATAGCCAGTGTCTAACCCAGGGTGGTGTGGAGTGCAAAAAACGATGGATTTAGGCCCAGATCCTTGTACTGGGGTGAATGTATGACATTGTTCTACATTCTGTCCATCAACTGTGTTTTTTGCAATTTTCACCCCGAGTGGGCTGGGTATGCTCAGACGTGAGTCCCAGGCTCTCCTTACCACTGGAGTCAAGCTATCCAGGCTGATGAAGGCTGATAGCCAGAAACCGGTCCTTGGATGCTTGATTCCGGTCTGGGAAAGACATGGCTTGGTAGTTCAGACTGGACTGTTCCCATGAGGCACAGGGTCAGAGCTGATTTGCATATAGCCAGTGTCTAACCCAGGGTGGTGTGGAGTGCAAAAAAACGATGGATTTAGGCCCAGATCCTTGTACTGGGGTGAATGTATGACATTGTTCTACATTCTGTCCATCAACTGTGTTTTTTGCAATTTTCACCCCGAGTGGGCTGGGTATGCTCAGACGTGAGTCCTAGGCTCTCCACACCACTGGAGTCAAGCTATCCAGGCTGATGAAGGCTGATAGCCAGAAACCGGTCCTTGGATGCTTGATTCCGGTCTGGGAAAGACATGGCTTGGTAGTTCGGACTGGAGTGTTCCCATGAGGCACAGGGTCAGAGCTGATTTGCATATAGCCAGTGTCTAACCCAGGGTGGTGTGGAGTGCAAAAAAACGATGGATTTAGGCCCAGATCCTTGTACTGGGGTGAATGTATGACATTGTTCTACATTCTGTCCATCAACTGTGTTTTTTGCAACTTTCTAAATGTGACATTTTCAGAATTGTGACTTAAAATCCGACTTTTCTATTAAAGAGGGCTTTATGTTACAATTCTTACCAAACTCGACCGGTCTACCTGCTCCCAATTGAAGATTATTACTTATTAAATGTAATACAGAAACCCAATGTTATCCTACGGGAGAGCTAGGCCCTGCAGTAGTGAAAAACAAAGGTAAGATTTTTTCACTACCAGGACATGTAAAACTTAAAATGACATTTCCTACTTTTCAAATACACTCCGATCTGCCCTCTGGGCTGTTCATGGCCTTCTCTAGGGATGACATATGTATTAAAAATACTGGCTGCAATGGCAGGCGGCCTGGAGCATGTTCAAATTGCAACTTAAGTGGGTGACACAATTGGTGCTGCAGGCCCACTAGTAGCATATACATATGGTAGTACATGGGGTCCCACTTTAACAGGGACTTACAAGTAAATTAAAGGTGCCAATTGGGTGTAAGCCAATTCTTCTATATTTAGGTGAGAAAGAACAAGCACTTTACCCTTAGTTAACCTCAGGCCAACAAAAACAAGATCAGTAAAAACAGGAGGGTGAAGCCAAATATTTTGAAGGAAGATCCTAAGCTTCAGAGATCTAGCAAATAAATTTAATGGAAGCACAGATCACCAGACAGAATTATGCAACCTTGCAGACCTGCAATTAGAGCCCAATGGAAAGGGCCTAATGATGGCATGAAACCATGGAAAATGTTCAAAACACACAAATGTGTGTTTCAGTTTCATAATGCCAGACACTAATATCAAAGTCATAACAACATTTTCCTATTTGCCTAAAAAATAGGTGTAAGCACCAAACATAAACCTTAGTCTATCAGATGCAGTGGCACCTTGTGTACACGTCAATTTATTTGTCAATTCAGCTCTCTCATCGCACTTAGGGGCCTATTACAATTAGGCCTGGGTGGAAAACTACGCTATGCTCACAGAGTGTGTGTAGTTTGCGCAACTACGTGCTGCGTGAATCGCACGTAGCACAGTGCAAAGACGCGTAGCGGGCATTTTTTGCTCTCTCGCAGTCCTCAACGTCAAGTTGGCGACCGCGAGCGAGCAAAATCAACATCTTAGTGAGAGTTTTTCCTCGTTTGCTATTTGCAACATCAAGTTGCCAATCGCGAGCGTCGAAAATAAATCTCCCGGCGAGATTCTTAAAGCGGGGGGGTCAGGTTTCTCATTGCGAGTGGTCCCGTATGCCCGCGACCGCTTGTGATAAGAAACTACCAGTCCGCCTTGAGAAAGCTGCCGCTCAAGTACAAACCTACTCGAGCGGTAGAAAACGACCGTTTCCACTGTGCATGATGCAGTTTTCAATGATTGCACAGTGCGGACAAGCATCCGGCACTGTGCAAACATTGCGAACAGCATTACCCTACCGTACTACGCAGTTCGTGTAGCTACGCGTAGCGTGCGTTGTGCACTTTGCGTAGCTACGTGTAGCGCTACTATGTGAACTACGCCCAGGGTTAATTACAATGGCAGGCAGATCGCCACCGCCGGGCCGGTGGTGACCTCCGCACCACGATCGTGACCTTGAAAAATGACAGTCAGATTATGATGGCAATGGTGACCTCGGCTGTGTGAAAATCCATCCACCGCTTTTCCCCAGTAGCAGTACGCCCGCTGGCCTGGCGGGCGGAGCTGGACTGCTATAAAGGTGCCGGTGCCTAGCTTTTTCCCCTGTCCGTGTTAGGATGCATGCGGAAGCCAGCTTTTCTGCGGCGGTCTCTCCGCTAAGGAAAGGCTGGCGGGGATTGTGTTTGGGGGCCCGTTGTGGGCCCCTCATGTTGGGGGGATGTGGGTGCACTGGGTGGTACCATTACCCCCTAATTTTTACTGCACCAAGTGGCAGGCACAGTGCAGTGCCTGTCACGGAGTGCAATGAAATGCACAAAATGCACGTTTTTGCGACGCAGCGGTACTGCTGCCAGCACCGTTCGCCACAATGTTAATGCTGCGGAATGCGACCGCTGCAGTGGCCGCCCCATCATAATTCAATGGGCGGGAAAGCTGGAAGCATGGCAGTCGGAACCAATCACCGCCATGCGTGCGGCGGTCACATCCTAATACCATGTGCGGGACCGCTGCACGTATGGCGGTCAGACCCAGTCTCCACTGCGGTGGTGGCCAGACAAAGTCAGACTGCCATCCTAATGGGCCCCTTAGTTCACTAACTTTCATTCATACCTTACTCCTTAAAACTACAAATATTCGCATTATCAGATTCTATATCAGTCCAGCCCTCATTGACTTTATCTAGATGTTTTACATTCTACCACTGGCTATGCAAGACACACACCCATTATTTTCTCTCTTCTGCACGATAAAGAGTAACCAATATTTAAATAATCCTTTGATTATACTTTCAAACCACAGTTCTTACACAGCTTGCTCTTTTCTTCTCTTGATATGCATCTTCCTTATGGAAATCGGTCTGAACACTTTAAAATCTTTTCTTTGTCTCATTCTTTTTAAGAGTACTTATCACTGAGGCTTTAATATGTTTTAACATATATTTATTTAGTTTCTAGGGCACCTAATTACCTGAATAAATCCTGGTGTTGAAATCCCTGCACCAAGAATTATTGAAATAAGTAGATTTTTAGGGCTTGGAGAAGCCTAAAAAATTGGGTTAAGAACATAAGTAAAATGGGAGATTG
This sequence comes from Lissotriton helveticus, assembly GCF_964261635.1. NCBI lineage: Eukaryota > Metazoa > Chordata > Amphibia > Caudata > Salamandridae > Lissotriton > Lissotriton helveticus. The sequence goes on along the minus strand of NC_136057.1, from coordinate 1,232,084,873 downwards.
TTCCATCTCTGTGCTGTAACCACTATGAAGGTTTATCCACCACGTCTGTCCCTACGAAATTTGGTGTACAAAAGTGACTGATGGAAAGCTTGAATTAATCTCAGCCACCGGTAATTAACCGGGCTGTATCCTAATCCATCATTATTTTGCACACATCGTCACCTCAGTTTAGACCCATCCATATGCACATAATTCTGAACCCAGCTCCACTGGGAAAAGTCAGCCAAAGCTGCCAAGCCAGGTCCTCCTTGAATTGGAATACAAGCTGCCCAGCATAGGTTTCACCCTTGTAATGGGCTCATCAGCTGGGTATAGCACGCTAACAGTGTCACAGTGTGCACTAGAACCACATCTGGGCACACCCATCCACTTTGGATGACACAATAAAGTATAAAAAAATGATTGATGGAATGCACAAAATAATCTCAGTCAATGGTAATTACTCAGACCGCATCGCAGTCCATGATTATTTTGCACACCATGCCATCTGAGTTCGTACCTGGCTGATGAACACTTAAATAGTTATATACCACAGAAAGTTCTGTCGGGCGACACAATTCGTTCACAGCCTATTAAAAAAACAAAAAAGTAAACAAATTGCTTTACTAGATGTAATGTTTGATATGTGACAATGAATATACCAAATTAGAAATTGTTTTGGTGTCGTGACTGTGTTTTTTTCAGTCTTTATGTTCTTCTGATTCATCTTCACAAAAAAGGTTGGCATGCATGTATTTTCATTTGTGGATAGAGGATGGAAATGAAATGTTTTGATACAAATAAACTCCCCCTTTCTTTTCTCCAAAGAGATCATGTTGTGACACTATGGTCCTGATGTTGAAAATTAAATTTTTTCACAATTCTTGTGTAAGAATTGTGTCACCCGACAGAACCTAGGAACTTATATACCCAGGTTCTAAGGGACACAGGGCAACCCCATTATATTTCATCAACCCTTAACTAGGGCAAAACTGGACCTGGGTAGCAAGTCTTCCAGGCCAGGGAGGACCTGGCGTGTCCGCTCACGAAGGACTGGTCCAATTGGATCAGGGTCAAGAGTGGTTTGCATTAGCTATGTCCAAACAGAGTTGACATAGTGTGCAAAAGAACAATGGATTTGGATGCAGTCCCCAGTAAATACCAGTGGCTGAGATTGATTCAAGCATTCCATCCATCACTTTTTTGTATACTTTAGTGTGTTGCCCTATGAAATTTGGGCACAATGACAAGACTCAAAGAAGCAGAACATAACAGTCTAGGAGGGCTGCATCTTTTGAACATAGAAGAAATGTAATTAGGGAAAGGCATTGTCTGGTCACGAAGGAAAATGGCTGCCTGAAGATAGAGCTCCACTGCTGGAAGAGCCCTGAACGGAGGTGGCATTCTCCTCAGCCCGAACAGGGATGTGGATTTGAAGTTTTTGAAGTGCCGAACGCTTTGGGCATGGGTGGCCCGAGTTTCACTGGGAAATTAACTCCTTTAGGGCTCATTCTGGCATGGAGGGCATTTGAGGTGACAAGAACCTGTTGCGCCCTGTGGTGCATCAAAATCTACGGATCTCGCGTATCCCATGAGTCTCATCCATTGCCTTCATGAGGGCTTCTTGATATCGCGCACAACTGAATTGAAGCAATAATATCTCCCTCAAAACCGGCACATTGGAAAGTGTAGGAAACTACAACGCATTTCATAAACTAATGTGAGAATATCCGCTAATATTTCCTTAATGCCTCTGTACACGAGAAAATACATACAGCGTTAAGAAGTGGAAAACTCGCTCTGCAGGCTTCTGTAAGATATGTATCACTAGAATGTGATAAAATAGGTCAATGATGCCCACATTACTGCTGATATTGTTCTGCATACTATAATTGAGGAGAGTGACAGTGTTTGAAAAGTCAGAACCTCTTGATTTTGCTGATTAAGGGTGACCTGGACGGCACCTTACGAAAACTAGTGCTGGTAAAAAGATGGCCTGGGCCTGATGAAGAGCTGCTGGGACCAGAGGCACTTGGGAGAGATTGATCCCCACAAGATTCATAATTCCCGCCCTTTGAATCCATAGGGGTCCCCCTACAGTCTGACTGATGCAAAGGTAATACGACTGTGCTTCCTTAATATCTAACGAGATCTGTAACCGGACTCACTCTGCAAATACTGATCATTCATCTGGAGGTAGTGACACTTTGTGGTGAATCTTGTGATAACGGTAATTACCATCCCAGAATGTCTAGACACACAGCGGCACCTATCTATTGCATTGTCTAGTACCACTGCAACTACATAAATCTCAGACGAGTAAATAAAGCCACACTGTTATTCCTTTTATTCCTTTTACTCCTTAAACCCCCTCAGTCCAACAGAGGACGATGCTCTCAACAATAGTCTTCAAGATATAAGGCTAGAACAATTAAGGTGTATATAGACAAAGAGGGTCACGGCTATAACATTTTCTGGCCAGATGTATTAATACAAAGAACTGCTCTCACCCTCGCTATCAGAGTGATAAAATTGGAAGATCGATCTACATACAGGCTCATTCAAAGAGAAGCAGAAGTATTAGATCATTATCAATATAACTCAAGTATGAGGACTGTGTTACTACTATTAATACTACATCAAATGTCTATAGTCTGGGGAGCAAATCTTCCAAACAACTCCTCATTGCAGAAGTACTTAAACAATCACACAATAAGCCTACGAAAGGCTCCACTCAACCTGCATCTATCTCGTATCAGGTCACCTCAATTCCAGCATAAGGGGAGACAATGGATTGAATTCTGCAAGAAAGTTTGGCGATCAGTCGTCGCCTGGCAGATATGGACACTAATATAGGACCTCAGATCAGACGTGGCGACCCGCTGAATTTAAGCATATTACTAAGCGGAGGAATAGAAACTAACCAGGATTCCCCCAGTAACGGCGAGTGAAGAGGGAAGAGCCCAGCGCCGAATCCCCGCCTGGCTGCGGGCGCGGGAAATGTGGCGTACAGAAGACCGACTCCCCGGCGTCGCTCAGGGGGCCCAAGTCCTTCTGATCGAGGCTCACCCCGTGGACGGTGTTAGGCCGGTAGCGGCCCCCGGCGCGCCGGGATCGACTGCCTTACCCTACCACTACTACCTCTTGCTGGCGCCGGGAGACCCCATGCGGGTAGCTGCGCTCATTATAAGTTCAGTTACAATACAATACAATACAATATATCTTCGCTTACAATTTCAAACAGTAGCAAAGATGGACCACTTAGCAAAAAGACACGAAAGACACACAACAAAATATCAAATCTGTGTCCACAGAGGTTTTCTTCAAGCTCTTCATTTATTCAAAAACTTATTAAAAACAGTCATGTTGAAAGAAAACAGCCGATGCATTTCGTCCAGACAGATGGACTTCTTCAGGGCATCAAAGGGGCACTCCTGAGACATAAAGCATCGGAGTGTCGATGGTAGTAGGAGCTTCGTGGAGGATGACAATTCTCATCCACAATGATTATTAGGATAGCTATGTGAGTTTCACTTAAGTGAAAATTGTCAGAAGCAGAGTAAAGCCAGCAAGTACAATTCTAATAATCTCACCACAATAAGGTGGACTGTAAGTAAAGGGCAATCACCAGATCCAACCTTAATAGGACTGGACCTCGGCCTAGAGACGTCTCCTGCATAATAGTGACAGAATTCTGGCAATTTTCAAAACCTCTGCCTTACAAACAGTAACAGCATAGAGATAAGTTTTGCTCCCCCTTAAAATAGGCTTAAGATCGAGAATAGGTCTTAACAGTGTATAGTTTTCATTGCAGATACAGTTATAGTTAATACTCTCAAAATGTTTATTTTCAAGTTCCTTGCATCAGAGGCTCACTGATCTATGGTTACGGTGCTTTAAAGGAAACTAACATCTACTCATAGGACAGATGAGTGTTAATCTTAATTTTAGTTTTTCTAGATAACTGCACTCATGCCTATATTATTGTGAGATACATTATGTGCTAAAATGTGCTTATTGTTGTTCAGTTTTTAATAGGGGCAAATGTTTTATATGCTATTTACAGTTGTGACTCATTTGGCCTTAGAATCGTATTCATTTTGTTATATTTAAAGCAAATGTTTTAGCTCATTGAAGATATTGACTTATTCAACTTCCTTCCTGTGATGGTGCTCTAGTGAGCCCAGACCCACGGTTAAAAGTAGAAGAACTTTGTGGTTGCCGTATCACACTACGCGTTTTCTTTTCCTATTTATTTCTACTGTCACTGATATACTTTCCTTTTTTGGGATATCCCTCTTAACAAGCCTTACCATCCTCCACGTGATACTAACTGGACTCTTTTGTCCATTCTCCCTTCTCACTGTCTACGCCATTGCCTAATAAGATGGTAAAATCTAAATTGGGTACTAGGCATCTTACTCCTCATTATCACACTTATCCTCCTATACTCTTCCACTTTCCTCCAAAACATTACGAGTTCCCACATTTCGTTAAAGGCCCCTAGAATTTTTTTTACATAATATTGGATATGAAGGCCACTGGTATCTCTATAGACATGAATAACATTTAACCCTTACACGCAATAGGAAGTGGAATATTTACGGACCTATGCATTATATTGAAAGGAAAAAAATACTCTCTTATTTACAGTCAAAAAAGGTGGATGTGGCTTTGCTTCAAGAGACACATCTTGATGCACTGGAATCCAAAAAACTGCATAGAGACTGGTTAGGAAAGGTGTGTCACAGCAGTGTGCATGGGTGGGATCCCCAGACACGGGTCCTATCCGTAAATGTGGTGTAGCGATCCTTATCCGTAAATCTCTTCCAGTTGTGGTATCAAAAACATAGGCAGATCCAGATGGGCAATATGTATTTGTCAAGCTACAAATAGGTGAAACCCATATATGTGTGGGATCAGTTTATGCCCTGTGTGAAAAAATAATTTCTTCTCCAACTGAACCGCTAATTAACAGAAATAGGTGCCTCACAATATCGTATAGTCAGGGACTGGAACCTGGTTAGGGATCCAATTCTGGACAGAACAGGCCCCCTTGACAGGAATAAGGAAGTGGATAGAGCCCTGATGGGTGACACAATTGATAATAATGGCCTGATAGATCATTGGCGTCTTTCGCATCTGGCTGATACTGATTACACATTATCATCCCCTACTCATGGAACTCTTTCTCATTACTTCCTAATCTTCCAAAGTGTGGTCCAATTAGTCCAGGAATCCCATATCCTATCAGCAGCAACCACTGATCATCCACCGGTTCTTTTATCCCTGCAAACAGGATTGGCCAAGCTAAGACGCAAACCATGACGCATGAATACTCAATGTCACAAAACCCCTAAGGGTAATTCCCAGTTAAGAGATCACTTCCGGAACTACCTTTCCACCAATCAAGGGTCTGAGGACACGGGTAAGAGTCTCTGGGCTGAAGCAAGGCTACCATCCGGGGCCGGATTATGAGAGATGCAGCTCAAGCCAATAGGAAAAATGCTGCATGGCAGAAAGAGCTGAAACAGGACATTGCGTCATTTACCTGGTTATTTACTGGACAGCCTACTATGCAACATTGCAAGTCTTTGGAGCAAGCCTGTATGGCATTAAATAGTCTTTTTAAATCCAAGGCAGAATATGCTTTACAAAAAATGAAGGGGAGACACTGAGCAAGGAGAAAAGGCATGGAGGCTATTGGCAGCACAATTACGCCAGAGAGAAGCTGCTATGGCCATACTAGACATAAGATCAACTGGAGGAATCATACTGACCCGTCGACAGGATAGTTTTAATGAATTTGCTTCTTACTACAAATCTCTGTATACCCCGGGAATCCATACGGACCATGACAAGATGATCTCTTTTCTTTCAGGAGTGGAACTTCCTCACCTCTCAGAGGAGGGCAGAGTACTCCTTGAGGGAGGGATTAGTAAGGAACAGATTTTGAGGCAATAACCAAACTGCCATATCATAAAGTCCCAGCTGAATTTTATTGCTGGTCAGGTGAGGGGATAGTTTATACCCTACACGCCTCTTTTCAGGAAGCAGATCGCAAAGCATCTTAAGAATGCCTTTCTAGTAAAGCAGTAATGGCAGTTTTACCTAAACCTGGGAAGGATCCATTACTTTGTGATAGTTACCACCCCATATCGCTCCTCAATTGTAATATCAAAATTATGTCTAGTATCCTAGCCTCTCGACTTCACAAAGTCCTACCCTCTCTAATTCATCATACACAAGTGGGATTTATGCACGGACCCTCATCTAGGAACCATTTGTTTACTTTGGCCCATATGCTTTGGTCTGCCTAATCCCTCCAGGATGATGCTCTGGCATTGTCACTCAATGCGGAATAGGCGTCGAGTGGGAATATCTTTTTAAAGTTTTGGAATGATTCGGGAACCCATTTATAGCCAAGGTGTGGCTGCTATACGAAAATCCCACTGCACTAGTTAATTGTGGAGGTTTTGACTCAGACCCATTTTCATTTCACAAAGGAACTCATCAGGGTTGTCCCCTTTCTCCTCTATTTTATTTATCCTGGCCATGGAACCCCTAGCAGCCACAATTCGTCAATCGGCCAACGTTGTGGGCATTCGTCTTCTGGTGGGAGAATCTAAACTCTATCTCGACGCTGATGACATTCTGTTCACTATTGCTGACTTACCCCGCTTTCTGCCATCACTGCTACAAATCATAGAGGATTTTTCCTTCTTTTCTCGATACAAAATTATTTGGGACAAAAGTGAAGCACTCCTCCTATCAGATGAAACCAGAAAAGCAGCTATACAGGTATATCCTGTTCACTGGCATCCTACTTGGGTATTCTAGTGAATAAAGGAACAAAAGGGATGGTTGCAGATAATGTAAGTCCTTTACTCATCCAGATGCAACACGACTTTGAAAAATGGAAAGTACTGAGATTATCCATGTGGGGCAGGGTACAAGCCGTGAGAATCGTTACCCATCCACGTTTCATTTATTTTCTTGGAATGCTTTCTCTTCAGATTCCTTTGTCCACATTACAACTCATAGATTCTAAGATTAAATCTTTTGTATGGGGATCAGCAAGGCCTTGTTTAGCTGTGACAAAATTGAAAGCACATCACTCTAATGGAGGACTGAGCCTTCCACCGATAGAGCATTTTACTCTTGCATTACAACTTTCTTAAGCAAGGTACATGTTATTGGAAACTTACGATACAGCACAATGGGTACATATAGATCAGCTTCTTCATGATGGTGACTTCAAATCTTTTGCGCAATTAACAGAAGAGTTTGAACTTCCGATACAGCAAGCTGGAAACTACACGCAACTTAGTCACTGCCTCATTAAGATTTTAGGGCCACACCCCTGGTTACTGCAAACCTCACCAGTAGTATCACATCTGCACACCTGGGAAAAATACAAGGGAGTTACATCTAGATTATACCAGATACTTTCATCACACCTATTTTCACAGCCTGTATTGCATGACCTCCGTATTAGATGGCAAACCTGTTTATCAGTCTCTTACAAAGATGAAGAATGGATTAGGATAGTGGAAAATTTAGATAAGGTGCCCTCGAGAGGCTAGACTGAATTCTGCTTATCTAAAATTCTTCACGACTGCCATTGGTCACCAGTAAAACTGCATAAAGCAGGGTTATTTCCACATACCAACTGCTGTAGATGTGCTGCACCTGGCTGTGACATAACTCACATTATCTGCAATTGCCCCATGGTTCATTCCTATTGGTCTTACATAGGTCAGCTTTTACATAGTACAATTCCTTTACATCTCCCGCTGACACCCTCTACCATTCTCCTACATGATTTGCGAGATTTCCTGAGTCTTTCAAAGCCACAATGCCATCTTATGCACACAGCATTAGCCAAAGCCAAAATATGTATATTACGGCAATAGAAATCACCGACTCCGCCATCTCAAGAAACCTGACTGGTAGTCATGATGCACACAGCCTAAGATGAGAGAGTCATTTACAATATTCAAGATCAGACGGATTTATTTCTGCAAGTTTGGGCCCCTTTCCTACGGGCAGAGGGTAGTCCTATAGTAAATCACTCTGATCATCCCACATAGACTATTTCAACATCTTTAGGGTGATCATGTCATCCATTACTACTTCTAACATGCAGACAAGAATGAGATTGGGGATTGTGTGCTCATATGATCATCTATTATTGCCACCAACTTCTCACTCATAACTACACTGTTAGATGTGTGTCTGGAATTCTCCTATCCCCTTTTTTCTTCATTTTTCCCTTATATGATTATGATTACATCAGACTTGATTTTCACTGTATATTCTGCGTTTCATTGGCTATTTATTTCATATGGTGATATACCTTTTGTTTTCAATTGTATGACATAATGTCTTTTTTATTCTTGCATAACTTCCTGTTGTTTCTTTCTTTATTCTTTGCTTCCGATTGTAAATCCCTATACTTCTTATTCCCTTTCAGATATGATTTTATAGGACAAACAAAAATGCAGCAAGTTTAGTTCAATGGATGCAATTTATATATTGAAGTTGGAAAATAATCCTGTAGGATGAAGTATATTATTACAATTTTATTACAAGACCGGAGGCTACCATTATGCATATCACTTTTAATGCAGACCCAAGCAGCCGCATACATCATAAAGCACAGGTTCCACAATAGAACATTAGGAAACATATAGCAATCAGCCTCTTTTAAATGCTGCTCCAAGCAGATACGTTCCTTATTATTTTATTTGTCTTACTGATTGTCTTAATTATTGCCTTGATAACTTATCTTGTTGATAATGCCTTATTGACTTGTCACCTAAAGTGCCTTATCATGACATAAACTGCTTACCGTGAATTCATCATGCCTTAATCTACTTATTGTGATCCTTCCCCCCACCCTTCCTCCCTAACTCGGTCATCCGACCTCCAATTTCTGGAGTTTGGCTCCTGACCTTGCCCGTTTGTTTTCCCCTGTCTTTCTGCCTTTATTTACTGTGACTAAAACACAATTGAGGCTTCGTTTTCTTTCAAATCATTCTCGCGCTAACATCGCGCATCAAGCCCTGCACGCCTCGCGCTCCACACTGAACGAGCCTTGACACCGGCTCGGCTCTTCCCGTCTCCCTGCCCGACCCCTTCTACTTCGGATCGCTTCACGACACGCATGATCTCCACGGAGATCTCTACCCTTGGCGCAACGCTCCCCTTCATTCTCGGAGCATACGTAGATTAGAGGAAAGACACTTGGCCATGCACACGCAGCGTCGCCACGTTACTAAGGGTCTTTCCTCCTTTCTCGGGCTTACAATGCCTGTTTCCTGGCAACGAGCCGATCGCGCTCGAGACCTCAGCCAGTTGATCGGCTCAATTAGCTGATTTACCATCGGTCGCCCGTTTTTTAGCATAATTTAGGAATTATCTAGCTCTTAGTCACTTTTTCCCCCAATCTCTAAATAGGGAGATGTTCTCTCCCCTTAATATTAAAAATCCCAGGAGCTCCGAATGGGTCCCCCATGAACATGTAAGCAAATTTATTGCAAAATGGTTGAGAAACCTTCTGGAGAGAGACACCCGCAATCTTCTAAGAGCCGAATGTTCGAGACCCTCCATTGAGGGTAAGGTTTGCCAAACCCCGAACCTTGATCCCGAACTGATAAAATATCTTTTTTAACTTGGGAGAGATCCCAGGAAATGAATGGAGAGATCACTTAAGATTTTCCAAGATCAGGTCCTTGATATCCTAGGACCTTTAGCTAAAATCATCGATGCTGCTGAAGATAGCTACATCAATGGCTCCCTACTGAACACTGATGTAACTCGAGGATGGAGCCAAAGGGCCTTAGTTTTATTGGACACTGCCAATTCCGGTCTTAACTCCGAGAGGAGAAGGGTAGTTCTAACCAAGATCAGTCCAAAATTGAGTGACCTGGCTGACAAGGAACCCTCACTCAACCCTAAGGGTATGCTTTTTGGTGAGGACCTCATTAAGACCGTAGGTAAATACATATCTACCTTCACGGCATTAGACAAAGCCCATCAAAATATGAAGAGAGTCTTCAATTCTAAAAACCTTTTTGTCAGGGCCAGAAGAAGGGGCCAATCTTTCGACCGCTTCAACCACAGGCCATACTCTAGATCCAGAGGTTATGGCGGAAGAGGTTACCAACCCTCCAATCAATCCCAATTCTAACCGTCACGAGGAAGAGGCTTTCGTTCAAGAGGCTTCAGAGCAAGAGGAGCACCTAATGACACCAATCCTCAAAGTGAGTACTACGATTCTTTCCCCTCCCCTTTCTTTTTCCCCAAAGGTTGGAGGCAGACTAAAATTATTTTCTCAGAACTGAAAATTAATCACTCAAGATCCTTGGGTTCTGAATATCGTGAGCGGATTTACAATAGATTTTACAGAAACTCCAATTCAAAATTCATTTCCCAGGGAAATTCCCCTCACTTTAGCTCAAGAAAAAATTATATAGGAGGAGATCTTCTCTATGCTTCTGATAGGCGCAATTGTAGAAGTCACTATGGACATGTTAAGGTTTGTAAGCACACTCTTCCTTGTAGAAAAAAAGGACAAGGGATGGAGACCCGTCATAAATCTAAGGGAACTCAACAAATACCTTCTTTACAGGGCATCCATCTTCTGAGAGACCTATTGTTGAAAGGAGACTGGCTGGTCAAATTAGACCTAAAAGATGCTTACTTTACCATTCCTATGGCCAAAGCCCCTCAACCCTTCCTTCAGTTTATTTGGAAAAACCATCTCTTTCAATTTCAGGCTCTTCCTTTCGGCCTCTCTTCAGCAGAGGAAGTATTTTTTTACAATTTTCACTGATAGCCCTATTGCTCCTATTTTATCAATTTTGCATTAATACCTAAATTTGGGGAGTCCTTTTTCCATGCTTATAATTTGTTGTATTTGAATACTAAGCAACATCTGAAATGTGTAAAAGTACAATTTAATATTGAATATTTAAAGCATTTCATGCTTTTTATTAAATTTTAGTTCATGTATTTCGCACATATCTCCCCATTACCTTTCCCCTTAATTTATACCAAAATGCATTTGTTTGTTCTTTCTTAAACAGTTAAAAGACATAGGGCCAGATGTAGGTCACCGAATACCGGTCGGTAACGGCCGATTTCGGCCGTTACCGACCGTTATTTGGCTTTTGACATGTAGGTGGCTCGGAATTTACAGAATCGGTATATTTACCGATTCGGTAAATTTACCGCTTCGGTATTTTTCCGAATCGGTAAATATACCGAATCTGTAAATCCATATGTAGGTGGCACAGTTCGCAGTGCCACAGGCCCTTAGGAATTCTTAATTTACCACCCAATCCTATTGGGTGGTAAAATACCGAATTCCAGTGTACATGCACATCTGTGCATGTACACCTATGCCATGTGACACACAGACATGCCCTTAGGGCATGTCTGTGTGCCACATGGCACACAAGCCTGCAATTGGGGTGCCACAGGGTGTCAAAGTGACACCCCATTCCCCTTGCCAGGATTCGGTATTTACTGATTCGGTATTTCCCATTGATTCCTATGGGCTTCAAGGCCCATAGGAATCAATGGGGAATACCGATTCGGTATTTACCTAATTGGTAAATACCGAATCTTACAGAATTGGTAATTGTAAAATAAAAATTACCTACATCTGCCTACTTCCAATTTACCTACTCCTAAAGACCGAATCGGTATGATTCGGTATTTAAGAGTAGGCAAATCGGAATTACCTACATCTGGCCCATAGTACTATGTTAGTTCAATGAACTAGTTTGTTTATTTATTTATCCATTATTAATGTATGGTTCATGCAACTGTTTTTTAGAATGTCCTCTATTTTGCAAAATACTAATAAAGAATTACAACACCAAACAAATAAATGTAATTAGGGCGATGAGCAGGGTCTTTTGTGATTTGCTCTGCCACAAACTTAATCTTGACTTCGTGTGACAAGTAATAAGTGATCAGGATGGCATGCCTCATGTCTTCTCTACATCAACAATTGAAGAAACCATAATACATTTTACAAACGAATTGCCTTAATGATAAGATTGCCCATAAGAAAGGCTCATACATATTAACAGCAACTGCCAAATGATGGAATGTAAAATTTGAAGCATCTCAATGAATATTGATTTCTCTGTATATTTCATGGAGTCAGATAGTGACAACCCCACTGGGAGACCACAAACACTACCATTTGAATTATATTAACCTCATAATCTGGAAGAATGTATGCATGTCGGTCCTTTTTCTTGCAGAGTTCTATGTAGCCCCCTGAATCAGTGGGTAAAGGCAAGTACAAAGCGAACACAATGAGATGATGGACGGAGCAGTGAAAATTTTCAGACACTCACCCCCAGTCACTTTTAGATCTGGGTTAAATCCATTATCGTTATTTTTCTCACTTCGTCACCACAGTTCAGACCTCGCCATATGCAAATCAGTCTTGACCCTGTCCCTCATGGGAACAGTCCAGCCCGAAATGCTTAGCCAGGTCCTCTCTGGACCGAAACAAGCATCCTTGTACCGGTTTCGGGATAACACCCCTCATCAGTCAGGCTAGCTTGAATCCAATGGCAAAGTGAGCACGAGGCCCACATCTGGGCATACCCTGCCAACTTAGGGTGAACAGAGCAAACACAATAAGATGATGGACGGAGCACTGACATTTTTCAGACACTCACCGCCAGTCACTATTAGATCTGGGTTAAATCCATCATAGATATTTAGCTCACTTTGCCACCCCAGTACAAGTGCACTCATTTTTTGATCATCCAAATTTCAATAAATCAAGGCTGTGTGATAACTCAGAATGCATAGTACTCACCTGCATTCCTGGCTATTAAACATGTAGCAAGTACGAAACCAGACAGGGCACAATCAAGCCTTCATCCTTCCAAGGTCTACAAAATTGAGTACAGCATTGAAGTGGGTGATCATTTTGATGCTCCAACTCAATTAGTAATCAGGGGTGCAATCTGCTTTAATAGGAAGATCCTCTTCTCAAATAATCAATCGGCAATTAACGGGAAACTAAGAATCCCGTCCTCAAATAATCAGCCAACACCATTAAGAAATAACATGCACAAATTGGCTTACTCCAGCTTGTACATTTATTCAATTATCAAATTAAAAATGACAAAAATGTAAATGTTAGAATCAGAAGCTAAATTTGATAATAATTGCAATAATACACACACACACACACATAACATGTGTATTTGTAAAGCTCATGTTCACCCAAGGGTATCTTGGCACTGAATAAGAGATATTTATTGTTATCTAACTCAATGATACTCATTTCATTCACCTCAGAAGGCTGAAAGGCTCAGTGGACCCGCTGCGATTTGAGCTTGTGACCATGAGGTCGACCATAGTGGGCACATTAGCCCACTAAGCCACCAGACTTCAATGTTCCTTTAAGAAAGAAATTAAGTAGCCATAGCACAAATGGCAATAGTCAAATTATTGATGATAAGCTGTAATACAAAAGGACCACCGAGTATCTAACCCTCTCTAAATAACGATCAATTATCTCTGGTGGTACAGCAGAATATCAAAATGAGACAAAATGAATTAACTCCACCCAAATAGCACCTCATTTAAAATGATTCAGACAATGAAGGCGCACAACTTAATACATAACTTTCACTGGCTTTAAACTCGCACAATTCAGTTGCACAGAGGAAATAAATAAGAAATAAAACCTAATACAATGGAATGTTCTGCACCACCATGCTGACAGATAGCAATGACAATTCAGCACATAACCTTGTATTGCTTCAAAACACACTCATTGACTAAGGAAGCTATAGAAAAATATTTCTTTACATGAACAGAGACATGCAATGGCTGCACATGAACTTTCATGATTTTTTGAAAAGCAATACAAAATAATGCTTGTATATAACATTTAAGCATTCAATTTCAATATTGTGGACTAGTGAGGACTAGGTATGGCAAGTACACCAAACCTATGTTAGGCATTATTTTTCTAAATAAAGACATTTTCCACATATGGAAACATCTGTTAGTTGTGCTAATAAATCTATTTAGCACCATACAAAATAGATTGGTAGAGGTGTTCAGACATAGAGCCAAAGCTTCCCCTGCTTTCAATTAAAGTAGGATTACGAGCCCTGACTTCTCCACATGTATGGTATAGTAGCATTATGAACCTGTGTTTACCCTTTGTTGGAAATTATCATCTTTTGCATGGCACCCACCCCCTCCCCCCACCGATTTTTCCCTTCATTTACTGAACCTCGTTTTGCCGGCCTTAGGACTCTGCACACCATACTCGTGCTGACTAGCAGTAAAGTGCTTCTGCTATCCCACTACATATGGTAAAATGTATATATTCTTAATTGGAACATTTAATTTACTATTAAGTCCCTAGTATATGATACTACAGGCACCCATGGCCTGTAAAAGAAATGTTACTAGGGAGATGCAGCACTCATTGTGCCACACACTAAATTACGACTATGAAACATGCAGACATGCCTGCCCCAGCAGCCTGGGTGTGTATGTTTAAACTGCCATTTCAAACTGGCAAAATAAACCTTTTCTCACACCTATACCTTCCTTTTTAATACTTATAAGTCACCTCTAGGTTAGGGCCTAGATGCCCATAGTGCAGGCTGCATGGTATTTAAAAAGTAGGACATGTACATTTAACATTTTACATGTCCTGGCAGTGAAAAACCTTCAAAGTTGTTTCAACAGTGCAAGACTTGCTCTCTCATAGGAAAACACTCACTTAAATTATAACAACGTATAGAGCTTAATTTTCTTTGGGAGATGATAGAAAACAGATTTAAGGGCTCATTTTAATAGTAATTTAAAATCCAACTTAATGGTCAAGTCCAATTTGATATTAGTATATTAGAAAGTTGTCATTTTACTACCTAAGATTTGTTGCCAATGTCCCTTTCTTGCTCGTCACCTGACTGCTGATGCCCCCATGTGGTGAGGCATTGGTTACTCCCAGACATTAGACAAAAAGCTAAGATGTGGAGAGGTATTTTCCTCCTCTAGCAAGATGGCCTTGGGAGCTGTGCCCAGCTCTTTCTTGAGCCTCATAGGAGGCCTGCCAAGTCACTGATAGACGTAGCTCACACCCAGGCCTGTCTCATTTTGTCTTCCTAGTCAGCTTGACTCCAAACCCAGCTCCCCCAGGACTGGTTTAGAGTGACCACAAAAAGGGTTTAATAATTTCCATTGCCACACATATGGGTGGGCCCAGGGAGCTCTGACTGGGGAAGAAGTGTTCTGCCATGTTGGATTTATGTAGAGAGGGCTGTTATTTTGCATATATGTGGCAACTCTTTAACCCGCCTCAGAACACTCCTGGGCTTGTGACGATCAACAGGACTACCCTGCTGTCTAAGACTTGAAGTAAGTGCTTAATTCAGTTTGGGAATTGCTGGTAAAAATAGTCCAAGGACTAATGTTATTATCAATTTAAAACCCAACTTAATAGTCAAATACGATTTTCTATTACTATTTTGGAAATTACACTTTTAGAATGTTGTCATTTTCTTACCAAAAACTAAAAGGCTTTCCTGCCAGTGTCCAGCTGTCAACTGAACCCTGATGGCTCCCATGTAGGAAGATGTGTATTGCTTCCAGACAGTGGGCAAAGGGCTCTGGCTGTGGAGATGGACACTCCTCCCCTGACAGATGGTGTGGGTGGGTGGTGCCCGAACCCCTCCTGAGTTTCAAAGAATGCCTCCCTTGTCACTGGCAGATGAAGCTCACACTTAGGTCTGCCTCCCCTCTGTCTCTCTGATCAGGCTGCTGCCAAACACAGTGGGATTAGAGGAACTGCCCAGAACTGGTTGAGGGGGTGTACAAAGGCGTACCCTCCACTTACAGGCTGGCACTGAGAATATAAGTGGACCCTACAAAGTTCTCCTCAGAGCACTCCTGGACCCATGAAGAATAGAAGAAGACAAGACTAGACCTGCTTGCCTGAACCCTGAACTCCAGAATTGACTGCAAGGGTTAGTCGACTGCCTTCCTGCAGGGACACAAAAAGCTTCCAAGCTTACCAATACCAATTGAACCTGCCCTGTAACCTGATACCGGCCTCAGCTGGAGTGCGTCATAACCTCCAACTGGTGCCCCCAGGTCCTGGATACTTACCTATTGTTAAAGAGTACTCCTCTTGTTCTTGCTGGGACTTTGAATTTTTTTGCCAACTTTCTGCCTGGGGAGCCGTTGGAGACAGGACTTTCATCAAAGCTACAGCCATCGTCAAATCACCGGTCTATCTCAGCTTGCTGGCTTGCCCAGCTGAAGAAGATTGAAAGCCAGAAAAGTTTCTAAGTCTGAATGTAGATCTCTTCATCTGGACTGATGCAGAGCAGCAACTTGTAGGGGTCTACCTGGGCGCAGGCTTTGGACACCCACGCAGAACTTTCTCACTATCATCAGTGACTGCATCAGGACACCATTTTTCAGCAACCTGAAAATGATGAGCCTTGCGTTGGTCTAGATTGCAGCTTACCCTGAGATGACCCATCAATGACAAATTTTTCTTCAGGCCTACATTTCAGCTCAATCTGGAGTGGAAAGTGATACCATAGGGGAAAATGGACGGAGCGTTTGAGCAAATCAAATACTCACCCCCAGTCAACTGATCTGGTTTTAATCCATCATCATCCCTTAGCTCACTCCACCACCCCAGTTCAGACATGGCCATATGCAAATCAGTCTGACCCTGTGCTTCATGGAGGGGGACAGGTATGCTCAGACGTGAATCCCGTGCTCTCCATGCCACTGGAATCAATCTATCCTGGCTGATGAGGGCTGAAAGCCCGAAACGGGTCCTAGGATGCTTGTTTCCAGTCCAGGGAGGACCTGGCTTGGCAGTTCGGGCTAGACTGTTCCCATGGGGCACAGGGTCAAGACTGATTTGCAAATGGCTGGGTTCAAACTGGAATCGCATGGTGAGCAAAAAATCTATGGATTTAGGCCCAGATCTCTGTACTGGCGTGAATGTGTGACATTGCTCTGCATTCTGTCCATCAACTGATGTTTTGATTTGTCACCCCGAGTGGGACGGGTATGCTCAGACGTGATTCCCGTGCCCTCCATGCCACTGGAATCAAGCTATCCTGGCTGATGAGGGCTGAAAGCCCGAAACCGGTCCTAGGATGCTTGTTTCCAGTCCAGGGAGGACGTGGCTTGGCAGTTCGGACTGGACTGTTTCCATGGGGCACAGGGTCAAGACTGATTTGCATATAGATGGGTTCAAACTGGAATCGCATGGTGAGCAAAAAAACGATGGATTTAGGCCCAGATCTCTGCACTGGGGTGAATGTATGACATTGTTCTGCATTCTGTCCATCAACTGTTGTTTGGCATTTGTCACCCCGAGTGGGAGGGGTATGTTCAGACGTGAGTCCCATGCTCTCTAAGCCACTGGAATCAAGCTATCCTGGCTGATGAGGGCTGAAAGCCCGAAACCGGTCCTAGGATGCTTGTTTCCAGTCCAGGGAGGACCTGGCTTGGCAGTTCGGGCTGGACTGTTCCCATGGGGCACAGGGTCAAGACTGATTTGCGTATGGCTGGGTTCAACCTGGAATCGCATGGTGAGCAAAAAAACGATGGATTTAGGCCCAGATCTCTGTACTGGCGTGAATGTGTGACATTGCTCTGCATTCTGTCCATCAACTGTTGTTTTGCATTTGTCAACCCAAGTGGGACGGGTATGCTCAGACGTGAGTCCCGTGCTCTCCATGACACTTGAGTCAAGCTATCCTGGCTGATGATGGCTGAAAGCCCGAAACGGGTCCTAGGATGCTTGTTTCCAGTCCAGGGAGGACCTGGCTTGGCAGTTCGGGCTGGACTGTTCCCATGGGGCACAGGGTCAAGACTGATTTGCAAATGGCTGGGTTCAAACTGGAATCGCATGGTGAGCAAAAAATCTATGGATTTAGGCCCAGATCTCTGTACTGGCGTGAATGTGTGACATTGCTCTGCATTCTGTCCATCAACTGTTGTTTTGATTTGTCACCCCGAGTGGGACGGGTATGCTCAGACGTGAGTCCCGTGCTCTCCATGCCACTGGAATCAAGCTATCCTGGCTGATGAGGGCTGAAAGCCCGAAACCAGTCCTAGGATGCTTGTTTCCAGTCCAGGGAGGACCTGGCTTGGCAGTTCGGACTGGGCTGTTTCCATGGGGCACAGGGTCAAGACTGATTTGCATATGGATGGGTTCAAAATGGAATCGCATGGTGAGCAAAAAAACGATGGATTTAGGCCCAGATCTCTGCACTGGGGTGAATGTATGACATTGTTCTGCATTCTGTCCATCAACTGTTGTTTGGCATTTGTCACCCCGAGTGGGAGGGGTATGTTCAGACGTGAGTCCCATGCTCTCTAAGCCACTGGAATCAAGCTATCCTGGCTGATGAGCCCTGAAAGCCTGAAACCGGTCCTAGGATGCTTGTTTCCAGTCCAGGGTGGACCTGGCTTGGCAGTTCGGGCTGGACTGTTTCCATGGGGCACAGGGTCAAGACTGATTTGCATATGGATGGGTTCAAACTGGAATCGCATGGTGAGCAAAAAAACGATGGATTTAGGCCCAGATCTCTGTACTGGCGTGAATGTGTGACATTGCTCTGCATTCTGTCCATCAACTGTTGTTTTGCATTTGTCAACCCAAGTGGGACGGGTATGCTCAGACGTGAGTCCCGTGCTCTCCATGCCACTGGAATCAAGCTATCCTGGCTGATGAGGGCTAAAAGCCCGTACCCAGTCCTAGGATGCTTGTTTCCAGTCCAGGGAGGACCTGGCTTGGCAGTTCGGGCTGGACTGTTCCCATGGGGTACAGGGTCAAGACTGATTTGCAAATGGCTGGGTTCAACTGGAATGGCATGGTGTGCAAAATAACGAGGGATTTAGGCCCAGATCTCTGTACTGGGGTGAATCTATGACATTGTTCTGCATTCTGTCCATCAACTGTTGTTTTGCATTTGTCACCCAAGTGGGACGGGTATGCTCCGACGTGAGTCCCGTGCTCTCCATGCCACTTGAGTCAAGCTATCCTGGCTGATGAGGGCTGAAAGCCCGAAACGAGTCCTAGGATGCTTGTTTCCAGTCCAGGGAGGACCTGGCTTGGCAGTTCGGGCTGGACTGTTCCCATGGGGCACAGGGTCAAGACTGATTTGCAAATGGCTGGGTTCAAACTGGAATCGCATGGTGAGCAAAAAATCTATGGATTTAGGCCCAGATCTCTGTACTGGCGTGAATGTGTGACATTGCTCTGCATTATGCACATCAACTGTTGTTTTGATTTGTCACCCCGAGTAGGACGGGTATGCTCAGACGTGAGTCCCGTGCTCTCCATGCCACTGGAATCAAGCTATCCTGGCTGATGAGGGCTGAAAGCCCGAAACCGGCCCTAGGATGCTTGTTTCCAGTCCAGGGAGGACCTGGCTTGGCAGTTCGGACTGGACTGTTTCCATGGGGCACAGGGTCAAGACTGATTTGCATATGGATGGGTTCAAACTGGAATCGCATGGTGAGCAAAAAAACGATGGATTTAGGCCCAGATCTCTGCACTGGGGTCAATGTATGACATTGTTCTGCATTCTGTCCATCAACTGTTGTTTGGCATTTGTCACCCCGAGTGGGAGGGGTATGTTCAGACGTGAGTCCCATGCTCTCTAAGCCACTGGACTCAAGCTATCCTGGCTGATGAGGGCTGAAAGCCCGAAACCGGTCCTAGGATGCTTGTTTCCAGTCCAGGGAGGACCTGGCTTGGCAGTTCGGGCTGGACTGTTCCCATGGGGCACAGGGTCAAGACTGATTTGCGTATGGCTGGGTTCAACCTGGAATTGCATGGTGAGCAAAAAACGAATGGATTTAGGCCCAGATCTCTGTACTGGCGTGAATGTGTGACATTGCTCTGCATTCTGTCCATCAACTGTTGTGTTGCATTTGTCAACCCAAGTGGGACGGGTATGCTCAGACGTGAGTCCCGTGCTCTCCATGCCACTGGAATCAAGCTATCCTGGCTGATTAGGGCTAAAAGCCCGAACCCGGTCCTAGGATGCTTGTTTCCAGTCCAGGGAGGACCTGGCTTGGCAGTTCGGGCTGGACTGTTCCCATGGGGTACAGGGTCAAGACTGATTTGCAAATGGCTGGGTTCAACTGGAATGGCATGGTGTGCAAAATAACGAGGGATTTAGGCCCAGATCTCTGTACTGGGGTGAATCTATGACATTGTTCTGCATTCTGTCCATCAACTGTTGTTTTGCATTTGTCACCCAAGTGGGACCGGTATGCTCAGACGTGAGTCCCGTGCTCTCCATGACACTTGAGTCAAGCTATCCTGGCTGATGAGGGCTGAAAGCCCGAAACGAGTCCTAGAATGCTTGTTTCCAGTCCAGGGAGGACCTGGCTTGGCAGTTCGGGCTGGACTGTTCCCATGGGGCACAGGGTCAAGACTGATTTGCAAATGGCTGGGTTCAAACTGGAATCGCATGGTGAGCAAAAAATCTATGGATTTAGGCCCAGATCTCTGTACTGGCGTGAATGTGTGACATTGCTCTGCATTCTGTCCATTAACTGTTGTTTTGATTTGTCACCCCGAGTGGGACGGGTATGCTCAGACGTGAGTCCCGTGCTCTCCATGCCACTGGAATCAAGCTATCCTGGCTGATGAGGGCTGAAAGCCTGAAACCGGTCCTAGGATGCTTGTTTCCAGTCCAGGGAGGACCTGGCTTGGCAGTTCGGACTGGACTGTTTCCATGGGGCACAGGGTCAAGACTGATTTGCATATGGATGGGGTTCAAACTGGAATCGCATGGTGAGCAAAAAAACGATGGATTTAGGCCCAGATCTCTGCACTGGGGTGAATGTATGACATTGTTCTGCATTCTGTCCATCAACTGTTGTTTGGCATTTGTCACCCCGAGTGGGAGGGGTATGTTCAGACGTGAGTCCCGTGCTCTCCATGCCACTTGAGTCAAGCTATCCTGGCTGATGAGGGCTGAAAGCCCGAAACGAGTCCTAGGATGCTTGTTTCCAGTCCAGGGAGGACCTGGCTTGGCAGTTCGGGCTGGACTGTTCCCATGGGGCACAGGGTCAAGACTGATTTGCAAATGGCTGGGTTCAAACTGGAATCGCATGGTGAGCAAAAAATCTATGGATTTAGGCCCAGATCTCTGTACTGGCGTGAATGTGTGACATTGCTCTGCATTCTGTCCATCAACTGTTGTTTTGATTTGTCACCCCGAGTAGGACGGGTATGCTCAGACGTGAGTCCCGTGCTCTCCATGCCACTGGAATCAAGCTATCCTGGCTGATGAGGGCTGAAAGCCCGAAACCGGTCCTAGGATGCTTGTTTCCAGTCCAGGGAGGACCTGGCTTGGCAGTTCGGACTGGACTGTTTCCATGGGGCACAGGGTCAAGACTGATTTGCATATGGATGGGGTTCAAACTGGAATCGCATGGTGAGCAAAAAAACGATGGATTTAGGCCCAGATCTCTGCACTGGGGTGAATGTATGACATTGTTCTGCATTCTGTCCATCAACTGTTGTTTGGCATTTGTCACCCCGAGTGGGAGGGGTATGTTCAGACGTGAGTCCCATGCTCTCTAAGCCACTGGAATCAAGCTATCCTGGCTGATGAGGGCTGAAAGCCCGAAACCGGTCATAGGATGCTTGTTTCCAGTCCGGGGAGGACCTGGCTTGGCAGTTCGGGCTGGACTGTTCCCATGGGGCACAGGGTCAAGACTGATTTGCGTATGGCTGGGTTCAACTGGAATGGCATGGTGTGCAAAATAACGAGGGATTTAGGCCCAGATCTCTGTACTGGGGTGAATCTATGACATTGTTCTGCATTCTGTCCATCAACTGTTGTTTTGCATTTGTCACCCAAGTGGGACGGGTATGCTCAGACGTGAGTCCCGTGCTCTCCATGCCACTTGAGTCAAGCTATCCTGGCTGATGAGGGCTGAAAGCCCGAAACGAGTCCTAGGAAGCTTGTTTCCAGTCCAGGGAGGACCTGGCTTGGCAGTTCGGGCTGGACTGTTCCCATGGGGCACAGGGTCAAGACTGATTTGCAAATGGCTGGGTTCGAACTGGAATCGCATGGTGAGCAAAAAATCTATGGATTTAGGCCCAGATCTCTGTACTGGCGTGAATGTGTGACATTGTTCTGCATTCTGTCCATCAACTGTTGTTTGGCATTTGTCACCCCGAGTGGGACGGGTATGTTCAGACGTGAGTCCCGTGCTCTCCATGCCACTGGAATCAAGCTATCCTGGCTGATGAGGGCTGAAAGCCCGAAACCGGTCCTAGGATGCTTGTTTCCAGTCCAGGGAGGACCTGGCTTGGCAGTTCGGGCTGGACTGTTCCCATGGGGCACAGGGTCAAGACTGATTTGCGTATGGCTGGGTTCAACCTGGAATTGCATGGTGAGCAAAAAAACGATGGATTTAGGCCCAGATCTCTTTACTGGCGTGAATGTGTGACATTGCTCTGCATTCTGTCCATCAACTGTTGTGTTGCATTTGTCAACCCAAGTGGGACGGGTATGCTCAGACGTGAGTCCCGTGCTCTCCATGCCACTGGAATCAAGCTATCCTGGCTGATGAGGGCTAAAAGCCCGAACCCGGTCCTAGGATGCTTGTTTCCAGTCCAGGGAGGACCTGGCTTGGCAGTTCGGGCTGGACTGTTCCCATGGGGCACAGGGTCAAGACTGATTTGCAAATGGCTGGGTTCAACTGGAATGGCATGGTGTGCAAAATAACGAGGGATTTAGGCCCAGATCTCTGTACTGGGGTGAATCTATGACATTGTTCTGCATTCTGTCCATCAACTGTTGTTTTGCATTTGTCACCCAAGTGGGACGGGTATGCTCAGACGTGAGTCCCGTGCTCTCCATGCCACTTGAGTCAAGCTATCCTGGCTGATGAGGGCTGAAAGCCCGAAACGAGTCCTAGGATGCTTGTTTCCAGTCCAGGGAGGACCTGGCTTGGCAGTTCGGGCTGGACTGTTCCCATGGGGCACAGGGTCAAGACTGATTTGCAAATGGCTGGGTTCAAACTGGAATCGCATGGTGAGCAAAAAATCTATGGATTTAGGCCCAGATCTCTGTACTGGCGTGAATGTGTGACATTGCTCTGCATTCTGTCCATCAACTGTTGTTTTGATTTGTCACCCCGAGTGGGACGGGTATGCTCAGACGTGAGTCCCGTGCTCTCCATGCCACTGGAATCAAGCTATCCTGGCTGATGAGGGCTGAAAGCCCGAAACCGGTCCTAGGATGCTTGTTTCCAGTCCAGGGAGGACCTGGCTTGGCAGTTCGGACTGAACTGTTTCCATGGGGCACAGGGTCAAGACTGATTTGCATATGGATGGGTTCAAACTGGAATCGCATGGTGAGCAAAAAAACGATGGATTTAGGCCCAGATCTCTGCACTGGGGTGAATGTATGACATTGTTCTGCATTCTGTCCATCAACTGTTGTTTGGCATTTGTCACCCCGAGTGGGAGGGGTATGTTCAGACGTGAGTCCCATGCTCTCTAAGCCACTGGAATCAAGCTATCCTGGCTGATGAGGGCTGAAAGCCCGAAACCGGTCCTAGGATGCTTGTTTCCAGTCCGGGGAGGACCTGGCTTGGCAGTTCGGGCTGGACTGTTCCCATGGGGCACAGGGTCAAGACTGATTTGCGTATGGCTGGGTTCAACTGGAATGGCATGGTGTGCAAAATAACGAGGGATTTAGGCCCAGATCTCTGTACTGGGGTGAATCTATGACATTGTTCTGCATTCTGTCCATCAACTGTTGTTTTGCATTTGTCACCCAAGTGGGACGGGTATGCTCAGACGTGAGTCCCGTGCTCTCCATGCCACTTGAGTCAAGCTATCCTGGCTGATGAGGGCTGAAAGCCCGAAACGAGTCCTAGGAAGCTTGTTTCCAGTCCAGGGAGGACCTGGCTTGGCAGTTCGGGCTGGACTGTTCCCATGGGTCACAGGGTCAAGACTGATTTGCAAATGGCTGGGTTCGAACTGGAATCGCATGGTGAGCAAAAATTCTATGGATTTAGGCCCAGATCTCTGTACTGGCGTGAATGTGTGACATTGCTCTGCATTCTGTCCATCAACTGTTGTTTTGATTTGTTACCCCGAGTGGGACGGGTATGCTCAGACGTGTGTCCCGTGCTCTCCATGCCACTGGAATCAAGCTATCCTGGCTGATGAGGGCTGAAAGCCCGAAACCGGTCCTAGGATGCTTGTTTCCAGTCCAGGGAGGACCTGGCTTGGCAGTTCGGGCTGGACTGTTCCCATGGGGCACAGGGTTAAGACTGATTTGCGTATGGCTGGGTTCAACCTGGAATCGCATGGTGAGCAAAAAAACGATGGATTTAGGCCCAGATCCCTGTACTGGCGTGAATGTGTGACATTGCTCTGCATTCTGTCCATCAACTGTTGTTTTGCATTTGTCAACCCAAGTGGGACGGGTATGCTCAGACGTGAATCCTGTGCTCTCCATGCTACTTGAGTCAAGGTATCCTGGCTGATGAGGGCTGAAAGCCCGAAACGAGTCCTAGGATGCTTGTTTCCAGTCCAGGGAGGACCTGGCTTGGCAGTTCGGGCTGGACTGTTCCCATGGGGCACAGGGTCAAGACTGATTTGCAAATGGCTGGGTTCAAACTGGAATCGCATGGTGAGCAAAAAATCTATGGATTTAGGCCCAGATCCCTGTACTGGCGTGAATGTGTGACATTGCTCTGCATTCTGTCCATCAACTGTTGTTTTGATTTGTCACCCGAGTGGGACGGGTATGCTCAGACGTGAGTCCCGTGCTCTCCATGCCACTGGAATCAAGCTATCCTGGCTGATGAGGGCTGAAAGCCTGAAACCGGTCCTAGGATGCTTGTTTCCAGTCCAGGGAGGACCTGGCTTGGCAGTTCGGACTGGACTGTTTCCATGGGGCACAGGGTCAATACTGATTTGCATATGGATGGGTTCAAACTGGAATCGCATGGTGAGCAAAAAAACGATGGATTAGGCCCAGATCTCTGTACTGGCGTGAATGTGTGACATTGCTCTGCATTCTGTCCATCAACTGTTGTTTTGATTTGTCACCCCGAGTGGGACGGGTATGCTCAGACGTGAGTCCCGTGCTCTCCATGCCACTGGAATCAAGCTATCCTGGCTGATGAGGGCTGAAAGCCCGAAACCGGTCCTAGGATGCTTGTTTCCAGTCCAGGGAGGACCTGGCTTGGCAGTTCGGACTGGACTGTTTCCATGGGGCACAGGGTCAAGACTGATTTGCGTATGGCTGGGTTCAACCTGGAATCGCATGGTGAGCAAAAAAACGATGGATTTAGGCCCAGATCTCTGTACTGGCGTGAATGTGTGACATTGCTCTGCATTCTGTCCATCAACTGTTGTTTTGCATTCGTCAACCCAAGTGGGACGGGTATGCTCAGACGTGAGTCACGTGCTCTCCATGCCACTGGAATCAAGCTATCCTGGCTGATGAGGGCTAAAAGCCCGTACCCGGTCCTAGGATTCTTGTTTCCAGTCCAGGGAGGACCTGGCTTGGCAGTTCGGGCTGGACTGTTCCCATGGGGTACAGGGTCAAGACTGATTTGCAAATGGCTGGGTTCAACCTGGAATCGCATGGTGAGCAAAAAAACGATGGATTTAGGCCCAGATCTCTGTACTGGCGTGAATGTGTGACATTGCTCTGCATTCTGTCCATCAACTGTTGTTTTGCATTCGTCAACCCAAGTGGGACGGGTATGCTCAGACGTGAGTCCCGTGCTCTCCATGCCACTGGAATCAAGCTATCCTGGCTGATGAGGGCTAAAAGCCCGTACCCGGTCCTAGGATTCTTGTTTCCAGTCCAGGGAGGACCTGGCTTGGCAGTTCGGGCTGGGCTGTTCCCATGGGGTACAGGGTCAAGACTGATTTGCAAATGGCTGGGTTCAACTGGAATGGCATGGTGTGCAAAATAACGAGGGATTTAAGCCCAGATCTCTGTACTGGTGTGAATATATGACTTTGTTCTGCATTCTGTCCATCAACTGTTGTTTTGCATTTGTCACCCAAGTGGGACGGGTATGCTCAGACGTGAGTCCCGTGCTCTCCATGCCACTTGAGTCAAGCTATCCTGGCTGATGAGGGCTGAAAGCCCGAAACGAGTCCTAGGAAGCTTGTTTCCAGTCCACGGAGGACCTGGCTTGGCAGTTCGGGCTGGACTGTTCCTATGGGGCACAGGGTCAAGACTGATTTGCAAATGGCTGGGTTCAAACTGGAATCGCATGTTGAGCAAAAAATCTATGGATTTAGGCCCAGATCTCTTTACTGGCGTGAATGTGTGACATTGCTCTGCATTCTGTCCATCAACTGTTGTTTTGATTTGTCACCCGAGTGGGACGGGTATGCTCAGACGTGAGTCCCGTGCTCTCCATGCCACTGGAATCAAGCTATCCTGGCTGATGAGGGCTGAAAGCCCGAAACCGGTCCTAGGATGCTTGTTTCCAGTCCAGGGAGGACCTGGCTTGGCAGTTCGGACTGGACTGTTTCCATGGGGCACAGGGTCAAGACTGATTTGCATATGGATGGGTTCAAACTGGAATCGCATGGTGAGCAAAAAAACGATGGATTTAGGCCCAGATCTCTGCACTGGGGTGAATGTATGACATTGTTCTGCATTCTGTCCATCAACTGTTGTTTGGCATTTGTCACCCCGAGTGGGAGGGGTATGTTCAGACGTGAGTCCCATGCTCTCTAAGCCACTGGAATCAAGCTATCCTGGCTGATGAGGGCTGAAAGCCCGAAACCGGTCCTAGGATGCTTGTTTCCTGTCCAGGGAGGACCTGGCTTGGCAGTTCGGACTGGACTGTTTCCATGGGGCACAGGGTCAAGACTGATTTGCATATGGATGGGTTCAAACTGGAATCGCATGGTGAGCAAAAAAACGATGGATTTAGGCCCAAATCTCTGCACTGGGGTGAATGTATGACATTGTTCTGCATTCTGTCCATCAACTGTTGTTTGGCATTTGTCACCCCGAGTGGGAGGGGTATGTTCAGACGTGAGTCCCATGCTCTCTAAGCCACTAAAATCAAGCTATCCTGGCTGATGAGGGCTGAAAGCCCGAAACCGGTCCTAGGATGCTTGTTTCCAGTCCAGGGAGGACCTGGCTTGGCCGTTCGGGCTGGACTGTTCCCATGGGGCACAGGGTCAAGACTGATTTGCGTATGGCTGGGTTCAACCTGGAATCGCATGGTGATCAAAAAAACGATGGATTTAGGCCCAGATCTCTGTACTGGCGTGAATGTGTGACATTGCTCTGCATTCTGTCCATCAACTGTTGTTTTGCATTTGTCAACCCAAGTGGGACGGGTATGCTCAGACGTGAGTCCCGTGCTCTCCATGCCACTGGAATCAAGCTATCCTGGCTGATGAGGGCTAAAAGCCCGAACCCGGTCCTAGGATGCTTGTTTCCAGTCCAGGGAGGACCTGGCTTGGCAGTTCGGGCTGGACTGTTCCCATGGGGTACAGGGTCAAGACTGATTTGCAAATGGCTGGGTTCAACTGGAATGGCATGGTGTGCAAAATAACGAGGGATTTAGGCCCAGATCTCTGTACTGGGGTGAATCTATGACATTGTTCTGCATTCTGTCCATCAACTGTTGTTTTGCATTTGTCACCCAAGTGGGACGGGTATGCTCAGACGTGAGTCCCGTGCTCTCCATGCCACTTGAGTCAAGCTATCCTGGCTGATGAGGGCTGAAAGCCCGAAACGAGTCCTAGGATGCTTGTTTCCAGTCCAGGGAGGACCTGGCTTGGCAGTTCGGGCTGGACTGTTCCCATGGGGCACAGGGTCAAGACTGATTTGCAAATGGCTGGGTTCAAACTGGAATCGCATGGTGAGCAAAAAATCTATGGATTTAGGCCCAGATCTCTGTACTGGCGTGAATGTGTGACATTGCTCTGCATTCTGTCCATCAACTGTTGTTTTGATTTGTCACCCCGAGTGGGACGGGTATGCTCAGACGTGAGTCCCGTGCTCTCCATGCCACTGGAATCAAGCTATCCTGGCTGATGAGGGCTGAAAGCCTGAAACCGGTCCTAGGATGCTTGTTTCCAGTCCAGGGAGGACCTGGCTTGGCAGTTCGGACTGGACTGTTTCCATGGGGCACAGGGTCAAGACTGATTTGCATATGGATGGGTTCAAACTGGAATCGCATGGTGAGCAAAAAAACGATGGATTTAGGCCCAGATCTCTGCACTGGGGTGAATGTATGACATTGTTCTGCATTCTGTCCATCAACTGTTGTTTGGCATTTGTCACCCCGAGTGGGAGGGGTATGTTCAGACGTGAGTCCCATGCTCTCTAAGCCACTGGAATCAAGCTATCCTGGCTGATGAGGGCTGAAAGCCCGAAACCGGTCCTAGGATGCTTGTTTCCAGTCCAGGGAGGACCTGGCTTGGCAGTTCGGGCTGGACTGTTCCCATGGGGCACAGGGTCAAGACTGATTTGCGTATGGCTGGGTTCAACCTGGAATCGCATGGTGAGCAAAATAACGAGGGATTTAGGCCCAGATCTCTGTACTGGGGTGAATCTATGACATTGTTCTGCAATCTGTCCATCAACTGTTGTTTTGCATTTGTCACCCAAGTGGGACGGGTATGCTCAGACGTGAGTCCCGTGCTCTCCATGCCACTTGAGTCAAGCTATCCTGGCTGATGAGGGCTGAAAGCCCGAAACGAGTCCTAGGATGCTTGTTTCCAGTCCAGGGAGGACCTGGCTTGGCAGTTCGGGCTGGACTGTTACCATGGGGCACAGGGTCAAGGCTGATTTGCAAATGGCTGGGTTCAAACTGGAATCGCATGGTGAGCAAAAAATCTATGGATTTAGGCCCAGATCTCTGTACTGGCGTGAATGTGTGACATTGCTCTGCATTCTGTCCATCAACTGTTGTTTTGATTTGTCACCCCGAGTGGGACGGGTATGCTCAGACGTGAGTCCCGTGCTCTCCATGCCACTGGAATCAAGCTATCCTGGCTGATGAGGGCTGAAAGCCCGAAACCGGTCCTAGGATGCTTGTTTCCAGTCCATGGAGGACCTGGCTTGGCAGTTCGGACTGGACTGTTTCCATGGGGCACAGGGTCAAGACTGATTTGCATATGGATGGGTTCAAACTGGAATCGCATGGTGAGCAAAAAAACGATGGATTTAGGCCCAGATCTCTGCACTGGGGTGAATGTATGACATTGTTCTGCATTCTGTCCATCAACTGTTGTTTGGCATTTGTCACCCCGAGTGGGAGGGGTATGTTCAGACGTGAGTCCCATGCTCTCTAAGCCACTGGAATCAAGCTATCCTGGCTGATGAGGGCTGAAAGCCCGAAACCGGTCCTAGGATGCTTGTTTCCAGTCCGGGGAGGACCTGGCTTGGCAGTTCGGGCTGGACTGTTCCCATGGGGCACAGGGTCAAGACTGATTTGCGTATGGCTGGGTTCAACCTGGAATCGCATGGTGAGCAAAAAAACGATGGATTTAGGGCCAGATGTCTGTACTGGCATGAATGTGTGACATTGCTCTGCATTCTGTCCATCAACTGTTGTTTTGCCTTTGTCACCCAAGTGGGACGGGTATGCTCAGACGTGAGTCCCGTGCTCTCCATGCCACTTGAGTCAAGCTATCCTGGCTGATTAGGGCTGAAAGCCCGAAACGGTCCTAGGATGCTTGTTTCCAGTCCAGGGAGGACCTGGCTTGGCAGTTCAGGATGGACTGTTCCCATGGGGCATAGGGTCAAGATTGATTTGCATATGGCTGGGTTCAAACTGGAATGGCATGGTGAGCAAAAAAACGATGGATTTAGGCCCAGATCTCTGCACTGGGGTGAATGTATGACATTGTTCTGCATTCTGTCCATCAACTGTTGTTTTACATTTGTCACCCAAGTGGGACGGGTATGCTCAGACGTGAGTCCCGTGCTCTCCATGCCACTGGAATCAAGCTATCCTGGCTGATGAGGGCTAAAAGCCCGTACCCGGTCCTAGGATGCTTGTTTCCAGTCCAGGGAGGACCTGGCTTGGCAGTTCGGGCTGGACTGTTCCCATGGGGTACAGGGTCAAGACTGATTTGCAAATGGCTGGGTTCAACTGGAATGGCATGGTGTGCAAAATAACGAGGGATTTAGGCCCAGATCTCTGTACTGGGGTGAATCTATGACATTGTTCTGCATTCTGTCCATCAACTGTTGTTTTGCATTTGTCACCCAAGTGGGACGGGTATGCTCAGACGTGAGTCCCGTGCTCTCCATGCCACTGGAATCAAGCTATCCTGGCTGATGAGGGCTGAAAGCCCGAAACCGGTCCTAGGATGCTTGTTTCCAGTCCAGGGAGGACCTGGCTTGGCAGTTCGGACTGGACTGTTTCCATGGGGCACAGGGTCAAGACTGATTTGCATATGGATGGGTTCAAACTGGAATCGCATGGTGAGCAAAAAAACGATGGATTTAGGCCCAGATCTCTGCACTGGGGTGAATGTATGACATTGTTCTGCATTCTGTCCATCAACTGTTGTTTGGCATTTGTCACCCCGAGTGGGAGGGGTATGTTCAGACGTGAGTCCCATGCTCTCTAAGCCACTGGAATCAAGCTATCCTGGCTGATGAGGGCTGAAAGCCCGTTACCGGTCCTAGGATGCTTGTTTCCAGTCCGGGGAGGACCTGGCTTGGCAGTTCGGGCTGGACTGTTCCCATTGGGCAAAGGGTCAAGACTGATTTGCGTATGGCTGGGTTCAACCTGGAATCGCATGGTGAGAAAAAAAACGATGGATTTAGGCCCAGATCTCTGTACTGGCGTGAATGTGTGACATTGCTCTGCATTCTGTCCATCAACTGTTGTTTTGCATTTGTCAACCCAAGTGGGACGGGTATGCTCAGACGTGAGTCCCGTGCTCTCCATGCCACTGGAATCAAGCTATCCTGGCTGATGAGGGCTAAAAACCCGAACCCGGTCCTAGGATGCTTGTTTCCAGTCCAGGGAGGACCTGGCTTGGCAGTTCGGGCTGGACTGTTCCCATGGGGTACAGGGTCAAGACTGATTTGCAAATGGCTGGGTTCAACTGGAATGGCATGGTGTGCAAAATAACGAGGGATTTAGGCCCAGATCTCTGTACTGGGGTGAATCTATGACATTGTTCTGCATTCTGTCCATCAACTGTTGTTTTGCATTTGTCACCCAAGTGGGACGGGTATGCTCAGACGTGAGTCCCGTGCTCTCCATGCCACTTGAGTCAAGCTATCCTGGCTGATGAGGGCTGAAAGCCCGAAACGGGTCCTAGGATGCTTGTTTCCAGTCCAGGGGGGACCTGGCTTGGCAGTTCTGGCTGGACTGTTCCCATGGGGCACAGGGTCAAGACTGATTTGCAAATGGCTGGGTTCAAACTGGAATCGCATGGTGAGCAAAAAATCTATGGATTTAGGCCCAGATCTCTGTACTGGCGTGAATGTGTGACATTGCTCTGCATTCTGTCCATCAACTGTTGTTTTGATTTGTCACCCAGAGTGGGACGGGTATGCTCAGACGTGAGTCCAGTGCTCTCCATGCCACTGGAATCAAGCTATCCTGGCTGATGAGGGCTGAAAGCCCGAAACCGGTCCTAGGATGCTTGTTTCCAGTCCAGGGAGGACCTGGCTTGGCAGTACGGACTGGACTGTTTCCATGGGGCACAGGGTCAAGACTGATTTGCATATGGATGGGTTCAAACTGGAATCGCATGGTGAGCAAAAAAACAATGGATTTAGGCCCAGATCTCTGCACTGGGGTGAATGTATGACATTGTTCTGCATTCTGTCCATCAACTGTTGTTTGGCATTTGTCTCCCCGAGTGGGAGGGGTATGTTCAGACGTGAGTCCCATGCTCTCTAAGCCACTGGAATCAAGCTATCCTGGCTGATGAGGGCTGAAAGCCCGAAACCGGTCATAGGATGCATGTTTCCAGTCCAGGGAGGACCTGGCTTGGCAGTTCGGGCTGGACTGTTCCCATGGGGTACAGGGTCAAGACTGATTTGCAAATGGCTGGATTCAACTGGAATTGCATGGTGTGCAAAATAACGAGGGATTTAGGCCCAGATCTCTGTACTGGGGTGAATCTATGAGATTGTTCTGCATTCTGTCCATCAACTGTTGTTTTGCATTTGTCACCCAAGTGGGACGGGTATGCTCAGACGTGAGTCCCGTGCTCTCCATGCCACTTGAGTCAAGCTATCCTGGCTGATGAGGGCTGAAAGCCTGAAACCGGTCCTAGGATGCTTGTTTCCAGTCCAGGGAGGACCTGGCTTGGCAGTTCAGGCTGGACTGTTCCCATGGGGCATAGGGTCAAGATTGATTTGCATATGGCTGGGTTCAAACTGGAATGGCATGGTGAGCAAAAAAACGATGGGTTTAGGCCCAGACCTCTGCTTTGGGGTGAATGTATGACATTGTTCTGCATTCTGTCCATCAACTGTTGTTTTGATTTGTCACCCCGAGTGGGACGGGTATGCTCAGACATGAGTCCCGTGCTCTCCATGCCACTGGAATCAAGGTACCCGGTCTGATGAGGGCTGAAAGCCCGAAACCAGTCCAAGGTTGCTTGATTACAGTCCAGGGAGGACCTGGCTTGGCAGTTCAGGCTGGACTGTTCCCATGGGGCACAGGGTCAAGACTGATTTGCATATGGCTGGGTTTACACTGGAATGGCATGGTGAGCAAAAAAACGATGGATTTAGGCCCAGATCTCTGCACTGGGGTGAATGTATGACATTGTTCTGCATTCTGTGCATCAACTGTTGTTTTACATTTGTCACCCAAGTGGGACGGGTATGCTCAGACGTGAGTCCCTTGCTCTCCATGCCACTGGAATCAAGCTATCCTGGCTGATGAGGGCTGAAAGCCCGAAACCGGTCCTAGGATGCTTGTTTCCAGTCCAGGGAGGACCTGGCTTGGCAGTTCGGGCTGGACTGTTCCCATGGGGCACAGGGTCAGGACTGATTTGCAAATGGCCGGGTTCAAACTGGAATCGCATGGTGGGCAAAAAATCTATGGATTTACGCCCAGATCTCTGTACTGGCGTGAATGTGTGACATTGCTCTGCATTCTGTCCATCAACTGTTGTTTTGATTTGTCACCCCGAGTGGGACGGGTATGCTCAGACGTGAGTCCCGTGCTCTCCATGCCACTGGAATCAAGCTATCCTGGCTGATGAGGGCTGAAAGCCCGAAACCGGTCCTAGGATGCTTGTTTCCAGTCCAGGGAGGACCTGGCTTGGCAGTTCGGGCTGGACTGTTTCCATGGGGCACAGGGTCAAGACTGATTTGCATATGGATGGGTTCAAACTGGAATCGCATGGTGAGCAAAAAAACCAATGGATTTAGACCCAGATCTCTGCACTGGGGTGAATGTATGACATTGTTCTGCATTCTGTCCATCAACTGTTGTTTGGCATTTGTCACCCCGAGTGGGAGGGGTATGTTCAGACGTGAGTCCCATGCTCTCTAAGCCACTGGAATCAAGCTATCCTGGCTGATGAGGGCTGAAAGCCCGAAACCGGTCCTAGGATGCTTGTTTCCAGTCCAGGGAGGACCTGGCTTGGCAGTTCGGGCTGGACTGTTCCCATGGGGCACAGGGTCAAGACTGATTTGCATATGGTTGGGTTCAACCTGGAATAGCATGGTGCGCAAAACAATGATGGATTTAGGCCCAGATCTCTTTACTGGGGTGAATGTATGACATTGTTTTGCATTCTGTCCATCAACTGTTGTTTTGCCTTTGTCACCCAAGTGGGACGGGTATGCTCAGACGTGAGTCCCGTGCTCTCCATGCCACTGGAATCAAGCTATCCTGGCTGATGAGGGCTGAAAGCCCGAAACCGGTCATAGGATGCTTGTTTCCAGTCCAGGGAGGACCTGGCTTGGCAGTTCAGGCTGGACTGTTCCCATGGGGCACAGGGTCAAGACTGATTTGCATATGGCTGGGTTCAAACTGGAATCGCATGGTGAGCAAAAAAAAGATGGATTTAGGCCCAGATCTCTGTACTGGCGTGAATGTGTGACATTGCTCTGCATTCTGTCCATCAACTGTTGTTTTGCACTTGTCAACCCAAGTGGGATGGGTATGCTCAGACGTGAGTCCCGTGCTCTCCATGCCACTGGAATCAAGCTATCCTGGCTGATGAGGGCTAAAAGCCCGAACCCGGTCCTAGGATGCTTGTTTCCAGTGCAGGGAGGACCTGGCTTGGCAGTTCGGGCTGGACTGTTCCCATGGGGTACAGGGTCAAGACTGGTTTGCAAATGGCTGGGTTCAACTGAAATGGCATGGTGTGCAAAATAACGAGGGATTTAGGCCCAGATCTCTGTACTGGGGTGAATCTATGACATTGTTCTGCATTCTGTCCATCAACTGTTGTTTTGCATTTGTCACCCAAGTGGGACGGGTATGCTCAGACGTGAGTCCCATGCTCTCCATGCCACTTGAGTCAAGCTATCCTGGCTGATGAGGGCTGAAAGCCCGAAACCGGACCTAGGATGCTTGTTTCCAGTCCAGGGAGGACCTGGCTTGGAATTTCAGGCTGGACTGTTCCCATGGGGTACAGGGTCAAGACTGATTTGCATATGGCTGGGTTCAAACTGGAATGGCATGGTGAGCAAAAAACGATGGATTTAGGCCCAGATCTCTGCACTGGGGTGAATGTATGACATTGTTCTGCATTCTGTCCATCAACTGTTGTTTTGATTTGTCACCCCGAGTGGGACGGGTATGCTCAGACATGAGTCCCGTGCTCTCCATGCCACTTGAGTCAAGCTATCCTGGCTGATGAGGGCTGAAAGCCCGAAACGAGTCCTAGGATGCTTGTTTCCAGTCCAGGGAGGACCTGGCTTGGCAGTTCGGGCTGGACTGTTCCCATGGGGCACCTGGTCAAGATTGATTTGCAAATGGCTGGGTTCAAACTGGAATCGCATGGTGAGCAAAAAATCTATGGATTTAGGCCCAGATCTCTGTACTGGCGTGAATGTGTGACATTGCTCTGCATTCTGTCCATCAACTGTTGTTTTGATTTGTCACCCCGAGTGGGACGGGTATGCTCAGACGTGAGTCCCGTGCTCTCCATGCCACTGGAATCAAGCTATCCTGGCTGATGAGGGCTGAAAGCCCGAAACTGGTCCTAGGATGCTTGTTTCCAGTCCAGGGAGGACCTGGCTTGGCAGTTCGGACTGGACTGTTTCCATGGGGCACAGGGTCAAGACTGATTTGCATATGGATGGGTTCAAACTGGAATCGCATGGTGAGCAAAAAAACGATGGATTTAGGCCCAGATCTCTGCACTGGGGTGAATGTATGACATTGTTCTGCATTCTGTCCATCAACTGTTGTTTGGCATTTGTCCCCCCGAGTGGGAGGGGTATGTTCAGACGTGAGTCCCATGCTCTCTAAGCCACTGGAATCAAGCTATCCTGGCTGATGAGGGCTGAAAGCCCGAAACCGGTCCTAGGATGCTTGTTTCCAGTCCGGGGAGGACCTGGCTTGGCAGTTCGGGCTGGACTGTTCCCATGGGGCACAGGGTCAAGACTGATTTGCGTATGGCTGGGTTCAACCTGGAATCGCATGGTGAGCAAAAAAACGATGGATTTAGGGCCAGATGTCTGTACTGGCGTGAATGTGTGACATTGCTCTGCATTCTGTCCATCAACTGTTGTTTTGCATTTGTCACCCAAGTGGGACGGGTATGCTCAGACGTGAGTCCCGTGCTCTCCATGCCACTTGAGTCAAGCTATCCTGGCTGATGAGGGCTGAAAGCCCGAAACGGTCCTAGGATGCTTGTTTCCAGTCCAGGGAGGACCTGGCTTGGCAGTTCAGGCTGGACTGTTCCCATGGGGCATAGGGTCAAGATTGATTTGCATATGGCTGGGTTCAAACTGGAATGGCATGGTGAGCAAAAAAACGATGGATTTAGGCCCAGATCTCTGCACTGGGGTGAATGTATGACATTGTTCTGCATTCTGTCCATCAACTGTTGTTTTACATTTGTCACCCAAGTGGGACGGGTATGCTCAGACGTGAGTCCCGTGCTCTCCATGCCACTGGAATCAAGCTATCCTGGCTGATGAGGGCTAAAAGCCCGTACCCGGTCCTAGGATGCTTGTTTCCAGTCCAGGGAGGACCTGGCTTGGCAGTTCGGGCTGGACTGTTCCCATGGGGTGCAGGGTCAAGACTGATTTGCAAATGGCTGGGTTCAACTGGAATGGCATGGTGTGCAAAATAACGAGGGATTTAGGCCCAGATCTCTGTACTGGGGTGAATCTATGACATTGTTCTGCATTCTGTCCATCAACTGTTGTTTTGCATTTGTCACCCAAGTGGGACGGGTATGCTCAGACGTGAGTACCGTGCTCTCCATGCCACTGGAATCAAGCTATCCTGGCTGATGAGGGCTGAAAGCCCGAAACCGGTCCTAGGATGCTTGTTTCCAGTCCAGGGAGGACCTGGCTTGGCAGTTCGGACTGGACTGTTTCCATGGGGCACAGGGTCAAGACTGATTTGCATATGGATGGGTTCAAACTGGAATCGCATGGTGAGCAAAAAAACGATGGATTTAGGCCCAGATCTCTGCACTGGGGTGAATGTATGACATTGTTCTGCATTCTGTCCATCAACTGTTGTTTGGCATTTGTCACCCCGAGTGGGAGGGGTATGTTCAGACGTGAGTCCCATGCTCTCTAAGCCACTGGAATCAAGCTATCCTGGCTGATGAGGGCTGGCAGCCCGTTACCGGTCCTAGGATGCTTGTTTCCAGTCCGGGGAGGACCTGGCTTGGCAGTTCGGGCTGGACTGTTCCCATGGGGCACAGGGTCAAGACTGATTTGCGTATGGCTGGGTTCAACTGGAATGGCATGGTGTGCAAAATAACAAGGGATTTAGGCCCAGATCTCTGTACTGGGGTGAATCTATGACATTGTTCTGCATTCTGTCCATCAACTGTTGTTTTGCATTTGTCACCCAAGTGGGACGGGTATGCTCAGACGTGAGTCCCGTGCTCTCCATGCCACTTGAGTCAAGCTATCCTGGCTGATGAGGGCTGAAAGCCCGAAACGTGTCCTAGGAAGCTTGTTTCCAGTCCAGGGAGGACCTGGCTTGGCAGTTCGGGCTGGACTGTTCCCATGGGTCACAGGGTCAAGACTGATTTGCAAATGGCTGGGTTCGAACTGGAATCGCATGGTGAGCAAAAATTCTATGGATTTAGGCCCAGATCTCTGTACTGGCGTGAATGTGTGACATTGCTCTGCATTCTGTCCATCAACTGTTGTTTTGATTTGTTACCCCGAGTGGGACGGGTATGCTCAGACGTGTGTCCCGTGCTCTCCATGCCACTGGAATCAAGCTATCCTGGCTGATGAGGGCTGAAAGCCCGAAACCGGTCCTAGGATGCTTGTTTCCAGTCCAGGGAGGACCTGGCTTGGCAGTTCGGGCTGGACTGTTCCCATGGGGCACAGGGTTAAGACTGATTTGCGTATGGCTGGGTTCAACCTGGAATCGCATGGTGAGCAAAAAAACGATGGATTTAGGCCCAGATCCCTGTACTGGCGTGAATGTGTGACATTGCTCTGCATTCTGTCCATCAACTGTTGTTTTGCATTTGTCAACCCAAGTGGGACGGGTATGCTCAGACGTGAATCCTGTGCTCTCCATGCTACTTGAGTCAAGGTATCCTGGCTGATGAGGGCTGAAAGCCCGAAACGAGTCCTAGGATGCTTGTTTCCAGTCCAGGGAGGACCTGGCTTGGCAGTTCGGGCTGGACTGTTCCCATGGGGCACAGGGTCAAGACTGATTTGCAAATGGCTGGGTTCAAACTGGAATCGCATGGTGAGCAAAAAATCTATGGATTTAGGCCCAGATCCCTGTACTGGCGTGAATGTGTGACATTGCTCTGCATTCTGTCCATCAACTGTTGTTTTGATTTGTCACCCGAGTGGGACGGGTATGCTCAGACGTGAGTCCCGTGCTCTCCATGCCACTGGAATCAAGCTATCCTGGCTGATGAGGGCTGAAAGCCTGAAACCGGTCCTAGGATGCTTGTTTCCAGTCCAGGGAGGACCTGGCTTGGCAGTTCGGACTGGACTGTTTCCATGGGGCACAGGGTCAATACTGATTTGCATATGGATGGGTTCAAACTGGAATCGCATGGTGAGCAAAAAAACGATGGATTAGGCCCAGATCTCTGTACTGGCGTGAATGTGTGACATTGCTCTGCATTCTGTCCATCAACTGTTGTTTTGATTTGTCACCCCGAGTGGGACGGGTATGCTCAGACGTGAGTCCCGTGCTCTCCATGCCACTGGAATCAAGCTATCCTGGCTGATGAGGGCTGAAAGCCCGAAACCGGTCCTAGGATGCTTGTTTCCAGTCCAGGGAGGACCTGGCTTGGCAGTTCGGACTGGACTGTTTCCATGGGGCACAGGGTCAAGACTGATTTGCGTATGGCTGGGTTCAACCTGGAATCGCATGGTGAGCAAAAAAACGATGGATTTAGGCCCAGATCTCTGTACTGGCGTGAATGTGTGACATTGCTCTGCATTCTGTCCATCAACTGTTGTTTTGCATTCGTCAACCCAAGTGGGACGGGTATGCTCAGACGTGAGTCACGTGCTCTCCATGCCACTGGAATCAAGCTATCCTGGCTGATGAGGGCTAAAAGCCCGTACCCGGTCCTAGGATTCTTGTTTCCAGTCCAGGGAGGACCTGGCTTGGCAGTTCGGGCTGGACTGTTCCCATGGGGTACAGGGTCAAGACTGATTTGCAAATGGCTGGGTTCAACCTGGAATCGCATGGTGAGCAAAAAAACGATGGATTTAGGCCCAGATCTCTGTACTGGCGTGAATGTGTGACATTGCTCTGCATTCTGTCCATCAACTGTTGTTTTGCATTCGTCAACCCAAGTGGGACGGGTATGCTCAGACGTGAGTCCCGTGCTCTCCATGCCACTGGAATCAAGCTATCCTGGCTGATGAGGGCTAAAAGCCCGTACCCGGTCCTAGGATTCTTGTTTCCAGTCCAGGGAGGACCTGGCTTGGCAGTTCGGGCTGGGCTGTTCCCATGGGGTACAGGGTCAAGACTGATTTGCAAATGGCTGGGTTCAACTGGAATGGCATGGTGTGCAAAATAACGAGGGATTTAAGCCCAGATCTCTGTACTGGGGTGAATATATGACTTTGTTCTGCATTCTGTCCATCAACTGTTGTTTTGCATTTGTCACCCAAGTGGGACGGGTATGCTCAGACGTGAGTCCCGTGCTCTCCATGCCACTTGTGTCAAGCTATCCTGGCTGATGAGGGCTGAAAGCCCGAAACGAGTCCTAGGAAGCTTGTTTCCAGTCCAGGGAGGACCTGGCTTGGCAGTTCGGGCTGGACTGTTCCTATGGGGCACAGGGTCAAGACTGATTTGCAAATGGCTGGGTTCAAACTGGAATCGCATGTTGAGCAAAAAATCTATGGATTTAGGCCCAGATCTCTTTACTGGCGTGAATGTGTGACATTGCTCTGCATTCTGTCCATCAACTGTTGTTTTGATTTGTCACCCGAGTGGGACGGGTATGCTCAGACGTGAGTCCCGTGCTCTCCATGCCACTGGAATCAAGCTATCCTGGCTGATGAGGGCTGAAAGCCCGAAACCGGTCCTAGGATGCTTGTTTCCAGTCCAGGGAGGACCTGGCTTGGCAGTTCGGACTGGACTGTTTCCATGGGGCACAGGGTCAAGACTGATTTGCATATGGATGGGTTCAAACTGGAATCGCATGGTGAGCAAAAAAACGATGGATTTAGGCCCAGATCTCTGCACTGGGGTGAATGTATGACATTGTTCTGCATTCTGTCCATCAACTGTTGTTTGGCATTTGTCACCCCGAGTGGGAGGGGTATGTTCAGACGTGAGTCCCATGCTCTCTAAGCCACTGGAATCAAGCTATCCTGGCTGATGAGGGCTGAAAGCCCGAAACCGGTCCTAGGATGCTTGTTTCCTGTCCAGGGAGGACCTGGCTTGGCAGTTCGGACTGGACTGTTTCCATGGGGCACAGGGTCAAGACTGATTTGCATATGGATGGGTTCAAACTGGAATCGCATGGTGAGCAAAAAAACGATGGATTTAGGCCCAAATCTCTGCACTGGGGTGAATGTATGACATTGTTCTGCATTCTGTCCATCAACTGTTGTTTGGCATTTGTCACCCCGAGTGGGAGGGGTATGTTCAGACGTGAGTCCCATGCTCTCTAAGCCACTAAAATCAAGCTATCCTGGCTGATGAGGGCTGAAAGCCCGAAACCGGTCCTAGGATGCTTGTTTCCAGTCCAGGGAGGACCTGGCTTGGCCGTTCGGGCTGGACTGTTCCCATGGGGCACAGGGTCAAGACTGATTTGCGTATGGCTGGGTTCAACCTGGAATCGCATGGTGATCAAAAAAACGATGGATTTAGGCCCAGATCTCTGTACTGGCGTGAATGTGTGACATTGCTCTGCATTCTGTCCATCAACTGTTGTTTTGCATTTGTCAACCCAAGTGGGACGGGTATGCTCAGACGTGAGTCCCGTGCTCTCCATGCCACTGGAATCAAGCTATCCTGGCTGATGAGGGCTAAAAGCCCGAACCCGGTCCTAGGATGCTTGTTTCCAGTCCAGGGAGGACCTGGCTTGGCAGTTCGGGCTGGACTGTTCCCATGGGGTACAGGGTCAAGACTGATTTGCAAATGGCTGGGTTCAACTGGAATGGCATGGTGTGCAAAATAACGAGGGATTTAGGCCCAGATCTCTGTACTGGGGTGAATCTATGACATTGTTCTGCATTCTGTCCATCAACTGTTGTTTTGCATTTGTCACCCAAGTGGGACGGGTATGCTCAGACGTGAGTCCCGTGCTCTCCATGCCACTTGAGTCAAGCTATCCTGGCTGATGAGGGCTGAAAGCCCGAAACGAGTCCTAGGATGCTTGTTTCCAGTCCAGGGAGGACCTGGCTTGGCAGTTCGGGCTGGACTGTTCCCATGGGGCACAGGGTCAAGACTGATTTGCAAATGGCTGGGTTCAAACTGGAATCGCATGGTGAGCAAAAAATCTATGGATTTAGGCCCAGATCTCTGTACTGGCGTGAATGTGTGACATTGCTCTGCATTCTGTCCATCAACTGTTGTTTTGATTTGTCACCCCGAGTGGGACGGGTATGCTCAGACGTGAGTCCCGTGCTCTCCATGCCACTGGAATCAAGCTATCCTGGCTGATGAGGGCTGAAAGCCTGAAACCGGTCCTAGGATGCTTGTTTCCAGTCCAGGGAGGACCTGGCTTGGCAGTTCGGACTGGACTGTTTCCATGGGGCACAGGGTCAAGACTGATTTGCATATGGATGGGTTCAAACTGGAATCGCATGGTGAGCAAAAAAACGATGGATTTAGGCCCAGATCTCTGCACTGGGGTGAATGTATGACATTGTTCTGCATTCTGTCCATCAACTGTTGTTTGGCATTTGTCACCCCGAGTGGGAGGGGTATGTTCAGACGTGAGTCCCATGCTCTCTAAGCCACTGGAATCAAGCTATCCTGGCTGATGAGGGCTGAAAGCCCGAAACCGGTCCTAGGATGCTTGTTTCCAGTCCAGGGAGGACCTGGCTTGGCAGTTCGGGCTGGACTGTTCCCATGGGGCACAGGGTCAAGACTGATTTGCGTATGGCTGGGTTCAACCTGGAATCGCATGGTGAGCAAAATAACGAGGGATTTAGGCCCAGATCTCTGTACTGGGGTGAATCTATGACATTGTTCTGCAATCTGTCCATCAACTGTTGTTTTGCATTTGTCACCCAAGTGGGACGGGTATGCTCAGACGTGAGTCCCGTGCTCTCCATGCCACTTGAGTCAAGCTATCCTGGCTGATGAGGGCTGAAAGCCCGAAACGAGTCCTAGGATGCTTGTTTCCAGTCCAGGGAGGACCTGGCTTGGCAGTTCGGGCTGGACTGTTACCATGGGGCACAGGGTCAAGGCTGATTTGCAAATGGCTGGGTTCAAACTGGAATCGCATGGTGAGCAAAAAATCTATGGATTTAGGCCCAGATCTCTGTACTGGCGTGAATGTGTGACATTGCTCTGCATTCTGTCCATCAACTGTTGTTTTGATTTGTCACCCCGAGTGGGACGGGTATGCTCAGACGTGAGTCCCGTGCTCTCCATGCCACTGGAATCAAGCTATCCTGGCTGATGAGGGCTGAAAGCCCGAAACCGGTCCTAGGATGCTTGTTTCCAGTCCATGGAGGACCTGGCTTGGCAGTTCGGACTGGACTGTTTCCATGGGGCACAGGGTCAAGACTGATTTGCATATGGATGGGTTCAAACTGGAATCGCATGGTGAGCAAAAAAACGATGGATTTAGGCCCAGATCTCTGCACTGGGGTGAATGTATGACATTGTTCTGCATTCTGTCCATCAACTGTTGTTTGGCATTTGTCACCCCGAGTGGGAGGGGTATGTTCAGACGTGAGTCCCATGCTCTCTAAGCCACTGGAATCAAGCTATCCTGGCTGATGAGGGCTGAAAGCCCGAAACCGGTCCTAGGATGCTTGTTTCCAGTCCGGGGAGGACCTGGCTTGGCAGTTCGGGCTGGACTGTTCCCATGGGGCACAGGGTCAAGACTGATTTGCGTATGGCTGGGTTCAACCTGGAATCGCATGGTGAGCAAAAAAACGATGGATTTAGGGCCAGATGTCTGTACTGGCATGAATGTGTGACATTGCTCTGCATTCTGTCCATCAACTGTTGTTTTGCCTTTGTCACCCAAGTGGGACGGGTATGCTCAGACGTGAGTCCCGTGCTCTCCATGCCACTTGAGTCAAGCTATCCTGGCTGATGAGGGCTGAAAGCCCGAAACGGTCCTAGGATGCTTGTTTCCAGTCCAGGGAGGACCTGGCTTGGCAGTTCAGGATGGACTGTTCCCATGGGGCATAGGGTCAAGATTGATTTGCATATGGCTGGGTTCAAACTGGAATGGCATGGTGAGCAAAAAAACGATGGATTTAGGCCCAGATCTCTGCACTGGGGTGAATGTATGACATTGTTCTGCATTCTGTCCATCAACTGTTGTTTTACATTTGTCACCCAAGTGGGACGGGTATGCTCAGACGTGAGTCCCGTGCTCTCCATGCCACTGGAATCAAGCTATCCTGGCTGATGAGGGCTAAAAGCCCGTACCCGGTCCTAGGATGCTTGTTTCCAGTCCAGGGAGGACCTGGCTTGGCAGTTCGGGCTGGACTGTTCCCATGGGGTACAGGGTCAAGACTGATTTGCAAATGGCTGGGTTCAACTGGAATGGCATGGTGTGCAAAATAACGAGGGATTTAGGCCCAGATCTCTGTACTGGGGTGAATCTATGACATTGTTCTGCATTCTGTCCATCAACTGTTGTTTTGCATTTGTCACCCAAGTGGGACGGGTATGCTCAGACGTGAGTCCCGTGCTCTCCATGCCACTGGAATCAAGCTATCCTGGCTGATGAGGGCTGAAAGCCCGAAACCGGTCCTAGGATGCTTGTTTCCAGTCCAGGGAGGACCTGGCTTGGCAGTTCGGACTGGACTGTTTCCATGGGGCACAGGGTCAAGACTGATTTGCATATGGATGGGTTCAAACTGGAATCGCATGGTGAGCAAAAAAACGATGGATTTAGGCCCAGATCTCTGCACTGGGGTGAATGTATGACATTGTTCTGCATTCTGTCCATCAACTGTTGTTTGGCATTTGTCACCCCGAGTGGGAGGGGTATGTTCAGACGTGAGTCCCATGCTCTCTAAGCCACTGGAATCAAGCTATCCTGGCTGATGAGGGCTGAAAGCCCGTTACCGGTCCTAGGATGCTTGTTTCCAGTCCGGGGAGGACCTGGCTTGGCAGTTCGGGCTGGACTGTTCCCATTGGGCAAAGGGTCAAGACTGATTTGCGTATGGCTGGGTTCAACCTGGAATCGCATGGTGAGAAAAAAAACGATGGATTTAGGCCCAGATCTCTGTACTGGCGTGAATGTGTGACATTGCTCTGCATTCTGTCCATCAACTGTTGTTTTGCATTTGTCAACCCAAGTGGGACGGGTATGCTCAGACGTGAGTCCCGTGCTCTCCATGCCACTGGAATCAAGCTATCCTGGCTGATGAGGGCTAAAAACCCGAACCCGGTCCTAGGATGCTTGTTTCCAGTCCAGGGAGGACCTGGCTTGGCAGTTCGGGCTGGACTGTTCCCATGGGGTACAGGGTCAAGACTGATTTGCAAATGGCTGGGTTCAACTGGAATGGCATGGTGTGCAAAATAACGAGGGATTTAGGCCCAGATCTCTGTACTGGGGTGAATCTATGACATTGTTCTGCATTCTGTCCATCAACTGTTGTTTTGCATTTGTCACCCAAGTGGGACGGGTATGCTCAGACGTGAGTCCCGTGCTCTCCATGCCACTTGAGTCAAGCTA
The DNA here is from genome assembly GCF_964261635.1 of Lissotriton helveticus. Classification (NCBI taxonomy): domain Eukaryota; kingdom Metazoa; phylum Chordata; class Amphibia; order Caudata; family Salamandridae; genus Lissotriton; species Lissotriton helveticus. Next base: position 1,232,040,364 of record NC_136057.1, on the reverse strand, counting down.
TCCTGGCTGATGAGGGCTGAAAGCCCGAAACGGGTCCTAGGATGCTTGTTTCCAGTCCAGGGGGGACCTGGCTTGGCAGTTCTGGCTGGACTGTTCCCATGGGGCACAGGGTCAAGACTGATTTGCAAATGGCTGGGTTCAAACTGGAATCGCATGGTGAGCAAAAAATCTATGGATTTAGGCCCAGATCTCTGTACTGGCGTGAATGTGTGACATTGCTCTGCATTCTGTCCATCAACTGTTGTTTTGATTTGTCACCCAGAGTGGGACGGGTATGCTCAGACGTGAGTCCAGTGCTCTCCATGCCACTGGAATCAAGCTATCCTGGCTGATGAGGGCTGAAAGCCCGAAACCGGTCCTAGGATGCTTGTTTCCAGTCCAGGGAGGACCTGGCTTGGCAGTACGGACTGGACTGTTTCCATGGGGCACAGGGTCAAGACTGATTTGCATATGGATGGGTTCAAACTGGAATCGCATGGTGAGCAAAAAAACAATGGATTTAGGCCCAGATCTCTGCACTGGGGTGAATGTATGACATTGTTCTGCATTCTGTCCATCAACTGTTGTTTGGCATTTGTCTCCCCGAGTGGGAGGGGTATGTTCAGACGTGAGTCCCATGCTCTCTAAGCCACTGGAATCAAGCTATCCTGGCTGATGAGGGCTGAAAGCCCGAAACCGGTCATAGGATGCATGTTTCCAGTCCAGGGAGGACCTGGCTTGGCAGTTCGGGCTGGACTGTTCCCATGGGGTACAGGGTCAAGACTGATTTGCAAATGGCTGGATTCAACTGGAATTGCATGGTGTGCAAAATAACGAGGGATTTAGGCCCAGATCTCTGTACTGGGGTGAATCTATGAGATTGTTCTGCATTCTGTCCATCAACTGTTGTTTTGCATTTGTCACCCAAGTGGGACGGGTATGCTCAGACGTGAGTCCCGTGCTCTCCATGCCACTTGAGTCAAGCTATCCTGGCTGATGAGGGCTGAAAGCCCGAAACCGGTCCTAGGATGCTTGTTTCCAGTCCAGGGAGGACCTGGCTTGGCAGTTCAGGCTGGACTGTTCCCATGGGGCATAGGGTCAAGATTGATTTGCATATGGCTGGGTTCAAACTGGAATGGCATGGTGAGCAAAAAAACGATGGATTTAGGCCCAGATCTCTGCTTTGGGGTGAATGTATGACATTGTTCTGCATTCTGTCCATCAACTGTTGTTTTGATTTGTCACCCCGAGTGGGACGGGTATGCTCAGACATGAGTCCCGTGCTCTCCATGCCACTGGAATCAAGGTACCCGGTCTGATGAGGGCTGAAAGCCCGAAACCAGTCCAAGGTTGCTTGATTACAGTCCAGGGAGGACCTGGCTTGGCAGTTCAGGCTGGACTGTTCCCATGGGGCACAGGGTCAAGACTGATTTGCATATGGCTGGGTTTACACTGGAATGGCATGGTGAGCAAAAAAACGATGGATTTAGGCCCAGATCTCTGCACTGGGGTGAATGTATGACATTGTTCTGCATTCTGTGCATCAACTGTTGTTTTACATTTGTCACCCAAGTGGGACGGGTATGCTCAGACGTGAGTCCCTTGCTCTCCATGCCACTGGAATCAAGCTATCCTGGCTGATGAGGGCTGAAAGCCCGAAACCGGTCCTAGGATGCTTGTTTCCAGTCCAGGGAGGACCTGGCTTGGCAGTTCGGGCTGGACTGTTCCCATGGGGCACAGGGTCAGGACTGATTTGCAAATGGCCGGGTTCAAACTGGAATCGCATGGTGGGCAAAAAATCTATGGATTTACGCCCAGATCTCTGTACTGGCGTGAATGTGTGACATTGCTCTGCATTCTGTCCATCAACTGTTGTTTTGATTTGTCACCCCGAGTGGGACGGGTATGCTCAGACGTGAGTCCCGTGCTCTCCATGCCACTGGAATCAAGCTATCCTGGCTGATGAGGGCTGAAAGCCCGAAACCGGTCCTAGGATGCTTGTTTCCAGTCCAGGGAGGACCTGGCTTGGCAGTTCGGGCTGGACTGTTTCCATGGGGCACAGGGTCAAGACTGATTTGCATATGGATGGGTTCAAACTGGAATCGCATGGTGAGCAAAAAAACCAATGGATTTAGACCCAGATCTCTGCACTGGGGTGAATGTATGACATTGTTCTGCATTCTGTCCATCAACTGTTGTTTTGCCTTTGTCACCCAAGTGGGACGGGTATGCTCAGACGTGAGTCCCGTGCTCTCCATGCCACTGGAATCAAGCTATCCTGGCTGATGAGGGCTGAAAGCCCGAAACCGGTCATAGGATGCTTGTTTCCAGTCCAGGGAGGACCTGGCTTGGCAGTTCAGGCTGGACTGTTCCCATGGGGCACAGGGTCAAGACTGATTTGCATATGGCTGGGTTCAAACTGGAATCGCATGGTGAGCAAAAAAAAGATGGATTTAGGCCCAGATCTCTGTACTGGCGTGAATGTGTGACATTGCTCTGCATTCTGTCCATCAACTGTTGTTTTGCACTTGTCAACCCAAGTGGGATGGGTATGCTCAGACGTGAGTCCCGTGCTCTCCATGCCACTGGAATCAAGCTATCCTGGCTGATGAGGGCTAAAAGCCCGAACCCGGTCCTAGGATGCTTGTTTCCAGTGCAGGGAGGACCTGGCTTGGCAGTTCGGGCTGGACTGTTCCCATGGGGTACAGGGTCAAGACTGGTTTGCAAATGGCTGGGTTCAACTGAAATGGCATGGTGTGCAAAATAACGAGGGATTTAGGCCCAGATCTCTGTACTGGGGTGAATCTATGACATTGTTCTGCATTCTGTCCATCAACTGTTGTTTTGCATTTGTCACCCAAGTGGGACGGGTATGCTCAGACGTGAGTCCCATGCTCTCCATGCCACTTGAGTCAAGCTATCCTGGCTGATGAGGGCTGAAAGCCCGAAACCGGACCTAGGATGCTTGTTTCCAGTCCAGGGAGGACCTGGCTTGGAATTTCAGGCTGGACTGTTCCCATGGGGTACAGGGTCAAGACTGATTTGCATATGGCTGGGTTCAAACTGGAATGGCATGGTGAGCAAAAAACGATGGATTTAGGCCCAGATCTCTGCACTGGGGTGAATGTATGACATTGTTCTGCATTCTGTCCATCAACTGTTGTTTTGATTTGTCACCCCGAGTGGGACGGGTATGCTCAGACATGAGTCCCGTGCTCTCCATGCCACTTGAGTCAAGCTATCCTGGCTGATGAGGGCTGAAAGCCCGAAACGAGTCCTAGGATGCTTGTTTCCAGTCCAGGGAGGACCTGGCTTGGCAGTTCGGGCTGGACTGTTCCCATGGGGCACCTGGTCAAGATTGATTTGCAAATGGCTGGGTTCAAACTGGAATCGCATGGTGAGCAAAAAATCTATGGATTTAGGCCCAGATCTCTGTACTGGCGTGAATGTGTGACATTGCTCTGCATTCTGTCCATCAACTGTTGTTTTGATTTGTCACCCCGAGTGGGACGGGTATGCTCAGACGTGAGTCCCGTGCTCTCCATGCCACTGGAATCAAGCTATCCTGGCTGATGAGGGCTGAAAGCCCGAAACTGGTCCTAGGATGCTTGTTTCCAGTCCAGGGAGGACCTGGCTTGGCAGTTCGGACTGGACTGTTTCCATGGGGCACAGGGTCAAGACTGATTTGCATATGGATGGGTTCAAACTGGAATCGCATGGTGAGCAAAAAAACGATGGATTTAGGCCCAGATCTCTGCACTGGGGTGAATGTATGACATTGTTCTGCATTCTGTCCATCAACTGTTGTTTGGCATTTGTCCCCCCGAGTGGGAGGGGTATGTTCAGACGTGAGTCCCATGCTCTCTAAGCCACTGGAATCAAGCTATCCTGGCTGATGAGGGCTGAAAGCCCGAAACCGGTCCTAGGATGCTTGTTTCCAGTCCGGGGAGGACCTGGCTTGGCAGTTCGGGCTGGACTGTTCCCATGGGGCACAGGGTCAAGACTGATTTGCGTATGGCTGGGTTCAACCTGGAATCGCATGGTGAGCAAAAAAACGATGGATTTAGGGCCAGATGTCTGTACTGGCGTGAATGTGTGACATTGCTCTGCATTCTGTCCATCAACTGTTGTTTTGCATTTGTCACCCAAGTGGGACGGGTATGCTCAGACGTGAGTCCCGTGCTCTCCATGCCACTTGAGTCAAGCTATCCTGGCTGATGAGGGCTGAAAGCCCGAAACGGTCCTAGGATGCTTGTTTCCAGTCCAGGGAGGACCTGGCTTGGCAGTTCAGGCTGGACTGTTCCCATGGGGCATAGGGTCAAGATTGATTTGCATATGGCTGGGTTCAAACTGGAATGGCATGGTGAGCAAAAAAACGATGGATTTAGGCCCAGATCTCTGCACTGGGGTGAATGTATGACATTGTTCTGCATTCTGTCCATCAACTGTTGTTTTACATTTGTCACCCAAGTGGGACGGGTATGCTCAGACGTGAGTCCCGTGCTCTCCATGCCACTGGAATCAAGCTATCCTGGCTGATGAGGGCTAAAAGCCCGTACCCGGTCCTAGGATGCTTGTTTCCAGTCCAGGGAGGACCTGGCTTGGCAGTTCGGGCTGGACTGTTCCCATGGGGTGCAGGGTCAAGACTGATTTGCAAATGGCTGGGTTCAACTGGAATGGCATGGTGTGCAAAATAACGAGGGATTTAGGCCCAGATCTCTGTACTGGGGTGAATCTATGACATTGTTCTGCATTCTGTCCATCAACTGTTGTTTTGCATTTGTCACCCAAGTGGGACGGGTATGCTCAGACGTGAGTACCGTGCTCTCCATGCCACTGGAATCAAGCTATCCTGGCTGATGAGGGCTGAAAGCCCGAAACCGGTCCTAGGATGCTTGTTTCCAGTCCAGGGAGGACCTGGCTTGGCAGTTCGGACTGGACTGTTTCCATGGGGCACAGGGTCAAGACTGATTTGCATATGGATGGGTTCAAACTGGAATCGCATGGTGAGCAAAAAAACGATGGATTTAGGCCCAGATCTCTGCACTGGGGTGAATGTATGACATTGTTCTGCATTCTGTCCATCAACTGTTGTTTGGCATTTGTCACCCCGAGTGGGAGGGGTATGTTCAGACGTGAGTCCCATGCTCTCTAAGCCACTGGAATCAAGCTATCCTGGCTGATGAGGGCTGGCAGCCCGTTACCGGTCCTAGGATGCTTGTTTCCAGTCCGGGGAGGACCTGGCTTGGCAGTTCGGGCTGGACTGTTCCCATGGGGCACAGGGTCAAGACTGATTTGCGTATGGCTGGGTTCAACCTGGAATCGCATGGTGAGCAAAAAAACGATGGATTTAGGCCCAGATCTCTGTACTGGCGTGAATGTGTGACATTGCTCTGCATTCTGTCCATCAACTGTTGTTTTGCATTTGTCAACCCAAGTGGGACGGGTATGCTCAGACGTGAGTCCCGTGCTCTCCATGCCACTGGAATCAAGCTATCCTGGCTGATGAGGGCTAAAAACCCGAACCCGGTCCTAGGATGCTTGTTTCCAGTCCAGGGAGGACCTGGCTTGGCAGTTCGGGCTGGACTGTTCCCATGGGGTACAGGGTCAAGACTGATTTGCAAATGGCTGGGTTCAACTGGAATGGCATGGTGTGCAAAATAACGAGGGATTTAGGCCCAGATCTCTGTACTGGGGTGAATCTATGACATTGTTCTGCATTCTGTCCATCAACTGTTGTTTTGCATTTGTCACCCAAGTGGGACGGGTATGCTCAGACGTGAGTCCAGTGCTCTCCATGCCACTTGAGTCAAGCTATCCTGGCTGATGAGGGCTGAAAGCCCGAAACGGGTCCTAGGATGCTTGTTTCCAGTCCAGGGAGGACCTGGCTTGGCAGTTCGGGCTGGACTGTTCCCATGGGGCACAGGGTCAAGACTGATTTGCAAATGGCTGGGTTCAAACTGGAATCGCATGGTGAGCAAAAAATCTATGGATTTAGGCCCAGATCTCTGTACTGGCGTGAATGTGTGACATTGCTCTGCATTCTGTCCATCAACTGTTGTTTTGATTTGTCACCCAGAGTGGGACGGGTATGCTCAGACGTGAGTCCAGTGCTCTCCATGCCACTGGAATCAAGCTATCCTGGCTGATGAGGGCTGAAAGCCCGAAACCGGTCCTAGGATGCTTGTTTCCAGTCCAGGGAGGACCTGGCTTGGCAGTTCGGACTGGACTGTTTCCATGGGGCACAGGGTCAAGACTGATTTGCATATGGATGGGTTTAAACTGGAATCGCATGGTGAGCAAAAAAACGATGGATTTAGGCCCAGATCTCTGCACTGGGGTGAATGTATGACATTGTTCTGCATTCTGTCCATCAACTGTTGTTTGGCATTTGTCTCCCCGAGTGGGAGGGGTATGTTCAGACGTGAGTCCCATGCTCTCTAAGCCACTGGAATCAAGCTATCCTGGCTGATGAGGGCTGAAAGCCCCACAACCGGTCCTAGGATGCTTGTTTCCAGTCCAGGGAGGACCTGGCTTGGCAGTTCGGACTGGACTGTTTCCATGGGGCACAGGGTCAAGACTGATTTGCATATGGATGGGTTCAACCTGGAATCGCATGGTGAGCAAAAAAACGATGGATTTAGGCCCAGATCTCTGTACTGGCGTGAATGTGTGACATTGCTCTGCATTCTGTCCATCAACTGTTGTTTTGCATTTGTCAACCCAAGTGGGACGGGTATGCTCAGACGTGAGTCCCGTGCTCTCCATGCCACTGGAATCAAGCTATCCTGGCTGATGAGGGCTAAAAGCCCGAACCCGGTCCTAGGATGCTTGTTTCCAGTCCAGGGAGGACCTGGCTTGGCAGTTCGGGCTGGACTGTTCCCATGGGGTACAGGGTCAAGACTGATTTGCAAATGGCTGGATTCAACTGGAATTGCATGGTGTGCAAAATAACGAGGGATTTAGGCCCAGATCTCTGTACTGGGGTGAATCTATGACATTGTTCTGCATTCTGTCCATCAACTGTTGTTTTGCATTTGTCACCCAAGTGGGACGGGTATGCTCAGACGTGAGTCCCGTGCTCTCCATGCCACTTGAGTCAAGCTATCCTGGCTGATGAGGGCTGAAAGCACGAAACCGGTCCTAGGATGCTTGTTTCCAGTCCAGGGAGGACCTGGCTTGGCAGTTCAGGCTGGACTGTTCCCATGGGGCATAGGGTCAAGATTGATTTGCATATGGCTGGGTTCAAACTGGAATGGCATGGTGAGCAAAAAAACGATGGATTTAGGCCCAGATCTCTGCTTTGGGGTGAATGTATGACATTGTTCTGCATTCTGTCCATCAACTGTTGTTTTGATTTGTCACCCCGAGTGGGACGGGTATGCTCAGACATGAGTCCCGTGCTCTCCATGCCACTGGAATCAAGGTACCCGGTCTGATGAGGGCTGAAAGCCCGAAACCAGTCCTAGGTTGCTTGATTACAGTCCAGGGAGGACCTGGCTTGGCAGTTCAGGCTGGACTGTTCCCATGGGGCACAGGGTCAAGACTGATTTGCATATGGCTGGGTTTACACTGGAATGGCATGGTGAGCAAAAAAACGATGGATTTAGGCCCAGATCTCTGCACTGGGGTGAATGTATGACATTGTTCTGCATTCTGTCCATCAACTGTTGTTTTACATTTGTCACCCAAGTGGGACGGGTATGCTCAGACGTGAGTCACTTGCTCTCCATGCCACTGGAATCAAGCTATCCTGGCTGATGAGGGCTGAAAGCCCGAAACCGGTCCTAGGATGCTTGTTTCCAGTCCAGGGAGGACCTGGCTTGGCAGTTCGGGCTGGACTGTTCCCATGGGGCACAGGGTCAGGACTGATTTGCAAATGGCTGGGTTCAAACTGGAATCGCATGGTGGGCAAAAAATCTATGGATTTAGGCCCAGATCTCTGTACTGGCGTGAATGTGTGACATTGCTCTGCATTCTGTCCATCAACTGTTGTTTTGATTTGTCACCCCGAGTGGGACGGGTATGCTCAGACGTGAGTCCCGTGCTCTCCATGCCACTGGAATCAAGCTATCCTGGCTGATGAGGGCTGAAAGCCCGAAACCGGTCCTAGGATGCTTGTTTCCAGTCCAGGGAGGACCTGGCTTGGCAGTTCGGGCTGGACTGTTTCCATGGGGCACAGGGTCAAGACTGATTTGCATATGGATGGGTTCAAACTGGAATCGCATGGTGAGCAAAAAAACAATGGATTTAGACCCAGATCTCTGCACTGGGGTGAATGTATGACATTGTTCTGCATTCTGTGCATCAACTGTTGTTTGGCATTTGTCACCCCGAGTGGGAGGGGTATGTTCAGACTTGAGTCCCATGCTCTCTAAGCCACTGGAATCAAGCTATCCTGGCTGATGAGGGCTGAAAGCCCGAAACCGGTCCTAGGATGCTTGTTTCCAGTCCAGGGAGGACCTGGCTTGGCAGTTCGGGCTGGACTGTTCCCATGGGGCACAGGGTCAAGACTGATTTGCATATGGTTGGGTTCAACCTGGAATAGCATGGTGCGCAAAACAATGATGGATTTAGGCCCAGATCTCTTTACTGGGGTGAATGTATGACATTGTTTTGCATTCTGTCCATCAACTGTTGTTTTGCCTTTGTCACCCAAGTGGGACGGGTATGCTCAGACGTGAGTCCCGTGCTCTCCATGCCACTGGAATCAAGCTATCCTGGCTGATGAGGGCTGAAAGCCCGAAACCGGTCATAGGATGCTTGTTTCCAGTCCAGGGAGGACCTGGCTTGGCAGTTCAGGCTGGACTGTTCCCATGGGGCACAGGGTCAAGACTGATTTGCATATGGCTGGGTTCAAACTGGAATCGCATGGTGAGCAAAAAAATAGATGGATTTAGGCCCAGATCTCTGTACTGGCGTGAATGTGTGACATTGCTCTGCATTCTGTCCATCAACTGTTGTTTTGCATTTGTCACCCAAGTGGGACGGGTATGCTCAGACGTGAGTCCCGTGCTCTCCATGCCACTTGAGTCAAGCTATCCTGGCTGATGAGGGCTGAAAGCACGAAACCGGTCCTAGGATGCTTGTTTCCAGTCCAGGGAGGACCTGGCTTGGCAGTTCAGGCTGGACTGTTCCCATGGGGCATAGGGTCAAGATTGATTTGCATATGGCTGGGTTCAAACTGGAATGGCATGGTGAGCAAAAAAACGATGGATTTAGGCCCAGATCTCTGCTTTGGGGTGAATGTATGACATTGTTCTGCATTCTGTCCATCAACTGTTGTTTTGATTTGTCACCCCGAGTGGGACGGGTATGCTCAGACATGAGTCCCGTGCTCTCCATGCCACTGGAATCAAGGTACCCGGTCTGATGAGGGCTGAAAGCCCGAAACCAGTCCTAGGTTGCTTGATTACAGTCCAGGGAGGACCTGGCTTGGCAGTTCAGGCTGGACTGTTCCCATGGGGCACAGGGTCAAGACTGATTTGCATATGGCTGGGTTTACACTGGAATGGCATGGTGAGCAAAAAAACGATGGATTTAGGCCCAGATCTCTGCACTGGGGTGAATGTATGACATTGTTCTGCATTCTGTCCATCAACTGTTGTTTTACATTTGTCACCCAAGTGGGACGGGTATGCTCAGACGTGAGTCACTTGCTCTCCATGCCACTGGAATCAAGCTATCCTGGCTGATGAGGGCTGAAAGCCCGAAACCGGTCCTAGGATGCTTGTTTCCAGTCCAGGGAGGACCTGGCTTGGCAGTTCGGGCTGGACTGTTCCCATGGGGCACAGGGTCAGGACTGATTTGCAAATGGCTGGGTTCAAACTGGAATCGCATGGTGGGCAAAAAATCTATGGATTTAGGCCCAGATCTCTGTACTGGCGTGAATGTGTGACATTGCTCTGCATTCTGTCCATCAACTGTTGTTTTGATTTGTCACCCCGAGTGGGACGGGTATGCTCAGACGTGAGTCCCGTGCTCTCCATGCCACTGGAATCAAGCTATCCTGGCTGATGAGGGCTGAAAGCCCGAAACCGGTCCTAGGATGCTTGTTTCCAGTCCAGGGAGGACCTGGCTTGGCAGTTCGGGCTGGACTGTTTCCATGGGGCACAGGGTCAAGACTGATTTGCATATGGATGGGTTCAAACTGGAATCGCATGGTGAGCAAAAAAACAATGGATTTAGACCCAGATCTCTGCACTGGGGTGAATGTATGACATTGTTCTGCATTCTGTGCATCAACTGTTGTTTGGCATTTGTCACCCCGAGTGGGAGGGGTATGTTCAGACTTGAGTCCCATGCTCTCTAAGCCACTGGAATCAAGCTATCCTGGCTGATGAGGGCTGAAAGCCCGAAACCGGTCCTAGGATGCTTGTTTCCAGTCCAGGGAGGACCTGGCTTGGCAGTTCGGGCTGGACTGTTCCCATGGGGCACAGGGTCAAGACTGATTTGCATATGGTTGGGTTCAACCTGGAATAGCATGGTGCGCAAAACAATGATGGATTTAGGCCCAGATCTCTTTACTGGGGTGAATGTATGACATTGTTTTGCATTCTGTCCATCAACTGTTGTTTTGCCTTTGTCACCCAAGTGGGACGGGTATGCTCAGACGTGAGTCCCGTGCTCTCCATGCCACTGGAATCAAGCTATCCTGGCTGATGAGGGCTGAAAGCCCGAAACCGGTCATAGGATGCTTGTTTCCAGTCCAGGGAGGACCTGGCTTGGCAGTTCAGGCTGGACTGTTCCCATGGGGCACAGGGTCAAGACTGATTTGCATATGGCTGGGTTCAAACTGGAATCGCATGGTGAGCAAAAAAAAGATGGATTTAGGCCCAGATCTCTGTACTGGCGTGAATGTGTGACATTGCTCTGCATTCTGTCCATCAACTGTTGTTTTGCACTTGTCAACCCAAGTGGGACGGGTATGCTCAGACGTGAGTCCCGTGCTCTCCATGCCACTGGAATCAAGCTATCCTGGCTGATGAGGGCTAAAAGCCCGAACCCGGGCCTAGGATGCTTGTTTCCAGTGCAGGGAGGACCTGGCTTGGCAGTTCGGGCTGGTCTGTACCCATGGGGTACAGGGTCAAGACTGGTTTGCAAATGGCTGGGTTCAACTGAAATGGCATGGTGTGCAAAATAACGAGGGATTTAGGCCCAGATCTCTGTACTGGGGTGAATCTATGACATTGTTCTGCATTCTGTCCATCAACTGTTGTTTTGCATTTGTCACCCAAGTGGGACGGGTATGCTCAGACGTGAGTCCCGTGCTCTCCATGCCACTTGAGTCAAGCTATCCTGGCTGATGAGGGCTGAAAGCCCGAAACCGGACCTAGGATGCTTGTTTCCAGTCCAGGGAGGACCTGGCTTGGAATTTCAGGCTGGACTGTTCCCATGGGGTACAGGGTCAAGACTGATTTGCATATGGCTGGGTTCAAACTGGAATGGCATGGTGAGCAAAAAAACGATGGATTTAGGCCCAGATCTCTGCACTGGGGTGAATGTATGACATTGTTCTGCATTCTGTCCATCAACTGTTGTTTTGATTTGTCACCCCGAGTGGGACGGGTATGCTCAGACATGAGTCCCGTGCTCTCCATGCCACTGGAATCAAGCTACCCTGTCTGATGAGGGCTGAAAGCCCGAAACCAGTCCTAGGTTGCTTGTTTACAGTCCAGGGAGGACCTGGCTTGGCAGTTCAGGCTGGACTGTTCCCATGGGGCACAGGGTCAAGACTGATTTGCATATGGCTGGGTTTAAACTGGAATGGCATGGTGAGCAAAAAAACAATGGATTTAGGCCCCGATCTCTGCACTGGGGTGAATGTATGACATTGTTCTGCATTCTGTCCATCAACTGTTGGTTTGCATTTGTCACCCAAGTGGGACGGGTATGCTCAGACGTGAGTCCCGTGCTCTCCATGCCACTGGAATCAAGCTATCCTGGCTGATGAGAGCTGAAAGCCCGAAACCGGTCCTAGGATGCTTGTTTCCAGTCCAGGGAGGACCTGGCTTGGCAGTTCGGGCTGGACTGTTCCCATGGGGCACAGGGTCAAGACTGATTTGCATATGGCAGGGTTCAAACTGGAATCGCATGGTGAGCAAAGAAACAATGGATTTAGGCCCAGATCTCTGCACTGGGGTGAATGTATGACATTGTTCTCCATTCTGTCCATCAACTGTTGTTTCACATTTGTCACCCCGAGTGGGAGGGGTATGTTCAGATGTGAGTCCCATGCACTCTATGCCACTGGAATCAAGCTATCCTGGCTGATGAGGGCTGAAAGCCCGAAACCGGTCCTAGGATGCTTGTTTCCAGTCCAGGGAGGACCTGGCTTGGCAGTTCGGGCTGGACTGTTCCCATGGGGCACAGGGTCAAGACTGATTTGCATATGGCTGGGTTCAACCTGGAATAGCATGGTGATCAAAAAAACGATGGATTTAGGCCTAGATCTCTTTACTGGGGTGAATGTATGACATTGTTCTGCATTCTGTCCATCAACTGCTGTTTTGCCTTTGTCACCCAAGTGGGACGGGTATGCTCAGACGTGAGTCCCATGCTCTCCATGCCACTGGAATCAAGCTATCCTGGCTGATGAGGGCTGAAAGCCCGAAACCGGTCCTAGGATGCTTGTTTCCAGTCCAGGGAGGACCTGGCTTGGCAGTTCAGGCTGGACTGTTCCCATGGGGCATAGGGCAAGACTGATTTGCATATGGCTGGGTTCAAACTGGAATCGCATGGTGAGCAAAAAAACGATGGATTTAGGCCCAGATCTCTGAACTGGCGTGAATGTGTGACATTGCTCTGCATTCTGTCCATCAACTGTTGTTTTGATTTGTCACCCCGAGTGGGACGGGTATGCTCAGACGTGAGTCCCGTGCTCTCCATGCCACTGGAATCAAGCTATCCTGGCTGATGAGGGCTAAAAGCCCGTACCCAGTCCTAGGATGCTTGTTTCCAGTCCAGGGAGGACCTGGCTTGGCAGTTCGGGCTGGACTGTTCCCATGGGGTGCAGGGTCAAGACTGATTTGCAAATGGCTGGGTTCAACTGGAATCGCATGGTGAGCAAAAAAACCCGATGGATTTAGGCCCAGATCTCTGCACTGGGGTGAATGTATGACATTGTTCTGCATTCTGTCCATCAACTGTTGTTTGGCATTTGTCACCCCGAGTGGGAGGGGTATGTTCAGACGTGAGTCCCATGCTCTCTAAGCCACTGGAATCAAGCTAGCCTGGCTGATGAGGGCTGAAAGCCCGAAACCGGTCCTAGGATGCTTGTTTCCAGTCCAGGGAGGACCTGGCTTGGCAGTTCGGGCTGGACTGTTCCCATGGCGCACAGGGTCAAGGCTGATTTGCATATGGCTGGGTTCAACCTGGAATCGCATGGTGAGCAAAAAAACGATGGATTTAGGCCCAGATCTCTGTACTGGCGTGAATGTGTGACATTGCTCTGCATTCTGTCCATCAACTGTTGTTTTGCATTTGTCAACCCAAGTGGGACGGGTATGCTCAGACGTGAGTCCCGTGCTCTCCATGCCACTGGAATCAAGCTATCCTGGCTGATGAGGGCTAAAAACCCGAACCCGGTCCTAGGATGCTTGTTTCCAGTCCAGGGAGGACCTGGCTTGGCAGTTCGGGCTGGACTGTTCCCATGGGGTACAGGGTCAAGACTGATTTGCAAATGGCTGGGTTCAACTGGAATGGCATGGTGTGCAAAATAACGAGGGATTTAGGCCCAGATCTCTGTACTGGGGTGAATCTATGACATTGTTCTGCATTCTGTCCATCAACTGTTGTTTTGCATTTGTCACCCAAGTGGGACGGGTATGCTCAGACGTGAGTCCAGTGCTCTCCATGCCACTTGAGTCAAGCTATCCTGGCTGATGAGGGCTGAAAGCCCGAAACGGGTCCTAGGATGCTTGTTTCCAGTCCAGGGAGGACCTGGCTTGGCAGTTCGGGCTGGACTGTTCCCATGGGGCACAGGGTCAAGACTGATTTGCAAATGGCTGGGTTCAAACTGGAATCGCATGGTGAGAAAAAATCTATGGATTTAGGCCCAGATCTCTGTACTGGCGTGAATGTGTGACATTGCTCTGCATTCTGTCCATCAACTGTTGTTTTGATTTGTCACCCAGAGTGGGACGGGTATGCTCAGACGTGAGTCCAGTGCTCTCCATGCCACTGGAATCAAGCTATCCTGGCTGATGAGGGCTGAAAGCCCGAAACCGGTCCTAGGATGCTTGTTTCCAGTCCAGGGAGGACCTGGCTTGGCAGTTCGGACTGGACTGTTTCCATGGGGCACAGGGTCAAGACTGATTTGCATATGGATGGGTTTAAACTGGAATCGCATGGTGAGCAAAAAAACGATGGATTTAGGCCCAGATCTCTGCACTGGGGTGAATGTATGACATTGTTCTGCATTCTGTCCATCAACTGTTGTTTGGCATTTGTCACCCCGAGTGGGAGGGGTATGTTCAGACGTGAGTCCCATGCTCTCTAAGCCACTGGAATCAAGCTAGCCTGGCTGATGAGGGCTGAAAGCCCGAAACCGGTCCTAGGATGCTTGTTTCCAGTCCGGGGAGGACCTGGCTTGGCAGTTCGGGCTGGACTGTTCCCATGGGGCACAGGGTCAAGGCTGATTTGCATATGGCTGGGTTCAACCTGGAATCGCATGGTGAGCAAAAAAACGATGGATTTAGGCCCAGATCTCTGTACTGGCGTGAATGTGTGACATTGCTCTGCATTCTGTCCATCAACTGTTGTTTTGCATTTGTCAACCCAAGTGGGACGGGTATGCTCAGACGTGAGTCCCGTGCTCTCCATGCCACTGGAATCAAGCTATCCTGGCTGATGAGGGCTAAAAGCCCGTACCCGGTCCTAGGATGCTTGTTTCCAGTCCAGGGAGTACCTGGCTTGGCAGTTCGGGCTGGACTGTTCCCATGGGGTACAGGGTCAAGACTGATTTGCAAAGGGCTGGGTTCAACTGGAATGGCATGGTGTGCAAAATAACGAGGGATTTAGGCCCAGATCTCTGTACTGGGGTGAATCTATGACATTGTTCTGCATTCTGTCCATCAACTGTTGTTTTGCATTTGTCACCCAAGTGGGACGGGTATGCTCAGACGTGAGTCCCGTGCTCTCCATGCCACTTGAGTCAAGCTATCCTGGCTGATGAGGGCTGAAAGCCCGAAACGAGTCCTAGGATGCTTGTTTCCAGTCCAGGGAGGATCTGGCTTGGCAGTTCGGGCTGGACTGTTCCCATGGGGCACAGGGTCAAGACTGATTTGCAAATGGCTGTGTTCAAACAGGAATCGCATGGTGAGCAAAAAATCGATGGATTTAGGCCCAGATCTCTGTACTGGCGTGAATGTGTGACATTGCTCTGGATTCTGTCCATCAACTGTTATTTTGATTTGTTACCCCGAGTGGGACGGGTATGCTCAGACGTGAGTCCCGTGCTCTCCATGCCACTGGAATCAAGCTATCCTGGCTGATGAGGGCTGAAAGCCCGAAACCGGTCCTAGGATGCTTGTTTCTAGTCCAGGGAGGACCTGGCTTGGCAGTTCGGACTGGACTGTTTCCATGGGGGACAGGGTCAAGACTGATTTGCATATGGATGGGTTCAAACTGGAATCGCATGGTGAGCAAAAAAACGATGGATTTAGGCCCAGATCTCTGCACTGGGGTGAATGTATGACATTGTTCGGCATTCTGTCCATCAACTGTTGTTTGGCATTTGTCACCCCGAGTGGGAGAGGTATGTTCAGACGTGAGTCCCATGCTCTCTAAGCCACTGGAATCAAGCTATCCTGGCTGATGAGGGCTGAAAGCCCGAAACCGGTCCTAGGATGCTTGTTTCCAGTCCGGGGAGGACCTGGCTTGGCAGTTCGGGCTGGACTGTTCCCATGGGGCACAGGGTCAAGACTGATTTGCGTATGGCTGGGTTCAACCTGGAATCGCATGGTGAGCAAAAAAACGATGGATTTAGGCCCAGATCTCTGTACTGGCGTGAATGTGTGACATTGCTCTGCATTCTGTCCATCAACTGTTGTTTTGCATTTGTCAACCCAAGTGGGACGGGTATGCTCAGACGTGAGTCCCGTGCTCTCCATGCCACTGGAATCAAGCTATCCTGGCTGATGAGGGCTAAAAGCCCGAACCCGGTCCTAGGATGCTTGTTTCCAGTCCAGGGAGGACCTAGCTTGGCAGTTCGGGCTGGACTGTTCCCATGGGGTACAGGGTCAAGACTGATTTGCAAATGGCTGGGTTCAACTGGAATGGCATGGTGTGCAAAATAACGAGGGATTTAGGCCCAGATCTCTGTACTGGGGTGAATCTATGACATTGTTCTGCATTCTGTCCATCAACTGTTGTTTTGCATTTGTCACCCAAGTGGGACGGGTATGCTCAGACGTGAGTCCCGTGCTCTCCATGCCACTTGAGTCAAGCTATCCTGGCTGATGAGGGCTGAAAGCCCGAAACGGGTCCTAGGATGCTTGTTTCCAGTCCAGAGAGGACCTGGCATGGCAGTTCGGGCTGGACTGTTCCCATGGGGCACAGGGTCAAGACTGATTTGCAAATGGCTGGGTTCAAACTGGAATCGCATGGTGAGCAAAAAATCTATGGATTTAGGCCCAGATCTCTGTACTGGCGTGGATGTGTGACATTGCTCTGCATTCTGTCCATCAACTGTTGTTTTGATTTGTCACCCCGAGTGGGACGGGTATGCTCAGACGTGAGTCCCGTGCTCTCCATGCCACTGGAATCAAGTTATCCTGGCTGATGAGGGCTGAAAGCCCGAAACCGGTCCTAGGATGCTTGTTTCCAGTCCAGGGAGGACCTGGCTTGGCAGTTCGGACTGGACTGTTTCCATGGGGCACAGGGTCAAGACTGATTTGCATATGGATGGGTTCAAACTGGAATCGCATGGTGAGCAAA
This sequence comes from Lissotriton helveticus, assembly GCF_964261635.1. Lineage (NCBI taxonomy): Eukaryota > Metazoa > Chordata > Amphibia > Caudata > Salamandridae > Lissotriton > Lissotriton helveticus. The sequence goes on along the minus strand of NC_136057.1, from coordinate 1,232,023,447 downwards.
AAAACGATGGATTTAGGCCCAGATCTCTGCACTGGGGTGAATGTATGACATTGTTCTGCATTCTGTCCATCAACTGTTGTTTGGCATTTGTCACCCCGAGTGGGAGGGGTATGTTCAGACGTGAGTCCCATGCTCTCTAAGCCACTGGAATCAAGCTATCCTGGCTGATGAGGGCTGAAAGCCCGAAACCGGTCCTAGGATGCTTGTTTCCAGTCCAGGGAGGACCTGGCTTGGCAGTTCGGGCTGGACTGTTCCCATGGGGCACAGGGTCAAGACTGATTTGCGTATGGCTGGGTTCAACCTGGAATCGCACAGTGAGCAAAAAAACGATGGATTTAGGCCCAGATCTCTGTACTGGCGTGAATGTGTGACATTGCTCTGCATTCTGTCCATCAACTGTTGTTTTGCATTTGTCAACCCAAGTGGGACGGGTATGCTCAGACGTGAGTCCCGTGCTCTCCATGCCACTGGAATCAAGCTATCCTGGCTGATGAGGGCTAAAAGCCCGAACCCGGTCCTAGGATGCTTGTTTCCAGTTCAGGGAGGACCTGGCTTGGCAGTTCGGGCTGGACTGTTCCCTTGGGGTACAGGGTCAAGACTGATTTGCAAATGGCTGGGTTCAACTGGAATGGCATGGTGTGCAAAATAACGAGGGATTTAGGCCCAGATCTCTGTACTGGGGTGAATCTATGACATTGTTCTGCATTCTGTCCATCAATTGTTGTTTTGCATTTGTCACCCAAGTGGGACGGGTATGCTCAGACGTGAGTCCCTTGCTCTCCATGCCACTTGAGTCAAGCTATCCTGGCTGATGAGGGCTGAAAGCCCGAAACCAGTCCTAGGATGCTTGTTTCCAGTCCAGGGAGGACCTGGCTTGGCAGTTCGGGCTGGACTGTTTCCATGGGGCACAGGGTCAAGACTGATTTGCATATGGATGGGTTCAAACTGGAATGGCATGGTGAGCAAAAAAACGATGGATTTAGGCCCAGATCTCTGCACTGGGGTGAATGTATGACATTGTTCTGCATTCTGTCCATCAACTGTTGTTTTGATTTGTCACCCCGAGTGGGACGGGTATGCTCAGACGTGAGTCCAGTGCTCTCCATGCCACTGGAATCAAGCTATCCTGGCTGATGAGGGCTGAAAGCCCGAAACCGGTCCTAGGATGCTTGTTTCCAGTCCAGGGAGGACCTGGCTTGGCAGTTCGGACTGGACTGTTTCCATGGGGCACAGGGTCAAGACTGATTTGCATATGGATGGGTTTAAACTGGAATCGCATGGTGAGCAAAAAAACGATGGATTTAGGCCCAGATCTCTGCACTGGGGTGAATGTATGACATTGTTCTGCATTCTGTCCATCAACTGTTGTTTGGCATTTGTCACCCCGAGTGGGAGGGGTATGTTCAGACGTGAGTCCCATGCTCTCTAAGCCACTGGAATCAAGCTAGCCTGGCTGATGAGGGCTGAAAGCCCGAAACCGGTCCTAGGATGCTTGTTTCCAGTCCGGGGAGGACCTGGCTTGGCAGTTCGGGCTGGACTGTTCCCATGGGGCACAGGGTCAAGGCTGATTTGCATATGGCTGGGTTCAACCTGGAATCGCATGGTGAGCAAAAAAACGATGGATTTAGGCCCAGATCTCTGTACTGGCGTGAATGTGTGACATTGCTCTGCATTCTGTCCATCAACTGTTGTTTTGCATTTGTCAACCCAAGTGGGACGGGTATGCTCAGACGTGAGTCCCGTGCTCTCCATGCCACTGGAATCAAGCTATCCTGGCTGATGAGGGCTAAAAGCCCGTACCCGGTCCTAGGATGCTTGTTTCCAGTCCAGGGAGTACCTGGCTTGGCAGTTCGGGCTGGACTGTTCCCATGGGGTACAGGGTCAAGACTGATTTGCAAAGGGCTGGGTTCAACTGGAATGGCATGGTGTGCAAAATAACGAGGGATTTAGGCCCAGATCTCTGTACTGGGGTGAATCTATGACATTGTTCTGCATTCTGTCCATCAACTGTTGTTTTGCATTTGTCACCCAAGTGGGACGGGTATGCTCAGACGTGAGTCCCGTGCTCTCCATGCCACTTGAGTCAAGCTATCCTGGCTGATGAGGGCTGAAAGCCCGAAACGAGTCCTAGGATGCTTGTTTCCAGTCCAGGGAGGATCTGGCTTGGCAGTTCGGGCTGGACTGTTCCCATGGGGCACAGGGTCAAGACTGATTTGCATATGGCTGTGTTCAAACAGGAATGGCATGGTGAGCAAAAAATCGATGGATTTAGGCCCAGATCTCTGTACTGGCGTGAATGTGTGACATTGCTCTGGATTCTGTCCATCAACTGTTATTTTGATTTGTTACCCCGAGTGGGACGGGTATGCTCAGACGTGAGTCCCGTGCTCTCCATGCCACTGGAATCAAGCTATCCTGGCTGATGAGGGCTGAAAGCCCGAAACCGGTCCTAGGATGCTTGTTTCTAGTCCAGGGAGGACCTGGCTTGGCAGTTCGGACTGGACTGTTTCCATGGGGCACAGGGTCAAGACTGATTTGCATATGGATGGGTTCAAACTTGAATCGCATGGTGAGCAAAAAAACGATGGATTTAGGCCCAGATCTCTGCACTGGGGTGAATGTATGACATTGTTCGGCATTCTGTCCATCAACTGTTGTTTGGCATTTGTCACCCCGAGTGGGAGAGGTATGTTCAGACGTGAGTCCCATGCTCTCTAAGCCACTGGAATCAAGCTATCCTGGCTGATGAGGGCTGAAAGCCCGAAACCGGTCCTAGGATGCTTGTTTCCAGTCCGGGGAGGACCTGGCTTGGCAGTTCGGGCTGGACTGTTCCCATGGGGCACAGGGTCAAGACTGATTTGCGTATGGCTGGGTTCAACCTGGAATCGCATGGTGAGCAAAAAAACGATGGATTTAGGCCCAGATCTCTGTACTGGCGTGAATGTGTGACATTGCTCTGCATTCTGTCCATCAACTGTTGTTTTGCATTTGTCAACCCAAGTGGGACGGGTATGCTCAGACGTGAGTCCCGTGCTCTCCATGCCACTGGAATCAAGCTATCCTGGCTGATGAGGGCTAAAAGCCCGAACCCGGTCCTAGGATGCTTGTTTCCAGTCCAGGGAGGACCTAGCTTGGCAGTTCGGGCTGGACTGTTCCCATGGGGTACAGGGTCAAGACTGATTTGCAAATGGCTGGGTTCAACTGGAATGGCATGGTGTGCAAAATAACGAGGGATTTAGGCCCAGATCTCTGTACTGGGGTGAATCTATGACATTGTTCTGCATTCTGTCCATCAACTGTTGTTTTGCATTTGTCACCCAAGTGGGACGGGTATGCTCAGACGTGAGTCCCGTGCTCTCCATGCCACTTGAGTCAAGCTATCCTGGCTGATGAGGGCTGAAAGCCCGAAACGGGTCCTAGGATGCTTGTTTCCAGTCCAGGGAGGACCTGGCATGGCAGTTCGGGCTGGACTGTTCCCATGGGGCACAGGGTCAAGACTGATTTGCAAATGGCTGGGTTCAAACTGGAATCGCATGGTGAGCAAAAAATCTATGGATTTAGGCCCAGATCTCTGTACTGGCGTGGATGTGTGACATTGCTCTGCATTCTGTCCATCAACTGTTGTTTTGATTTGTCACCCCGAGTGGGACGGGTATGCTCAGACGTGAGTCCCGTGCTCTCCATGCCACTGGAATCAAGTTATCCTGGCTGATGAGGGCTGAAAGCCCGAAACCGGTCCTAGGATGCTTGTTTCCAGTCCAGGGAGGACCTGGCTTGGCAGTTCGGACTGGACTGTTTCCATGGGGCACAGGGTCAAGACTGATTTGCATATGGATGGGTTCAAACTGGAATCGCATGGTGAGCAAAAAAACGATGGATTTAGGCCCAGATCTCTGCACTGGGGTGAATGTATGACATTGTTCTGCATTCTGTCCATCAACTGTTGTTTGGCATTTGTCACCCCGAGTGGGAGGGGTATGTTCAGACGTGAGTCCCATGCTCTCTAAGCCACTGGAATCAAGCTATCCTGGCTGATGAGGGCTGGCAGCCCGTTACCGGTCCTAGGATGCTTGTTTCCAGTCCGGGGAGGACCTGGCTTGGCAGTTCGGGCTGGACTGTTCCCATGGGGCACAGGGTCAAGACTGATTTGCAAATGGCTGGGTTCAAACTGGAATCGCATGGTGGGCAAAAAATCTATGGATTTAGGCTCAGATCTCTGTACTGGCGTGAATGTGTGACATTGCTCTGCATTCTGTCCATCAACTGTTGTTTTGATTTGTCACCCCGAGTGGGACGGGTATGCTCAGACGTGAGTCCCGTGCTCTCCATGCCACTGGAATCAAGCTATCCTGGCTGATGAGGGCTGAAAGCCCGAAACCGGTCCTAGGATGCTTGTTTCCAGTCCAGGGAGGACCTGGCTTGGCAGTTCGGGCTGGACTGTTTCCATGGGGCACAGGGTCAAGACTGATTTGCATATGGATGGGTTCAAACTGGAATCGCATGGTGAGCAAAAAAACGATGGATTTAGGCCCAGATCTCTGCACTGGGGTGAATGTATGACATTGTTCTGCATTCTGTCCATCAACTGTTGTTTGGCATTTGTCACCCCGAGTGGGAGGGGTATGTTCAGACGTGAGTCCCATGCTCTCTAAGCCACTGGAATCAAGCTATCCTGGCTGATGAGGGCTGAAAGCCCGAAACCGGTCCTAGGATGCTTGTTTCCAGTCCAGGGAGGACTTGGCTTGGCAGTTCGGGCTGGACTGTTCCCATGGGGCACAGGGTCAAGAATGATTTGCATATGGTTGGGTTCAACCTGGAATAGCATGGTGCGCAAAAAAATGATGGATTTAGGCCCAGATCTCTTTACTGGGGTGAATGTATGACATTGTTTTACATTCTGTCCATCAACTGTTGTTTTGCCTTTGTCACCCAAGTGGGACGGGTATGCTCAGACGTGAGTCCGTGCTCTCCATGCCACTGGAATCAAGCTATCCAGGCTGATGAGGGCTGAAAGCCCGAAACCGGTCATAGGATGCTTGTTTCCAGTCCAGGGAGGACCTGGCTTGGCAGTTCAGGCTGGACTGTTCCCATGGGGCACAGGGTCAAGACTGATTTGCATATGGCTGGGTTCAAACTGGAATCGCATGGTGAGCAAAAAAAAGATGGATTTAGGCCCAGATCTCTGTACTGGCGTGAATGTGTGACATTGCTCTGCATTCTGTCCATCAACTGTTGTTTTGCACTTGTCAACCCAAGTGGGACGGGTATGCTCAGACATGAGTCCCGTGCTCTTCATGCCACTGGAATCAAGCTACCCTGTCTGATGAGGGCTAAAAGCCCGAAACCAGTCCTAGGTTGCTTGTTTACAGTCCAGGGAGGACCTGGCTTGGCAGTTCAGGCTAGACTGTTCCCATGGGGCACAGGGTCAAGACTGATTTGCATATGGCTGGGTTTAAACTGGAATGGCATGGTGAGCAAAAAAACAATGGATTTAGGCCCCGATCTCTGCACTGGGGTGAATGTATGACATTGTTCTTCATTCTGTCCATCAACTGTTGTTTTGCATTTGTCACCCAAGTGGGACGGGTATGCTCAGACGTGAGTCCCGTGCTCTCCATGCCACTGGAATCAAGCTATCCTGGCTGATGAGAGCTGAAAGCCCGAAACCGGTCCTAGAATGCTTGTTTCCAGTCCAGGGAGGACCTGGCTTGGCAGTTCGGGCTGGACTGTTCCCATGGGGCACAGGGTCAAGACTGATTTGCATATGGCTGGGTTCAAACTGGAATCGCATGGTGAGCAAAGAAACAATGGATTTAGGCCCAGATCTCTGCACTGGGGTGAATGTATGACATTGTTATCCATTCTGTCCATCAACTGTTGTTTCACATTTGTCACCCCGAGTGGGAGGGGTATGTTCAGACGTGAGTCCCATGCACTCTATGCCACTGGAATCAAGCTATCCTGGCTGATGAGGGCAGAAAGCCCGAAACCGGTCCTAGGATGCTTGTTTCCAGTCCAGGGAGGACCTGGCTTGGCAGTTCGGGCTGGACTGTTCCCATGGGGCACAGGGTCAAGACTGATTTGCATATGGCTGGGTTCAACCTGGAATAGCATGGTGACCAAAAAAACGATGGATTTAGGCCTAGATCTCTTTACTGGGGTGAATGTATGACATTGTTCTACATTCTGTCCATCAACTGCTGTTTTGCCTTTGTCACCCAAGTGGGATGGGTATGCTCAGACGTGAGTCCCATGCACTCTATGCAACTGGAATCAAGCTATCCTGGCTGATGAGGGCAGAAAGCCCGAAACCGGTCCTAGGATGCTTGTTTCCAGTCCAGGGAGGACCTGGCTTGGCAGTTCGGGCTGGACTGTTCCCATGGGGCACAGGGTCAAGACTGATTTGCATATGGCTGGGTTCAACCTGGAATAGCATGGTGACCAAAAAAACGATGGATTTAGGCCTAGATCTCTTTACTGGGGTGAATGTATGACATTGTTTTGCATTCTGTCCATCAACTGTTGTTTTGCCTTTGTCACCCAAGTGGGACGGGTATGCTCAGACGTGAGTCCGTGCTCCCCATGCCACTGGAATCAAGCTATCCTGGCTGATGAGGGCTGAAAGCCCGAAACCGGTCATAGGATGCTTGTTTCCAGTCCAGGGAGGACCTGGCTTGGCAGTTCAGGCTGGACTGTTCCCATGGGGCACAGGGTCAAGACTGATTTGCATATGGCGGGGTTCAAACTGGAATCGCATGGTGAGCAAAAAAAAGATGGATTTAGGCCCAGATCTCTGTACTGGCGTGAATGTGTGACATTGCTCTGCATTCTGTCCATCAACTGTTGTTTTGCACTTGTCAACCCAAGTGGGACGGGTATGCTCAGACGTGAGTCCCGTGGTCTCCATGCGACTGGAATCAAGCTATCCTGGCTGATGAGGGCTAAAAGCCCGAACCCGGTCCTAGGATGCTTGTTTCCAGTGCAGGGAGGACCTGGCTTGGCAGTTCGGGCTGGACTGTTCCCATGGGGTACAGGGTCAAGACTGATTTGCAAATGGCTGGGTTCAACTGGAATGGCATGGTGTGCAAAATAACGAGGGATTTAGGCCCAGATCTCTGTACTGGGGTGAATCTATGACATTGTTCTGCATTCTGTCCATCAACTGTTGTTTTGCATTTGTCACCCAAGTGGGACGGGTATGCTCAGACGTGAGTCCCGTGCTCTCCATGCCACTTGAGTCAAGCTATCCTGGCTGATGAGGGCTGAAAGCCCGAAACCGGACCTAGGATGCTTGTTTCCAGTCCAGGGAGGACCTGGCTTGGAAGTTCAGGCTGGACTGTTCCCATGGGGCACAGGGTCAAGACTGATTTGCATATGGCTGGGTTGAAACTGGAATGGCATGGTGAGCAAAAAAATGATGGATTTAGGCCCAGATCTCTTTACTGGGGTGAATGTATGACATTGTTTTGCATTCTGTCCATCAACTGTTGTTTTGCCTTTGTCACCCAAGTGGGACGGGTATGCTCAGACGTGAGTCCGTGCTCTCCATGCCACTGGAATCAAGCTATCCTGGCTGATGAGGGCTGAAAGCCCGAAACCGGTCATAGGATGCTTGTTTCCAGTCCAGGGAGGACCTGGCTTGGCAGTTCAGGCTGGACTGTTCCCATGGGGCACAGGGTCAAGACTGATTTGCATATGGGTGGGTTCAAACTGGAATCGCATGGTGAGCAAAAAAAAGATGGATTTAGGCCCAGATCTATGTACTGGCGTGAATGTGTGACATTGCTCTGCATTCTGTCCATCAACTGTTGTTTTGCACTTGTCAACCCAAGTGGGACGGGTATGCTCAGACATGAGTCCCGTGCTCTTCATGCCACTGGAATCAAGCTACCCTGTCTGATGAGGGCTAAAAGCCCGAAACCAGTCCTAGGTTGCTTGTTTACAGTCCAGGGAGGACCTGGCTTGGCAGTTCAGGCTGGACTGTTCCCATGGGGCACAGGGTCAAGACTGATTTGCATATGGCTGGGTTTAAACTGGAATGGCATGTGAGCAAAAAAACAATGGATTTAGGCCCCGATCTCTGCACTGGGGTGAATGTATGACATTGTTCTGCATTCTGTCCATCAACTGTTGTTTTGCATTTGTCACCCAAGTGGGACGGGTATGCTCAGACGTGAGTCCCGTGCTCTCCATGCCACTGGAATCAAGCTATCCTGGCTGATGAGAGCTGAAAGCCCGAAACCGGTCCTAGAATGCTTGTTTCCAGTCCAGGGAGGACCTGGCTTGGCAGTTCGGGCTGGACTGTTCCCATGGGGCACAGGGTCAAGACTGATTTGCATATGGCTGGGTTCAAACTGGAATCGCATGGTGAGCAAAGAAACAATGGATTTAGGCCCAGATCTCTGCACTGGGGTGAATGTATGACATTGTTCTCCATTCTGTCCATCAACTGTTGTTTCACATTTGTCACCCCGAGTGGGAGGGGTATGTTCAGACGTGAGTCCCATGCACTCTATGCCACTGGAATCAAGCTATCCTGGCTGATGAGGGCTGAAAGCCCGAAACCGGTCCTAGGATGCTTGTTTCCAGTCCAGGGAGGACCTGGCTTGGCAGTTCGGGTTGGACTGTTCCCATGGGGCACAGGGTCAAGACTGATTTGCATATGGCTGGGTTCAACCTGGAATAGCATGGTGAGCAAAAAAACGATGGATTTAGGCCTAGATCTCTTTACTGGGGTGAATGTATGACATTGTTCTGCATTCTGTCCATCAACTGCTGTTTTGCCTTTGTCACCCAAGTGGGATGGGTATGCTCAGACGTGAGTCCCATGCTCTCCATGCCACTGGAATCAAGCTATCCTGGCTGATGAGGGCTGAAAGCCCGAAACCGGTCATAGGATGCTTGTTTCCAGTCCAGGGAGGACCTGGCTTGGCAGTTCAGGCTGGACTGTTCCCATGGGGCACAGGGTCAAGACTGATTTGCATATGGCGGGGTTCAAACTGGAATCGCATGGTGAGCAAAAAAAAGATGGATTTAGGCCCAGATCTCTGTACTGGCGTGAATGTGTGACATTGCTCTGCATTCTGTCCATCAACTGTTGTTTTGCACTTGTCAACCCAAGTGGGACGGGTATGCTCAGACGTGAGTCCCGTGGTCTCCATGCGACTGGAATCAAGCTATCCTGGCTGATGAGGGCTAAAAGCCCGAACCCGGTCCTAGGATGCTTGTTTCCAGTGCAGGGAGGACCTGGCTTGGCAGTTCGGGCTGGACTGTTCCCATGGGGTACAGGGTCAAGACTGATTTGCAAATGGCTGGGTTCAACTGGAATGGCATGGTGTGCAAAATAACGAGGGATTTAGGCCCAGATCTCTGTACTGGGGTGAATCTATGACATTGTTCTGCATTCTGTCCATCAACTGTTGTTTTGCATTTGTCACCCAAGTGGGACGGGTATGCTCAGACGTGAGTCCCGTGCTCTCCATGCCACTTGAGTCAAGCTATCCTGGCTGATGAGGGCTGAAAGCCCGAAACCGGACCTAGGATGCTTGTTTCCAGTCCAGGGAGGACCTGGCTTGGAAGTTCAGGCTGGACTGTTCCCATGGGGCACAGGGTCAAGACTGATTTGCATATGGCTGGGTTGAAACTGGAATGGCATGGTGAGCAAAAAAACGATGGATTTAGGCCCAGATCTCTGCACTGGGGTGAATGTATGACATTGTTCTGCATTCTGTCCATCAACTGTTGTTTTGATTTGTCACCCCGAGTGGGACGGGTATGCTCAGACATGAGTCCCGTGCTCTCCATGCCACTGGAATCAAGCTACCCTGTCTGATGAGGGCTGAAAGCCCGAAACCAGTTCTAGGTTGCTTGTTTACAGTCCAGGGAGGACCTGGCTTGGCAGTTCAGGCTGGACTGTTCCCATGGGGCACAGGGTCAAGACTGATTTGCATATGGCTGGGTTCAAACTGGAATCGCATGGTGAGCAAAGAAACAATGGATTTAGGCCCAGATCTCTGCACTGGGGTGAATGTATGACATTGTTCTCCATTCTGTCCATCAACTGTTGTTTCACATTTGTCACCCCGAGTGGGAGGGGTATGTTCAGACGTGAGTCCCATGCACTCTATGCCACTGGAATCAAGCTATCCTGGCTGATGAGGGCTGAAAGCCCGAAACCGGTCCTAGGATGCTTGTTTCCAGTCCAGGGAGGACCTGGCTTGGCAGTTCGGGTTGGACTGTTCCCATGGGGCACAGGGTCAAGACTGATTTGCATATGGCTGGGTTCAACCTGGAATAGCATGGTGAGCAAAAAAACGATGGATTTAGGCCTAGATCTCTTTACTGGGGTGAATGTATGACATTGTTCTGCATTCTGTCCATCAACTGCTGTTTTGCCTTTGTCACCCAAGTGGGATGGGTATGCTCAGACGTGAGTCCCATGCTCTCCATGCCACTGGAATCAAGCTATCCTGGCTGATGAGGGCTGAAAGCCCGAAACCGGTCATAGGATGCTTGTTTCCAGTCCAGGGAGGACCTGGCTTGGCAGTTCAGGCTGGACTGTTCCCATGGGGCACAGGGTCAAGACTGATTTGCATATGGCGGGGTTCAAACTGGAATCGCATGGTGAGCAAAAAAAAGATGGATTTAGGCCCAGATCTCTGTACTGGCGTGAATGTGTGACATTGCTCTGCATTCTGTCCATCAACTGTTGTTTTGCACTTGTCAACCCAAGTGGGACGGGTATGCTCAGACGTGAGTCCCGTGGTCTCCATGCGACTGGAATCAAGCTATCCTGGCTGATGAGGGCTAAAAGCCCGAACCCGGTCATAGGATGCTTGTTTCCAGTCCAGGGAGGACCTGGCTTGGCAGTTCAGGCTGGACTGTTCCCATGGGGCACAGGGTCAAGACTGATTTGCATATGGCGGGGTTCAAACTGGAATCGCATGGTGAGCAAAAAAAAGATGGATTTAGGCCCAGATCTCTGTACTGGCGTGAATGTGTGACATTGCTCTGCATTCTGTCCATCAACTGTTGTTTTGCACTTGTCAACCCAAGTGGGACGGGTATGCTCAGACGTGAGTCCCGTGGTCGCCATGCGACTGGAATCAAGCTATCCTGGCTGATGAGGGCTGAAAGCCCGAAACCGGACCTAGGATGCTTGTTTCCAGTCCAGGGAGGACCTGGCTTGGAAGTTCAGGCTGGACTGTTCCCATGGGGCACAGGGTCAAGACTGATTTGCATATGGCTGGGTTGAAACTGGAATGGCATGGTGAGCAAAAAAACGATGGATTTAGGCCCAGATCTCTGCACTGGGGTGAATGTATGACATTGTTCTGCATTCTGTCCATCAACTGTTGTTTTGATTTGTCACCCCGAGTGGGACGGGTATGCTCAGACATGAGTCCCGTGCTCTCCATGCCACTGGAATCAAGCTACCCTGTCTGATGAGGGCTGAAAGCCCGAAACCAGTTCTAGGTTGCTTGTTTACAGTCCAGGGAGGACCTGGCTTGGCAGTTCAGGCTGGACTGTTCCCATGGGGCACAGGGTCAAGACTGATTTGCATATGGCTGGGTTTAAACTGGAATGGCATGGTGAGCAAAAAAACAATGGATTTAGGCCCCGATCTCTGCACTGGGGTGAATGTATGACATTGTTCTGCATTCTGTCCATCAACTGTTGTTTTGATTTGTCACCCCGAGTGGGACGGGTATGCTCAGACATGAGTCCCGTGCTCTCCATGCCACTGGAATCAAGCTATCCTGGCTGATGAGAGCTGCAAGCCCGAAACCGGTCCTAGAATGTTTGTTTCCAGTCCAGGGAGGACCTGGCTTGGCAGTTCGGGCTGGACTGTTCCCATGGGGCACAGGGTCAAGACTGATTTGCATATGGCTGGGTTCAAACTGGAATCGCATGGTGAGCAAAGAAACAATGGATTTAGGCCCAGATCTCTGCACTGGGGTGAATGTATGACATTGTTCTCCATTCTGTCCATCAACTGTTGTTTCACATTTGTCACCCCGAGTGGGAGGGGTATGTTCAGACGTGAGTCCCATGCACTCTATGCCACTGGAATCAAGCTATCCTGGCTGATGAGGGCTGAAAGCCCGAAACCGGTCCCAGGATGCTTGTTTCCAGTCCAGGGAGGACCTGGCTTGGCAGTTCGGGCTGGACTGTTCCCATGGGGCACAGGGTCAAGACTGATTTGCATATGGCTGGGTTCAACCTGGAATAGCATGGTGAGCAAAAAACCGATGGATTTAGGCCTAGATCTCTTTACTGGGGTGAATGTATGACATTGTTCTGCATTCTGTCCATCAACTGCTGTTTTGCCTTTGGCACCCAAGTGGGATGGGTATGCTCAGACGTGAGTCCCATGCTCTCCATGCCACTGGAATCAAGCTATCCTGGCTGATGAGGGCTGAATGCCCGAAACTGGTCATAGGATGCTTGTTTCCAGTCCAGGGAGGACCTGGCTTGGCAGTTCGGGCTGGACTGTTCCCATGGGGCACAGGGTCAAGACTGATTTGCAAATGGCTGGGTTCAACTGGAATGGCATGGTGTGCAAAATAACGAGGGATTTAGGCCAAGATCTCTGTACTGGGGTGAATCTATGACATTGTTCTGCATTCTGTCCATCAACTGTTGTTTTGCATTTGTCACCCAAGTGGGACTGGCATGCTCAGACGTGAGTCCCGTGCTCTCCATTCCACTGGAGTCAAGCTATCCTGGCTGATGAGGGCTGAAAGCCCGAAACCGGTCCCAGGATGCTTGTTTCCAGTCCAGGGAGGACCTGGCTTGGCAGTTCGGGCTGGACTGTTCCCATGGGGCACAGGGTCAAGACTGATTTGCAAATGGCTGTGTTCAAACAGGAATCGCATGGTGAGCAAAAAATCGATGGATTTAGGCCCAGATCTCTGTACTGGCGTGAATGTGTGACATTGCTCTGGATTCTGTCCATCAACTGTTGTTTTGATTTGTTACCCCGAGTGGGACGGGTATGCTCAGACGTGAGTCCCGTGCTCTCCATGCCACTGGAATCAAGCTATCCTGGCTGATGAGGGCTGAAAGCCCGAACCCGGTCCTAGGATGCTTGTTTCTAGTCCAGGGAGGACCTGGCTTGGCAGTTCGGACTGGACTGTTTCCATGGGGCACAGGGTCAAGACTGATTTGCATATGGATGGGTTCAAACTGGAATCGCATGGTGAGCAAAAAAACGATGGATTTAGGCCCAGATCTCTGCACTGGGGTGAATGTATGACATTGTTCGGCATTCTGTCCATCAACTGTTGTTTGGCATTTGTCACCCCGAGTGGGAGAGGTATGTTCAGACGTGAGTCCCATGCTCTCTAAGCCACTGGAATCAAGCTATCCTGGCTGATGAGGGCTGAAAGCCCGAAACCGGTCCTAGGATGCTTGTTTCCAGTCCGGGGAGGACCTGGCTTGGCAGTTCGGGCTGGACTGTTCCCATGGGGCACAGGGTCAAGACTGATTTGCGTATGGCTGGGTTCAACCTGGAATCGCATGGTGAGCAAAAAAACGATGGATTTAGGCCCAGATCTCTGTACTGGCGTGAATGTGTGACATTGCTCTGCATTCTGTCCATCAACTGTTGTTTTGCATTTGTCAACCCAAGTGGGACGGGTATGCTCAAACGTGAGTCCCGTGCTCTCCATGCCACTGGAATCAAGCTATCCTGGCTGATGAGGGCTAAAAGCCCGAACCCGGTCCTAGGATGCTTGTTTCCAGTCCAGGGAGGACCTGGCTTGGCAGTTCGGGCTGGACTGTTCCCATGGGGTACAGGGTCAAGACTGATTTGCAAATGGCTGGGTTCAACTGGAATGGCATGGTGTGCAAAATAACGAGGGATTTAGGCCCAGATCTCTGTACTGGGGTGAATCTATGACATTGTTCTGCATTCTGTCCATCAACTGTTGTTTTGCATTTGTCACCCAAGTGGGACGGGTATGCTCAGACGTGAGTCCCGTGCTCTCCATGCCACTTGAGTCAAGCTATCCTGGCTGATGAGGGCTGAAAGCCCGAAACGGGTCCTAGGATGCTTGTTTCCAGTCCAGGGAGGACCTGGCATGGCAGTTCGGGCTGGACTGTTCCCATGGGGCACAGGGTCAAGACTGATTTGCAAATGGCTGGGTTCAAACTGGAATCGCATGGTGAGCAAAAAATCTATGGATTTAGGCCCAGATCTCTGTACTGGCGTGGATGTGTGACATTGCTCTGCATTCTGTCCATCAACTGTTGTTTTGATTTGTCACCCCGAGTGGGACGGGTATGCTCAGACGTGAGTCCCGTGCTCTCCATGCCACTGGAATCAAGTTATCCTGGCTGATGAGGGCTGAAAGCCCGAAACCGGTCCTAGGATGCTTGTTTCCAGTCCAGGGAGGACCTGGCTTGGCAGTTCGGACTGGACTGTTTCCATGGGGCACAGGGTCAAGACTGATTTGCTTATGGATGGGTTCAAACTGGAATCGCATGGTGAGCAAAAAAACGATGGATTTAGGCCCAGATCTCTGCACTGGGGTGAATGTATGACATTGTTCTGCATTCTGTCCATCAACTGTTGTTTGGCATTTGTCACCCCGAGTGGGAGGGGTATGTTCAGACGTGAGTCCCATGCTCTCTAAGCCACTGGAATCAAGCTATCCTGGCTGATGAGGGCTGAAAGCCCGAAACCGGTCCTAGGATGCTTGTTTCCAGTCCAGGGAGGACCTGGCTTGGCAGTTCGGGCTGGACTGTTCCCATGGGGCACAGGGTCAAGACTGATTTGCGTATGGCTGGGTTCAACCTGGAATCGCACAGTGAGCAAAAAAACGATGGATTTAGGCCCAGATCTCTGTACTGGCGTGAATGTGTGACATTGCTCTGCATTCTGTCCATCAACTGTTGTTTTGCATTTGTCAACCCAAGTGGGACGGGTATGCTCAGACGTGAGTCCCGTGCTCTCCATGCCACTGGAATCAAGCTATCCTGGCTGATGAGGGCTAAAAGCCCGAACCCGGTCCTAGGATGCTTGTTTCCAGTTCAGGGAGGACCTGGCTTGGCAGTTCGGGCTGGACTGTTCCCTTGGGGTACAGGGTCATGACTGATTTGCAAATGGCTGGGTTCAACTGGAATGGCATGGTGTGCAAAATAACGAGGGATTTAGGCCCAGATCTCTGTACTGGGGTGAATCTATGACATTGTTCTGCATTCTGTCCATCAATTGTTGTTTTGCATTTGTCACCCAAGTGGGACGGGTATGCTCAGACGTGAGTCCCTTGCTCTCCATGCCACTTGAGTCAAGCTATCCTGGCTGATGAGGGCTGAAAGCCCGAAACCGGTCCTAGGATGCTTGTTTCCAGTCCAGGGAGGACCTGGCTTGGCAGTTCGGGCTGGACTGTTTCCATGGGGCACAGGGTCAAGACTGATTTGCATATGGATGGGTTCAAACTGGAATGGCATGGTGAGCAAAAAAACGATGGATTTAGGCCCAGATCTCTGCACTGGGGTGAATGTATGACATTGTTCTGCATTCTGTCCATCAACTGTTGTTTTGATTTGTCACCCCGAGTGGGACGGGTATGCTCAGACATGAGTCCCGTGCTCTCCATGCCACTGGAATCAAGCTACCCTGTCTGATGAGGGCTGAAAGCCCGAAACCAGTCCTAGGTTGCTTGATTACAGTCTAGGGAGGACCTGGCTTGGCAGTTCAGGCTGGACTGTTCCCATGGGGCACAGGGTCAAGACTGATTTGCATATGGCTGGGTTTAAACTGGAATGGCATGGTGAGCAAAAAAACGATGGATTTAGGCCCAGATCTCTGCACTGGGGTGAATGTATGACATTGTTCTGCATTCTGTCCATCAACTGTTGTTTTACATTTGTCACCCAAGTGGGACTGGTATGCTCAGACGTGAGTCCCGTGCTCTCCATGCTACTGGAATCAAGCTATCCTGGCTGATGAGGGCTGAAAACCCGAAACCGGTCCTAGGATGCTTGTTTCCAGTCCAGGGAGGACCTGGCTTGGCAGTTCGGGCTGGACTGTTCCCATGGGGCACAGGGTCAAGACTGATTTGCATATGGCTGGGTTCAAACTGGAATCGCATGGTGAGCAAAAAAACGATGGATTTAGGCCCAGATCTCTGCACTGGGGTGAATGTATGACATTGTTCTGCATTCTGTCCATCAACTGTTGTTTGGCATTTGTCACCCCGAGTGGGAGGGGTATGTTCAGACGTGAGTCCCATGCTCTCTAAGCCACTGGAATCAAGCTATCCTGGCTGATGAGGGCTGGCAGCCCGTTACCGGTCCTAGGATGCTTGTTTCCAGTCCGGGGAGGACCTGGCTTGGCAGTTCGGGCTGGACTGTTCCCATGGGGCACAGGGTCAAGACTGATTTGCAAATGGCTGGGTTCAAACTGGAATCGCATGGTGGGCAAAAAATCTATGGATTTAGGCTCAGATCTCTGTACTGGCGTGAATGTGTGACATTGCTCTGCATTCTGTCCATCAACTGTTGTTTTGATTTGTCACCCCGAGTGGGACGGGTATGCTGAGACGTGAGTCCCGTGCTCTCCATGCCACTGGAATCAAGCTATCCTGGCTGATGAGGGCTGAAAGCCCGAAACCGGTCCTAGGATGCTTGTTTCCAGTCCAGGGAGGACCTGGCTTGGCAGTTCGGGCTGGACTGTTTCCATGGGGCACAGGGTCAAGACTGATTTGCATATGGATGGGTTCAAACTGGAATCGCATGGTGAGCAAAAAAACGATGGATTTAGGCCCAGATCTCTGCACTGGGGTGAATGTATGACATTGTTCTGCATTCTGTCCATCAACTGTTGTTTGGCATTTGTCACCCCGAGTGGGAGGGGTATGTTCAGACGTGAGTCCCATGCTCTCTAAGCCACTGGAATCAAGCTATCCTGGCTGATGAGGGCTGAAAGCCCGAAACCGGTCCTAGGATGCTTGTTTCCAGTCCAGGGAGGACCTGGCTTGGCAGTTCGGGCTGGACTGTTCCCATGGGGCACAGGGTCAAGACTGATTTGCATATGGTTGGGTTCAACCTGGAATAACATGGTGCGCAAAAAAATGATGGATTTAGGCCCAGATCTCTTTACTGGGGTGAATGTATGACATTGTTTTACATTCTGTCCATCAACTGTTGTTTTGCCTTTGTCACCCAAGTGGGACGGGTATGCTCAGACGTGAGTCCGTGCTCTCCATGCCACTGGAATCAAGCTATCCAGGCTGATGAGGGCTGAAAGCCCGAAACCGGTCATAGGATGCTTGTTTCCAGTCCAGGGAGGACCTGGCTTGAGAGTTCAGGCTGGACTGTTCCCATGGGGCACAGGGTCAAGACTGATTTGCATATGGCTGGGTTCAAACTGGAATCGCATGGTGAGCAAAAAAACGATGGATTTAGGCCCAGATCTCTGCACTGGGGTGAATGTATGACATTGTTCTGCATTCTGTCCATCAACTGTTGTTTGGCATTTGTCACCCCGAGTGGGAGGGGTATGTTCAGACGTGAGTCCCATGCTCTCTAAGCCACTGGAATCAAGCTATCCTGGCTGATGAGGGCTGAAAGCCCGAAACCGGTCCTAGGATGCTTGTTTCCAGTCCAGGGAGGACCTGGCTTGGCAGTTCGGGCTGGACTGTTCCCATGGGGCACAGGGTCAAGACTGATTTGCGTATGGCTGGGTTCAACCTGGAATCGCACAGTGAGCAAAAAAACGATGGATTTAGGCCCAGATCTCTGTACTGGCGTGAATGTGTGACATTGCTCTGCATTCTGTCCATCAACTGTTGTTTTGCATTTGTCAACCCAAGTGGGACGGGTATGCTCAGACGTGAGTCCCGTGCTCTCCATGCCACTGGAATCAAGCTATCCTGGCTGATGAGGGCTAAAAGCCCGAACCCGGTCCTAGGATGCTTGTTTCCAGTTCAGGGAGGACCTGGCTTGGCAGTTCGGGCTGGACTGTTCCCTTGGGGTACAGGGTCATGACTGATTTGCAAATGGCTGGGTTCAACTGGAATGGCATGGTGTGCAAAATAACGAGGGATTTAGGCCCAGATCTCTGTACTGGGGTGAATCTATGACATTGTTCTGCATTCTGTCCATCAATTGTTGTTTTGCATTTGTCACCCAAGTGGGACGGGTATGCTCAGACGTGAGTCCCTTGCTCTCCATGCCACTTGAGTCAAGCTATCCTGGCTGATGAGGGCTGAAAGCCCGAAACCGGTCCTAGGATGCTTGTTTCCAGTCCAGGGAGGACCTGGCTTGGCAGTTCGGGCTGGACTGTTTCCATGGGGCACAGGGTCAAGACTGATTTGCATATGGATGGGTTCAAACTGGAATGGCATGGTGAGCAAAAAAACGATGGATTTAGGCCCAGATCTCTGCACTGGGGTGAATGTATGACATTGTTCTGCATTCTGTCCATCAACTGTTGTTTTGATTTGTCACCCCGAGTGGGACGGGTATGCTCAGACATGAGTCCCGTGCTCTCCATGCCACTGGAATCAAGCTACCCTGTCTGATGAGGGCTGAAAGCCCGAAACCAGTCCTAGGTTGCTTGATTACAGTCTAGGGAGGACCTGGCTTGGCAGTTCAGGCTGGACTGTTCCCATGGGGCACAGGGTCAAGACTGATTTGCATATGGCTGGGTTTAAACTGGAATGGCATGGTGAGCAAAAAAACGATGGATTTAGGCCCAGATCTCTGCACTGGGGTGAATGTATGACATTGTTCTGCATTCTGTCCATCAACTGTTGTTTTACATTTGTCACCCAAGTGGGACTGGTATGCTCAGACGTGAGTCCCGTGCTCTCCATGCTACTGGAATCAAGCTATCCTGGCTGATGAGGGCTGAAAACCCGAAACCGGTCCTAGGATGCTTGTTTCCAGTCCAGGGAGGACCTGGCTTGGCAGTTCGGGCTGGACTGTTCCCATGGGGCACAGGGTCAAGACTGATTTGCATATGGCTGGGTTCAAACTGGAATCGCATGGTGAGCAAAAAAACGATGGATTTAGGCCCAGATCTCTGCACTGGGGTGAATGTATGACATTGTTCTGCATTCTGTCCATCAACTGTTGTTTGGCATTTGTCACCCCGAGTGGGAGGGGTATGTTCAGACGTGAGTCCCATGCTCTCTAAGCCACTGGAATCAAGCTATCCTGGCTGATGAGGGCTGGCAGCCCGTTACCGGTCCTAGGATGCTTGTTTCCAGTCCGGGGAGGACCTGGCTTGGCAGTTCGGGCTGGACTGTTCCCATGGGGCACAGGGTCAAGACTGATTTGCAAATGGCTGGGTTCAAACTGGAATCGCATGGTGGGCAAAAAATCTATGGATTTAGGCTCAGATCTCTGTACTGGCGTGAATGTGTGACATTGCTCTGCATTCTGTCCATCAACTGTTGTTTTGATTTGTCACCCCGAGTGGGACGGGTATGCTGAGACGTGAGTCCCGTGCTCTCCATGCCACTGGAATCAAGCTATCCTGGCTGATGAGGGCTGAAAGCCCGAAACCGGTCCTAGGATGCTTGTTTCCAGTCCAGGGAGGACCTGGCTTGGCAGTTCGGGCTGGACTGTTTCCATGGGGCACAGGGTCAAGACTGATTTGCATATGGATGGGTTCAAACTGGAATCGCATGGTGAGCAAAAAAACGATGGATTTAGGCCCAGATCTCTGCACTGGGGTGAATGTATGACATTGTTCTGCATTCTGTCCATCAACTGTTGTTTGGCATTTGTCACCCCGAGTGGGAGGGGTATGTTCAGACGTGAGTCCCATGCTCTCTAAGCCACTGGAATCAAGCTATCCTGGCTGATGAGGGCTGAAAGCCCGAAACCGGTCCTAGGATGCTTGTTTCCAGTCCAGGGAGGACCTGGCTTGGCAGTTCGGGCTGGACTGTTCCCATGGGGCACAGGGTCAAGACTGATTTGCATATGGTTGGGTTCAACCTGGAATAACATGGTGCGCAAAAAAATGATGGATTTAGGCCCAGATCTCTTTACTGGGGTGAATGTATGACATTGTTTTACATTCTGTCCATCAACTGTTGTTTTGCCTTTGTCACCCAAGTGGGACGGGTATGCTCAGACGTGAGTCCGTGCTCTCCATGCCACTGGAATCAAGCTATCCAGGCTGATGAGGGCTGAAAGCCCGAAACCGGTCATAGGATGCTTGTTTCCAGTCCAGGGAGGACCTGGCTTGAGAGTTCAGGCTGGACTGTTCCCATGGGGCACAGGGTCAAGACTGATTTGCATATGGCTGGGTTCAAACTGGAATCGCATGGTGAGCAAAAAAAAGATGGATTTAGGCCCAGATCTCTGTACTGGCGTGAATGTGTGACATTGCTCTGCATTCTGTCCATCAACTGTTGTTTTGCACTTGTCAACCCAAGTGGGACGGGTATGCTCAGACATGAGTCCCGTGCTCTTCATGCCACTGGAATCAAGCTACCCTGTCTGATGAGGGCTAAAAGCCCGAAACCAGTCCTAGGTTGCTTGTTTACAGTCCAGGGAGGACCTGGCTTGGCAGTTCAGGCTGGACTGTTCCCATGGGGCACAGGGTCAAGACTGATTTGCATATGGCTGGGTTTAAATTGGAATGGCATGGTGAGCAAAAAAACAATGGATTTAGGCCCCGATCTCTGCACTGGGGTGAATGTATGACATTGTTCTTCATTCTGTCCATCAACTGTTGTTTTGCATTTGTCACCCAAGTGGGACGGGTATGCTCAGACGTGAGTCCCGTGCTCTCCATGCCACTGGAATCAAGCTATCCTGGCTGATGAGAGCTGAAAGCCCGAAACCGGTCCTAGAATGCTTGTTTCCAGTCCAGGGAGGACCTGGCTTGGCAGTTCGGGCTGGACTGTTC
The DNA here is from genome assembly GCF_964261635.1 of Lissotriton helveticus. Taxonomy (NCBI): domain Eukaryota; kingdom Metazoa; phylum Chordata; class Amphibia; order Caudata; family Salamandridae; genus Lissotriton; species Lissotriton helveticus. Next base: position 1,232,002,572 of record NC_136057.1, on the reverse strand, counting down.
CCATGGGGCACAGGGTCAAGACTGATTTGCATATGGCTGGGTTCAAACTGGAATCGCATGGTGAGCAAAGAAACAATAGATTTAGGCCCAGATCTCTGCACTGGGGTGAATGTATGACATTGTTCTCCATTCTGTCCATCAACTGTTGTTTCACATTTGTCACCCCGAGTGGGAGGGGTATGTTCAGACGTGAGTCCCATGCACTCTATGCCACTGGAATCAAGCTATCCTGGCTGATGAGGGCAGAAAGCCCGAAACCGGTCCTAGGATGCTTGTTTGCAGTCCAGGGAGGACCTGGCTTGGCAGTTCGGGCTGGACTGTTCCCATGGGGCACAGGGTCAAGACTGATTTGCATATGGCTGGGTTCAACCTGGAATAGCATGGTGAGCAAAAAAACGATGGATTTAGGCCTAGATCTCTTTACTGGGGTGAATGTATGACATTGTTCTGCATTCTGTCCATCAACTGCTGTTTTGCCTTTGTCACCCAAGTGGGATGGGTATGCTCAGACGTGAGTCCCATGCTCTCCATGCCACTGGAATCAAGCTATCCTGGCTGATGAGGGCTGAAAGCCCGAAACCGGTCCTAGGATGCTTGTTTCCAGTCCAGGGAGGACCTGGCTTGGCAGTTCGGGCTGGACTGTTCCCATGGGGCACAGGGTCAAGACTGATTTGCATATGGTTGGGTTCAACCTGGAATAGCATGGTGCGCAAAAAAATGATGGATTTAGGCCCAGATCTCTTTACTGGGGTGAATGTATGACATTGTTTTGCATTCTGTCCATCAACTGTTGTTTTGCCTTTGTCACCCAAGTGGGACGGGTATGCTCAGACGTGAGTCCGTGCTCCCCATGCCACTGGAATCAAGCTATCCTGGCTGATGAGGGCTGAAAGCCCGAAACCGGTCATAGGATGCTTGTTTCCAGTCCAGGGAGGACCTGGCTTGGCAGTTCAGGCTGGACTGTTCCCATGGGGCACAGGGTCAAGACTGATTTGCATATGGCGGGGTTCAAACTGGAATCGCATGGTGAGCAAAAAAAAGATGGATTTAGGCCCAGATCTCTGTACTGGCGTGAATGTGTGACATTGCTCTGCATTCTGTCCATCAACTGTTGTTTTGCACTTGTCAACCCAAGTGGGACGGGTATGCTCAGACGTGAGTCCCGTGGTCTCCATGCGACTGGAATCAAGCTATCCTGGCTGATGAGGGCTAAAAGCCCGAACCCGGTCCTAGGATGCTTGTTTCCAGTGCAGGGAGGACCTGGCTTGGCAGTTCGGGCTGGACTGTTCCCATGGGGTACAGGGTCAAGACTGATTTGCAAATGGCTGGGTTCAACTGGAATGGCATGGTGTGCAAAATAACGAGGGATTTAGGCCCAGATCTCTGTACTGGGGTGAATCTATGACATTGTTCTGCATTCTGTCCATCAACTGTTGTTTTGCATTTGTCACCCAAGTGGGACGGGTATGCTCAGACGTGAGTCCCGTGCTCTCCATGCCACTTGAGTCAAGCTATCCTGGCTGATGAGGGCTGAAAGCCCGAAACCGGACCTAGGATGCTTGTTTCCAGTCCAGGGAGGACCTGGCTTGGAAGTTCAGGCTGGACTGTTCCCATGGGGCACAGGGTCAAGACTGATTTGCATATGGCTGGGTTGAAACTGGAATGGCATGGTGAGCAAAAAAATGATGGATTTAGGCCCAGATCTCTTTACTGGGGTGAATGTATGACATTGTTTTGCATTCTGTCCATCAACTGTTGTTTTGCCTTTGTCACCCAAGTGGGACGGGTATGCTCAGACGTGAGTCCGTGCTCTCCATGCCACTGGAATCAAGCTATCCTGGCTGATGAGGGCTGAAAGCCCGAAACCGGTCATAGGATGCTTGTTTCCAGTCCAGGGAGGACCTGGCTTGGCAGTTCAGGCTGGACTGTTCCCATGGGGCACAGGGTCAAGACTGATTTGCATATGGGTGGGTTCAAACTGGAATCGCATGGTGAGCAAAAAAAAGATGGATTTAGGCCCAGATCTCTGTACTGGCGTTAATGTGTGACATTGCTCTGCATTCTGTCCATCAACTGTTGTTTTGCACTTGTCAACCCAAGTGGGACGGGTATGCTCAGACATGAGTCCCGTGCTCTTCATGCCACTGGAATCAAGCTACCCTGTCTGATGAGGGCTAAAAGCCCGAAACCAGTCCTAGGTTGCTTGTTTACAGTCCAGGGAGGACCTGGCTTGGCAGTTCAGGCTGGACTGTTCCCATGGGGCACAGGGTCAAGACTGATTTGCATATGGCTGGGTTTAAACTGGAATGGCATGGTGAGCAAAAAAACTATGGATTTAGGCCCCGATCTCTGCACTGGGGTGAATGTATGACATTGTTCTGCATTCTGTCCATCAACTGTTGTTTTGCATTTGTCACCCAAGTGGGACGGGTATGCTCAGACGTGAGTCCCGTGCTCTCCATGCCACTGGAATCAAGCTATCCTGGCTGATGAGAGCTGAAAGCCCGAAACCGGTCCTAGAATGCTTGTTTCCAGTCCAGGGAGGACCTGGCTTGGCAGTTCGGGCTGGACTGTTCCCATGGGGCACAGGGTCAAGACTGATTTGCATATGGCTGGGTTCAAACTGGAATCGCATGGTGAGCAAAGAAACAATGGATTTAGGCCCAGATCTCTGCACTGGGGTGAATGTATGACATTGTTCTCCATTCTGTCCATCAACTGTTGTTTCACATTTGTCACCCCGAGTGGGAGGGGTATGTTCAGACGTGAGTCCCATGCACTCTATGCCACTGGAATCAAGCTATCCTGGCTGATGAGGGCTGAAAGCCCGAAACCGGTCCTAGGATGCTTGTTTCCAGTCCAGGGAGGACCTGGCTTGGCAGTTCGGGCTGGACTGTTCCCATGGGGCACAGGGTCAAGACTGATTTGCATATGGCTGGGTTCAACCTGGTATAGCATGGTGATCAAAAAAACGATGGATTTAGGCCTAGATCTCTTTACTGGGGTGAATGTATGACATTGTTCTGCATTCTGTCCATCAACTGCTGTTTTGCCTTTGTCACCCAAGTGGGATGGGTATGCTCAGACGTGAGTCCCATGCTCTCCATGCCACTGGAATCAAGCTATCCTGGCTGATGAGGGCTGAAAGCCCGAAACCGGTCATAGGATGCTTGTTTCCAATCCAGGGAGGACCTGGCTTGGCAGTTCAGGCTGGACTGTTCCCATGGGGCACAGGGTCAAGACTGATTTGCATATGGCGGGGTTCAAACTGGAATCGCATGGTGAGCAAAAAAAAGATGGATTTAGGCCCAGATCTCTGTACTGGCGTGAATGTGTGACATTGCTCTGCATTCTGTCCATCAACTGTTGTTTTGCACTTGTCAACCCAAGTGGGACGGGTATGCTCAGACGTGAGTCCCGTGGTCTCCATGCAACTGGAATCAAGCTATCCTGGCTGATGAGGGCTAAAAGCCCGAACCCGGTCCTAGGATGCTTGTTTCCAGTGCAGGGAGGACCTGGCTTGGCAGTTCGGGCTGGACTGTTCCCATGGGGTACAGGGTCAAGACTGATTTGCAAATGGCTGGGTTCAACTGGAATGGCATGGTGTGCAAAATAACGAGGGATTTAGGCCCAGATCTCTGTACTGGGGTGAATCTATGACATTGTTCTGCATTCTGTCCATCAACTGTTGTTTTGCATTTGTCACCCAAGTGGGACGGGTATGCTCAGACGTGAGTCCCGTGCTCTCCATGCCACTTGAGTCAAGCTATCCTGGCTGATGAGGGCTGAAAGCCCGAAACCGGACCTAGGATGCTTGTTTCCAGTCCAGGGAGGACCTGGCTTGGAAGTTCAGGCTGGACTGTTCCCATGGGGCACAGGGTCAAGACTGATTTGCATATGGCTGGGTTGAAACTGGAATGGCATGGTGAGCAAAAAAACAATGGATTTAGGCCCAGATCTCTGCACTGGGGTGAATGTATGACATTGTTCTGCATTCTGTCCATCAACTGTTGTTTTGATTTGTCACCCCGAGTGGGACGGGTATGCTCAGTCATGAGTCCCGTGCTCTCCATGCCACTGGAATCAAGCTACCCTGTCTGATGAGGGCTGAAAGCCCGAAACCAGTTCTAGGTTGCTTGTTTACAGTCCAGGGAGGACCTGGCTTGGCAGTTCAGGCTGGACTGTTCCCATGGGGCACAGGGTCAAGACTGATTTGCATATGGCTGGGTTTAAACTGGAATGGCATGGTGAGCAAAAAAACAATGGATTTAGGCCCCGATCTCTGCACTGGGGTGAATGTATGACATTGTTCTGCATTCTGTCCATCAACTGTTGTTTTGATTTGTCACCCCGAGTGGGACGGGTATGCTCAGACATGAGTCCCGTGCTCTCCATGCCACTGGAATCAAGCTATCCTGGCTGATGAGAGCTGCAAGCCCGAAACCGGTCCTAGAATGCTTGTTTCCAGTCCAGGGAGGACCTGGCTTGGCAGTTCGGGCTGGACTGTTCCCATGGGGCACAGGGTCAAGACTGATTTGCATATGGCTGGGTTCAAACTGGAATCGCATGGTGAGCAAAGAAACAATGGATTTAGGCCCAGATCTCTGCACTGGGGTGAATGTATGACATTGTTCTCCATTCTGTCCATCAACTGTTGTTTCACATTTGTCACCCCGAGTGGGAGGGGTATGTTCAGACGTGAGTCCCATGCACTCTATGCCACTGGAATCAAGCTATCCTGGCTGATGAGGGCTGAAAGCCCGAAACCGGTCCTAGGATGCTTGTTTCCAGTCCAGGGAGGACCTGGCTTGGCAGTTCGGGCTGGACTGTTCCCATGGGGCACAGGGTCAAGACTGATTTGCATATGGCTGGGTTCAACCTGGAATAGCATGGTGAGCAAAAAAACGATGGATTCAGGCCTAGATCTCTTTACTGGGGTGAATGTATGACATTGTTCTGCATTCTGTCCATCAACTGCTGTTTTGCCTTTGGCACCCAAGTGGGATGGGTATGCTCAGACGTGAGTCCCATGCTCTCCATGCCACTGGAATCAAGCTATCCTGGCTGATGAGGGCTAAAAGCCCGAACCCGGTCCTAGGATGCTTGTTTCCAGTTCAGGGAGGACCTGGCTTGGCAGTTCGGGCTGGACTGTTCCCTTGGGGTACAGGGTCAAGACTGATTTGCAAATGGCTGGGTTCAACTGGAATGGCATGGTGTGCAAAATAACGAGGGATTTAGGCCCAGATCTCTGTACTGGGGTGAATCTATGACATTGTTCTGCATTCTGTCCATCAATTGTTGTTTTGCATTTGTCACCCAAGTGGGACGGGTATGCTCAGACGTGAGTCCCTTGCTCTCCATGCCACTTGAGTCAAGCTATCCTGGCTGATGAGGGCTGAAAGCCCGAAACCAGTCCTAGGATGCTTGTTTCCAGTCCAGGGAGGACCTGGCTTGGCAGTTCGGGCTGGACTGTTTCCATGGGGCACAGGGTCAAGACTGATTTGCATATGGATGGGTTCAAACTGGAATGGCATGGTGAGCAAAAAAACGATGGATTTAGGCCCAGATCTCTGCACTGGGGTGAATGTATGACATTGTTCTGCATTCTGTCCATCAACTGTTGTTTTGATTTGTCACCCCGAGTGGGACGGGTATGCTCAGACGTGAGTCCAGTGCTCTCCATGCCACTGGAATCAAGCTATCCTGGCTGATGAGGGCTGAAAGCCCGAAACCGGTCCTAGGATGCTTGTTTCCAGTCCAGGGAGGACCTGGCTTGGCAGTTCGGACTGGACTGTTTCCATGGGGCACAGGGTCAAGACTGATTTGCATATGGATGGGTTTAAACTGGAATCGCATGGTGAGCAAAAAAACGATGGATTTAGGCCCAGATCTCTGCACTGGGGTGAATGTATGACATTGTTCTGCATTCTGTCCATCAACTGTTGTTTGGCATTTGTCACCCCGAGTGGGAGGGGTATGTTCAGACGTGAGTCCCATGCTCTCTAAGCCACTGGAATCAAGCTAGCCTGGCTGATGAGGGCTGAAAGCCCGAAACCGGTCCTAGGATGCTTGTTTCCAGTCCGGGGAGGACCTGGCTTGGCAGTTCGGGCTGGACTGTTCCCATGGGGCACAGGGTCAAGGCTGATTTGCATATGGCTGGGTTCAACCTGGAATCGCATGGTGAGCAAAAAAACGATGGATTTAGGCCCAGATCTCTGTACTGGCGTGAATGTGTGACATTGCTCTGCATTCTGTCCATCAACTGTTGTTTTGCATTTGTCAACCCAAGTGGGACGGGTATGCTCAGACGTGAGTCCCGTGCTCTCCATGCCACTGGAATCAAGCTATCCTGGCTGATGAGGGCTAAAAGCCCGTACCCGGTCCTAGGATGCTTGTTTCCAGTCCAGGGAGTACCTGGCTTGGCAGTTCGGGCTGGACTGTTCCCATGGGGTACAGGGTCAAGACTGATTTGCAAAGGGCTGGGTTCAACTGGAATGGCATGGTGTGCAAAATAACGAGGGATTTAGGCCCAGATCTCTGTACTGGGGTGAATCTATGACATTGTTCTGCATTCTGTCCATCAACTGTTGTTTTGCATTTGTCACCCAAGTGGGACGGGTATGCTCAGACGTGAGTCCCGTGCTCTCCATGCCACTTGAGTCAAGCTATCCTGGCTGATGAGGGCTGAAAGCCCGAAACGAGTCCTAGGATGCTTGTTTCCAGTCCAGGGAGGATCTGGCTTGGCAGTTCGGGCTGGACTGTTCCCATGGGGCACAGGGTCAAGACTGATTTGCATATGGCTGTGTTCAAACAGGAATGGCATGGTGAGCAAAAAATCGATGGATTTAGGCCCAGATCTCTGTACTGGCGTGAATGTGTGACATTGCTCTGGATTCTGTCCATCAACTGTTATTTTGATTTGTTACCCCGAGTGGGACGGGTATGCTCAGACGTGAGTCCCGTGCTCTCCATGCCACTGGAATCAAGCTATCCTGGCTGATGAGGGCTGAAAGCCCGAAACCGGTCCTAGGATGCTTGTTTCTAGTCCAGGGAGGACCTGGCTTGGCAGTTCGGACTGGACTGTTTCCATGGGGCACAGGGTCAAGACTGATTTGCATATGGATGGGTTCAAACTTGAATCGCATGGTGAGCAAAAAAACGATGGATTTAGGCCCAGATCTCTGCACTGGGGTGAATGTATGACATTGTTCGGCATTCTGTCCATCAACTGTTGTTTGGCATTTGTCACCCCGAGTGGGAGAGGTATGTTCAGACGTGAGTCCCATGCTCTCTAAGCCACTGGAATCAAGCTATCCTGGCTGATGAGGGCTGAAAGCCCGAAACCGGTCCTAGGATGCTTGTTTCCAGTCCGGGGAGGACCTGGCTTGGCAGTTCGGGCTGGACTGTTCCCATGGGGCACAGGGTCAAGACTGATTTGCGTATGGCTGGGTTCAACCTGGAATCGCATGGTGAGCAAAAAAACGATGGATTTAGGCCCAGATCTCTGTACTGGCGTGAATGTGTGACATTGCTCTGCATTCTGTCCATCAACTGTTGTTTTGCATTTGTCAACCCAAGTGGGACGGGTATGCTCAGACGTGAGTCCCGTGCTCTCCATGCCACTGGAATCAAGCTATCCTGGCTGATGAGGGCTAAAAGCCCGAACCCGGTCCTAGGATGCTTGTTTCCAGTCCAGGGAGGACCTAGCTTGGCAGTTCGGGCTGGACTGTTCCCATGGGGTACAGGGTCAAGACTGATTTGCAAATGGCTGGGTTCAACTGGAATGGCATGGTGTGCAAAATAACGAGGGATTTAGGCCCAGATCTCTGTACTGGGGTGAATCTATGACATTGTTCTGCATTCTGTCCATCAACTGTTGTTTTGCATTTGTCACCCAAGTGGGACGGGTATGCTCAGACGTGAGTCCCGTGCTCTCCATGCCACTTGAGTCAAGCTATCCTGGCTGATGAGGGCTGAAAGCCCGAAACGGGTCCTAGGATGCTTGTTTCCAGTCCAGGGAGGACCTGGCATGGCAGTTCGGGCTGGACTGTTCCCATGGGGCACAGGGTCAAGACTGATTTGCAAATGGCTGGGTTCAAACTGGAATCGCATGGTGAGCAAAAAATCTATGGATTTAGGCCCAGATCTCTGTACTGGCGTGGATGTGTGACATTGCTCTGCATTCTGTCCATCAACTGTTGTTTTGATTTGTCACCCCGAGTGGGACGGGTATGCTCAGACGTGAGTCCCGTGCTCTCCATGCCACTGGAATCAAGTTATCCTGGCTGATGAGGGCTGAAAGCCCGAAACCGGTCCTAGGATGCTTGTTTCCAGTCCAGGGAGGACCTGGCTTGGCAGTTCGGACTGGACTGTTTCCATGGGGCACAGGGTCAAGACTGATTTGCATATGGATGGGTTCAAACTGGAATCGCATGGTGAGCAAAAAAACGATGGATTTAGGCCCAGATCTCTGCACTGGGGTGAATGTATGACATTGTTCTGCATTCTGTCCATCAACTGTTGTTTGGCATTTGTCACCCCGAGTGGGAGGGGTATGTTCAGACGTGAGTCCCATGCTCTCTAAGCCACTGGAATCAAGCTATCCTGGCTGATGAGGGCTGGCAGCCCGTTACCGGTCCTAGGATGCTTGTTTCCAGTCCGGGGAGGACCTGGCTTGGCAGTTCGGGCTGGACTGTTCCCATGGGGCACAGGGTCAAGACTGATTTGCAAATGGCTGGGTTCAAACTGGAATCGCATGGTGGGCAAAAAATCTATGGATTTAGGCTCAGATCTCTGTACTGGCGTGAATGTGTGACATTGCTCTGCATTCTGTCCATCAACTGTTGTTTTGATTTGTCACCCCGAGTGGGACGGGTATGCTCAGACGTGAGTCCCGTGCTCTCCATGCCACTGGAATCAAGCTATCCTGGCTGATGAGGGCTGAAAGCCCGAAACCGGTCCTAGGATGCTTGTTTCCAGTCCAGGGAGGACCTGGCTTGGCAGTTCGGGCTGGACTGTTTCCATGGGGCACAGGGTCAAGACTGATTTGCATATGGATGGGTTCAAACTGGAATCGCATGGTGAGCAAAAAAACGATGGATTTAGGCCCAGATCTCTGCACTGGGGTGAATGTATGACATTGTTCTGCATTCTGTCCATCAACTGTTGTTTGGCATTTGTCACCCCGAGTGGGAGGGGTATGTTCAGACGTGAGTCCCATGCTCTCTAAGCCACTGGAATCAAGCTATCCTGGCTGATGAGGGCTGAAAGCCCGAAACCGGTCCTAGGATGCTTGTTTCCAGTCCAGGGAGGACTTGGCTTGGCAGTTCGGGCTGGACTGTTCCCATGGGGCACAGGGTCAAGAATGATTTGCATATGGTTGGGTTCAACCTGGAATAGCATGGTGCGCAAAAAAATGATGGATTTAGGCCCAGATCTCTTTACTGGGGTGAATGTATGACATTGTTTTACATTCTGTCCATCAACTGTTGTTTTGCCTTTGTCACCCAAGTGGGACGGGTATGCTCAGACGTGAGTCCGTGCTCTCCATGCCACTGGAATCAAGCTATCCAGGCTGATGAGGGCTGAAAGCCCGAAACCGGTCATAGGATGCTTGTTTCCAGTCCAGGGAGGACCTGGCTTGGCAGTTCAGGCTGGACTGTTCCCATGGGGCACAGGGTCAAGACTGATTTGCATATGGCTGGGTTCAAACTGGAATCGCATGGTGAGCAAAAAAAAGATGGATTTAGGCCCAGATCTCTGTACTGGCGTGAATGTGTGACATTGCTCTGCATTCTGTCCATCAACTGTTGTTTTGCACTTGTCAACCCAAGTGGGACGGGTATGCTCAGACATGAGTCCCGTGCTCTTCATGCCACTGGAATCAAGCTACCCTGTCTGATGAGGGCTAAAAGCCCGAAACCAGTCCTAGGTTGCTTGTTTACAGTCCAGGGAGGACCTGGCTTGGCAGTTCAGGCTGGACTGTTCCCATGGGGCACAGGGTCAAGACTGATTTGCATATGGCTGGGTTTAAACTGGAATGGCATGGTGAGCAAAAAAACAATGGATTTAGGCCCCGATCTCTGCACTGGGGTGAATGTATGACATTGTTCTTCATTCTGTCCATCAACTGTTGTTTTGCATTTGTCACCCAAGTGGGACGGGTATGCTCAGACGTGAGTCCCGTGCTCTCCATGCCACTGGAATCAAGCTATCCTGGCTGATGAGAGCTGAAAGCCCGAAACCGGTCCTAGAATGCTTGTTTCCAGTCCAGGGAGGACCTGGCTTGGCAGTTCGGGCTGGACTGTTCCCATGGGGCACAGGGTCAAGACTGATTTGCATATGGCTGGGTTCAACCTGGAATAGCATGGTGACCAAAAAAACGATGGATTTAGGCCTAGATCTCTTTACTGGGGTGAATGTATGACATTGTTCTACATTCTGTCCATCAACTGCTGTTTTGCCTTTGTCACCCAAGTGGGATGGGTATGCTCAGACGTGAGTCCCATGCACTCTATGCCACTGGAATCAAGCTATCCTGGCTGATGAGGGCAGAAAGCCCGAAACCGGTCCTAGGATGCTTGTTTCCAGTCCAGGGAGGACCTGGCTTGGCAGTTCGGGCTGGACTGTTCCCATGGGGCACAGGGTCAAGACTGATTTGCATATGGCTGGGTTCAACCTGGAATAGCATGGTGACCAAAAAAACGATGGATTTAGGCCTAGATCTCTTTACTGGGGTGAATGTATGACATTGTTTTGCATTCTGTCCATCAACTGTTGTTTTGCCTTTGTCACCCAAGTGGGACGGGTATGCTCAGACGTGAGTCCGTGCTCCCCATGCCACTGGAATCAAGCTATCCTGGCTGATGAGGGCTGAAAGCCCGAAACCGGTCATAGGATGCTTGTTTCCAGTCCAGGGAGGACCTGGCTTGGCAGTTCAGGCTGGACTGTTCCCATGGGGCACAGGGTCAAGACTGATTTGCATATGGCGGGGTTCAAACTGGAATCGCATGGTGAGCAAAAAAAAGATGGATTTAGGCCCAGATCTCTGTACTGGCGTGAATGTGTGACATTGCTCTGCATTCTGTCCATCAACTGTTGTTTTGCACTTGTCAACCCAAGTGGGACGGGTATGCTCAGACGTGAGTCCCGTGGTCTCCATGCGACTGGAATCAAGCTATCCTGGCTGATGAGGGCTAAAAGCCCGAACCCGGTCCTAGGATGCTTGTTTCCAGTGCAGGGAGGACCTGGCTTGGCAGTTCGGGCTGGACTGTTCCCATGGGGTACAGGGTCAAGACTGATTTGCAAATGGCTGGGTTCAACTGGAATGGCATGGTGTGCAAAATAACGAGGGATTTAGGCCCAGATCTCTGTACTGGGGTGAATCTATGACATTGTTCTGCATTCTGTCCATCAACTGTTGTTTTGCATTTGTCACCCAAGTGGGACGGGTATGCTCAGACGTGAGTCCCGTGCTCTCCATGCCACTTGAGTCAAGCTATCCTGGCTGATGAGGGCTGAAAGCCCGAAACCGGACCTAGGATGCTTGTTTCCAGTCCAGGGAGGACCTGGCTTGGAAGTTCAGGCTGGACTGTTCCCATGGGGCACAGGGTCAAGACTGATTTGCATATGGCTGGGTTGAAACTGGAATGGCATGGTGAGCAAAAAAATGATGGATTTAGGCCCAGATCTCTTTACTGGGGTGAATGTATGACATTGTTTTGCATTCTGTCCATCAACTGTTGTTTTGCCTTTGTCACCCAAGTGGGACGGGTATGCTCAGACGTGAGTCCGTGCTCTCCATGCCACTGGAATCAAGCTATCCTGGCTGATGAGGGCTGAAAGCCCGAAACCGGTCATAGGATGCTTGTTTCCAGTCCAGGGAGGACCTGGCTTGGCAGTTCAGGCTGGACTGTTCCCATGGGGCACAGGGTCAAGACTGATTTGCATATGGGTGGGTTCAAACTGGAATCGCATGGTGAGCAAAAAAAAGATGGATTTAGGCCCAGATCTATGTACTGGCGTGAATGTGTGACATTGCTCTGCATTCTGTCCATCAACTGTTGTTTTGCACTTGTCAACCCAAGTGGGACGGGTATGCTCAGACATGAGTCCCGTGCTCTTCATGCCACTGGAATCAAGCTACCCTGTCTGATGAGGGCTAAAAGCCCGAAACCAGTCCTAGGTTGCTTGTTTACAGTCCAGGGAGGACCTGGCTTGGCAGTTCAGGCTGGACTGTTCCCATGGGGCACAGGGTCAAGACTGATTTGCATATGGCTGGGTTTAAACTGGAATGGCATGTGAGCAAAAAAACAATGGATTTAGGCCCCGATCTCTGCACTGGGGTGAATGTATGACATTGTTCTGCATTCTGTCCATCAACTGTTGTTTTGCATTTGTCACCCAAGTGGGACGGGTATGCTCAGACGTGAGTCCCGTGCTCTCCATGCCACTGGAATCAAGCTATCCTGGCTGATGAGAGCTGAAAGCCCGAAACCGGTCCTAGAATGCTTGTTTCCAGTCCAGGGAGGACCTGGCTTGGCAGTTCGGGCTGGACTGTTCCCATGGGGCACAGGGTCAAGACTGATTTGCATATGGCTGGGTTCAAACTGGAATCGCATGGTGAGCAAAGAAACAATGGATTTAGGCCCAGATCTCTGCACTGGGGTGAATGTATGACATTGTTCTCCATTCTGTCCATCAACTGTTGTTTCACATTTGTCACCCCGAGTGGGAGGGGTATGTTCAGACGTGAGTCCCATGCACTCTATGCCACTGGAATCAAGCTATCCTGGCTGATGAGGGCTGAAAGCCCGAAACCGGTCCTAGGATGCTTGTTTCCAGTCCAGGGAGGACCTGGCTTGGCAGTTCGGGTTGGACTGTTCCCATGGGGCACAGGGTCAAGACTGATTTGCATATGGCTGGGTTCAACCTGGAATAGCATGGTGAGCAAAAAAACGATGGATTTAGGCCTAGATCTCTTTACTGGGGTGAATGTATGACATTGTTCTGCATTCTGTCCATCAACTGCTGTTTTGCCTTTGTCACCCAAGTGGGATGGGTATGCTCAGACGTGAGTCCCATGCTCTCCATGCCACTGGAATCAAGCTATCCTGGCTGATGAGGGCTGAAAGCCCGAAACCGGTCATAGGATGCTTGTTTCCAGTCCAGGGAGGACCTGGCTTGGCAGTTCAGGCTGGACTGTTCCCATGGGGCACAGGGTCAAGACTGATTTGCATATGGCGGGGTTCAAACTGGAATCGCATGGTGAGCAAAAAAAAGATGGATTTAGGCCCAGATCTCTGTACTGGCGTGAATGTGTGACATTGCTCTGCATTCTGTCCATCAACTGTTGTTTTGCACTTGTCAACCCAAGTGGGACGGGTATGCTCAGACGTGAGTCCCGTGGTCTCCATGCGACTGGAATCAAGCTATCCTGGCTGATGAGGGCTAAAAGCCCGAACCCGGTCCTAGGATGCTTGTTTCCAGTGCAGGGAGGACCTGGCTTGGCAGTTCGGGCTGGACTGTTCCCATGGGGTACAGGGTCAAGACTGATTTGCAAATGGCTGGGTTCAACTGGAATGGCATGGTGTGCAAAATAACGAGGGATTTAGGCCCAGATCTCTGTACTGGGGTGAATCTATGACATTGTTCTGCATTCTGTCCATCAACTGTTGTTTTGCATTTGTCACCCAAGTGGGACGGGTATGCTCAGACGTGAGTCCCGTGCTCTCCATGCCACTTGAGTCAAGCTATCCTGGCTGATGAGGGCTGAAAGCCCGAAACCGGACCTAGGATGCTTGTTTCCAGTCCAGGGAGGACCTGGCTTGGAAGTTCAGGCTGGACTGTTCCCATGGGGCACAGGGTCAAGACTGATTTGCATATGGCTGGGTTGAAACTGGAATGGCATGGTGAGCAAAAAAACGATGGATTTAGGCCCAGATCTCTGCACTGGGGTGAATGTATGACATTGTTCTGCATTCTGTCCATCAACTGTTGTTTTGATTTGTCACCCCGAGTGGGACGGGTATGCTCAGACATGAGTCCCGTGCTCTCCATGCCACTGGAATCAAGCTACCCTGTCTGATGAGGGCTGAAAGCCCGAAACCAGTTCTAGGTTGCTTGTTTACAGTCCAGGGAGGACCTGGCTTGGCAGTTCAGGCTGGACTGTTCCCATGGGGCACAGGGTCAAGACTGATTTGCATATGGCTGGGTTCAAACTGGAATCGCATGGTGAGCAAAGAAACAATGGATTTAGGCCCAGATCTCTGCACTGGGGTGAATGTATGACATTGTTCTCCATTCTGTCCATCAACTGTTGTTTCACATTTGTCACCCCGAGTGGGAGGGGTATGTTCAGACGTGAGTCCCATGCACTCTATGCCACTGGAATCAAGCTATCCTGGCTGATGAGGGCTGAAAGCCCGAAACCGGTCCTAGGATGCTTGTTTCCAGTCCAGGGAGGACCTGGCTTGGCAGTTCGGGTTGGACTGTTCCCATGGGGCACAGGGTCAAGACTGATTTGCATATGGCTGGGTTCAACCTGGAATAGCATGGTGAGCAAAAAAACGATGGATTTAGGCCTAGATCTCTTTACTGGGGTGAATGTATGACATTGTTCTGCATTCTGTCCATCAACTGCTGTTTTGCCTTTGTCACCCAAGTGGGATGGGTATGCTCAGACGTGAGTCCCATGCTCTCCATGCCACTGGAATCAAGCTATCCTGGCTGATGAGGGCTGAAAGCCCGAAACCGGTCATAGGATGCTTGTTTCCAGTCCAGGGAGGACCTGGCTTGGCAGTTCAGGCTGGACTGTTCCCATGGGGCACAGGGTCAAGACTGATTTGCATATGGCGGGGTTCAAACTGGAATCGCATGGTGAGCAAAAAAAAGATGGATTTAGGCCCAGATCTCTGTACTGGCGTGAATGTGTGACATTGCTCTGCATTCTGTCCATCAACTGTTGTTTTGCACTTGTCAACCCAAGTGGGACGGGTATGCTCAGACGTGAGTCCCGTGGTCTCCATGCGACTGGAATCAAGCTATCCTGGCTGATGAGGGCTAAAAGCCCGAACCCGGTCATAGGATGCTTGTTTCCAGTCCAGGGAGGACCTGGCTTGGCAGTTCAGGCTGGACTGTTCCCATGGGGCACAGGGTCAAGACTGATTTGCATATGGCGGGGTTCAAACTGGAATCGCATGGTGAGCAAAAAAAAGATGGATTTAGGCCCAGATCTCTGTACTGGCGTGAATGTGTGACATTGCTCTGCATTCTGTCCATCAACTGTTGTTTTGCACTTGTCAACCCAAGTGGGACGGGTATGCTCAGACGTGAGTCCCGTGGTCGCCATGCGACTGGAATCAAGCTATCCTGGCTGATGAGGGCTGAAAGCCCGAAACCGGACCTAGGATGCTTGTTTCCAGTCCAGGGAGGACCTGGCTTGGAAGTTCAGGCTGGACTGTTCCCATGGGGCACAGGGTCAAGACTGATTTGCATATGGCTGGGTTGAAACTGGAATGGCATGGTGAGCAAAAAAACGATGGATTTAGGCCCAGATCTCTGCACTGGGGTGAATGTATGACATTGTTCTGCATTCTGTCCATCAACTGTTGTTTTGATTTGTCACCCCGAGTGGGACGGGTATGCTCAGACATGAGTCCCGTGCTCTCCATGCCACTGGAATCAAGCTACCCTGTCTGATGAGGGCTGAAAGCCCGAAACCAGTTCTAGGTTGCTTGTTTACAGTCCAGGGAGGACCTGGCTTGGCAGTTCAGGCTGGACTGTTCCCATGGGGCACAGGGTCAAGACTGATTTGCATATGGCTGGGTTTAAACTGGAATGGCATGGTGAGCAAAAAAACAATGGATTTAGGCCCCGATCTCTGCACTGGGGTGAATGTATGACATTGTTCTGCATTCTGTCCATCAACTGTTGTTTTGATTTGTCACCCCGAGTGGGACGGGTATGCTCAGACATGAGTCCCGTGCTCTCCATGCCACTGGAATCAAGCTATCCTGGCTGATGAGAGCTGCAAGCCCGAAACCGGTCCTAGAATGTTTGTTTCCAGTCCAGGGAGGACCTGGCTTGGCAGTTCGGGCTGGACTGTTCCCATGGGGCACAGGGTCAAGACTGATTTGCATATGGCTGGGTTCAAACTGGAATCGCAATGTGAGCAAAGAAACAATGGATTTAGGCCCAGATCTCTGCACTGGGGTGAATGTATGACATTGTTCTCCATTCTGTCCATCAACTGTTGTTTCACATTTGTCACCCCGAGTGGGAGGGGTATGTTCAGACGTGAGTCCCATGCACTCTATGCCACTGGAATCAAGCTATCCTGGCTGATGAGGGCTGAAAGCCCGAAACCGGTCCCAGGATGCTTGTTTCCAGTCCAGGGAGGACCTGGCTTGGCAGTTCGGGCTGGACTGTTCCCATGGGGCACAGGGTCAAGACTGATTTGCATATGGCTGGGTTCAACCTGGAATAGCATGGTGAGCAAAAAACCGATGGATTTAGGCCTAGATCTCTTTACTGGGGTGAATGTATGACATTGTTCTGCATTCTGTCCATCAACTGCTGTTTTGCCTTTGGCACCCAAGTGGGATGGGTATGCTCAGACGTGAGTCCCATGCTCTCCATGCCACTGGAATCAAGCTATCCTGGCTGATGAGGGCTGAATGCCCGAAACTGGTCATAGGATGCTTGTTTCCAGTCCAGGGAGGACCTGGCTTGGCAGTTCGGGCTGGACTGTTCCCATGGGGCACAGGGTCAAGACTGATTTGCAAATGGCTGGGTTCAACTGGAATGGCATGGTGTGCAAAATAACGAGGGATTTAGGCCAAGATCTCTGTACTGGGGTGAATCTATGACATTGTTCTGCATTCTGTCCATCAACTGTTGTTTTGCATTTGTCACCCAAGTGGGACTGGCATGCTCAGACGTGAGTCCCGTGCTCTCCATTCCACTGGAGTCAAGCTATCCTGGCTGATGAGGGCTGAAAGCCCGAAACCGGTCCCAGGATGCTTGTTTCCAGTCCAGGGAGGACCTGGCTTGGCAGTTCGGGCTGGACTGTTCCCATGGGGCACAGGGTCAAGACTGATTTGCAAATGGCTGTGTTCAAACAGGAATCGCATGGTGAGCAAAAAATCGATGGATTTAGGCCCAGATCTCTGTACTGGCGTGAATGTGTGACATTGCTCTGGATTCTGTCCATCAACTGTTGTTTTGATTTGTTACCCCGAGTGGGACGGGTATGCTCAGACGTGAGTCCCGTGCTCTCCATGCCACTGGAATCAAGCTATCCTGGCTGATGAGGGCTGAAAGCCCGAACCCGGTCCTAGGATGCTTGTTTCTAGTCCAGGGAGGACCTGGCTTGGCAGTTCGGACTGGACTGTTTCCATGGGGCACAGGGTCAAGACTGATTTGCATATGGATGGGTTCAAACTGGAATCGCATGGTGAGCAAAAAAACGATGGATTTAGGCCCAGATCTCTGCACTGGGGTGAATGTATGACATTGTTCGGCATTCTGTCCATCAACTGTTGTTTGGCATTTGTCACCCCGAGTGGGAGAGGTATGTTCAGACGTGAGTCCCATGCTCTCTAAGCCACTGGAATCAAGCTATCCTGGCTGATGAGGGCTGAAAGCCCGAAACCGGTCCTAGGATGCTTGTTTCCAGTCCGGGGAGGACCTGGCTTGGCAGTTCGGGCTGGACTGTTCCCATGGGGCACAGGGTCAAGACTGATTTGCGTATGGCTGGGTTCAACCTGGAATCGCATGGTGAGCAAAAAAACGATGGATTTAGGCCCAGATCTCTGTACTGGCGTGAATGTGTGACATTGCTCTGCATTCTGTCCATCAACTGTTGTTTTGCATTTGTCAACCCAAGTGGGACGGGTATGCTCAAACGTGAGTCCCGTGCTCTCCATGCCACTGGAATCAAGCTATCCTGGCTGATGAGGGCTAAAAGCCCGAACCCGGTCCTAGGATGCTTGTTTCCAGTCCAGGGAGGACCTGGCTTGGCAGTTCGGGCTGGACTGTTCCCATGGGGTACAGGGTCAAGACTGATTTGCAAATGGCTGGGTTCAACTGGAATGGCATGGTGTGCAAAATAACGAGGGATTTAGGCCCAGATCTCTGTACTGGGGTGAATCTATGACATTGTTCTGCATTCTGTCCATCAACTGTTGTTTTGCATTTGTCACCCAAGTGGGACGGGTATGCTCAGACGTGAGTCCCGTGCTCTCCATGCCACTTGAGTCAAGCTATCCTGGCTGATGAGGGCTGAAAGCCCGAAACGGGTCCTAGGATGCTTGTTTCCAGTCCAGGGAGGACCTGGCATGGCAGTTCGGGCTGGACTGTTCCCATGGGGCACAGGGTCAAGACTGATTTGCAAATGGCTGGGTTCAAACTGGAATCGCATGGTGAGCAAAAAATCTATGGATTTAGGCCCAGATCTCTGTACTGGCGTGGATGTGTGACATTGCTCTGCATTCTGTCCATCAACTGTTGTTTTGATTTGTCACCCCGAGTGGGACGGGTATGCTCAGACGTGAGTCCCGTGCTCTCCATGCCACTGGAATCAAGTTATCCTGGCTGATGAGGGCTGAAAGCCCGAAACCGGTCCTAGGATGCTTGTTTCCAGTCCAGGGAGGACCTGGCTTGGCAGTTCGGACTGGACTGTTTCCATGGGGCACAGGGTCAAGACTGATTTGCTTATGGATGGGTTCAAACTGGAATCGCATGGTGAGCAAAAAAACGATGGATTTAGGCCCAGATCTCTGCACTGGGGTGAATGTATGACATTGTTCTGCATTCTGTCCATCAACTGTTGTTTGGCATTTGTCACCCCGAGTGGGAGGGGTATGTTCAGACGTGAGTCCCATGCTCTCTAAGCCACTGGAATCAAGCTATCCTGGCTGATGAGGGCTGAAAGCCCGAAACCGGTCCTAGGATGCTTGTTTCCAGTCCAGGGAGGACCTGGCTTGGCAGTTCGGGCTGGACTGTTCCCATGGGGCACAGGGTCAAGACTGATTTGCGTATGGCTGGGTTCAACCTGGAATCGCACAGTGAGCAAAAAAACGATGGATTTAGGCCCAGATCTCTGTACTGGCGTGAATGTGTGACATTGCTCTGCATTCTGTCCATCAACTGTTGTTTTGCATTTGTCAACCCAAGTGGGACGGGTATGCTCAGACGTGAGTCCCGTGCTCTCCATGCCACTGGAATCAAGCTATCCTGGCTGATGAGGGCTAAAAGCCCGAACCCGGTCCTAGGATGCTTGTTTCCAGTTCAGGGAGGACCTGGCTTGGCAGTTCGGGCTGGACTGTTCCCTTGGGGTACAGGGTCATGACTGATTTGCAAATGGCTGGGTTCAACTGGAATGGCATGGTGTGCAAAATAACGAGGGATTTAGGCCCAGATCTCTGTACTGGGGTGAATCTATGACATTGTTCTGCATTCTGTCCATCAATTGTTGTTTTGCATTTGTCACCCAAGTGGGACGGGTATGCTCAGACGTGAGTCCCTTGCTCTCCATGCCACTTGAGTCAAGCTATCCTGGCTGATGAGGGCTGAAAGCCCGAAACCGGTCCTAGGATGCTTGTTTCCAGTCCAGGGAGGACCTGGCTTGGCAGTTCGGGCTGGACTGTTTCCATGGGGCACAGGGTCAAGACTGATTTGCATATGGATGGGTTCAAACTGGAATGGCATGGTGAGCAAAAAAACGATGGATTTAGGCCCAGATCTCTGCACTGGGGTGAATGTATGACATTGTTCTGCATTCTGTCCATCAACTGTTGTTTTGATTTGTCACCCCGAGTGGGACGGGTATGCTCAGACATGAGTCCCGTGCTCTCCATGCCACTGGAATCAAGCTACCCTGTCTGATGAGGGCTGAAAGCCCGAAACCAGTCCTAGGTTGCTTGATTACAGTCTAGGGAGGACCTGGCTTGGCAGTTCAGGCTGGACTGTTCCCATGGGGCACAGGGTCAAGACTGATTTGCATATGGCTGGGTTTAAACTGGAATGGCATGGTGAGCAAAAAAACGATGGATTTAGGCCCAGATCTCTGCACTGGGGTGAATGTATGACATTGTTCTGCATTCTGTCCATCAACTGTTGTTTTACATTTGTCACCCAAGTGGGACTGGTATGCTCAGACGTGAGTCCCGTGCTCTCCATGCTACTGGAATCAAGCTATCCTGGCTGATGAGGGCTGAAAACCCGAAACCGGTCCTAGGATGCTTGTTTCCAGTCCAGGGAGGACCTGGCTTGGCAGTTCGGGCTGGACTGTTCCCATGGGGCACAGGGTCAAGACTGATTTGCATATGGCTGGGTTCAAACTGGAATCGCATGGTGAGCAAAAAAACGATGGATTTAGGCCCAGATCTCTGCACTGGGGTGAATGTATGACATTGTTCTGCATTCTGTCCATCAACTGTTGTTTGGCATTTGTCACCCCGAGTGGGAGGGGTATGTTCAGACGTGAGTCCCATGCTCTCTAAGCCACTGGAATCAAGCTATCCTGGCTGATGAGGGCTGGCAGCCCGTTACCGGTCCTAGGATGCTTGTTTCCAGTCCGGGGAGGACCTGGCTTGGCAGTTCGGGCTGGACTGTTCCCATGGGGCACAGGGTCAAGACTGATTTGCAAATGGCTGGGTTCAAACTGGAATCGCATGGTGGGCAAAAAATCTATGGATTTAGGCTCAGATCTCTGTACTGGCGTGAATGTGTGACATTGCTCTGCATTCTGTCCATCAACTGTTGTTTTGATTTGTCACCCCGAGTGGGACGGGTATGCTGAGACGTGAGTCCCGTGCTCTCCATGCCACTGGAATCAAGCTATCCTGGCTGATGAGGGCTGAAAGCCCGAAACCGGTCCTAGGATGCTTGTTTCCAGTCCAGGGAGGACCTGGCTTGGCAGTTCGGGCTGGACTGTTTCCATGGGGCACAGGGTCAAGACTGATTTGCATATGGATGGGTTCAAACTGGAATCGCATGGTGAGCAAAAAAACGATGGATTTAGGCCCAGATCTCTGCACTGGGGTGAATGTATGACATTGTTCTGCATTCTGTCCATCAACTGTTGTTTGGCATTTGTCACCCCGAGTGGGAGGGGTATGTTCAGACGTGAGTCCCATGCTCTCTAAGCCACTGGAATCAAGCTATCCTGGCTGATGAGGGCTGAAAGCCCGAAACCGGTCCTAGGATGCTTGTTTCCAGTCCAGGGAGGACCTGGCTTGGCAGTTCGGGCTGGACTGTTCCCATGGGGCACAGGGTCAAGACTGATTTGCATATGGTTGGGTTCAACCTGGAATAACATGGTGCGCAAAAAAATGATGGATTTAGGCCCAGATCTCTTTACTGGGGTGAATGTATGACATTGTTTTACATTCTGTCCATCAACTGTTGTTTTGCCTTTGTCACCCAAGTGGGACGGGTATGCTCAGACGTGAGTCCGTGCTCTCCATGCCACTGGAATCAAGCTATCCAGGCTGATGAGGGCTGAAAGCCCGAAACCGGTCATAGGATGCTTGTTTCCAGTCCAGGGAGGACCTGGCTTGAGAGTTCAGGCTGGACTGTTCCCATGGGGCACAGGGTCAAGACTGATTTGCATATGGCTGGGTTCAAACTGGAATCGCATGGTGAGCAAAAAAAAGATGGATTTAGGCCCAGATCTCTGTACTGGCGTGAATGTGTGACATTGCTCTGCATTCTGTCCATCAACTGTTGTTTTGCACTTGTCAACCCAAGTGGGACGGGTATGCTCAGACATGAGTCCCGTGCTCTTCATGCCACTGGAATCAAGCTACCCTGTCTGATGAGGGCTAAAAGCCCGAAACCAGTCCTAGGTTGCTTGTTTACAGTCCAGGGAGGACCTGGCTTGGCAGTTCAGGCTGGACTGTTCCCATGGGGCACAGGGTCAAGACTGATTTGCATATGGCTGGGTTTAAATTGGAATGGCATGGTGAGCAAAAAAACAATGGATTTAGGCCCCGATCTCTGCACTGGGGTGAATGTATGACATTGTTCTTCATTCTGTCCATCAACTGTTGTTTTGCATTTGTCACCCAAGTGGGACGGGTATGCTCAGACGTGAGTCCCGTGCTCTCCATGCCACTGGAATCAAGCTATCCTGGCTGATGAGAGCTGAAAGCCCGAAACCGGTCCTAGAATGCTTGTTTCCAGTCCAGGGAGGACCTGGCTTGGCAGTTCGGGCTGGACTGTTCCCATGGGGCACAGGGTCAAGACTGATTTGCATATGGCTGGGTTCAAACTGGAATCGCATGGTGAGCAAAGAAACAATAGATTTAGGCCCAGATCTCTGCACTGGGGTGAATGTATGACATTGTTCTCCATTCTGTCCATCAACTGTTGTTTCACATTTGTCACCCCGAGTGGGAGGGGTATGTTCAGACGTGAGTCCCATGCACTCTATGCCACTGGAATCAAGCTATCCTGGCTGATGAGGGCAGAAAGCCCGAAACCGGTCCTAGGATGCTTGTTTGCAGTCCAGGGAGGACCTGGCTTGGCAGTTCGGGCTGGACTGTTCCCATGGGGCACAGGGTCAAGACTGATTTGCATATGGCTGGGTTCAACCTGGAATAGCATGGTGAGCAAAAAAACGATGGATTTAGGCCTAGATCTCTTTACTGGGGTGAATGTATGACATTGTTCTGCATTCTGTCCATCAACTGCTGTTTTGCCTTTGTCACCCAAGTGGGATGGGTATGCTCAGACGTGAGTCCCATGCTCTCCATGCCACTGGAATCAAGCTATCCTGGCTGATGAGGGCTGAAAGCCCGAAACCGGTCCTAGGATGCTTGTTTCCAGTCCAGGGAGGACCTGGCTTGGCAGTTCGGGCTGGACTGTTCCCATGGGGCACAGGGTCAAGACTGATTTGCATATGGTTGGGTTCAACCTGGAATAGCATGGTGCGCAAAAAAATGATGGATTTAGGCCCAGATCTCTTTACTGGGGTGAATGTATGACATTGTTTTGCATTCTGTCCATCAACTGTTGTTTTGCCTTTGTCACCCAAGTGGGACGGGTATGCTCAGACGTGAGTCCGTGCTCCCCATGCCACTGGAATCAAGCTATCCTGGCTGATGAGGGCTGAAAGCCCGAAACCGGTCATAGGATGCTTGTTTCCAGTCCAGGGAGGACCTGGCTTGGCAGTTCAGGCTGGACTGTTCCCATGGGGCACAGGGTCAAGACTGATTTGCATATGGCGGGGTTCAAACTGGAATCGCATGGTGAGCAAAAAAAAGATGGATTTAGGCCCAGATCTCTGTACTGGCGTGAATGTGTGACATTGCTCTGCATTCTGTCCATCAACTGTTGTTTTGCACTTGTCAACCCAAGTGGGACGGGTATGCTCAGACGTGAGTCCCGTGGTCTCCATGCGACTGGAATCAAGCTATCCTGGCTGATGAGGGCTAAAAGCCCGAACCCGGTCCTAGGATGCTTGTTTCCAGTGCAGGGAGGACCTGGCTTGGCAGTTCGGGCTGGACTGTTCCCATGGGGTACAGGGTCAAGACTGATTTGCAAATGGCTGGGTTCAACTGGAATGGCATGGTGTGCAAAATAACGAGGGATTTAGGCCCAGATCTCTGTACTGGGGTGAATCTATGACATTGTTCTGCATTCTGTCCATCAACTGTTGTTTTGCATTTGTCACCCAAGTGGGACGGGTATGCTCAGACGTGAGTCCCGTGCTCTCCATGCCACTTGAGTCAAGCTATCCTGGCTGATGAGGGCTGAAAGCCCGAAACCGGACCTAGGATGCTTGTTTCCAGTCCAGGGAGGACCTGGCTTGGAAGTTCAGGCTGGACTGTTCCCATGGGGCACAGGGTCAAGACTGATTTGCATATGGCTGGGTTGAAACTGGAATGGCATGGTGAGCAAAAAAATGATGGATTTAGGCCCAGATCTCTTTACTGGGGTGAATGTATGACATTGTTTTGCATTCTGTCCATCAACTGTTGTTTTGCCTTTGTCACCCAAGTGGGACGGGTATGCTCAGACGTGAGTCCGTGCTCTCCATGCCACTGGAATCAAGCTATCCTGGCTGATGAGGGCTGAAAGCCCGAAACCGGTCATAGGATGCTTGTTTCCAGTCCAGGGAGGACCTGGCTTGGCAGTTCAGGCTGGACTGTTCCCATGGGGCACAGGGTCAAGACTGATTTGCATATGGGTGGGTTCAAACTGGAATCGCATGGTGAGCAAAAAAAAGATGGATTTAGGCCCAGATCTCTGTACTGGCGTTAATGTGTGACATTGCTCTGCATTCTGTCCATCAACTGTTGTTTTGCACTTGTCAACCCAAGTGGGACGGGTATGCTCAGACATGAGTCCTGTGCTCTTCATGCCACTGGAATCAAGCTACCCTGTCTGATGAGGGCTAAAAGCCCGAAACCAGTCCTAGGTTGCTTGTTTACAGTCCAGGGAGGACCTGGCTTGGCAGTTCAGGCTGGACTGTTCCCATGGGGCACAGGGTCAAGACTGATTTGCATATGCCTGGGTTTAAACTGGAATGGCATGGTGAGCAAAAAAACTATGGATTTAGGCCCCGATCTCTGCACTGGGGTGAATGTATGACATTGTTCTGCATTCTGTCCATCAACTGTTGTTTTGCATTTGTCACCCAAGTGGGACGGGTATGCTCAGACGTGAGTCCCGTGCTCTCCATGCCACTGGAATCAAGCTATCCTGGCTGATGAGAGCTGAAAGCCCGAAACCGGTCCTAGAATGCTTGTTTCCAGTCCAGGGAGGACCTGGCTTGGCAGTTCGGGCTGGACTGTTCCCATGGGGCACAGGGTCAAGACTGATTTGCATATGGCTGGGTTCAAACTGGAATCGCATGGTGAGCAAAGAAACAATGGATTTAGGCCCAGATCTCTGCACTGGGGTGAATGTATGACATTGTTCTCCATTCTGTCCATCAACTGTTGTTTCACATTTGTCACCCCGAGTGGGAGGGGTATGTTCAGACGTGAGTCCCATGCACTCTATGCCACTGGAATCAAGCTATCCTGGCTGATGAGGGCTGAAAGCCCGAAACCGGTCCTAGGATGCTTGTTTCCAGTCCAGGGAGGACCTGGCTTGGCAGTTCGGGCTGGACTGTTCCCATGGGGCACAGGGTCAAGACTGATTTGCATATGGCTGGGTTCAACCTGGTATAGCATGGTGATCAAAAAAACGATGGATTTAGGCCTAGATCTCTTTACTGGGGTGAATGTATGACATTGTTCTGCATTCTGTCCATCAACTGCTGTTTTGCCTTTGTCACCCAAGTGGGATGGGTATGCTCAGACGTGAGTCCCATGCTCTCCATGCCACTGGAATCAAGCTATCCTGGCTGATGAGGGCTGAAAGCCCGAAACCGGTCATAGGATGCTTGTTTCCAGTCCAGGGAGGACCTGGCTTGGCAGTTCAGGCTGGACTGTTCCCATGGGGCACAGGGTCAAGACTGATTTGCATATGGCGGGGTTCAAACTGGAATCGCATGGTGAGCAAAAAAAAGATGGATTTAGGCCCAGATCTCTGTACTGGCGTGAATGTGTGACATTGCTCTGCATTCTGTCCATCAACTGTTGTTTTGCACTTGTCAACCCAAGTGGGACGGGTATGCTCAGACGTGAGTCCCGTGGTCTCCATGCAACTGGAATCAAGCTATCCTGGCTGATGAGGGCTAAAAGCCCGAACCCGGTCCTAGGATGCTTGTTTCCAGTGCAGGGAGGACCTGGCTTGGCAGTTCGGGCTGGACTGTTCCCATGGGGTACAGGGTCAAGACTGATTTGCAAATGGCTGGGTTCAACTGGAATGGCATGGTGTGCAAAATAACGAGGGATTTAGGCCCAGATCTCTGTACTGGGGTGAATCTATGACATTGTTCTGCATTCTGTCCATCAACTGTTGTTTTGCATTTGTCACCCAAGTGGGACGGGTATGCTCAGACGTGAGTCCCGTGCTCTCCATGCCACTTGAGTCAAGCTATCCTGGCTGATGAGGGCTGAAAGCCCGAAACCGGACCTAGGATGCTTGTTTCCAGTCCAGGGAGGACCTGGCTTGGAAGTTCAGGCTGGACTGTTCCCATGGGGCACAGGGTCAAGACTGATTTGCATATGGCTGGGTTGAAACTGGAATGGCATGGTGAGCAAAAAAACAATGGATTTAGGCCCAGATCTCTGCACTGGGGTGAATGTATGACATTGTTCTGCATTCTGTCCATCAACTGTTGTTTTGATTTGTCACCCCGAGTGGGACGGGTATGCTCAGTCATGAGTCCCGTGCTCTCCATGCCACTGGAATCAAGCTACCCTGTCTGATGAGGGCTGAAAGCCCGAAACCAGTTCTAGGTTGCTTGTTTACAGTCCAGGGAGGACCTGGCTTGGCAGTTCAGGCTGGACTGTTCCCATGGGGCACAGGGTCAAGACTGATTTGCATATGGCTGGGTTTAAACTGGAATGGCATGGTGAGCAAAAAAACAATGGATTTAGGCCCCGATCTCTGCACTGGGGTGAATGTATGACATTGTTCTGCATTCTGTCCATCAACTGTTGTTTTGATTTGTCACCCCGAGTGGGACGGGTATGCTCAGACATGAGTCCCGTGCTCTCCATGCCACTGGAATCAAGCTATCCTGGCTGATGAGAGCTGCAAGCCCGAAACCGGTCCTAGAATGCTTGTTTCCAGTCCAGGGAGGACCTGGCTTGGCAGTTCGGGCTGGACTGTTCCCATGGGGCACAGGGTCAAGACTGATTTGCATATGGCTGGGTTCAAACTGGAATCGCATGGTGAGCAAAGAAACAATGGATTTAGGCCCAGATCTCTGCACTGGGGTGAATGTATGACATTGTTCTCCATTCTGTCCATCAACTGTTGTTTCACATTTGTCACCCCGAGTGGGAGGGGTATGTTCAGACGTGAGTCCCATGCACTCTATGCCACTGGAATCAAGCTATCCTGGCTGATGAGGGCTGAAAGCCCGAAACCGGTCCTAGGATGCTTGTTTCCAGTCCAGGGAGGACCTGGCTTGGCAGTTCGGGCTGGACTGTTCCCATGGGGCACAGGGTCAAGACTGATTTGCATATGGCTGGGTTCAACCTGGAATAGCATGGTGAGCAAAAAAACGATGGATTCAGGCCTAGATCTCTTTACTGGGGTGAATGTATGACATTGTTCTGCATTCTGTCCATCAACTGCTGTTTTGCCTTTGGCACCCAAGTGGGATGGGTATGCTCAGACGTGAGTCCCATGCTCTCCATGCCACTGGAATCAAGCTATCCTGGCTGATGAGGGCTGAATGCCCGAAACTGGTCATAGGATGCTTGTTTCCAGTCCAGGGAGGACCTGGCTTGGCAGTTCGGGCTGGACTGTTCCCATGGGGCACAGGGTCAAGACTGATTTGCAAATGGCTGGGTTCAACTGGAATGGCATGGTGTGCAAAATAACGAGGGATTTAGGCCAAGATCTCTGTACTGGGGTGAATCTATGACATTGTTCTGCATTCTGTCCATCAACTGTTGTTTTGCATTTGTCACCCAAGTGGGACTGGCATGCTCAGACGTGAGTCCCGTGCTCTCCATTCCACTGGAGTCAAGCTATCCTGGCAGATGAGGGCTGAAAGCCCGAAACCGGTCCCAGGATGCTTGTTTCCAGTCCAGGAAGGACCTGGCTTGGCAGTTCAGGCTGGACTGTTCCCATGGGGCACAGGGTCAAGACTGATTTGCAAATGGCTGGGTTTAACTGGAATGGCATGGTGTGCAAAATAACAAGGGATTTAGACCCAGATCTCTGTACTGGGGTAAATCTATGACATTGTTCTGCATTCTGTCCATCAACTGTTGTTTTGCATTTGTCACCCCGAGTAGGACGGGTATGCTCAGACGTGAGTCCCATGCTCTCCATGCCACTGGAATCAAGCTATCCTGACTGGTGCGTGCTGAAAGCCCGAACCCGGTCCTAGGATGCCTGTTTCCAGTCCAGGGAGGACCTGGCTTGGCAGTTCAGGCTGGACTGTTCCCATGAGGCACAGGGTCAAGACTGATCTGCATATGGCTGGGTTCAAAGCGGAATGGCATGGTGTGCAACAAAACGATGGATTTAGGCCCAGATCTCTGTACTGGGGTGAATGTATGACATTGTTCTGCATTCTGTCCATCAGCTGTTGTTTTGCATTTTTCACCCAGAGTGTGATGGGTATGCTCAAACATGAGTCCCGTGCTCTCCATGCCACAGGAAACAAGCTATCATGGCTGAAAGCCCGAAACGGGTCCTAGAATGCTTGTTTCCAGTCCAGGGAGGACCTGGCTTGGCAGTTCAGGCTGGACTGTTCCCATGGGGCACAGGGTCAAGACTGATTTGCATATGGCTGGGTTCTAAATGGAATTGCATGGTGAGCAAAAAAACGATGGATTTAGGCCCAGATCTCTGTACTGGCGTGAATGTGTGACATTGCTCTGCATTCTGTCCATCAACTGTTGTTTTGAATCTGGAGTGAAAGCTGGATGAAAATGGGACATGACTGGTATAAGTTTTTATATTCCTTTACCCCTTGTTGTAGGCCATTGTCCAACTCAACACTAAACTGCAATAGGCAGAAACAGGTTTTCTCTTTTGTACAACCATTACATGGACTTGCTGTTGAGGGTCCAATTCCAAAGAGATTGTTTATCCTCAACACTTGCATAATTTATGCAATGGTAGACTATGCTTGGTTCACAAAAGTAAATGAACCAGCAGTGTATATTTGTGATTGTGTGATACATTTGTGTAATTCACATACTGCTTGTTTATTGCATTGCATTGTTTTGTATTGCAACATTGATTTCGAACAGTGATTCTTGCCCTTTGTCCCCCTGGGGGTCAGCATAGCCTACTCAGGGAGTGAGCGACTGCTTAGAAAATGTAATAATAATAACAGAAAATTAATTTATATTTAAATAAACAAGGAAAATGTAACATTTGAAATTGGAAAACATTCTGTAAATGAGAAGGAATTTTAAATTAGACCCTAGAAATTTAGTTAGTTTCCTAACATTGATTTGTGGGAGCGGTGCATGTGCATCGAACAAACTGTAGTATACATGAGTCACCTCAATCGAATCTAGAAGTAGATGGCCATTAACAATCTTGGTCCATAGTGGCATATTGAAGATTTGGTCTTATTGAAGATCAAATCATCAAAAATGCTTAAGCTGGGGTCCCCAGCTTCTATTAAAGACTTAGTGGGGGCCCCAGACACCACTATTGAGTCAGTCGAGGTCTTCAGGTTCCAGTAATGATTAAGTGGGGGTCCACAGAAATCGAAAGTTAAAGAAGCATTGTCCCACTTGTTCTGTATGGTTGGGAGAGTGCATGTTTATCGTGTGACATATTCATGAAATGCTGGCAGTTGTGTGAAATTTGAAGAGATGATACAGTCATGTTGCTGCAGACTTGGTCATGAGCCACAGTGCCTCGGTAATCAAAAGGATGAAAGATTGGCAGGTGTGTGTTTGACATTCCATATCATCTCTCTTTGCTGGGACTGTCCTGATTCAGCTTATGGAGTGTGCTTGTGTTAAGAGCAATAATAGTTTTGCTGGGTTAGGTGAATGGGAGTAACCTGCAGTTATGAAGCATTCTTATTTTCAATGCGTAAATAATTTGGAGCTTGAATTTCTTTAACACATATTAATTCACAGGGATATGGGGCTTTCTGACTTCTTTAATAGCTGAAGTGGGTTTAATATGGTTTTGAGGATCCTTCCTGTGTGGTAGGTGCAGGGTGCAAAGTTTGCACTGTAAGAATGTCATTGAATTCATCGTGTGCCGTAATAATAGCATTTTATATAATATTGATATGGTTTCACTGTATATTACTTTTCTTTCATAGTATATGTAATGGTAATTACTGGGTGCCCCATTCCAATCCTTGCTTTATTGTGCCACTTTAGAAAGAGACCAGCCATATGCAAATCTGTCTTGGTCCTAATCCAGTTATAACAGTCACACCCAAACTGCCAAACTAAGTCGCTTCGTACAGGGAACACAGGCCAGTTTTGGCCTAGGTGGGCTGTATCCAGAAAGTGAAGACAATACAGAAAATACCACCGAAATTGTACATAATACAATAGAAAAATAATAAATGTGAAATATAAATGTTTCAATATATACCGCGTGCGTTTATCCGGAAGAGGGAGAATCTGATTCTTCCCAAAGTGATCTGTTGAGGGCTGGTAAAATAATTTATTGTGATAAAAAAAATAGTCATACTTTTTGTTTTAAAGCAGCTATTTCTACATATATTGGAGTAAAAAGCATAATGTTTTATACACCAGTCTGAAGAGAAACTCGTCAGAGGAGCATTCCCCCAGATGCCTCAAGAACCCATTTTGCTATTCCTTAATAGCAAAAAATAACGATTTGCTATTAAGGAATAGCAAAATGCAATGCATGAAGAAATCACTAAAAAAATAGCGATTTCTTAAAATTCCTTAATTGCGACTCGCAAATTGCGAGTCGCATTTAAGGAATATCTCCCCATTCATTCCTATAGGCCTAGAGGCCCTTAGGAATGAATGGGAAGACATTCTCAATTTGCGAATCGCAATTAGCGTATCGCAAATTGAGAATGCGATTTCAAGGGTGCAGGGGTATCCAAAGGGCACCCTGTTGCACCCCTGAAATTGATCTGTGCACATATGTTGTGCACACACATGCCCTTAGGTGTGCGCAACATGAACCTTTGAAAAATGCACTTTAGTGCATTTTTCAAAGTTTTTGCAAATTACCATGAAAGTTAAACTTCATGGTAATTTGCGATCCCTATTAGCAAAATCGCTATTTTGTAAACTTTAATGCATTGCATTTAAGGAATCTCAATTTGAGATTCCTTAAATGCAAGTAATTGCAATTTTGCTATTTCTTAATTCGCGATTTTGGCATTTTGGATGGTGCATCCCAAATGCAAAAATACCGGTCGCAAAGGTGCAGATTCTGAGAATCTGCCCCTTTGCGAGCGGATTTTACCTTGATGCATCTATGCCATTGTGTCTCCACAACAACACATTATGGAGTAGAAGTTGGAAAGTAGTGTGCTACTGCTTCACAAAAATGTATGGCTCGTTCCTATAAGGATTCCGGCGCCTCCCTCTTTTATTCCCCAACACTGCCACATCCAGCCCCCCCCAACCACTCGCAGCCGACTGGTGGATTACCAGATGCGATATGAAGCCACGTAAACAATAGCAAAAAAAGCAACTGATGTATCTAAGAAAGTGTCTGTTTCCCTTCAAAACTGCCAATGGCAGGCTTCAATAAGACAAAAACCCCACAAGCGACAGTCTAAAATGTACCACCCTTTAAAGTATTCACAAGCAGCTTTCATGACATTATTTTCGTACATTTTCCTGCTCAGTCTCTCATTTCCA
The DNA here is from genome assembly GCF_964261635.1 of Lissotriton helveticus. Lineage (NCBI taxonomy): Eukaryota > Metazoa > Chordata > Amphibia > Caudata > Salamandridae > Lissotriton > Lissotriton helveticus. The sequence goes on along the minus strand of NC_136057.1, from coordinate 1,231,971,154 downwards.
TGGGCTTGCAGCCCACATGGTAAGTGTCTGACAATATCCATTTGCGCTGATGTGGCTGATGCGAAGGGGCGTTGATGCAACACTGCAAAGCTAAGAGCGCAGACACTTACAGCAATTTGTGTGCAATGTGTCGGCGCACCTTTTCTGCAGAATGTTATTAGCTTCTGGTGAGATGTGGTTCAGCAGGGAAGATCATCGGACAGAAAAGGAAAATCGGTCTTGAAAGGAGAGAGTGGGTTCATTATGGCATTATGCTTTTATAGTTCTCTAGTCAAGCATATTACCTGGCCCTTTCCCTCTGCCTCGTGTCTACATTTTTAGCCTTAACGACCAGAAGACTGTAATCAAATGTTCCTGTTTGAATGCATATCCATGTTCACAATTTCATCAACAGACAATTCAGTTGCCAGCTGGAAACTAAATGAGCCATCTGCAGGCCCTGCTTTCACCAGAATGGCCAGAGGTATATCTATGCTTGAGCACTGGCAATTCTTGTGACACAAAGACAACACGATGAAAGGACTCTGTCGGGTAGGAGCGAGGAAGATGGATGCGTGTAATTAAAAAGCACCTTTCCACTATTTTGGCAAAATAATCAGATTGCCTTCCATGGTGCCAAGTGACATTTAAAAAAAAATAAAAAATCCATTTTTTGTATTTTCGTATTTTTTGATGTCTATCTATTAATCGTCATACATGATTAAGAATTGAAAACCCTCCATCCCTTTAGTAAAGTGGGTACAGTTCAAGATTTGTAATTAGTCTAACTAGCATGATAACCTATAGATAGTTTTATGATTTCATTTACACAAAGTAATATGCATAAAAACATCCATATTTTTTAAAAAAAGAACTCTTTGCATCAGCAGTTTTTCAATCTTGTAAAAGGTGCACTGAACAAATTATTTAATTTTTTGATAATGTAAAGCCAAAACGCAAAATATCACAGTGACACTGTAGGGTATATTTACAAGGAAACTGTCGGAGCGCGGTGTTAAGCCAAAATTGCTAACGCCACGCTCCGACAGTTTCATTACGCAGGGATGCACAGTATTTACAACAATGCAGTGCACACCTGCGTTTCTCCTAGCTCTGGCGATAAATTCAGCTGCCTAGAGCCAACACAGGCACCCTTGCACCTAGTGCAAGGGTGCCTGCATTGCAGGGAATAATTGTTCATATGCAGGAAGTTGTCCCTTCCTGTACATAAACAATCAATAATGGCAATTTGTAACTTCTATGTGTGCTGCATAATGCAGCACATATAGAAGTTGCAAAAAGTAATTCTTTAATGATTGTTTATGTGTATGAAGGGACACCTTTCTGCAAATGTACAGTCATTAATGGTGATTTGCTGTTTCTATGTGTGCTGCAGAATGCATCACACATAGAAAAAAGCAAAAAGAAAGGAGAACGTATGCATTTCTCCTCGTTGCCCCAGTTTAAGACCAGGTTTGCCCTGGTCATATTTTTGGTGCTGCCCCATATTTATGGCACTCTTGTGAATAGAGGGCAGCGTCAAAAAGCAATGGGAGTTGCGGTGGAATGCCCACAGCAACACCCATCGCCTGACATTTGCCGCAGCGGACTGCTACGGTAAGGTACATATTTACAAGGTGGCGTAATGCCATGTTAAGTGGCTTAACGCCACCTTGTAAATATGGAGCAAGGCATTGCACCACAGGAAAGTCATTGAAAGTAACGTTCCTGTGGCGCAATGTCCTTATAAATATGCCCCTGTGAGTCTCTATTACATTTGTGACTAAGATGGGCAACACGGTTATTCCTTTGAATTGCAAAGATAAATTGTGGGTATCAGGAAGAGCAAAAAGAGGTTCCATCATCAATTGCATGCTCCTTTACTCCGACGGCCAATTCGAAAGGTACCACTTTTACATCTGCTAGTCCGGATTCAAAGAGAAAGAAAGCATTCAGGAATGTTGCCGAAGCAACATATCCATAAATAGCATCACGTTTGTATGCACTGTGCTGCTACATCTGGCACAGAACAAAAAAACAACCATACAGCCATCCTCAAGGGAAGAGATGTAGTCTAGTGGCTAAGCAGCTACCTTTGGAGCCAAGGGGCTGACGTTCACACCAGCAGGCCACAGCTATTGATTGAAAATGTTTTAATTTTGGGCAAATCACTTAAACATCCTGCATCGAGAACGTAAACAATTTATGTAAATTCCCCCTTGATGTATTTAATCTTGTATCGTCTCCTTACTCATCCATAATATAGAGTGTTTCCTACTACCCAGCTAGGTTTGCACCAAACAAATACGTACAAGTTGAGTCACATATGCTGTGCAAGCCTAGATGCCTATGAACTAAGGTATTTTCAGCTGCTGGGATTTTATAAAGGGATGCCAGGCAGGCCCAAGGGCATTTGCGACTGCAAAAAGCACCAACAGGATTGTAAAAAAAAGTTGAGTTAAAATGCCCCCTCAGGGGGTGAGAAGTAAGCTTCCAAGTTACGGTGTACCTTTAAGATTTGGAAATGCCCACAAACATGCATGTTTGTGTTCCCAAATTCTGATATAATCTCAACCTGTGAGTCATCCTTTTTGCTCTGATCACCCCCATTTTTTGACTGATATTGGTGGTTACTGATTGTGATTTTGCCCTAAGCTCCGTTAACCAAGTGCAGGGCCAGTGCTCTGTTTAAAATGTATATGGTAATTAGGTTTAATTACAATTGGTACTGCCAACCTTCCTGTAAGTTCCTAGTATATGGTAGGACCTGTAGGTTTGGAGGCCCAGTAGATTCAACACACTCAAGTGTGCACTGCTATGGTGCCTGCTGTCACTTTAAAAGGTAGTCATGTTTTCCAGACTGCTTCTATACTAAAACTATGTCCAAATTCGACTTTGGAACTAAAGGTACTTCCGAAGTCTTAACCCTTTAGGTGCTGCCGTCGGCCAACGGTCGTCACGGGCACTACTTCCCCAGTGCTGCGTGCGACCGCTGGACGTCCAGTTCAGCACTGGATAATGGACAGCGCAGCACTGGGGAGGTTTGTTTACTAGCTCCTAAGGTGTTAAGCTACCTTAGTTTTACAAATAAGTCACCCCTAAGATCTGCCCTAGATCCCCCAAAGGTAGGGTGCCATGTTAATCCCTTGCATGCTCATGACGGCTCCTGGCAGTCATGCGTCACGGTGGACGTGTGCTGTCGACGGCTGGGGGCCATCCGAATCCCGCCCACTATGTAAATCACCCGCACAGTGCGAAAATTTGCGGCACATGCAAGGGGTTAAGATAGGCAGGTAAAACAAGAAGGTTCCCTTGGTTAAATTCAAATTACTTAAGTCTGCACCGACACCAGCTCCAAGCTCCCTGATCTTCTATTTAGCTTGTGCTCAAACCCTATCATCAATCATACTGCATTTTACTCAAGACCCCACACATAAGTAGAACCAGATAGGCACTTAACAATCTAGAAGTTATTCAACACTACGTTGCCAAGGTGTATGTTTCATTCAGTTTTTTATTAAAAAGTTTTTTTTAATAATAATTCTAAAAACATCTGCAGATACCAATCAAGTGTACATCTATTACTTATAATGGTATAAACTGCTGTATCAAAATACAATTCAGTATCAAAGAACAAAATATCATACAAACAAATACATAAAATAATTTTTTTAAACCACAGAGATTAGTACATGTCAACGCGTTTCGGTGGATCCTGCTATTCGCACAACCTTCCTCAGGACAATTAAAACACAGTGATCTTTATACACTCCACCAAGCTCCCTAATTTTTACTTTGAGGGCACTTGTAGTCAGCTTTTAAAATTATTCCTTCCTGCAATAGGGTATGTCGGGGTATTTAATCCTTTTTGCTCCCCCACAGTGTAGTTGTTCTACAAATTTATCATCCCTCATCATTTTGTTCATAAGGTCAGTTACACCCGTATATATTTGGTGTAGTTTCTTTATTCTTATTGTTTATGCACTGTGACAGTGTCACTTTGAGGTATTTCTCACTTCTCCTCTTTCATGGGATTTAGTCAATTGTCCCAGGGTTGAAATTCTTTAGTGACCGTGCTTCACTTCTTATCCGAATACCGAAGCAAAACTGGCTTCGGTATTCAGATAAGAAGTACAGCACGGTCACTAACCAAATATATACGGGTGTAACTGACCTTATGAACAAAACGATAAGGGATGATACATTTGTAGAACAACTACACTGTGAGGGAGCAAAAAGGATAAAATACCCCAATATACCCTATTACCGGAAGGAATAATTTAAAACGCTGACTACAAGTGCCTTCGAAGTAAAAATCAGGGAGCTTGGTGGAGTGTATAAAGATCACTGTGTTTTAATTGTCCTGAGGAAGGTGGTGCGAATAGCAGGATCCACCGAAACGCGTCGACATGTACTAACCTCTGTGGTTTAAAAAAATTATTTTATGTATTTGTTTGTATGATATTTTGTTCTTTGATACTGAATTGTATTTTGATACAGCAGTTTATACCATTATAAGTAGTAGATGTACACTTGATTGGTATCTGCAGATGTTTTTGGAAATATTATAAAAAAAACTTTTTAATAAAAAACTGAATGAAACATACACCTTGGCAACGTAGTGTTGAATAACTCCCAGATTGTTAAGTGCCTTTGTGGTTCTACTTATATGTGGGGTCTTGAGTTAAATGCAGTATGATTGATGATAGGGTTTGAGCACGAGCTAAATAGAAGATCAGGGAGATTGGAGCTGGTGTTGGTGCAGACATATAAGTAATTTGAATTCAACCAAGGGAACCTTCTTGTTTTACTTGATTACTTACCCTGTTCCCTTGTGGTCGAAAAGTTACTCTCTTTTTTTAATATTGTTAAGATAGGCAGGGACATTATAAAACGATGTTTGATATGCCCTGGTGAGGGAATAAACACCAGTTTCATTTTCCCCATTGTAGCATATTAGCTCCATAGGCTAACATGAGAAGGTGTTATTTAACGTGAATAAAGTCTATCTTTTGACAGGAGTGAGCCAAGATAATAATTCAAAGTGTCAAATTGATAGTTTCAATGGTTCCAACATCTTGACAAGGTTGGATTTATTATACCTATTCTAGGAAAGAAGTTATAGCACAACGTTTCTAAAGTTACCCAATTCAGCTCTATAGCAGCCTTTCTGATTGGATAGTCTTTGACAGGCTGAGCCAACCTGCCTTAATGAGGTGTGAAGTGGCCTGGGCTGAGACAAAGGAGACATCTGGATGGAGGAGATCTGCTGCCTACAGTTGCCAGGACTGGAATGTGGCTGGGTAGCCAAACTGGTCTCCAAGGGGAGAAAGAAAGTGAGTACAGGAACCAGGCCTACCCCCACATCCTGAACCCCTAGCCAGATGGGAGCCCCTATAATTGAATTAGGAGAGGCACTCGAAGAGGAGTGTTGGTGAAAGTTAGCCCTAACTTTGGGTGCGCTTAGCCAGACCTGGGGCCCCAGTAGAGACTTTCTCTATTTTGCTTTTGTGGAACAGAGCTTTCTGGGACAAGAAAATGCCACATTTCAGGGGTAGTGGTCATCACAGTGTGTGGCACCCTGCACCCCATTGGTTTGAGGTACTCCCTTCTTGCCAGTCCAGAAGCCTGAAAAATATGGGAGAGTTGCCCAGCAACTCAGATCTCTGCCTGGAAAAAAGAAGAAGAAGGCCTGCCCTGCTAAACCCCTGGTCTGCACCAAGAAGGACTGCACTCATAAGGACTGCATCTGCTGCACCCTCTTGGCTTTACAAAAGAGGACTGCCTTGCTTTACCAGTAGACTCTCTGATAGCAACAGCACAAAAGTGCTTTAATAAGTCACTTGCATCAGCTCCACCAAGACAGTGGACTTTTAAGGATTTGACAAGGTGCATTGTGTGAGTTGGAGTTGTAGACCCATCACTCCAAGGCGCAACTCAGAATTTCTGGAACCTTGGCTGGTGTTGTGGATACTTCAAGACCCCAAATGAACCTTCTGGACGAAGATCCAGAAATTTTGAATCATTTGGAGTATTTTTGAGAAAAAGCTCCATAAGTTGACCGACCCGTTGTCGACAGTCAAGCCGGCAATATTGAATCGTGACAGGGCCTGAAATTCACGTTCATCTTGATGAAGCTCCAGAGCTCTTCATAGTCGATGCAGAGAACAAAGACCTCCAGGATTTCAAGCTGCCGTCATTGAACCAGAGCCTGGCCTGCCGAGGAGACCCGCTTGACGTCAACAGAAAAAGAACCAAAAATGTGACAATATACGAAGGTACACTTTTGTCCGGCCAAAACCACGCCATCATAGCCAACCCGTGCTCCATCGTGGTTGACCTGAAAGTTTGACTTGGTCACAGTCAAGCGTGACCAGATGTCCCTACCTGGCACTTTATGCCTTTAAGAACTAGAAAGCAAATTTTTACATTTAATCTTTAAAAATTCATAGCTATGGTTCCTTACATTGAATTTTTTTGTTTTGTTGTAATTTTAATCATATAAATATTTCTATAAATTGGTGTTGGATTTTTATTGTGTGTTGAATCTTACTTATTTTTTTTATTGGTGTTTTAAATGCTTTACACATCTGTTTATTAAGTTAAGCCTGACTGCTTGTGAGCCAAGCTATCAACGGATGAGCAAGGACTAATTTATTGAGAATTTACTGAACCTTATTTGTGACTGTGGTGCTGTTATTAGTCGTAGGTACCTATGTGCACCTACTAACAAATCACCTTCCAACACAACCCTACCTGCAAGTGGTCAGGAATGACTACGCTTCTAAGATGGGACCTGGAACGGATTATCCCCATATTGGGTGGCGGTATGGGGAACTGGAGACCTTGAAAAATTCCACATGACACTCCCAGTAGTACATCTGGAAACCTGTTCCTGACCATGTGTACTGTTAGGAATGGAGGCAAATATGAAAAAGACATAAAGTGTGTTCTCACTGAGATGTAAATCTTTGACAGTACATTTACATTTTTCTTTATGAATAGGGTCCTTAGCGCTCCTCCCACACATGACCCATAATACATTTAGGCTAACTATTTATAACTGATCAAATACAGCATTACTATACCTAATACATTGATTAGATTGATGTCATCTTTGAAAGGAAACCTTAAAGTTATATCACAGGATGGACAGAATTATTCCTTTGTTGTCATTAAAATATTTAATTTCGTTATTAACATAAACTCGTGAATAAATCACATTGTCCTCAAATCAACACTCAAGAGGGTACTGGCGAGTTGAGAGGGATTAAAAAAGACAGGAGCTTAGAGGGTAAAGCTAGTCGTAGGTCGCCCTCCACTCAAAATGCAACTAGTACAGGAAAGACCTAGACCATGCAGGCACTTATAGAATCATCTTTTTCGGGTATACCAATTATTGTATTATCATTACAGAACTTCCTCCCCTCCTATTAATTATTGGGGTAGTTGGTATATCCTAGAGTTGTGCCTTCTTTTAACAATCGCCCGTTGCCTAAAGAAGTAAAATTCAGTTGCGAGACAGAACAGACACACACTTTAGTGTCAAACTAGGATATAAGAAAAAAGTGTGTGAGAGCGAGATGGCACCTCACGGGCGCACCACCAACGGGAACCTGTCAGGTACTCACCAGGATTGCCCTGTTCTCATCATTGGCACCATCAAGCTCAATAGCTTTGTTTTATTCCTCGCAGAAAAGTAAAGGGGAAGGATTATTGACCCACAATCTGTGGTTGCAGTTTCATGAGAACTTTACCCTCCCGGCCGGTAAGAGCAAAGATGGCCGAGTGAGGGTAATTATTACGAAGCTATATGCATGTGGGTTGAGGTGGCTAACGCTCCATATACAGGTGTGTTACAAAAGTGTTTTTATATATGTTTTTTCAGTTGCGAAGACTACTCTGTCCTTATGCAGTGGCCTTAATATATATGACGCCCTGAAGAAATTGCCAAAAATTTCGATGGCAATGAAACATGTCGGCAAGTAAAGTAGTGTTGGTTGGATAGTTAGTAACCACATCTACTTCTTTTAATTCTCACACCCAACACAAGAGACAGAATAAAATTGCATATCTGTGTTGCTGCGTGTGATTTTATATGTTGTTTGACACTCTTTTGGTTGCCCTGCGGTCTTCCTTCACTGCATACTTTTCACTAAACTCTTTCTTTTTTAGTTTCTTGGATGCATATAGCTTCGTAATAATTACCCTCACTCGGCCATCGTTGCTCTTACCGGCCGGGAGGGTAAAGTTCTCATGAAACTGCAACCACAGATTGTGGGTCAATAATCCTTCCCCTTTACTTTTCTGCGAGGAATAAAACAAAGCTATTGAGCTTGATGGTGCCAATGATGAGAACAGGGCAATCCTGGTGAGTACCTGCCAGGTACCCGTTGGTGGTGTGCCCGTGAGGTGCCATCTCGCTCTCACACACTTTTTTCTTATATCCTAGTTTGACACTAAAGTGTGTGTCTGTTCTGTCTCGCAACTGGTATACCCGAAAAAGATGATTCTATAAGTGCCTGCACGGTCTAGGTTTTTTCTGTACTAGTTGAGTTGAGTGGGATCCCAAACATGTTTCCTCTCTTTCTTACATGTGATCTCTTAGTAGTATAACATTATTGTTTTCAAGGTAAGCCATAACAATGAACATTTAAACTAATTAGTATACACATTGTGGAATAAAAATCGCAGAATTCCAGCAATCAATCCACTTGCCACATAAATAACGCCTATTAACCAATTAAAAGAGACTTTCAGTGGTAATGTTCATCCTGCATAAAGTTATGTAGTGGCCTCAGTCGGTGGCATTTCCTTTAGCCCCTTTTCGAGATAAGCCATGCAGACCAAATGTAACCAGCTACAAAGGAATACATTATAGGATCGTCTGTTCAATTACAAAGGGTTCACGCATCAATGCATGACAAATGATGCATACACGATGAATAAAAAGATTGAAATAACAAGACAAGCTATTTGCCACGAGCGACCAATGTTTTCCTGCAAAAAAGCGTGAAAAAGGATCGACTCGACCTCACACATCAGACAAGTTGTTGCACGCGGGGGTCTTTCCCGTCTCCTGAATACTAACATCCTCTTATTGAGACAGCCATAAACAATATGGTCTAGGTTCCGAAAACAGGGTAAAACCAAAACTGAAAACATGTTTTTTAAAACACAATTGGGATGTTGCAAAGTGAATGTGAAGCATCTATTATTACAAGAGGTAAGTTCTTTTGCTGTCTTCAGGGTGCAATTTTGCATATGCTTCATGTGATTTGTTTTACTTAGCGAAAGCTTAAAATTAATTTAATAAAATAACCTTCCTGTACTTCCTTGCACGGCAAAATCGTAATATTTTGGAGAATACCATTTTGAATAGGATATGCTGAAAGTGCACAGTTACCTGAGCGTTTAGTTATGGCCTTGTCGTCGCTTGTGTACGAATGTGCTTTAAAATGTCAAATAGTTCCATTTGACTAATACTGCTGAATACGTCCCACAATTTGCCTTTAATCACATAATATTCCCGATAATTTGTATTTCCTTCCTGCGTAGTATGTCTTTCCTTTCCACACAATGTACTGTGCAGCATAATTTGTTATTCTATGGCAGTATGTTTCAAATTGCCCTTCCTATGCCTTTTCAAACCAGATATCGAACCCGGCTTTCTGAAAACTACTGCCATTTTAGTATCGCTGTGCAATGCTTTTTTCTTTGTCTGATTTTTTTTTTGCAAATCTTCTCGAAGTGTAGAAAATTTGGGATTTTACTTTGACTTCACCCATGCAAAGACTTCATGTACAGTGAGATAAAGTTCACTTTTGTAATGTTTTTACTGCTGCAAATTTATGCCGACATTGTATCTGCAAGTTTTTCTTTTGTAAGGCAAACTTTTGCAAAAGGCCCATTTTATCTTGAAGAAATGGGAAAGCATAACATTTTGCATCCTTCACAAAGTTTGACAATTTTCCATAAAATTTCGCAAAGGTTACAGCACACATTATTGCATTTACTTTTCATGGTAATTCTGCCAATTGTACGTTTTGCTGCCTAAGAACACGTGACTAACAGTGACCAGCATCATTTTGTGTAATTAGGATTTAAATGACCAAACTGATTTACTTTCCAGGTAATACCTGTGAGAGAGCGCAAACTGACCTAAATGTATGAGTGCATCACACTTACCTGTAGTAAGCATAAATCATGAGGAGAAATGCCATGAGTGCTAATAGTATCTGAAATTATATTCTGAATGTATAGCTAATGTAGAGATTTAAGTAGAAGTGGAACTAATACAGAAATGTGTGACACTATATGATTTTATTAGATGTGATTATTCCTGAATTCATGTCGTATAGCTGCTAAAATGTAAGATGGCATGTGGTAAAACGCAGAATGTGGTAGGCCTCAGGGCCAAAGCTAGAAAGTGTTTCTTTTCACGACATAGATTGAAATAATGTTTTGGCCATTGCATTAATGGGCCATGATTTATAGATGTGTTTACTGAATAATAGAATAAGAGTATTAACATGCTTTAATTAATGAAGAAGTTGAATGCTATAATCATTATGAGAAATGCTGTGGGCCTGAATTATTTTAAACATTGATTTATACGTACATGTCTGGGCTGAGAAATGTTGCAAGCCTTTTTGGAAGTCTATGAGAGTTGGGTTCTTGGCTGCAGATATCTGTCTGCAAAGGAAAAGGGGGGATCCAATTATAAATGAATGAATAGAGGTCTGTTCAGTAGACGGCCCAGACATGGAGGAGGGTTCCGGAATGTTTAAGGGGTATCAGCGGGCCGGAGAAGAGTCTGAGAAGCAAGGTCAACTCCAACGTACGAGGCCCAATACAAAGCAGCATGGAAAAAGCCAGAAGCTACACCACGTGAGAGGCGTCTCACGAGGGGCGTCTCAAATGTTGTTGACTGTTTTGTATTAGGGACAGCACCCCTGGGTGGAGTTAGAGCAGATACCTGAGGACCCTTTAGAGAGCGGATGGATAGGCAGAGAGGGGTCATGACTGGAGAACTATAGGTTTTCACCAAGAGACTTAGAGTGAGTGACTTCCCTTGGGGGTCATTCACTGCTGACACCTTCGTTAGGTTGGGATTTGGTTAAGTAGGGATACCATCTAGAGCAGGGTAGGGACAGCCTAACCTGTGCGTTTTCCTCCAACTTAAATGAAGGAGAGATATGCGTCAATGCTGATAGCTTTATTATTCTTAGAACTTGTGTTAGTGATTTCCGTTGCTCGTCTGAGGGCTTTCAGAGAGCACATGTATGTAGTTGGACCTGTGTATCTCGTGAATCTCATTCTGAGATGCCTGTATTTGCAGCTTATCATATCTTTACAATAAACTTTTGAAAGCTAGAAGTTGTTTGTGATCTTTGGGAGCAGAGTCCTTTATTGGGTGAACTAACTTGCAGAGAGGTGCACTTTCTTCCTCAAAGACAGGCAATAAAGGTTCAGTCGACCAGATCGAGGTTTGGATCAATAGTGATAAGGTATCGATCAAAATCTCGCCCTTCCAGTTGGTAGCTATAGAGGATGGTTGCCTTCTTGAGGACGGTGACCTAGGCCAGGTTAGCTTACCCCAAGGCCCCTAGAAATCGATGATCGGAAGAACCGCCCGCCGAAGAAGATCCGGATGACGTGAGACAGAAAAAGCAGCAGTATCGGTCGAGAGTGAGTATAAAGGGTCATGCGTGTTAGATTGCGGTGTTTTTGTATTGTATCTATGTTGTAATGTCTGGCGGAGTTGAATGTCTGTAGAGTGACTGTGGAACAGGTTGTGAGCGCGCGCAACCGGTGGAAATCTTAAGTTCAAGGAGAGCTTAAGTGGTTCGGGTGTATCGGACACCCAGAGTAATTGTCAAATAGTGTGAAGGGGGTCATGAGGTACCATTGATCACCCGAAAGACCGAGATAGGGGGAACGTAAGAGTGAGTGCGTGAGTAACGGACGCTGGTCGGAGGTTACTGTGTGTGTAAGCAACCTATCAGAGAGACGATAGACATTTCGTCAGTTGTGTTGACAATTACATATAGACTGTGGACGTACAGTCGAGGGAAGTGACCGCTTGGTCGGAAGTAGTCATTTTTCGGTGTATGAATGGGACGCATGCATGACCGGGAGACGAGTTGAGAAAGGAGGGGTGCTGCTGCGAAGCGGAGAAAAGTGACGTCAGGAAGTGGCGCGCAGTGATTGGCTGACCGAAGAAAGACCGCGCCGTGATAGGCCAGCTAGAAAAGACGTCAGAAAGTGTCGCGACGTGATTGGCTGACCGGAGAAAGACCGCGCTGCGATAGGCCAAGCTAGCAAAGCCGCGACAGGATTGGTGGATTGTCATCAGGAAGTAAACAGAGTAGCGAGGCTGGATATTGTGCGCATAATTATGAAGTGTTTTAAATGGCTGAGAGCGGTGTTTAAAAAAGAGAAGCGGGGATCGTATGAAGGGGAAGAAGCCCCGCCGGAGGGTACGCCAGCTCGTTACATGGCAGTGAATGTTGGGCTGCATACGATCCTTTGGATATCAGAGTGGAGTAAGATTACTGAAGGAAATGAGGAACTGACGTTCCCGAAGTACGGGACGTTCAGATTAGAGGTGTTACATCGATTAAAATCAGTCATGACCTCAATGAGACCCTTGCCTAGACCGACCCAGTTTGAAGCCCTTGAAGCATGGATTAGGGCAGCGCATGAAAAGAATATGAACAGACGACAAGAAAGGGTGAAACGATCGGTAAGGGCAGTGCAGGATGCCAGGTGGGATGCGGATGCTAAAAGATGGAGAGTGCATAACATGGAAGTAAATAAACTGTACCCAGTGTTAGAGGTGCCCGTAAATAAAAGCCCCCTAGAAGAAGATGATGAGAGCGAAACAGAGGACAGCCTGATAAACAGATTATTGACAGACAGGCCACCCCCGTATAATAGAGCAGGGGGAGAGGTCGAGCATACTGAAGGAGAAAAGGGGGGCAATGCAGGAGAGCATAGACCGCTTCCCAGTTCAGAGTGGGATCCTGAGGCAAAGAAAGAGCTGTCCCAGCCTAGTCAGGTGCAACAGGTAGTCGGGAGGTTTGTGGTACAAAGAGCGCCGGAAACGGAGTGCGCCACATCCTACGGATTACCAGATGCACTACAGGTACCTGTTACCATAGGTCCTATAATATCGATATATGACCAAGAAAGAGCAAGAGGGGAAGAACGGGTACGGAAGGACAGAGAAAGAGCAGAGAAGGCAAGGAGGAACGATACGATCAATTCCCCAAGTCAGATGCCGATACCGAGAGAGTGGAGCACCCCGATGCACACAGCAGGGGATCCAGGAGGGGATCCTGGGGGCCCTAGATGGCCAGCGGATCTGAGGGGATCTGGACGAAAATCCTTTCAAGAGCTAAACGAGTACATGAAGAAGTGGGATGAGGCAGTGGAGGCTCACAAGAGCATCATAGCTGCAGAAGCTGAAAGGGAAAGTCAGGACAGCAGAGCTCGGACTCACTGCGGGGCTGGGGAGAGCAGCCCGGAGTGGGACTGTAGAGAGAGGGATAGTAGGGGAGTCACCCATTGGGCCCGGAGTGGGAATAGAACAGATCTGGAAAACGGGGGCCCCGGGAGTGGAGGGGTGGCGTGCCCAATACTCAGTGAAGGGGAGAGGAGAGCGCAAGAGTACAGAAACAGCTTTAAGTGTCCACACTGTGTGCCCGGCAATAGAGAACAGAATGGGAGTTGTGAGAGGTCGCACCATAGTCCCTGTGATGACGGAAATGAGCGCAGCCCAGGGAATATGGGGAACCAGGAAGGATCGTATCGGATACTGAGCGATACTAGGCAAAGGGAGAGTAGCGACCAGAGGGAAAATAACAGAGAGGCGTACGGTGAAAGGAGAGAAGCAGAAGAGAGTGGGCAGAGTAAGAGTGGGGGTAACAGGCCCGTGTTCCATCACCTTCCAAGATTGGATGGCCGAGCATGGGACCTGGAGAGATGGGAGCAGGGGAGAGTACTCATTAACTCTCCCGAGCCCAAACGTAGAGCTCGAAGTTGGGATGGTAGGGAGACCAGTGAGCCCCCTTCGAAAGACATATTGCGAGCTGAGATAAAAGCTAAGAGACTCGATGTCGCCAGCTTAAGGTCAGACCTGGATGACATGATAGATGGTACCCTGCCTTTAGAAAGAATGGAAATGTATGAGCAGGATGAAATACTGTATATGGCAAAGGATATCACTCGAAAGGCGAGAGCAATCCATGAGAAGTTAGTCGAACTAGCAGGCAAATATATGGTGGATCTGTCAAGAACCAAAGCATTACAGGGTAACCACAGGCTACATTACACAGATCGAGACCTAGATGAGAGGAGAACGATTGGGCTGAAAACGCATATAAGGGAACTGATCACTGGAATAAGGACATGGAGGGCACTAGATAAGTGGGAAGAAAGGTGGTCCAAGAAAGGGACCGGTAGGAGAAGCACGCTTGGGACGACACCAGGAAGGCTGCAGGGAATAGAAGCATACCCTTTGCGTGAAGTCGCCAATGGGAACTATGTGCATGTCCCTTGGAGTAGGGGAGATTTAGCTGCTTTTACCACCTCCTTCCCCAAATTGCGGGAAAACCCGGTGGAGTGGTACAAGCAAGTTGAGAGATTTGTAAAAATCTCAAAGGTCCTATGGATAGATCTGAACACGCTGTTCGACATTGTAGTACCAGGAGATCTGTGGACAGCATGCAAGGTTAGCGCTGAGTGGCCCACAACGGAGCCAGAGAGAGATGCTAAGACTAATGGGCCGTCCGAGATTGTGATGGCAAAATTCGAGAGAGTGATGAATTGGCTGAAAGAGAAAGTGCCAATGCAAGACATAGATTGGGTCAGAATAGACCGAACCAGACAGGAACCCAAAGAGACCGTCCACGAATATTACGAGAGATTACTGAAGGCGTTTAAACAGTATAGCGGCCTGGATGTAATGGATCCAAAAGATATAGGGCAATTCGTGTCCAAGTTCGTCCTGGGACTGAGACCGGATATTAGTTTAATGATTCAGCAACACTCGATTTGTTGGCAAAGTAAACCCCTAGACGAAATACTGAGGTATGCCAGGTACTGCTGTGATGAGATAGACTCCAAGGCTAAGAAACTAAAAGAAAAGTTGATGGTGGTACAGATGCAGGCAGCAGGAAAGGGGGGACAGCAGCAACAGCAGCAAGGAACAGGTACAGGAGGAAAGAAGCAGTACAGTCAGAACAAGGGCAATGAGGAGAGTTCCACCTTTAGACCCAGATTAGACATAGCTGCCTTGAAGAAAACGACAAGGTGCCACCAGTGTAACGAGGTGGGGCATTGGAAACGCGAGTGTCCCTACAATGTAGAGATAGGAGAACAAGAGGAAGAGGAGGAAGAGGTCCAGAGAGCGCCTACGAAAGGGGTGACGCCATACCAAGGAAAGGTGCTCAAAGGGGGGGGGCTCCTCCCCGAGCCCAGTTCCCGCAACCTCCTCGGGTAGGGACCATGGGTAAGACCTATAGACAGATGCCCCTGTTTGTAGAAGGAGAAGAGTGCTATTATGTGGACCCATTAACCGGACAGAGAGTGGAAAGAGAAGACTGCACCCTCGGGGCAGCCTTGGAAGTGGATCAGAGGGGACCCTATGTTGAAGCAGAAGTAGCAGGGTGCCCCACGACATTTCTGGTGGACACAGGAGCCACTAGGTCCACGATCAGATCAGCTGCAGTTCCAGACCTGCCCATGTCTGGAGAGACCGTACAAGTGGTAGGGGTCGCAAACAGGAGAATAACCAGCCAATTGACAGAACCGGTACAGGTGAAAATAGGGAAGTACAGCGATGAGCACCAGTTTGTGGTTTGCGATTCAAGTCCTGTGTGTCTGCTAGGAAGAGACCTGTTGTGTAAATTGAATTGTACTATATACTGTACACCTCAGGGAGTGGAGGTATTGACCAATGATGATGATGCAGACTTCAAAGTTGCAAACTCAAGAATATGCGTGGAGCTGTACCCTACTTTAACAGTAGATGAGCTCCCCTGGGACTTGAGAGAGACAGTGGCACCAGAAGTATGGGATTTCACTGGGGAAGAGATAGGATTGGTCAAAGGGGTGGACCCAGTGAAAATTGTAGTGAAACCGCATGCTGAGTTCCCAAGAACACCCCAATATAAATTGACTCCAGAAACGATTGCAGGCATAAAGCCCGTGATCGAGTCCATGATTAAACAGGGAATACTGAAAGAAATCGTGGGTAGTCCATGCAACTCCCCGATTATGGGTCTGCAGAAACCAAATGGGAAATTTCGGATAGTACAGGACCTTCGAAAGATTAATAACATAGTCGTTTCATGTTGTCCAGTGGTACCGAATCCATCAGTGATACTGTTTCAGATTCCATTCCAAGCTGAGTGGTTCACTGTGATTGATCTTTGTCAGGCTTTCTTTTCGATCCCTCTGGACGAAGAAAGCCATTTCCTTTTCGCATTTAAGCTGGAAAATCGCGTCCTAACATGGTGTCGTATCCCTCAGGGGTATACAGAGAGCCCATCGATCTTTAACCAGCTTTTGAAGAAAAATCTTGAAAGTCTAGTGCTGCCCCAGAAGTCAGTTCTGGTCCAGTACATAGACGACCTCCTTGTGGCGTCAGAAACAGAAGAAGCTTGCAGGGAGGACTCCATTGCTTTGTTAAATCACCTAGCTGCCAATGGGCACAAGGTGTCCCCGGGAAAGTTGCAGTACTGCCTGACAGAAGTGCAGTACTTAGGACACCGAATAGAGAAAGGCAAACGAAAGGTGTCACCAGACAGGATAGAGGCGATCATGAAAATGAATGCGCCTAAGACACAGAGAGAGGTCAGGATGTTCCTAGGGATGGTGGGTTATTGCCGACAGTGGATCGCGAACTTTTCACTGAAAGCAAAGCCCTTGCAAAAACTGACGCACAAGGAGGTGAGCGATCCGGTACCATGGGACAAAGACTGTTTGATGGCATTCCTACAGCTGCGAGAGGACCTGTGTCGTGCTCCGGCACTGGGAATGCCTGATTACAATAAACCATTTTTTCTTTACTGTTGTGAGAGAGAAGGTTGCGCGTTGTCTGTGTTAGTCCAAATCCATGGGAATGCCCGTAGACCAGTTGCTTATTTCTCGGCTACTTTAGACCCAGTAGCCGCAGCGTTGCCCGGATGTCTCAAATCCGTTGCTGCAACGGGTGTCAGCATTGAGAGATGTGAAAATATCGTCATGGGGCACCCGTTAGAGGTGTGCGTGCCCCATTCTGTTGAACTGTTGATGACCAGGACCAAAACACAGCATCTGACCAACAGCAGGCTCACGCGCTATGAGCAAGTTATTCTTGCTGCAGAGAATGTGACCCTCAAGAGATGCTCTGTTTTGAACCCTGCCACCTTGATGCCACTCCCAAATGATATCGAGGATGATGATGAATGTACAGACCATGACTGCCTCGATGTGACTGAACTATGCACCAAACCCAGACCCGACATCGTAGATGAGCCACTGACTGACCCAGATGAAATTTTCTTTGTCGATGGCTCATGTGTAAGAGACGAAGTTGGGCAGTTGAGAGCAGCTTATGCTGTTTGTACAATTGCTGGAGTTGTAGAAGCTGGATGCCTGGAAGGAGTACACTCCGCTCAGGTAGCCGAGATTATTGCCTTGACACGTGCTTGCTTGGCAAGCAATCAAATTCGAGTCACCATATACACCGACAGCCAATATGGTTATGGGGTGGTTCATGATTACGGGCAGTTATGGTCTCAAAGAGGGTTCATGACCTCTTCAGGCTCTCCCATTCGCAATGGAGAGTTTGTGCGCCTGTTGTTAGAGGCGTTGCAATGCCCAGCAGGTATCGCAGTTGTAAAGTGCACCGCACATACCAGAAATGAGGACTTCGTTTCGAAAGGCAATAGATATGCTGATGAAGTTGCGCGGTATTGCGCAGAACAAGGGTACTCTTTCACAGAGGTGGAAGTGGGTGGAATAAATGTAAGAACTGAATTAGCCATGATATTGGAAACTGTTGATACTTGGGATGAACTGTCAAACATGCAAGAAAATGCTCCTGATTTTGAAAAAGAAACATGGGAAAAGGCAGGATGTGTAATGGGTGAGTCCCATTTTTGGGTCTCAGCAGACGGCAGAGCAGTGTTGCCCAATGAGATGGTGAGTCCAATGGCCAGACTCATACATGGTCCCGTACACTTAGGGAGAGATGCTATGCTGAGAGTGTTTAGACAGACTTGGTACAATCCTAAGTTTCGAATAGCAGCAGAAGCAGTGTGTCAGCGTTGTGTGACCTGTCAGCAGCTGAATGTAGGGAAAAGAACACCAGTTGCACTGAGTCACATAGGAAGGTCTGGAGGTCCATTCAATCGAATGCAGATAGATTTCATTGAAATGCCGAGATGCAACCGCCTCCGCTATGTCCTGGTGGTTGTTTGTGTGTTCTCCAGATGGGTTGAGGCATACCCTACACGTAGGTGCGACACCCTCACAGTGGCCAAGTTACTGCTTAGGGAACTCATTCCGCGCTTCGGGGTGCCGGCCTCTTTGGAATCAGATAGGGGAACGCATTTCAATAGCGAGCTTGTGAAGATGATTTGTGCAGCTCTAAATATCGATCAGAAGTTGCATTGTAGTTACCGACCAGAAGCCTCAGGAATTGTGGAGCAGATCAATGGCACGATCAAAGCCCGAATTGCCAAAGTGTGCTCCTCAACGACCCTGAGTTGGCCTGACGCCCTGCCATTGGTTCTCATGAGCCTTCGTAGTACCCCAGACAGAAGAACGGGGTTGTCACCACATGAGGTGTTAATGGGGAGAGCAATGAGGCTGCCATCTGTCCCAACTACTACACTGTTAAATATCACAGATGATATGATCCTGGACTATTGTAAGGGGCTGTCTGACGCCATTCGTTCTGTGTCCCTTCAGGTGCAGGCTGCCGAGGTTCCATCGTGCCAGGGCCCGTGCCATGACCTGTATCCTGGGGACTGGGTCCTGGTGAAAAAACATGTGAGAAGAAGCTGCTTGGATGTTCGTTGGCGTGGGCCCTTCCAGATCATCTTGATTGCGAATACGGCTGTGAAGGTGGGAGGCCTGCCCAATTGGATCCACGCGTCACATACGCGAAGGGTTCCAGCACCTCGGGAAGAAACAGCTCCTCTCTCGGATAGACGTCCAGCAGAGGACCGAGAAGCCATAGAGGGGGCTAGCCAAGCTGAAGAGGTGCCAGCGGAAGCAGGGAACGAGTCTGACCAAGCTGAGGACGGTCAGTACAACAGCGAAACAGACGACGCTACAGAAGGAGAAAGTAGCTGGGAGTACGAGTCAGACACTGACAAGTCTGACAGAGAGCGAGAACAGACAAGAAGGAGAAGGAGTAGAAGGGCACGTGGAGAAGCTAATTGGCCGCAAAGAAGGAGTTCTAGCCTGAGGTCAACTCCAGAGGTAACCCTTCCTCCGATATCAGAAGACTCAGACCCGGAAGAAGGTGCTCAGGGCGCTGAAGCACCAGACCGAAGAAGGTCAAGAAGAGTGCGTGTGCCTAACAGAAGATACTCCACTCCTGAGTGGACATATCTGGCGACAAATGTCTGTGAAACAGGAGACAGGGAGGATTCGAGCGGTGGTGGTGTCCAGTTCTGAGCCCATCGTCACCGTGGAAATACGACTGTTGGTACCCGGAGTCGAACAAGAAGGGTCACTAACATTCATGCTCCCCAGACCTCCCCGCCTCAGCAAGTTAAAACACATGTTTCTTTCAGAATTGCAATTCCCCGACTTTGGTACAACGATAACAGCACATGAAGAGCACAATCTTCGTTTGGAAATACTGAACTTTGCTATCGAAGCTGCAGGCACAGGCTTGATAGTAGACTGTTAAAGGACTTTGTAAATAAAGTGAACAGAAAAAAGAAGATTACCTAGCGCCCAGGAAGCAGAGAATTTTAGGGAACTTCCCTTGAGTTGATGGAGAAGGGCTAGGGTTGTCTTTATTGAACTGTTAAAGGACTTTTGCGAAAAAGGTTGTCAGCTTCCAGTTGTGTGGATTCTATAGACAAAAAGGAAAAAAAGAGATTGTAAAGGAACGAGAGGAAAAGAACTTTTTGCTAAGATAAGAGAGAGCCATATTGTCTGACGAAATGGAGGCCGGCACCCAGAACCGCAGAGCTAAATGTATAATAGGTACACTAATAGTAGGAGTGATAATATTAATAGCTTTAGTGGTATCAATTTCTTATGTAAAGGGACATGAGGAAGAGGCGAAGGTAACTGATGTGAAATCTGTAGAAACGCTTACACCCACTGTTGCTGGTGAGAAAAGGGAAAACATTCAAGAGAAAGCGTTATTAGCTGCAGAAGCCCGCAGGTTACACGTAGATGAGTCCCAAGGAGACTTTAGGTCAAATGCTTATGCTAAACTCTTATATGAATACGTGGATGCCATGGAGGTTAAGGACTGTTATGTCTGCATGCAGTTGCCGGCGTCTGTAGATGAAGGCATTAGATACCATCACCTCCCGCTGACATATGGCATTACATGTAGCTTATTGCTTAGTATATTTTATGAGAGAGATAGTTTTGAATACTATTTCTCCAACTATGATTCAGTGTTGCCAGAAGTCCCAAATTATAAGCAGATGAACAAATGGGACTACTGGAAGAGTGAAGACAGACTGGCCAAGTTTTTCATTCCTTGGATTACCTTAGATACTTCACATGCCCGTAGAAATAACCTGACATGCAAAGTGTCAGAAGTCGAGAAGAAGTTCATAGGGCAGGTGGATGATCGTTACAGGAGACAAAAGATTTTGAAAAAATCAGGACAATGGAAAACAGATTGGACCGAGGAAGAGAAGGCACACAAGAGAAAGGGTAGTAGTGGTCCAATAGCTTTAGATAAGACGCAGAGAGGAAAGCTATGTCTTCACCGAGCCAAAACGTATTATGAAAATGTATACGTGGGAGAAGTCGACTGTGAACATGCTTTCAATATAGAGTACTATACTAAGGATTTCCTGAAGGGAATGCAAGTGATTCCAAATGTGTATTTTGTATGTGGAAGAAATGCTTACGTGCGACTACCTGACAACTGGTATGGATCATGTTACCTAGCAATTGTCTTCCCCAAAATATATCATGCACAAGACTTAGTGATCATCAAGGGCAAGACATCATCAAGGGGAAAGAGAGATGTAGGAGATGCAGAAATGGTTGGAGATGTCTTTGGAGCTATGTTCCCTCTTTTGGGAGTAATCCTTAATGATGTTAAAATTAGACGACTGGCAACAGTTGTCGACAGGTTGTCTGCCAGCACTGCTCAGTCCTTAATGCTGGTAGAAGGAGAGATGCAATCGATAAGGGCTATGGTTCTTCAGAACCGTCTTGCGTTAGATGTCCTACTAGCAAAAGAGGGCGGAGTCTGTAAGGCTTTGAAGGTCCAGGAATGTTGTACTTACATTCCAGACAATTCAAAGCCCCTTGAGAAAGTTATTAGGAACATAACTGATATTCACAAGGAGATCGAAGACTTGAGTAGAGAAAATGTCTGGGAAAAGGTGGGCCACGGAATGAGTGAAGTCGGAGGGTGGATTTCCACCATAGGCAAAAGCTTTGTGTGGTATATACTAAAACCTATCATCATAATATTGATCTGTGGGATTATATTGTGGGGATTGGTGAGGGTATTCAAATGGTACAGAGCAAGAAGGTCAGAAAGGGCCCAAAGAGAACAGCTGCAGAGATTGGCTGCCATACAAGATAATCAGTACAGGAGTCTGAGGGCTCTGGAAGTGCAGAGACAAATTATGCCAGCAATAACTGCAGTTTAAATGTTAGTGATGACCCCGAGAGGTCATCAAAGGGGGGAACTGAGAGAGCGCAAACTGACCTAAATGTATGAGTGCATCACACTTACCTGTAGTAAGCATAAATCATGAGGAGAAATGCCATGAGTGCTAATAGTATCTGAAATTATATTCTGAATGTATAGCTAATGTAGAGATTTAAGTAGAAGTGGAACTAATACAGAAATGTGTGACACTATATGATTTTATTAGATGTGATTATTCCTGAATTCATGTCGTATAGCTGCTAAAATGTAAGATGGCATGTGGTAAAACGCAGAATGTGGTAGGCCTCAGGGCCAAAGCTAGAAAGTGTTTCTTTTCACGACATAGATTGAAATAATGTTTTGGCCATTGCATTAATGGGCCATGATTTATAGATGTGTTTACTGAATAATAGAATAAGAGTATTAACATGCTTTAATTAATGAAGAAGTTGAATGCTATAATCATTATGAGAAATGCTGTGGGCCTGAATTATTTTAAACATTGATTTATACGTACATGTCTGGGCTGAGAAATGTTGCAAGCCTTTTTGGAAGTCTATGAGAGTTGGGTTCTTGGCTGCAGATATCTGTCTGCAAAGGAAAAGGGGGGATCCAATTATAAATGAATGAATAGAGGTCTGTTCAGTAGACGGCCCAGACATGGAGGAGGGTTCCGGAATGTTTAAGGGGTATCAGCGGGCCGGAGAAGAGTCTGAGAAGCAAGGTCAACTCCAACGTACGAGGCCCAATACAAAGCAGCATGGAAAAAGCCAGAAGCTACACCACGTGAGAGGCGTCTCACGAGGGGCGTCTCAAATGTTGTTGACTGTTTTGTATTAGGGACAGCACCCCTGGGTGGAGTTAGAGCAGATACCTGAGGACCCTTTAGAGAGCGGATGGATAGGCAGAGAGGGGTCATGACTGGAGAACTATAGGTTTTCACCAAGAGACTTAGAGTGAGTGACTTCCCTTGGGGGTCATTCACTGCTGACACCTTCGTTAGGTTGGGATTTGGTTAAGTAGGGATACCATCTAGAGCAGGGTAGGGACAGCCTAACCTGTGCGTTTTCCTCCAACTTAAATGAAGGAGAGATATGCGTCAATGCTGATAGCTTTATTATTCTTAGAACTTGTGTTAGTGATTTCCGTTGCTCGTCTGAGGGCTTTCAGAGAGCACATGTATGTAGTTGGACCTGTGTATCTCGTGAATCTCATTCTGAGATGCCTGTATTTGCAGCTTATCATATCTTTACAATAAACTTTTGAAAGCTAGAAGTTGTTTGTGATCTTTGGGAGCAGAGTCCTTTATTGGGTGAACTAACTTGCAGAGAGGTGCACTTTCTTCCTCAAAGACAGGCAATAAAGGTTTAGTCGACCAGATCGAGGTTTGGATCAATAGTGATAAGGTATCGATCAAAATCTCGCCCTTCCACCTGCTTACGGAAAGAGTGTGTCTCTATTCCAGATGCGTAAATGCATTCAGTGGCAGTGTAAGTATGCACACCAGGAAGTGTATTCTGGGATGTATATAATTGGCGTGCCAGCCAGAGATCCTCCTAATAAGTTGTCAGGTCTCAACCACTAAAACTGTCTGGAATAGACAGAATAATGTGGATTCACATGGCCACTCTGCTTTTGGTCAGCAGTTAGATCAAGTCTGCGAACCTGGGGCCATATTATCAAGCACGGAGTTAAAATTATCGCCGCTTTTGATACTGAGCTTGATAATATGCTCTTGAGAATTCCAACAGAAGCCCACATTGACACCAAACATGGGCTTCTATTGGAACTCTCAAGAGCATGTTATAAAGTCCATTATCACCGCTTTAGCGACAGTTTTCTGCTGATAAAGCGGCGATAATTTTAACTCAGTTTCTTGCTAATATGCCCCCTACACTCCTGTTTCCCTTACCTGGAGTGGCTGAATAGGCCAAGAAACCAATATTGTGCTGAATTGATTATGCTCACTTTGAAAATGTTCAAAAATCAGCTTTCATGTGCTCCCAAATTGGCCAGAAGGCAGAACAATGACAGACAATCTGCTGTGTGCATATAGCTTTTACTAAATGCAACAGGTCTTAAGTTAGAAACAACAATGCTACATTAGCAGTCAGTATTTATATAAGTCTGATGTAGGTAATTAAACTGTATGATTTTAAAACGTTTCTAGAAATAGTTAGTGCATAACGTGTCATCTTCCCCAACGTTTCTTGCGCTAGTAGTCTCCCTTTATCCATGGGCCAATTAAGTGATATCCCAGGACTTCAAAATAATTTGGCACCACAGTGTCAAGACTAATCTCCTCTCCAAACATTTATAATTTCGTTAGTCCCTGGGTCTCCCATTCTAGTGTTTCAGATGCCCAGGTCAGTCAAGGCACACATGTGAGGGGATCGTACATCACAAATTGGCCACCTAGGATATCTTAGTCCACAGTTAGTTCGCCATATGTCTGTAGTGCCTATCAATCATGTCTGTCATCCACCTCAGCATTTGAAGCATCTGACCACACTGAATCAGCGACTGTCTCATCCACCTCTTCAAATCATTGTGGACTCCAGAAAGGAATCTTTGATGCTTAAGCCGCTATTGTTCCTACCCTATTTTGATACCTCTTGCATTACTAAAAGGCAGTTATAATTAACTTAAGGCAGAGAATGAGTTCATCTGGCCCCAATGAGTAGAGCCAATTCTCGCTTTCCAATAAGTGGGCTTCATATGATCTGTTCTCTACTGCCCACATGGCAACTATGCTATGGATAGCCCAATAATATCATTCAAACTCCGGAGCACCAAACACCACTTTGTGGAGGTGATGTGCAGTATTTTCTCATTTCGCATAGCCGGTAGGAACTCTAGTCTTCAGACTATCTTTTTATAGCCAAAATGTAAGCAGTGTTAGTTTCTTCCGTCTATGTGCAGAAGTCTTTTTTGTACATCACAACTGAATTCTCTCCTGAATCTCTCTTGCCATGGTAGGAAGGAAAAGAAAGATTACTATCATCATTCTGCCTAGCCTAAATGTGTGCTTTCCTTGTGGTGACATCTCTCATTGCACAGATTCCAATCTCATGGTCTGACCTAATTTGGTCATGCGTGTAGGGAAAATGAAGCTACTATCAACTTTCTGCACGTGCCCAGATGCGTTCTCCCCCACTCCCTGTAGCTTATGGTATTTACACAGACATGGACAAAAGCGAAGAGCAGGCCAACCCTTCCGGTCTGTTTCCTGATTGGGAGGTGTGGAGTAAAGGGTATGATCCTATTAGCTCATTGGATGGTGAGAGATATTTTTGTTTTCCAAGCACTGAGCCATTAAAATAATGCCACTTTCTCTTCAGTAATTATGGCATGGTATTCCCAAGGCTTTGCTTTGGAAAGGCTAGCTTGCGAGCAAGTGGGGGATCGGTGAGGCTTGCAGGAATAGACCCAATGTTAATGCCTATAGAGAGTGCTGGGTAAGCCAAAGCCTAGGTAAGGTGAAGTGTCCGTCAGCACATACTGAGGTTTAGTATAGAGCAGAGGGTGTCTGGGGTGAACTCATGGAAACTACCAATCTTAAACCTTTAAGAGAAAGATGATACTTCTTACGTACTCTTTCCGGACCAAACCTGAGAAGGATGGAATTTAGTTATCTAACAAATGCTTCGGACCGAATTTTCATTCATGAAGAAGGCGAGGGAGAATTTTCCCCTTGATGACGGCCACTCTCTACATTACTGATAAAGGCAGACTACCAAAACTCTGGCATAGATTTAAGAGTGGAACAAGTGTTGGAGAAGGGAAGATTTTTTGTTAAAAGTAAAGCTAACATATTTTGTTACAATTATTGCAAACTACATATTCAAATAACTGATTTTACTCAAGTTAAGCCCTATTTTTCACATTTGAAATGTGGAAACATGTATTTTTGCTGTGTCCTATTATATAAACAGAGTACATGTAGCAGAGATATATTTCTGCTCCATCCTTAAAGACTGATTGAATCTGCCTCACAACTACTGAACGTTCAGACAGTTTAAATCTCCCCTTGTATTTCTCATTGCAAATCATTTGCTCAAATTGTTTCTTTATTTCCTTAGACAGCATACCCTCTAAAACCCAGCAATAAAATTCCTGTCAAACAATGAAGAAGTGGTTTGTACCTGTTCAATTTGCTGCCATATCGTTTTTGAAATTATAGTCAACTTGTGGACAACATGCCTGTTTTCCCAGGTTGCATCTCAGGAACACGGTTTGTAGTCTTCAAGTGTTCATTATTTTATTTCAAAAGTAGGGTTCAGCTTTACTAAGGGTTTGCACCATCACAAAGGGAGGCAAAGTCACACAAAGTGATACATTTGGTCATGCCAAGAATTTGGGTCACATGGTCCCATGGCAGGCAGGCGTTAGTGGGTCCCAATTGTAACAGTTTGGGTCTTTCACATCTGGTGTCCTGATGCCCCTGTAGTGTGGATACCTTTACAACTAACACTTGACTCTCAGTAGAGAGAGGGAGAGCTCTGCAAAGCTTACTAATTTGAGGTTTGATTGGCTAGAGGCTCATCACCAAGAAAAACAGCAAACCACACATAATTGTTGTCAAGTCAGTGCTTTTTTATAAAAAAAGGAAAGGAAATGAAATACGCACCCTATTAATGACTATTTACATAAACAGCTTCTCCTTGGATGGTTATAGACATTTTTGTATCCCAGCAACCACTAGTATGGCAGGTAGAGCCAAGGGAGGTTTACTTAGTTTATTTAAACTTGACTTGAAGGGTATGCTAACTCAGTGCAATTCAGGATGTCAAAACTGCCTAATAGTGGAACTATCCTCCCCCGATACTTCCAAAATCGTATTTATCAATTTCTATAATTTGTGTGCCAATGAAAGCACTAATTTTAATCTGGATTTATTGGAGACATGTTTGTCAGTATATAGCACTACTGTAAATGTTTTTGAAATAATATTTATGGGGACTTTAACATTCACCCTTGCAACCAACCCTGTGCCAATATAGAAGAGGAGGGCCCCCTATATTCTCTACCCATATATCTTGAACACTCAAAACGGGGGGAGGCCCTTGAAAACCTTTTGGCGACATGGAATCTCTATGAGTCAGGTTGCGGGGAATGTGGTTCTAGGACCCCCACATTTAAAGGAACAGACGATGGTACAATTGATTATATTTTTTTGTCTTCTTTTATTTTATCGACGGTTTTATGGTATAAGACTGAGGTCTCGGTTTTTAGCGACCACAATCGTGTTCTAATAGAGATGATGTCTGGGGACCTGTTGTGCTTTAAAACTGTGATACATAAGGGCGGCTTGAATGTGATTGTTAAAGATCAAGGACGTAGGCTAAAATGGTCAAAAATGTCCCTGAAACTCTCTTGCAGGAAGTACTAAACAGGGTTGAAGAAGATGTCGCCATATGCCCAGAGAAGCAAGCTCAAAGTACACTTGTGGTTATTGCTTTTGATAACATTTGTAGACAAATAAACCATAGTCTACTTGCAGGAACCAGACAGACTAGATATAATGGTAAGAGATGATTCAATAAAAGTTGTTCTAGGGCACAAGCAGCTTTACTCAAAGCCCTGAAGGCCACCCCAAAAGATCGAGCACTAATACCTAGCACAAGAATTGCTTATAAAAAAGCTATTCAAGAAAGGAAAAAAGAGCTGAAAGAAGAGGCCTGGACACAACTACTTGCCCCTGAGGTTTTAAAAAGCAGTGGTCAGTTCTGGAAAATTATAAATCAACCACTGTTCTCAGCTGACGAGAATTCGTCCCTCGAGTCCAATATAATCAATCAATCAATCAATCACTGACACTTATAGAGCGCGCTACATACCCATAGGGTCTCAAGGCGCTTAGGGGGGGGGGGGGGTGCCGCTACTGCTCGAACAGCCAGGTCTTCAGCTTCTTCCTGAAGGAGAGGTGGTCTTGGGTCAGGCGCAGGTCGGTCGGGAGGGAGTTCCAGGTCTTGGCGGCCAGGTAGGAGAAGGACCTTCCTCCTGTGGTTGCTCTTCGGATGCGGGGGACGGCGGCGAGGGCGTGGTTGGCTGAGCGGAGGTGGCGTTTGGGAGCGTAGAAGTTGATCCGGCTGTTGAGGTAGCCCGGGCCTTGGTCGTGTAGGGCTTTGTGTGCGTGGGTGAGGAGGCGGAAGGTGATTCTTTTGTTGACGGGGAGCCAGTGAAGGTCTCTCAGATGTCCGGAGATGTGGCTGTGTCGTGGGATGTCGAGGATGAGTCTGGCTGAGGCGTTCTGGATCCGCTGGAGTCTCTTCTGAAGCTTGGCGGTGGTACCGGCGTAGAGGGCGTTGCCGTAGTCCAGTCGGCTAGTGACGAGGGCCTGGGTGACGGTCTTCCTGGTCTCGGTGGGGATCCACCAGAAGATCTTCCGTAGCATGCGTAGGATGTTGAAGCACGCTGAGGAGACGGCGTTGACTTGCCTGGTCATGGAGAGGGAGGAGTCCAGGATGAAGCCCAGGTTGCGTGCATGGTCTGTCGGTTTGGGTGCGGTGCCCAGGGCGGGAGGCCACCAGGAGTCGTCCCAGGCGGAGGGTGAAGAGCCCAGGATGAGGACCTCCGTCTTGTCCGAGTTCAGTTTCAGGCGGCTGGTCGTCATCCACTCGGCTACCTCTTTCATCCCTTCGTGTAGGTTGGCTCTGGCGGTGGCGGGGTCGTTGGTCAGGGAGAGGATCAGCTGGGTGTCGTCGGCGTAGGAGATTATGCTGAGGTTGTGTTGGCGTGCGATGGCCGCGAGGGGGCTCATGTAGACGTTGAAGAGGGTGGGGCTCAGAGAGGATCCTTGAGGGACGCCGCAGATGACTTCGGAGGCCTCTGACTTGTACGGTGGTAGGCGGAATATACCAGATGAGGGTTGGATAGCGCACTTTGGGAAAATATATTGCACCCCAGGCTCTGAGAATCACACGACTATTGATCTTCCCAGAATTGAGGGTTCCCCTGTCACCTTTGAGTGGAAAGAGCGATTGAACAGACTCTAAAAAATAAGGCACCAGGCCCCGACGGGGTCCCTGCCGATATATCTAAATGCGCACCGAAATTCTGGTCCAAGATCTTTTGTAGTGTTTTTAATGTTTTGAACCAAAATAATATACCGGTATCCTGGAAGCAATCCATTATTATCCCGATCTTTAAAAAGGGAGATAGGCAGGACCCCTCCTGTTATAGGCCTATCTCCCTAATAGACTCATCGGTCAAAATCCTGGGACGGGTTATTTTGCATAAAATAAAGGATTGGCTTGACGATAGAGGGGTCCTGTCGAATGTACAATATGGCTTTAGATCCAAAAGGAGCACATTAGACCAATGCCTTAACCTACAATTACTATTAGACAAATACACTAAGGCAAAGGAGGGGTCACTGTACCTGGGGTTCATGGACCTCTCCTCGGCATTTGATCTTGTAAATCGATCAAAGTTATGGCAAATCCTGTTAAATATGGGATTTAAACAGGCTCTGGTTAACCTCTTGGCGGATTTATTTATTTATTTATAAAATTTCTATAGCGCACAAATACCTTCCGGTGTCTCGGCGCTGGAGTTCACAGGTTGAAGGGGGTTCCTATTGACAGTTACTGATTAAAAAGCCAGGTTTTAAGGTGCTCTGGCTTATTGGCTTCCGTACGGGTCACTGCTGAGGGGCGCTGTTCCAGCCATTTTAACTCAGAGAGAAGGGTCAGGCAAGGGTGCATCCTGGCCCCCCTCCTTTTTACGGTATATATCAATGCCCTGGAGCCGGCGCTGAAGGAGGAAACACACGACACTCCGCGTATAGGGGAACTTGGTATTCCTGTTCTCCTTTACGCGGACGATGCCGTTCTACTTTCACGTACGGGGGTTGGATTACAACGGCTGCTAGATGGCTTTGGAAATTTTATGAGGTCCCTGGATCTTAAAATTAACGCAAAAAAGTCACAAGTTATGATCATGGGGAAGAGTTCCAGGAAGAAACAAGTTAAAACCTTTTTTTGTTGCGAGGAAGAACTTAGCAGAGTGCCCACATTTCCATATTTGGGGATCATCTTTGACGAGAGAGGGAACTGGGGCCCGCAACTTAAAAATAGAAATAATGCCTTTGCACAAACAACTTCGGCACTTCTGGGCTTCACAAAAAAACTGGGGGCAAGGCCCATAGAAGCCATAATGAAGATGTACAAAGCCACATGCCTTGCAGTCGCCACATATGGTAGTTCAATATGGGGCTACAGTGCCCTAGATTGTATGCCGGTGACTGAGAACAAATTCATGAGATCTGTCCTAACAGTGCCACAGTCCACTTCCTCATACACCATCCATTCTGAGTTGGGGGTAGGCTTCATTTCTGACATGATAAAAATGGCTCCTTTAATATGCTGGATGAAGACCTGGTTGAATCAGGAAATCTCCTTGAACCACATTATCATGAAAGATTGTCTTGTCTCCTACTAGAAAATGTTAGTAAGATCCGATGGCTGACATATATTAAAAATAGTTTTTATAAACTAGGGAGACCGGAGCTTTTCTCCTCACCAGAGTTAATAACATCCAAGGATATTACACAAATTAAGGGTGCTATGTCACAGATGCTGGCACTGGAGAGAGAGGACTTAGAACTAAGAAAACCCACTGTAAGGGCTAACCTCATCTTAGTTAATTCATCAGGATCCGAACTTTACCTTAACATGGTGAACCGTCCCTATCACAGTCATCTTTTAACTCGTTTTCGTTTTAATTTGATCCACCTGAACCTAGGCTACTTTCCTAAATGGAGTACCCAGGAAAATGCTGTGCCATGTAACTGTGACAACTTTTCTACTCAGAACACAATGCATTTCTTGATGTTCTGTGGACATTATACGGAATTAAGGATGACATTTTTGGTTCCTATACTCAAAGAGGCAGGGTTCTTGCAATTTAAGCCTGCTCTCTTGTATTTACAATTACTAAATAGCCACCGTATTATTTTTCATGTTGCCAGTTTCTTAGTGAGTGCTGCCCGGATCAGGAAAAGGATTAATTGTACCTAAATGAATTTGGTTGTTGTAAATTAGAATGATGTTATTTCATCCTGTAAAATTGATAGCGAAGGTAACTAAATTGGTTGATGGTCTTTTATATTCTGATTTTATGAAATCTTATGAAATTTTTAGGAAATTTTAAGTGGTTACAAATTCTCTATTCTATTCATGTAAATAATGTGTATTTTGTATGGTACCGTTGCCTTTTTATGATATTGATTTATCGAATTAAAGTATTCTGACTGACTGACTATTTACATATTTACAAAAATATTCAGAATGACAGATGGAAATGCCAATGGTGACACGACCTAAAGGGCTCCACAACCAAAATGTGTGTCTCTAAAGACAGGTCCCACTGTCAGGTGACCCTCTAAATGTGCCCTGTCCCTCTATGCTGGAGACACTTTTCACAGTATTTGCACAAGCAAGCCCTGAAACCTAATACAACACCACACTGCAATCAATTGACATCGAGCTTACTGACTTTGTCAGTGTCCCACAGTAATAACTAAAATAGAATAATAAGATAAAAACAGATTGCCAAATTTAAGGATGATACCACTTACCAATGACATTCCACAATATGTGTAGAGTTTCACTTTTAATGTCAATAAAGATTTCTGTGTTTAATTCCATGCGGTTTATGAGCTTTTTTTTTTATCTTTATACTTTTTACCAAGTAGCCCCAGAACCTAAGATCAAACTGCCCTGCACCCAATTGACATAATACTAAAGTTCCCGGTTCTCAAAATGCTTAAATACAAGCAAAATGCCATGAATACCTATACCTGAGAGATGTAAGATGGCAACCTAGAATTAAAATGTGAGGGGCTTTTTTCAAGGGTTTGCCATTTCAAGACCTGAGGCAATTTACATAATTGGTCATGTCCCGACTCTTCATTGGCCATCACTTTTGAAACAATGCACATTTTTGAATAGTCTGTTAGACCTTAGGGGTGATCCTAATTTCATAGCTCTATTTGATGCAACCGTGAGCTTTGTATTTGTTAGGCGAAGTTCTCTCATGCTTGGCTCTTTCCTTTTTCATAACAGGTGGCCTTTCACCAAGCTGGACACCCACAACAGGTATATTGGGAGTCCAATAGCCATTGTGGTTCCACTATAGCCTCACACCAGGTTGACGTAACTTGGTGAGCAGAGATGGGAGTGGCTGTTGATGCTCCGTCTCCCACCTGAGGTCAGCTGAGCTATGGACTGTGGTTCTGGCTGCTTCCTGCTCCCCCAGACATGAGAACAGGAAATAGGAGAGGCATCCATTCATGCTTTTGGAGCTCTGGCCCTTCCTGTTGGCTTTTAGACTCAGGGTGCTGTGATGCTCCACATTTAATCAGGTCACTGGCTTTCAAAGGTGGATGAAGTACTGGAAAGAGTGTGAACAGCACAACCCTCCCCCTGATGTAGGTAATTAAACTGTATGATTTTAAAACGTTTCTAGAAATAGTTAGTGCATAACGTGTCATCTTCCCCAACGTTTCTTGCGCTAGTAGTCTCCCTTTATCCATGGGCCAATTAAGTGATATCCCAGGACTTCAAAATAATTTGGCACCACAGTGTCAAGACTAATCTCCTCTCCAAACATTTATAATTTCGTTAGTCCCTGGGTCTCCCATTCTAGTGTTTCAGATGCCCAGGTCAGTCAAGGCACACATGTGAGGGGATCGTACATCACAAATTGGCCACCTAGGATATCTTAGTCCACAGTTAGTTCGCCATATGTCTGTAGTGCCTATCAATCATGTCTGTCATCCACCTCAGCATTTGAAGCATCTGACCACACTGAATCAGCGACTGTCTCATCCACCTCTTCAAATCATTGTGGACTCCAGAAAGGAATCTTTGATGCTTAAGCCGCTATTGTTCCTCCCCTATTTTGATACCTCTTGCATTACTAAAAGGCAGTTATAATTAACTTAAGGCAGAGAATGAGTTCATCTGGCCCCAATGAGTAGAGCCAATTCTCGCTTTCCAATAAGTGGGCTTCATATGATCTGTTCTCTACTGCCCACATGGCAACTATGCTGTGGATAGCCCAATAATATCATTCATACTCCGGAGCACCAAACACCACTTTGTGGAGGTGATGTGCAGTATTTTCTCATTTCGCATAGCCGGTAGG
Source organism: Lissotriton helveticus (assembly GCF_964261635.1). Taxonomy (NCBI): domain Eukaryota; kingdom Metazoa; phylum Chordata; class Amphibia; order Caudata; family Salamandridae; genus Lissotriton; species Lissotriton helveticus. The sequence goes on along the minus strand of NC_136057.1, from coordinate 1,231,938,153 downwards.
AACTCTAGTCTTCAGACTATCTTTTTATAGCCAAAATGTAAGCAGTGTTAGTTTCTTCCGTCTATGTGCAGAAGTCTTTTTTGTACATCACAACTGAATTCTCTCCTGAATCTCTCTTGCCATGGTAGGAAGGAAAAGAAAGATTACTATCATCATTCTGCCTAGCCTAAATGTGTGCTTTCCTTGTGGTGACATCTCTCATTGCACAGATTCCAATCTCATGGTCTGACCTAATTTGGTCATGCGTGTAGGGAAAATGAAGCTACTATCAACTTTCTGCACGTGCCCAGATGCGTTCTCCCCCACTCCCTGTAGCTTATGGTATTTACACAGACATGGACAAAAGCGAAGAGCAGGCCAACCCTTCCGGTCTGTTTCCCGATTGGGAGGTGTGGAGTAAAGGGTATGATCCTATTAGCTCATTGGATGGTGAGAGATATTTTTGGTTTCCAAGCACTGAGCCATTAAAATAATGCCACTTTCTCTTCAGTAATTATGGCATGGTATTCCCAAGGCTTTGCTTTGGAAAGGCTAGCTTGCGAGCAAGTGGGGGATCGGTGAGGCTTGCAGGAATAGACCCAATGTTAATGCCTATAGAGAGTGCTGGGTAAGCCAAAGCCTAGGTAAGGTGAAGTGTCCGTCAGCACATACTGAGGTTTAGTATAGAGCAGAGGGTGTCTGGGGTGAACTCATGGAAACTACCAATCTTAAACCTTTAAGAGAAAGATGATACTTCTTACGTACTCTTTCCGGACCAAACCTGAGAAGGATGGAATTTAGTTATCTAACAAATGCTTCGGACCGAATTTTCATTCATGAAGAAGGCGAGGGAGAATTTTCCCCTTGATGACGGCCACTCTCTACATTACTGATAAAGGCAGACTACCAAAACTCTGGCATAGATTTAAGAGTGGAACAAGTGTTGTAGAAGGGAAGATTTTTTGTTAAAAGTAAAGCTAACATATTTTGTTACAATTATTGCAAACTACATATTCAAATAACTGATTTTACTCAAGTTAAGCCCTATTTTTCACATTTGAAATGTGGAAACATGTATTTTTGCTGTGTCCTATTATATAAACAGAGTACATGTAGCAGAGATATATTTCTGCTCCATCCTTAAAGACTGATTGAATCTGCCTCACAACTACTGAACGTTCAGACAGTTTAAATCTCCCCTTGTATTTCTCATTGCAAATCATTTGCTCAAATTGTTTCTTTATTTCCTTAGACAGCTTACCCTCTAAAACCCAGCAATAAAATTCCTGTCAAACAATGAAGAAGTGGTTTGTACCTGTTCAATTTGCTGCCATATCGTTTTTGAAATTATAGTCAACTTGTGGACAACATGCCTGTTTTCCCAGGTTGCATCTCAGGAACACGGTTTGTAGTCTTCAAGTGTTCATTATTTTATTTCAAAAGTAGGGTTCAGCTTTACTAAGGGTTTGCCCCATCACAAAGGGAGGCAAAGTCACACAAAGTGATACATTTGGTCATGCCAAGAATTTGGGTCACATGGTCCCATGGCAGGCAGGCGTTAGTGGGTCCCAATTGTAACAGTTTGGGTCTTTCACATCTGGTGTCCTGATGCCCCTGTAGTGTGGATACCTTTACAACTGACACTTGACTCTCAGTAGAGAGAGGGAGAGCTCTGCAAAGCTTACTAATTTGAGGTTTGATTGGCTAGAGGCTCATCACCAAAAAAGACAGCAAACCACACATAATTGTTGTCAAGTCAGTGCTTTTTTATAAAAAAAGGAAAGGAAATGAAATACGCACCCTATTAATGACTATTTACATAAACAGCTTCTCCCTGGATGGTTATAGACATTTTTGTATCCCAGCAACCACTAGTATGGCAGGTAGAGCCAAGGGAGGTTTACTTAGTTTATTTAAACTTGACTTGAAGGGTATGCTAACTCAGTGCAATTCAGGATGTCAAAACTGCCTAATAGTGGAACTATCCTCCCCCGATACTTCCAAAATCGTATTTATCAATTTCTATAATTTGTGTGCCAATGAAAGCACTAATTTTAATCTGGATTTATTGGAGACATTTTTGTCAGTATATAGCACTACTGTAAATGTTTTTGAAATAATATTTATGGGGACTTTAACATTCACCCTTGCAACCAACCCTGTGCCAATATAGAAGAGGAGGGCCCCCTATATTCTCTACCCATATATCTTGAACACTCAAAACGGGGGGAGGCCCTTGAAAACCTTTTGGCGACATGGAATCTCTATGAGTCAGGTTGCGGGGAATGTGGTTCTAGGACCCCCACATTTAAAGGAACAGACGATGGTACAATTGATTATATTTTTTTGTCTTCTTTTATTTTATCGACGGTTTTATGGTATAAGACTGAGGTCTCGGTTTTTAGCGACCACAATCGTGTTCTAATAGAGATGATGTCTGGGGACCTGTTGTGCTTTAAAACTGTGATACATAAGGGCGGCTTGAATGTGATTGTTAAAGATCAAGGACGTAGGCTAAAATGGTCAAAAATGTCCCTGAAACTCTCTTGCAGGAAGTACTAAACAGGGTTGAAGATGATGTCGCCATATGCCCAGAGAAGCAAGCTCAAAGTACACTTGTGGTTATTGCTTTTGATAACATTTGTAGACAAATAAACCATAGTCTACTTGCAGGAACCAGACAGACTAGATATAATGGTAAGAGATGATTCAATAAAAGTTGTTCTAGGGCACATGCAGCTTTACTCAAAGCCCTGAAGGCCACCCCAAAAGATCGAGCACTAATACCTAGCACAAGAATTGCTTATAAAAAAGCTATTCAAGAAAGGAAAAAAGAGCTGAAAGAAGAGGCCTGGACACAACTACTTGACCCTGAGGTTTTAAAAAGCAGTGGTCAGTTCTGGAAAATTATAAATCAACCACTGTTCTCAGCTGATGAGAATTCGTCCCTCGAGTCCAATATACCAGATGAGGGTTGGATAGCGCACTTTGGGAAAATATATTGCACCCCAGGCTCTGAGAATCACACGACTATTGATCTTCCCAGAATTGAGGGTTCCCCTGTCACCTTTGAGTGGAAAGAGCGATTGAACAGACTCTAAAAAATAAGGCACCAGGCCCCGACGGGGTCCCTGCCGATATATCTAAATGCGCACCGAAATTCTGGTCCAAGATCTTTTGTAGTGTTTTTAATGTTTTGAACCAAAATAATATACCGGTATCCTGGAAGCAATCCATTATTATCCCGATCTTTAAAAAGGGAGATAGGCAGGACCCCTCCTGTTATAGGCCTATCTCCCTAATAGACTCATCGGTCAAAATCCTGGGACGGGTTATTTTGCATAAAATAAAGGATTGGCTTGACGATAGAGGGGTCCTGTCGAATGTACAATATGGCTTTAGATCCAAAAGGAGCACATTAGACCAATGCCTTAACCTACAATTACTATTAGACAAATACACTAAGGCAAAGGAGGGGTCACTGTACCTGGGGTTCATGGACCTCTCCTCTGCATTTGATCTTGTAAATCGATCAAAGTTATGGCAAATCCTGTTAAATATGGGATTTGAACAGGCTCTGGTTAACCTCTTGGCGGATTTGTTTATTTATTTATTTATTTATAAAATTTCTATAGCGCACAAATACCTTCCGGTGTCTCGGCGCTGGAGTTCACAGGTTGAAGGGGGTTCCTATTGACAGTTACTGATTAAAAAGCCAGGTTTTAAGGTGCTCTGGCTTATTGGCTTCCGTACGGGTCACTGCTGAGGGGCGCTGTTCCAGCCATTTTAACTCAGAGAGAAGGGTCAGGCAAGGGTGCATCCTGGCCCCCCTCCTTTTTATGGTATATATCAATGCCCTGGAGCCGGCGCTGAAGGAGGAAACACACGACACTCCGTGTATAGGGGAACTTGGTATTCCAGTTCTCCTTTACGCGGACGATGCCGTTCTTCTTTCACGTACGGGGGTTGGATTACAACGGCTGCTAGATGCCTTTGGAAATTTTATGAGGTCCCTGGATCTTAAAATTAACGCAAAAAAGTCACAAGTTATGATCATGGGGAGGAGTTCCAGGAAGAAACAAGTTAAAACCTTTTTTTGTTGCGAGGAAGAACTTAGCAGAGTGCCCACATTTCCATATTTGGGGATCATCTTTGACGAGAGAGGGAACTGGGGCCCGCAACTTAAAAATAGAAATAATGCCTTTGCACAAACAACTTCGGCACTTCTGGGCTTCACAAAAAAACTGGGGGCAAGGCCCATAGAAGCCATAATGAAGATGTACAAAGCCAAATGCCTTGCAGTCGCCACATATGGTAGTTCAATATGGGGCTACAGTGCCCTAGATTGTATGCAGGTGACTGAGAACAAATTCATGAGATCTGTCCTAACAGTGCCACAGTCCACTCCCTCATACACCATCCATTCTGAGTTGGGGGTAGGCTTCATTTCTGACATGATAAAAATGGCTCCTTTAATATGCTGGATGAAGACCTGGTTGAATCAGGAAATCTCCTTGAACCACATTATCATGAAAGATTGTCTTGTCTCCTACTAGAAAATGTTAGTAAGATCCGGTGGCTGACATATATTAAAAATAGTTTTTATAAACTAGGGAGACCGGAGCTTTTCTCCTCACCAGAGTTAATAACATCCAAGGATATTACACAAATTAAGGGTGCTATGTCACAGATGCTGGCACTGGAGAGAGAGGACTTAGAACTAAGAAAACCCACTGTAAGGGCTAACCTCATCTTAGTTAATTCATCAGGATCCGAACTTTACCTTAACATGGTGAACCGTCCCTATCACAGTCATCTTTTAACTCGTTTTCGTTTTAATTTGATCCACCTGAACCTAGGCTACTTTCCTAAATGGAGTACCCAGGAAAATGCTGTGCCATGTAACTGTGACAACTTTTCTACTCAGAACACAATGCATTTCTTGATGTTCTGTGGACATTATACGGAATTAAGGATGACATTTTTGGTTCCTATACTCAAAGAGGCAGGGTTCTTGCAATTTAAGCCTGCTCTCTTGTATTTACAATTACTAAATAGCCACCGTATTATTTTTCATGTTGCCAGTTTCTTAGTGAGTGCTGCCCGGATCAGGAAAAGGATTAATTGTACCTAAATGAATTTGGTTGTTGTAAATTAGAATGATGTTATTTCATCCTGTAAAATTGATAGCGAAGGTAACTAAATTGGTTGATGGTCTTTTATATTCTGATTTTATGAAATCTTATGACATTTTTAGGAAATTTTTAATGGTTACAAATTCTCTATTCTATTCATGTAAATAATGTGTATTTTGTATGGTACCGTTGCCTTTTTATGATATTGATTTATCGAATTAAAGTATTCTGACTGACTGACTATTTACATATTTACAAAAATATTCAGAATGACAGATGGAAATGCCAATGGTGACACGACCTAAAGGGCTCCACAACCAAAATGTGTGTCTCTAAAGACAGGTCCCACTGTCAGGTGACCCTCTAAATGTGCCCTGCCCCTCTATGCTGGAGACACTTTTCACAGTATTTGCACAAGCAAGCCCTGAAACCTAATACAACACCACACTGCAATCAATTGACATCGAGCTTACTGACTTTGTCAGTGTCCCACAGTAATAACTAAAATAGAATAATAAGATAAAAACAGATTGCCAAATTTAAGGATGATACCACTTACCAATGACATTCCACAATATGTGTAGAGTTTCACTTTTAATGTCAATAAAGATTTCTGTGTTTAATTCCATGCGGTTTATGAGCTTTTTTTTATCTTTATACTTTTTACCAAGTAGCCCCAGAACCTAAGATCAAACTGCCCTGCACCCAATTGACATAATACTAAAGTTCCCGGTTCTCAAAATGCTTAAACACAAGCAAAATGCCATGAATACCTATACCTGAGAGATGTAAGATGGCAACCTAGAATTAAAATGTGAGGGGCTTTTTTCAAGGGTTTGCCATTTCAAGACCTGAGGCAATTTACATAATTGGTCATGTCCCGACTCTTCATTGGCCATCACTTTTGAAACAATGCACATTTTTGAATAGTCTGTTAGACCTTAGGGGTGATCCTAATTTCATAGCTCTATTTGATGCAACCGTGAGCTTTGTATTTGTTAGGCGAAGTTCTCTCATGCTTGGCTCTTTCCTTTTTCATAACAGGTGGCCTTTCACCAAGCTGGACACCCACAACAGGTATATTGGGAGTCCAATAGCCATTATGGTTCCACTATAGCCTCACACCAGGTTGACGTAACTTGGTGAGCAGAGATGGGAGTGGCTGTTGATGCTCCGTCTCCCACCTGAGGTCAGCTGAGCTATGGACTGTGGTTCTGGCTGCTTCCTGCTCCCCCAGACATGAGAACAGGAAATAGGAGAGGCATCCATTCATGCTTTTGGAGCTCTGGCCCTTCCTGTTGGCTTTTAGACTCAGGGTGCTGTGATGCTCCACATTTAATCAGGTCACTGGCTTTCAAAGGTGGATGAAGTACTGGAAAGAGTGTGAATACCACAACCCTCCCCCTGAGCAGTTTTCTCACCAGAGCACTGATCCTCTCCGTTTAGCATAAACATGGAAAGATGAGTACCACCCACGCCTCCCCAGTAGCAATTACCTCAAGGTTCTGGCTTTCTTTGGGGGGGGCTAGATTATGTCTGCAAAATGTGGACTAAGATTTGCTGGCTCATAGGCACGGGGTCCTCTTCTGTAGCTAACTCCATAGGGGAAAGCAACACAAGCAGTTTTCTTTGGCTGCGTTGATCCAACTTGCGTAGGGTTTGAAGCCTTTTGCTCCTGGTAGTGGGCTCAGTATAGGACACTTGGAATACTTTAGGCCTCTTCTGTATCTACAGCACCTAGCTGTCTCTCTCCAGCAGCAGTTGCTATGCAGGACCCAGAACCTGCTCGTTTGTATGCTCCTGGTACTTCTCATTGCTCTGGGGTCTTTCTTAGCAGCACCACAAACACTCAAGGCAGATTACCCTCTCAATCTACTTTTCTCAGCATCCACTGCCTCCTGACCTCTTGGATGGGTCCCCCTTTTGGAGTTGCCCCAAACAAGAAAAGTCCACAGAAGTTAAAGCGGAATCTTCTCCTTGATGGGCCCCATCAATTCTGCCTCTCGTCTGTCCACAGAGGGAGTGGAGAAGCCAGTGCCACAGCCTCTAGAGATTAATCCTAGTGCTTGAGTACCAGTTAAAGTCTGAATCCTTGAGTCAAGAGTCCTTTTGTCCTTTCATTCAGACGAAATCAAGAGTCTTGATCTTCAGATGTAGTTTACCCAGGTCCATAAATGTTTTTAAAAGTGTCTTGTTTTTGGAGGGGTTTTTACTTCGGGTGGAAAATTAAAAAAACTGGTAAACTCCGGCCAATTCAGAGTTTACACAGCACTTCTCCCATCTGTGATCCCAACCCACCTGCAGCACCATCATGAGATTTTTAAAAATGGCAACTTGAAGTGGTGTAATGATTCCACCTCTCTGACAGCTTTAAATGCTGCACCCAATTGCCACTGCAAGATTGGTTCCTTTAAATCAAAGCTTCAACGGGGCCTCTTGGAGAAAATGAAGACAGAGGTCTGGCTGTTCACTATTTTTTCACTGGGAAGGGTATGTCCAGGGTTGACTGACAGTATGAATGCAATTACCCTATGCAGATTCTGCTCCCACACTTTTCCTTTCCAGAAACAGGTATAATCCACTCCTGGTAGGCATATTGTGGGGGGGAATCCTTTGATCTACTCATCCCGCTGCAAGATCCCCGCCTCCACTGCCAGCCCTGTGGTCAACTCGTAATATGGTGGACTGCTAGCGGGGGCGGACGCAGTCCTATGGCCGTCGGACCGCCAAACTCGTAATAAGGCTCTGAATAGTGTCCTGTTCTAAGATTAGTTATTTATTGACCAATTTACAACTTTTGCTAATTAATTCTTTTCTATTAATGAATCTTCAGACTCATGAATGATCATAGACTATGTCGCAATTAAGGAGAAACAAGCCATGAAAAAATCCTCAAATCTGAATAAGCAGATTAAAACCCTTGAACATGAATATTTTCCCTCCAACGCACCACATGCTTTGTCCATATTTATTCAGGCTAAATTACAATATTATAAACAGTCCTGGGACAGTGTATTTAGTACCCTTCTCAAAAGGATAACTGTCGTCACTGACAAACATGGGGCTGGACACACTAATGATTCTAAAATATTGGAGTGTTTTTCAGAATACTACACCAAATTATATGCCCCAGAGACTTTTCCCACTAAAGAAGATATAGATGGTTTCTTTCATTCTATCCCTAAACCACCTCATCAAAAAGTAGATATTTCCCTTTTGTATACCACACATTCCAAACCAGAGATCAAAAAGACAACCTCCACACAATTTTCAATTCAAATTTAATCAACTATTTGGCATCTTTTAATTCCCAAATTATTACTTCTTATTAAGCTTTTTTTAGCCGAAGACCAAGCAGTAGGCACCCTCACTGAAGCTATGATATCCTAACTCCCCAAACATGCAAGGACTTATCCATATGTGGCAATTATAGGCCTGTTTCTCTAACAAACACAGATTGATAGATTTTTGCAAAAGTACTTACTTTATAGTCTTAATCACTTCATGCCAGACTTACTTGGAAAACAACAGTTGCTGTTGGTTAAGGGAAGGCACATTTCTGATCATTTTAGAACTTTCCTTAATATCATACATATGGTCTCTAAGCTTGCTACTTCCATAGTAGCTACACATTTCGATGCAGAAAAAGCTTTTGATCGTATCAATTGGGATTTCATGTTTGGTACATTGAAATGGCACGGTTTTGCCCTAATATCCTCAATTATATTTCTATACTATATGTGGCTCCCTCCACTCCTATAATAGTTCAGAGCAAGCAGGTACGGCATTTCCCCATGCTCTAGTCTTTATATTATCCATAGAAACTTTTTTTCAGAAAAAATCCATCTATACCCTCTTTTTCTGGCTTTAGACATAATGACATAGTGAGTACCTTAGGGCTCCTATCTAAGCCCAACCGTATTAACATATATGTTACTCCCTTAGCAGGATTACTAAGGAATTTAGGATTCATTCCAATCTCTCATGCTGATGACACTCAGCTCCTACTTTCCTTTGATAAAAACAATACCAATGTCCAGTCTACATTTGCCAAGGGGATGACGGCCATCGCTGGCTGGATGAGGGATGACTTCCTCCAGCTTAATGCGGGGAAAACTGAGATCATGTTGTTCAGAGATGCGCGAAAACTACAGTTGGTGCATACTTAAATGTGCTAAGTCTCCGAAGAGTATTCCCTTTCTTACCTTTAACCACCCGAAAAACTCTTATCCAGGCACTAGTGCAGAGCCGCCTGGACTACTGCAATGCTTCGCTGATCTCAGCCAATGAAGCCTCCTTAAATAGATTGCAAGTAGTCCAGAATACCGCAGCTCATTTGGTTTACAACGCTCCTCTCCGAACGGCCTATCTCCCTTTTCTGCAACAATTGCATTGGTATCCGGTGCGGAAGTGGATCACATTTAAGATCTGCTGCATTGTCCATAAATCTTTGAAGGGCCTAGGTCACAGTTACCTATCAGATATATTTACCAAACATCTGCCACTTAGGTCCTTTCAATCAGGGTCCAAACCTTTACTTCTCACTCCGCGCTATAAAAAATGTCACCTGGGTGGTACAGCTTTCTTCTATCTAGCCCCTTCTTATTGGAACCAATTCCCTATTCATCTGTGACAATGCCAGATCATCTGAAGTTCAGAAGGCTGCTAAAAACCTCATTGTTTTGATTTGCTCCTCTTCTATGGCTGGCTGTAGTATCCTTATAGCGCGGAGATACCCCTGACGGGGTGATTTGGGCACTTTGCAAATTATTAAATATCAAATATCAATATCAACTTTAAGGCATATGCAGATTATATGAAGCTGTTTGGTTCTGACCCTCAAACGACAACCACTGAATTCCTCTGCTTATTAAATGAATATTCAACTGTATTGAGTTATAAACTCAACATAGATAAATCAGAAGTTCTGCCCCTGAACAAGTACTGCTTTCCTGAGTTATTTAAAGGCATTAGTTTCACCTGGAATCTTAATATTATTGAATGTCTAGGAATTCTTTACTCTTACTCTATTAAAATACAATTTAAAATAAACTTAATGAAGTCAAATCTAAACTTTCCAATATGCCTGAAAATTGGTCTCCCTTACATTTATCTTGGTGGCGAAGAGTAGCCACAATCAAGCTGATGATGTTGCCTAGCATATATTTTTATTTGTCAATGTTACCACTTACAGTTCCTCTTACTTTCTTTAAATCTCTCAATAGTCTTACAGAGTTTTTAAAGAAAAAAACAAAAACACATATTCCTTTAGTAAAAATAAAGCAATCCAAAGACAATGAAGGGATCAATTTTCCAAACTTTAGGAAGTATCATGCTGCCTATTTTCTCAAACAAATCTGGACTTCTCTCTCTTCCTCCACTCCCAATCAACCTACTCTATGTGGTAAATTGGAACATTCGCAAATAAGACCTTTTTCACACCGTGAAGCAGTTTATATTATACAAGGGAGGAAGCAAGACGATACGCACCCGTGGACGCCAGGAGCCGGTATAACGGAGAAATTACCGGATCCAATAATTCTGTACCAGGACGCAAGTGGCGATCCGGAAAGATAGTTTTCCACGGGGTACGAGGATTATCCAAGATTGCAAGGAACCCATATGAAACAACAACAAAGTGTACCAACAGGAACAGGAAATTCATAGCGACCTAAAGGCAACCAATTTAGGATCAGAATATTCAGTTCGGTTTGGCTGGAAATAGAGAGGTTATTTTGATTATCAACGTATTAATTGGTGTAAGATCGGGTGAATGCGAGGAACCTAGACAATATTCTCCAGAGAGAGGATACGGAGCTTTGCTTTTGAAGACCCCAATTAATAAAAAATTGTCTTGAGGAAGGTGTGACCATATCATCGGGCTACAACACCGAAACGCGTCGACGCATTTTCTGCATAGAATTCAAATTTACCTAGGGGACTTCTGAGATATTTTTATTATATTGTACTAGAAGTACCCCATACATTGATATAAGGTTTTTTGAATCAATTAATCTGTAGCAATATTGAGAGCTCTATTGATTGCAAAGGGGTTATGTTGTTTGTGTTGTCTAAATTGTGATACACTGTGGAATTATTCATGTGGATTTGACAAATGTACTGTGATGTTGTGAGTTAGATATACTTTGTTTTCTCACTGTATTTTTATATGAAAATGTATTATGTTTCTCCTTTTTTTAATATAGGTCTGTTTTTATAAATGTCCTCATGAGATGTGTTTAAATTGATGTATTCAGTCAATCTGGATTTTTAACCTATATTGTTTTTAATAAAATAGAGTGTAAACATTATGATTTAGTTTGTGACCGGTGATTTAGCTGACACCTTTGGTTGTGTGAGAGAGTGAATGTCAAAGTATTGGCGGTAATAGTTTGCTTTTTTTTTAAGTAAAGTGTCCAGGGATTGCCCTTCTTGACTTACAGGTATATTATACAAACTTCAGAGTTCTTCCTTTCACTAATACTTACTCATTCAATCTCTGTTGCTACACCTTTACTCTCCGAATCTATTTCTCCCATGGAACTTCTTGCCTACACCCCTATTTGGTACAATAAAAACATAAAATTGAACAATAGATTTCTTTCTTGGAAAGAATGTATTCATAAAGGGATGATCACAGTTGATTGTAGATCTCCATAAATTTCTTGATATTCAACAAAAATTTGGCATCTCGATTAAATATGCAGCACAATGTCAACACCTCAAAACCACAATCCTTCAATTAGTCTCTAAAGCCTCACTCTTGCACTCTACTATGCAATCTTCTTCTACCTCTTATGAATTTTCCTCACAGGTAAAGCCATTTCTCAATAAGTCCCCAGATGATAGACTCAAATCACAGGTAGAATTACAGTGGGAAGCTGACTTACATCAAGTTTTCTCTCTATAAACCTGGAGGAAATTTTGGTCTAACGCACATACTATATCCTGTTCAACTAGTACAACTCAAACACTAAGTTACTTTTACAACAGACTCTATTTTACTCCAAAGTCTCCACTGGTTTTAATTGTCCAAAGACACCAATTGCTGGTCTTGTTCTCAAGAAGCTAGTGATGTCAAGCAATTTTTTTTTTAATGTTCTTGAGTTAAAACTTTTTGGATACATATTTGGGATAAAACGAACAAGATTTTGTCTATGCCCATACCTTTTCACATTACATTATATTTTTAGGAGGGTCCTCGGCTTCATGAAGTCTCAAGCTACGGTTGGAAAATTTGTTGACTTGCTAATTACAATTGCATTACAAATTATTACCTTTAATTGGAAAGATGCCACTAAAATTTAATGTATTGGGTGATGGAACTTGCTTTGTCACAGTCATAGACTGGACAGAGCTAATGCCAACGCAACTCCATTGTTGATCAAAATAGATGTTTTATGGTAACTGCTTACATGCTATCTATTTAAACAAAACGATACCCTCTTAATTACTGATACCACTATTCAATCAATCAATCAATCATAACATTTGTATAGCGCACTACTCACCCGGAAGGGTCTCAAGGCGCTTGGGGGAAGGGGTCTGCTATTGCTCGAACAGCCAGGTCTTGAGCTGTCTCCTGAAGGCGAGATGGTCCTGGGTCAGCCGAAGGTGGATGGGGAGGGAGTTCCATGTCTTGGCCGCCAGGTAGGAGAAGGATCTGCCTCCGGCGGTGGCTCTTCGGATGCGTGGTACGGCGGCGAGGGCGACGCTTGTAGAACGTAGCTGGCGGTGGGCGTGTAGAAGGTCAGGCGGTCGTTGAGGTACTTGGGGCCCAGGTCGTAGAGAGATTTGTGTGCGTGGGTGAGGAGCCTGAACGTGATCCTCTTGCTGACGGGGAGCCAGTGCAGGTCCCTCAGGTGGCTGGAGATGTGGCTGCGTCGGGGGATGTCCAGGATGAGTCGGGCGGAGGCGTTCTGGATGCGTTGGAGTCTTTTCTGTAGCTTGGCTGTGGTTCCGCCGTAGAGGGTGTTTCCGTAGTCCAGTCGGCTGGTGGCGAGTGCCTGGGTGACCGTCTTCCTGGTTTCGGTCGGGATCCACCAGAAGATCTCGCGGAGCATGAGTAGGGTGTTAAAGCATGATGAGGAGACGGCGTTGACTTGTCTGGTCATCGAGAGGGATGAGTCCAGGATGAAGCCCAGGTTGCGTGCGTGGTCTGTTGGCTTGGGAGTGGTGCCCAGGGTGGGGGGCCACCAGGAGTCGTCCCAGGCGGAGGGCGATGGTCCCAGGATGAGGACTTCCGTCTTGTCTGAGTTCAGTTTCAGGCGGCTGTTCTTCATCCACTCGGCGACGTCTTTCATCCCTTCGTGTAGGCTGGTTCTGGCAGTGTCGGGGTCTCTGGTGAGGGAGAGGATCAGCTGGGTGTCGTCAGCGTAGGAGATGATGTTGATGTTGTGTTGGCGTGCGATGGCTGCAAGAGGTCTCATGTAGACGTTAAAGAGGGTGGGGCTGAGTGATGATCCTTGCGGTACGCCGCAGATGACTTCGGTGGCCTCGGAACAAAATGGGGGGAGGCGGACTCTCTGTGTTCTTCCGGCGAGGAACGAGATGATCCACTCCAGTGCCTTCTCTTGGATACCGATGTTGCTGAGGCGTTGAACTAGGGTGCGGTGGCAGACAGTGTCGAATGCTGCGGAGAGGTCCAGGAGGATGAGGGCCGCTGTTTCCCCGTTGTCAAGCAGGGCTCGGATGTCGTCGGTGGCTGCGATGAGGGCGGTCTCGGTGCTGTGGTTTGCTCTGAAGCTGGACTGCGAGGGGTCGAGGGATCCGTTCGTCTCGAGGAAGGCGGCAAGCTGTCTGTTGATGGTCTTCTCGATGACTTTCGCAGGAAAAGGGAGGAGCGAGATGGGGCGGAAGTTCTTGAGGTCGGTGGGGTCCGCTGTTGGTTTCTTCAGTAGGGTGCTGAGCTCGGCATGCTTCCAGCTCTCCGGGAAGGTGGTGGTGTTGAAGGAGGTGTTGATGATGTTCCGGAGTTGGGGTGCGATGGTGGAGTCGGCTTTGTTGAAGACGTGGTGGGGGCAGGGGTCTGTTGGAGATCCGGAGTGGATGGTGTTCATCGTGCGGGCTGTGTCTTCAGTGGTCACCGTGGTCCAGGTGCGGAGGGTGGCGGTGGGGGGCGTTGGTTTGACGGTTGGGTACATGGATGGTGCGTCGAAGCTGTTGTGGATGTCGGTGATCTTGCGGTGGAAGAACGAGGCGAGAGAGTCGCAGAGATCTTGTGAAGGAGTAATGTCGTTGTTGCCGGTACTGGGGTTGGAGAACTCCTTGACGATGCTGAAGAGTTCCTTGCTGTCGTGGGAGTTGTTGTCTAGTCGTTCCTTCAGTGATTTCTTCTTGGTGGTGCGGATAAGCTGGTGGTGATTGTGGGTGGCGTTCTTGAGGGTAGTCAAGTTGTCTGTGGTCCAGTCGAGGAGCCATGCTTTCTCGAGGGTGCGGCAGTTCTTCTTGGAGTCCTTGAGTACGTCGGTGAACCAGGAGGCTTTCTTGCTTCTGGGTCTGCTGGGAGGGTTCTTCAGTGGTGCGAGGTCGTCGGCGCAGGCAGTCAGCCACTGCGTGAAGTTGCGGGCTGCTTCGTTGGGGTCCGTTGTGCTGGCGGGTGGGTTCTGGCTGAGGGAGGTGGTGAGCTGCTCGGCGGTGATCTTGCTCCAGCTCCTGTGAGGAACCTGTTGCGGGTGTTGGTGGGTCGAGGTTCTTCTGAAGCTGAAGTGGACGCAGCTGTGGTTAGTCCAGTGAAGTCCGGTGGAGTGGCTGAAGGTGACGTGCTCGCTGGATGAGAAGACGGGATCAAGCGTGTGGCCGGCGTAGTGGGTGTGGGTGTCGACCAGTTGCTTGAGTCCGAGTTTGGCAAGGTTGTTCAGCAGGGCGACGGTGTTGTGGTCCTTGTTGTTCTCCAGGTGAAAGTTGAGGTCCCCTAGGAGGATGTAGTCAGTGGAGGGGAGGGCGTGCGGGCTGTTGAAGTCCGTGATGTCTTCGCTGAATTGTGTGCGTGGTCCCGGGGGACTGTAGACGAGGGTGCCTCTGAGGGTCGTCTTTGGGTCGGTGTGTATCTGGAAGTGGAGGTGCTCGGCGGCGGAGAAGGTGTCGTTGGAGTCGTTCGTGATGCGGATGGTGTTCTTGTGTATGATGGCGATGCCTCCTCCAGTCTGGTTGACGCGGTCCCTCCGGGTGATCTTGTATCCGTCTGGGATGGCGATGGCGATGTCAGGTGCAGAGGAGGAGTTCATCCAGGTTTCTGTGAGGAAGGCGACGTCTGGTGAAGTTGTCTCGAGCAGGTTCCAAAGTTCGATGGCGTGTCTGTGGATGGAGCGGTTGTTGAGCAGGATGCACTTGAGGTGGGTCTTGCTGGTGCTTGGCTTGGCGGGTGCGGTGCAGGTTCGGAGGCAGGTGAACTTGCAGGCTTTGCAGGTGAAGGGTCCGTGGATGCGTTTCGGGGTGGCCCGGAAGCAGGCGGGGTTCCGGCCGGCATTGAGTGCGTTGAGGGCGGTGGCGTTGTAGGTCTGGCGGGTGGTTTGGTAGCAGCGGGAGCCAGGGGTCCTGGCACTGGGCACGGGCCAGGCGCGGATGGGCGCAGACGGGCTTGCCTTTGGCACGCCTTCGCGCACAATCGGCGCGTCCTCTGCGCGTGACCGCTGCGCGTCCGTGCGGTCGCCATTTAAGGCTAAGTGGGAGGGAGGAGCAGCTGGGAGGCGGGAGCGGGGAGGACACAGAATGAAGGGGGAGTGGCCGCGAGAACGGCGGCGTGAAGCGGGGAGCAGGGCAGGCAGGCAGAACGGTAAATGCACAATACTACAACAACTTTACAACAAATTTACAGCAAGAATCACGAACAGCTGGGGAACAGTACAGTGAGTCAGTGGCAACAATACCAGCTAGGGAGGCAGGCAGAACGGCAAAACGAGACTGCGGGCAGCAGCGAGGGGCACACACACAGCTGGGGGGCCGTGCGGCGCGGGGGTGTCCTGAGAACAGGTCACACTCGCCTGCGCCGCCCGGTCGCCCTTTAAGGACAAGTGGGAGGGAGGAGTAGCTGGGAGGCGGGTGCGTGGAGGACACAGAAAGAAGGGGGCGTGGCCGCGAGAACGGCGGTGGGAAGCGGGGAGCGGGGCAGGCAGGCAGAAAGGTAAATGCACAATACTACAACAACTTTACAACAAATTTACAGCAAGAATCACGAACAGCTGGGGAACAGTACAGTGAGGCAGTGGCAACAATACCAGCTAGGGAGGCAGGCAGAACAGCAAAACGAGACTGCGGGCAGCAGCGAGGGGCACACGAGGGGCACACACACAGCTGGGGGGCCGTGCGGCGCGGGGGTGTCCTGAGAACAGGTCACACTCGCCTGCGCCGCGCGGTCGCCCTTTAAGGACAAGTGGGAGGGAGGAGCAGCTGGGAGGCGGGTGGGGTAAGGACACGGAAAGAAGGGGGCGTGGCCGCGAGAACGGCGGCGGGAAGCGGGGAGCGGGGCAGGCAGGCAGAACAGTAAATGCACAATACTACAACACCTTTACAACAAATTTACAGCAAGAATCACAAACAGCTGGGGAACAGTACAGTGAGGCAGTGGCAACAATACCAGCTAGGGAGGCAGGCAGAACGGCAAAACGAGACTGCGGGCAGCAGCGAGGGGCACGCGAGGGGCACACACACAGCTGGGGGGCCGTGCGGCGCGGGGGTGTCCTGAGAACAGGTCACACTCGCCTGCGCCGCGCGGTCGCCCTTTAAGGACAAGTGGGAGGGAGGAGCACTATTGACTCTCCATGATACTTATTACAATTATTTGGTTGCTGTAGTCATTACATCTTATTTCTATAGTTCTGCATATATTAGCATTTATTCAATTTCTTTTTTCCCTTTCCCTTCTCCTCCTCTTTATTTTTCTTCCCGTTACATTTAAAGATTCCTTAAAATGCTGTTTATTTATAGTAAATTGTTTCACATGTATTTATTATGTACTGTACTGTATTTTGCATTATATACTGTATATTTCTAGCACAATTAACAACATCTCTTTCTATTTATTGCATGTATTTCACATATTTAAATTAGCATTTTACAATGTACTACTACTGTTTTTCAATTTTATATTTCAATAAAACATGCTATGCTGAAATTGCACAAAAATGCTTCACAGAATTTTCAAGAGAAAATAGGTCACAAAAGAGGAACATGTTCCGAATTAGAATGGAGTAACTTCCCTTCTGAAAGTTTTCACTCATTCTCACCAGTAACACTTGTAATTGTGTGGTAATTAGGCACTTGGGAACAATTATTGCACAGTAATTCACACTCAGTTGGAATGAGGTCAAAAGTATTGGCAATTCATCTTCACAGAAACCAAGAGAAATAACAAAATGAAAAATAAATTGTCTACTTTTTCAAACATGGGGCTGCATCTGATCAGTGGTCCAGCCCCTAGAAGTGCTTTCTCGTGCAATGCATTTGATTTTCCTATAAAGTGAACCAAAGTATCTTGCAGTGTAAAAGTTGACAAATAAAGACTGCTTTTTGTATACAATATATGTATGAAAAATAAAGGTGAGTGTTGCAAAATAGTGATGTGTCAGTGTACTATTTAAATGTAAAATAGACCCTCGTGCATTTCGATGGATCACTTCCTACGAGGAGGAACGGATACAGTCAAACAGCCAATAGTACAATGGATATTTTGGGATACAAACATACCTCGGATTGATTCAGCATTAAAATGTCCTTTATTGAGTAAAATTACTTTGAAATGTGTTTATCTGTTTTACAGAAAGTCAAGGTTCTATCTGTGAAGTGAAATGGCTTAGGAACCTTTTCTCTACAACCTTTAATATAGCACTTTATATGCCATTTATGTGCACTGAGAATACCTGGTGCCATTATCACAAATATAGAGGTACTCTATGTAATAACCTCTGAATAACGAATCGATAAGCTGCCCTTGTTGGGATATGGAAAACAAAAGAGATGCAAGCACTCACTGGTCCATCTAGCTACAATGAAATGCAATGACTCCGACTGCCTTTTGTCATGATGATTAGGCTATTGTTCTTTGGGATGAAATGACCTGGTCCACTGCAAGCTGGGAGCCAGGCTGCCCACTCTAGCTTTGCCGCTGACTCCCATATATTTAAATATATGAATACAATGAATGTTTTGCTGCATATTCTGAAGCCTGGCCCTCAAAGAGGAGTACACAATTAACTTCAGCATGTGGAATGGCCCATGTGTGGATTCAGAACAACCAAGCACTAAAGGTACTAGGTTAATTGCTAATTCTAGCACAAAGACAATTGACAGTGGCCCACAGATTTATTGAAGGAGTCCCCAAAGAAATAGGTTCTCTGCATTATTATTTATGAAACAGTTTGACAGGCCCCATGATTCCATACTATATAATGATACCAGCTTGATATACATCAAAGGAAACAGCAGTTATTTGACCTCTAAGCCCATCATTAAAAGAGACCAATTATTTCTGACTGGGCCAGTAATCCTATCCATAATTATTATGTCTGCAGAATTACTACAGACTACTCATGTTTAGCTCTGAGATCTTAGCTGCTAAAACATGCAAAAATCTCAGTTGAAACTGTGGGGAGAATAAGACATTACTGTGCGAGCGGGGAGGCAAAATAAGGTCCAGAATTACTGATTACCTGCATAATTTCTCTTGTTAGAGGGCTTTTCCTGGTTCAACCTGGAATCCCCGTTAGTACTGTTTCCGGGAGTTAACAGAATCTTTGGTATCAATAACTAAGGGGATTTAGATTTAATACACCTGTATCCAAGGACCTCAAACTGAGGGCCATAATCTGTGTTTAAAAATGGATTATTTTATAAGAAATATGGGTTAATACTTTTCTAATATGTTTAATTTAGCTTTTAAATTGCCCATCACTTGATACTTCCTTATTGATGGCAAACGTTTGGTGGAAAATCTTTAAAGATATTTAGTAGTGTATACCATGATCTCTCTCTGTCTCTCAAACAACTGCACTGAGAGTTCTTCATCTAGATTCATACCCATAGTGGATTCAAACCCAAGTAATTTTGTACCTGCAACACAAACTATAGAGGCACAGTCCTTTCAGTAAATAAAATAATTCTAGAACAAGGCAATTACAAACACAGATTTGAATTATAGCAATCAATGCCAAATGACATAATTGTGACTGGATAGAATTTTGAATGTAAGACAATTAGAGTCACGCAACATTATTGACGCCAATTACCCGTCCCCTTTAGGTATGAATTGAGATGAAGAACTCTCAGTGCATTTTTGAAGTTTATGAAATGATAAAGTTTTCCTTAGAATCTCCTGATGTAGTTGTCAGTTGATCAATAGAACAACTAGTTTGTTTTTTAAAGGAGCCATTATTTATGTTTCTATGTTTTTATTCACAGGAAGGTTTTAGACAATACAACTGAAAGTTATTGTGAATTGGAATAAAACTTGATGTTTATCAATTTATAATGGATCATAATGGTTTATAACATGACAGCATAGTGATTAAGAACCTATAGGTGCAATAAAGGAAGATGGAAGATGGACTCGAGGATCTGGATTGATTTGGTTCATTGAAAGAAGATTGTTTAGAAATGTAGAAGACAGCCTTGACCTATATGAATTATTAATACTCTGCAGTTTGAATACACTATATGACTACTGTGGTCAAAATGTTGAAATGTACAATTATGCAAATTGAACAACACAAGATATATATGTTCACATTGGATACAATAATATTGCTGTCATGACATTCTGTTACAATTACAATAGCTAACTATTATAGATGTTGTACTTGGCCCTATCTACATGGTCACCCGCAAAAGTTTTTCCTTTTTCCCTCAATTTGTTTGCTGAAATCATTTTTGTTGGCTTTAGGACTCTGTGCACAGGAGATTCTTCAAGAGGTATGGCATCATTGTTGCACCCTTGACAGAGCTGACTTTCAAGAAACAGCCCGACAGGTAATCTGGACAGAGGTGTGCCAGAATGCTTTTGACACCCCCGAGGAGGCCTTGTGCACAGCACCAATGCTCGAGGCCCTTGGCTTTACCCCCCAAAAAATTGTCTAGACAGATTCCTCAGGCCATCACATAGGGGTCATGTTGTCAGAGATGAACAAAGAGGGCCTGGATCAACCTATTGCCTTCATCAGTAGGGGGTTACTTCCCCGGGAACAGAGGTGGAGTGCAATAAAGAAGGCAGCCTGTGCAGTTGCCTTGGCACTGAAGAAGCTGAAGAATACCTGTTTGGTGCTCACTTCTGGTTTCAGGCAGACTACAAACCCCTCAGATGGCTAATGGAGATGAGGGGTGAGAATCTCAAACTGTTGAGGTGGCTCACTCCCTACATCAGAGGTCTTCAAACTTTTTGATGCAGAAACCCCCCAGTCAAGATGTTTTAGACGTAAGGACCCCGTCCGGCCAAACAATTCTAGAACCAGGTACTCCTCATCATTGACAACTTTGGCAATCATAAATGTCCCTAATTACCCCAGCAAATCATTGTTTTGGTGTGGAAATAATATTAAACATTGTTTAGAAAACCAAAGTTCAGTGAGCGTGGGGGTGTAGTCAAAGGTGTGGATAAAAGCAAAGGGCCACTTTTAGAAGGAATTGGCGTAGGGCATTACAGCAAGTTTTCTTGCTGCACTGCCCCGAGGCAATCTAAAAGGGCAGGAATGCACTGTGTTTATGAAATATGGTGCATTCCTGTTCTTTCCCCATGGGTTGGTGCACAAATTGCTGCCTAGCGCCAATGTAGGAAGGATTGTTTTTGTGCAGGAATGGGCACCTTCCAGCACAAAAACAATCCTGAGAGGTGGGTTCCTCTTTCTATGTGTGCAATAGACTTGTTGCAATTAACTTCTTTTATCCGACCTGCCCTCCATCGCGGTCAGCCATATTTTTCAACTTTGACCCAGTCTTGCATGACTAGATGTCAGAGGTTGATGCTTTGATCTTTTAGGAGCTAGTTACTAAAAACTTTAGAAATTCATAATTTCGGTTCTACTGACTGGATTTTTCTCATTTTGATGTCAAGTAATGTATTAAAATGTACTCTATTTTTCTAAAATTGGTGCAGGACATTTCTTGTGTTGTGTTTTCACTTTATTACTGTTTGTGTGATGCATCAACACTTTACATATTATATCTATGTTAAGACTGAGCCAAGGTACCAAGGGTTAAGCACAGGTTCTTTCTAGTGACTTTTTGGGGTGCACCCTGCCAAGGATTGTGGCTGTAGTTAGACCAGGGCTCACAGCCCAGTCAACCAACAACACGATTTCTCACAATAGCCTTAATTACTGATAGATGTTTCTCATTATTGTCACTATGCACTATTTAGAAATTTACATAAACTGACATTACCCAAACACTACAAAATCATTATTGGAAGAACAATGTGTATAGTTTTTCTTCCAATTATATTGATAGACACAAATGCATAGTGTAAAATCATTTTTTATATTTATTGTTCCATAATCACTATAAATTAAATTACTTTAGGTGTATTAAAGTTGAAAGAAAACAAGCAGAATAATCACTAATGACATTTCCTTTTGTAACCATCACACATCATTGCACATTGTGGTGCTTTTCAGCTGGGCATTTATCCATTATCACAGTCTTACTCTTTGTAAACACTCAAGTTTTCTGGCTCTGGTCATATTTAACAAAAACTGTCCTGGTCAAAATCTATCATTGGTTTCCTTGCCATTATGCAGTAAAGGATTTCTTTTGCAGCTTTGGAGTGGCTTGTGAACGCCCTCTTGCACACATTAAGTGGGTATCTGAGGTATCCATTGATGAGTCCCGGCACTTGGGGCTGGGAGACTTCAACCCCAAATTTGATTTTCATGATATGTACAGTGATGTTATCAATGATGTCATAGAAGACGTCATGAGTGATGTAACATGTGAGGCAGTTAGCAGTGCATGATGAGGGTACAAGCTATAATTACTTTAGGGCATGAATTATAGTTATTTAAGATAAATCTAACTTGTGAATTTAAGTGGTTTTATTAGTTTAAAATGGTATGGTTTAGCTGACATTTTAATGTATATAATGTCCTGTTGTTAGTGAATTTTCACACATTTCCCTAAAATAAAGTTTGATGTCCATCAGAGTCCGCAGCATGGGATTTGGTGCCCAAACCCCCAACTTGAACAGCCTTTGGTTGTGCACGGCATGGGGTTGGACACTCAACCCCCCCGCACCCCCCCAGCAGGCACCCATCACCCTGCCTCTCCCCACGACTGACTATTCCATGTAACAATTTAAAGGAAGTCATTTGAAGTAATGCAGACCTAGTGACTTTGTAAAAGGGTAAGACCACCAAAATATAAAAAAGGGTGCCCATTGGCTTTATCAAGGGGTCAGCATATCAACATATATAAAGCAGACATATAATCTTTGCCAAAAAGTCACCAATAACTAATTAAATGCATATTTTATAAATTCACACCTAGCAATTTTATTTTCAATAAAGCTTTTTAAAAATAAAACATATCTTTGTGTCTTTTCTTAAAATATTTCTCAGGTCACATAATGCAGCCATAATACCACCCACAGCGGCCCCTGTACTCCAGCTGAAGGGCAAACAGCTCCAAGTTTACATAATTTCAAAATAATGGGTAGCTCTTCTGAGGTTTGGATTCAATGTCCCAGGAGACTGACTGAAATTTTGTTATAATGTTGTTCCTTTCCCTTTCTAGGGGCCTTACCAGCAAAAAAAAGTATTTTTGAAAAATAGCCCTTACAGGTCATTGTGTGACGCTCACCAGCTTGAGCATCAAATGTGAAATGAAGGTTACTCCGCTCATGCGCAGCCTCCAGCACTATTAAAAACCACAATAAGTCCTTGGAAAATAAAGCCATGACCCGAGAAGAACTTGTCATATTTTTGATATTTTCTTCATGCTCTTCAGCTGAGGAGCAAGGCCCTCTTGTGGTTGTTCTTATGATTGCACTTTGTGAGCTGAAAATGTTAAAAGAAAGGCTCAGAGACATGTTGATTGTATTTTTTATTAACAAAATTAAAATCAACACATCTTTATTTTAACATTTTTCAGCCCACAAAATTCAATCATAAAAACAATGTTAAAACAAGGACTCAGAGCAATATTGATTTTTTTAAATACAACTTTATTAAACATTTTATAACAATTATTTTTATTCAACATTGCATCGTGTGAATTAGTGATATATACATTTGATTAAAATTATTGGTGATATGTGGACATATATTATAGATCTGCTTTGTATATGCTGATATGCTTAACCTTTGATAAAGCCAATAGACCCACGTTTTATACTTTCTTGTTGTGACTCTTTGGCAAAGTCAAAGGTATAGTTAGATGAAAACGTTAGTTAAAATATACCATTTTAAATGAACAAAAACCACTGAAATTCACAAGTTAAACTTAATTCAAGTAACTATAATTTGCGTTCTAAAGTAACTATAAGTCATGCCCTCGCCATGCACAGCTAATTACCTCCAATATTACATCACTCACAACATGTTCTATTACACCATTGATAACATCCCTGCAACATCTGAAATTATATAATTCATGACAACACTGTGCATGGCAGGGGCATGAATTATAGTTACTTTATGGTAAACGTTACATTTACTTGACCTGCTGGTGAATTTCAGTGGCTTTCTTTGCTTAAAATTGTATGTTTTAACTGACATTTTCACCAAACTGAAACGTCCCTTTTACCTTTCCTACTTTTTAGTGAATTTCTGAGTTTTTTTAAATATAAAGAAAGATTTAATACCAATTCCTACCGCTAACGTGAATTTAACATTTGTTTAAAAATAAAAAACGGATTTCACCACTGTGTAGTTTTAACTAAGTCAGAGTTTTCATAGATGTGAAAAACAGAAATATTTTGCTAATAGCTTTGGTACCATTTGCCAAATATTCACAAAACATTCTAAAACCAGTTCATCCACCTCAGCTCGTTCTTGGAAACTTTCATGATGATCTGTCAAGCAGAGGCCAAGAAAAAAGGTGTGGATGGTCCAAAGGCATTGATTTGCCATGCTAATTTCCATTGGAGATCATGGGGAGTTATTAGGGAATAACCAGCTGAACCGAATTAGAGCAAATTTTGCAAAAAGTTTTAAATGTACATTTAAAAAGGCGCTCGATATGGTGATGAAGGGGTTGTTGTCCAGATGTGCTCTGATTGGTCACTCTAAAGGGTACTATTCAATCCTGATTGGCAAGCTACAACATGTTGTGGCAGCTACTGTGTATTGTAAAACTCATGGGAGTGGTCCACCTTGAAATACATTGTAGAGAAAGCCTGTTTTTGATCGTTACAAAAATGTGCACAAATAAAGTGTGAAAATAGATTTTAATCACAATGTAAATCACTTCTCATTCATACCATACTAATTTAGGGAATTGTGATGTGTACCAAGGTGATTTTACACTGTGCTGATCCTCAGCCGGAATTTGAGAAACCATGTTTGAGAAAAAACTGTGTTCACTCTTGATGTTTCCTAAAGGATATGTAAGGCAATCCAGAAGCTAAAATTAGAGCATATTTTCAGTAAATTGACATTATCTCCCTCAGCCATGGGAGAATAAAGTCAGATGGTCTGAGTAAAGCATATACTTACAGCAGCAGCAGCAGCAGCAGCAGCATGTCAGCATCGCTGCCTTACTCACTCTCCTCATGGTGCATATTGGAGACTACTCTCCTCTACACATATCTTTCATTGTATTTGGCTGGGAGCAGTGTTGTCTTCAGTCAAAACGCAATTCAGCTTTGATTAGGCTTCTGTCAGTCCAATATTATACAGGACATTGTCAAGTTCACTCTGTAACGATAAAACATTGCGTGAGAAAAATCATCTGCATCTGCAATGTTGAGTCTCATTTTGTCGTGACTTCCCACCTCTCTTCAGACCCACAACTAAGTGTAGATCTGGAAAAAACCGCGGATTTAGTCGCTACCACTCCACCCACTGATTTGAGCAACACCCAGCAGGAGGCTAGGAGGGAGGGAGCCATTTCCAAAAAATCCAAGTCAAACAACGTAATGGGGCGGGGCAAACAACATTCGAGGAAGACCCCTGTGGCTCCTGCCCAAAACTTGCCCCCACTAATGAAGCTACCTCTAGTGTGAACGTAGAAGCCTCGGGCACTTTAGATAGGATTAGTGTTAGGGATGATGAGGTAACCATTTCACTCCTACCTAGGATTGCTGAACTTTTTAAACTTTACCTCACCCCTATTGAGACAAGACTATCTCGTATTGAAAAAAAGATAGCTGACCTGTGTGATGCCCCAAAAAAAGTAAATTCAAGGGGGATTAACAAAGCAGGGGGAACCAACCCAAGCACAAACCCAAACAAACCCAGTGCTCCTGTCATTAAAAAACCATCAACAATTGTGACTAACCTCAAAACTAAGTCTGACTCCTCCTCTATGAAGTTAACTGCACCTAAAACGAGAACCTGTGCTACCCCTTTGAGAGAGGGGCCCATTCCTCCCAGGGATCATTTGATGCAGTCAATTAAGAACAATAATGACGGTGGGCCACATAGGAGACGACCGGTGAACCTGCCTCCTCAGGCAAGCCCCTATGTGGTGGTCATGACGGGGGTCCCAGAACTGGGTGAGGCTGACGAGGAAGCCAATTGGTCTCTAAAAAATAAAGTTCAACATTGGCTAAATATAAACCGGCCCCTACCTCCGAATCTAACTAGTAAGATCTTGACAGTGCGTAGGGTAGCATGGGTGGGTCATGAAAGGAAAACGGTTCAGGGCGACTGTATATTGGTCAACTTTGCGGACCCCCACATTGCTGATTACATATGCACCTGGAATATCCAGGACAGACATGAGGGGATCGCAACACGATGCCTTTCCTTTTTCTACCCCCCCAGGAGTGGACTAATATGTGATTGGAATAATGACAGTAACTGGAATACTGTAGGGCATCCCGCCAGGAATGGAAATTGGGGTACCTGGGGTTTAAAGGGTTTCAGAGAACAAGCACATAAGGGTAATTGGGATGGCCTCCCGACTGCTAACAGATACAGTTGCCTAGAGATGGTGGATTGACAGCCAAACTTTAGTAACCTATCAGTGGGGGGGAGGATGGACCTTGAAGCCATAAGGGGGGGTTTAGACGGGCATTGCAAGCTCATCATATCTAGGTTGAGCAAGAAACATCCCCTCTTTCCAATAAGAGGAGTTCCAGTCCGTGTAACCAGAACAATTTGCAGCCTACGTCCAATCTGGGCGATCCAGCGGCAAATGGGCCGATTAACTCTTCTAATGCAGATCTCTGTGATAGGGGTTCTATCTCTATTGTTTCCTGGAACTTGGTGGGTTTGGCTGACAAATTTGATTCCCCTGACTGGGGGGCATTTATAGACTCAAAGGATGTTTGCCTCTTTCAAGAGACATGGGCAAGAGAGGACCATCAGCGCGCAGGATTTGATACATTCTCCATCTGGGCGAACTGGAAGGGGAAGGGACGCCCGTCTGGTGGACTACTTATTTGGGTGGCTTCCCACCTGGGCTGTAAAGCTAGGGCTCTACCAACTAATTCCCTAGATGTTTAATGCGTACTCTTCGAATGGTCAGATGCAACAAAATTGGCATTGATAAATGTTTACTCAAGACCAGTGGGTATAACAAAAGTTTATAGTACCGTCGAGGAACTAGCGCTGTTCTTGAGCACTTTCCCCCAGGGTATCCCGTATGTGGTTGGGGGAGATTTCAATTGCCAATTTGAGCCCCTTCCATTATTCTTAGAAGGTACAACCAATGAGGAAGATGAACAATGGGGAATCCCGAAATTGGCTGGCCCACCAGTGAAGTCCTGGTTGCCTTTAGCAACGCAAATTACTTGTTTGACCCTAGCAAATTCTCTAAGGGCCTGCAATGGCCGGGTAAGTGGTGACATTCCACCTAAACCGACCTTTAATAAAATGGGGCATAATTCTAGATTAGACTACATATTTGTGGAAATGTCCGAATGGGCCAGAATTGTGGATTTTAATGTAATCCCCCGAATCGACAGCGATCATAATGCGCTGATCCTAAAAATTTCGGTTCCGGGTGTCACTATCCAAATACAGGATGGCAATGATCGTATGGACTCAAGAACGATCTTATCTACTAACCGGCGTAGAGTTCGCTGACCCAAAATTCTGGGAAATCCTAAGGATATTCAGAGGTTGTATGCAAAAGCTGCTCTAGTTTTGGAAAAGGTTGACAACCTTATACACAATCCTGTCACGCCTGAGGAGACTTATAGAGAACTCGGTGTTTTTCATCTAGAGTTGTGTAGCACCTTAGCTGATGTTCTGAATCCTGAGCAGAGGCAAGGCAAAGGAAAAGGCAGGGGGACACGTGCCTCATGGTACAATGCCGCCTGTAGAAAGGCCAAGGGTGACCTACTAGCGGCTATGAAGCAACAGCACAATATTTCCTTGGTCAGAACTAAGAGGAAGGAGTACAAAAATCTAATTTCTAATGCCAAGACCGAATGGGACTATGGTAACTGGGCAGATATGACTGATGCTCTTAAGTTTCGAGATGCCAGGAAATTCTGGCAGATTGTAAAAAATGGCTCGGCTGATCCCACCCCGGCAGTTGAGGCCAATATTGCACCAAGTGTGTGGGAGGATCATTTTAGATCCCTTTACATTGCGGCTAATATAGATTTTACCCGGGTACAAGATGATTCGACGGCAGGCATGACCCCCACGCCACTTCTGAATATGGACAAATTTACCTTGGCAGAAGTAGGGGCAGCTATTGCTAGACTTGCCTCAGAAAAAGCTCCCGGGTTGGACAAACTCCCTGGTGACTTATTTAAAAACGAACCCATGATTTGGGCTCCATACCTACAGGTTTTATTCAATGAAATTCTGGGGGGATGCCGGTGCCTGCTACTTGGCTGGGGGCAGAGATTGTCCCTATCTTCAAGAAGGGTTCTTCTCTGCTCCCAGCCAACTATAGGCCTATTAGTCTGATAGACGTCCCCCAAAAGATTTTTGCCAGGTTGATTCTGGACCGTTTATTAGAATGGATGCAAGACCATTCAGTCCTGAGCCCATACCAAGCGGGTTTCAGGAACAAAGTGTCCACCATAGACCAAGTCTTTCGACTTGCTATTATATTTTGGAAAACGGTACAGTTGGAGGGTGGCAGCCTCTACACTGTATTCGTTGACCTACGAGCAGCTTTTGTCAGGTTCGCGCTCCGCAGGATCAGCATGCAGCAACAACACTCCACCTCCGGACCCTCCGACCACCCTGAAGTAATATACACAGGGCAGTCAGACGATACGGTGAGGGAAAAAACCCCATAAACGGGAAAAACCCAAAAGAAAAGAGAAGAAGGGAAGGGCAGCAGGGAAAAAGAAACTGGAAAACAAAAAAGGAATGGTTAGTAACACATCAATAACTACACTCATGTAATTCTCACTACAGCGCAGCCTAGTAATCACCTGTAAGCTTTGTACACCGGCACAATACCGCAGTTTCTCCAACCATCCTTCAGCCCTATTCAACACAAGAAAACATGTTACACATGTGCCTCATATACACAGTCACCTAATTGGTATATGCATTTATGCGACCTACCCTATAGCCACCTTCACAACTCTAGAAGTTGTTTCCCAAGAATCCAGTAAGATACACCACCAAGAGGTAATCAGGGAACAGTCACTCAGGAAACACAAAAGAAGCCCAAAAGAATCTTTGTTGAAAGCACAAGAAACTCCTTAGTTACGCTAGTGTAAATGACTCCTTTACACTGTAAGTAAGTACATGACAAAAATGTCTATAACCAATCCAAACACGGTATGACGTAGGATTAACCACTGACATCCGCTTTGGTAATTACCATCTCTTCCAACGATAAAGTGTCCAACCAAGGTACTTCATGCCGGTAGTGCGGAGGTCCTCATCCCCCCCTGCACTCCGCCACTTGCACAATGAATGAGAACGTGAAGTCCTCCGACAAATGCAGTAAGTATTCGACAGCCTGTCAAGTGGTAGAGATCACACAAATACTAATTGCATTCAAAGCAGCTGCGAGGTAACCACTCGGCAGCCAGCTCCCCGTTAGCAGTCACGGGAAAACAGGGAAATTAACTAACACGCTAGCCAGCGTGTGCGCTCACAAGGCAAGCAAAACAGCAGTCTCAAACCTCAAGGAACGAGGTTCACGAAATCAGAAAACAGCACCAGGGCGCTGGGCGCGAAGAGAAGCAGCCGCGTCCTCATCTCGAACAGAATCGCAAGCCTCGAGCGCCAAACTCCGCCCAAGGATATCTTGCTCAGCGCCGAGGATGCTGGGAAACGTAGTTCAACCCCCGGTGTTGCTGGGAACTGTAGTTCTTGGTAGGCGCGACGTCTGCAACCTGACAGTACGCCCTCCTCCCAAGCGCCTCCTAGGCCCAGGCTTCGCAGGACATCTCCTGTGGAAGGCCAGCACCGCCCGAGGGGCATGGATGTTGCGTACTGGTTCCCATGAATCCTCCTCTGAACCGTACCCCTTCCATGAGACAAGATACCAAAGCGCCCCCCTACGGTATTTGGAGTCTCGAATGGATTTCACCTCATACTCCCGATTCCCGTCTGCAGCCACTGCAGGAGGCGCTGCTCGACGAGAAGTAAGGGCCCTCTTCAGTAGATGCACATGGAACACCGGATGTATACGTAGCGCAGCAGGTAGTTTCAATTTATATGCCACAGGGTTGATCTGTCGCACGATAGGATAGGGACCAATGAAGCGCGGATGGAATATGCTCCTTAGTTTGAATCGGATGTATTTGGTGGAAAGCCAAACCATGTCCCCCACCTTGAACTGAGGCCCCGGAGTACGATGCCTGTCCTCCCACTGCTTGTACACCTTTTTGGCTTGTATCAGACGCTTTTGCACAGCTCTATGCACCCTCCTCAAAGTCTGGACTTGCTTCCATACCGAGGGCTGGGTCGCCAAGTCCTCAGGGATGGATACCGGCAGGGTGTTTGCATCAAATCCGAAATTGGCCCTGAAAGGGGACATTCCGATGGAGCTGTGACAAGCATTGTTGTACGCCAATTCCGCCATCCACAACAATTCCACCCATGACTCGTGTGCCTCCCTAGAGTAGCAACGCAGGTACTTCTTTAAAGTCTGGTTCAGACGTTCGGTTTGCCCGTCTGTTTGAGGGTGGAAGCTAGTGGATAACGCTGACTCAATCCCCAATGCCTTACACCACATACGCCAAAACCGAGCGATGAATTGAGGCCCTCTGTCAGACACTATGACTCTTGGTATGCCATGCAAACGAATGACTTGTGAGGCAAACAGTTGCGCCGTTTGACTAGCCGTGGGAAGGGTCACGCACGGGATGAAATGTCCCATTTTGGTTAGATTATCCACCACCACAAGTACTGCTGTATTGCCCCGATCGGCTGGCAGTCCTGTAATGAAATCTAAGCTGATGTTCTGCCACGGTCGATCGGGTGATGGCATCGGCATCAACAAACCCTTTTTTCTGGTGTTTTCCCCTTTTGCTCTGGCACATGAGTCACACATGTTTACCCAGCGGGTAGCGTCTCTGACCAGTGTCTCCCACCAGAAGTGTCTCTTGAGCAGGTTCACGGTCTTTGTAACCCCCGGATGTCCAGCCATGGGAGCTTCATGACACCACCGGAAGGCCTTCTTCCTTATCTCCTCTGAGGGCAGAAACAGACATCCCCCCTGAAACGGCAATCCCTGTTTCATATTCCGACCTGGTTTGGCAGCCGCCCATCTGATCCATGAACCCATGGATCGGGAGCCTTTGACATCGTCCAGCAAGCTTTCGGCTCTGACCACACACACCACCTTAGTTGCAGGGATGATAGAACACTCCTCTTCCACCACTCCCACGGGACTCTCCTGCCTGGACAAAGCATCAGCCTTTCTATTTTCCGAGCCTGGAGGAAACGTAACCACAATGTTGTACTCGGAAAAGAACAACATCCACCTCATCTGCCGTTGGGTGAGATGTCTAGCCGAGGACATGTACTGCAGATTCCTGTGGTCGGTATACACCGTCACAGCCTCAACAGCCCCCCACAGGTAAGGTCTCCACTCTTGGAATGCCCTTTTTATAGCCAGGAGCTCCTTCTTAGCTATGGAATAGTTGCCCTCTGCCGAGCTTAACTTCCGAGAGAGACAAGACGGCCCCGATGGCTTCATCCGAAGCATCTGCTTCTACGATGAAAGGATGCTCCAATACCGGGTGAGCCAACACAGGTGCCGAAGTGAAAGCATCTTTTAAGGCCACAAAAGCTTCCTCGGCCTCCTTTGTCCAGGCGAAAACCTTGCTGAACCGTAATAGTTTTGTGATGGGGACCGCAACCTGGGAGAAGTGCAAAATGAATCGGCGGTAATAGTTCGCGAAACTCTGTACATCTTTCACATTCTTAGGGGCTGGCCAATCCTTTACCGCCTGTACCTTTCTTTCTGACATCTGCAACCCTTGGGGACTGAGATTCACTCCCAGGAACTCCACTTCGGTTACACTGAACTCGCACTTACTCAGTTTCACAAACAGGTGATGTTCTCTTAGCTTGTCCAACACCATGCACACATGAGAGGTATGACAAGACACGTCCTGTGAATATATCAGTATGTCATCTATATACATGACAACGAAAAGATCTACGTATTCCTTTAGAACGTCATTAATAAAAAACTGGAACGCCGCAGGAGCATTGCATAGGCCAAAAGGCATTTCAAGATATTCATATAATCCGTACCGCGTCTTGAATGCTGTCTTCCACTCGTCCCCCTCTCTTACTCTGACCAGGTGATATGCTCCCCGGAGGTCCAGTCGAGTGTAGATCTTAGCCTCTCTCACCTGGTCAAGCAAAACTGAGATGAGGGGGAGAGGGTATCTGTTGCGGACAGTATTTTTATTCAAAACGCGGTAGTCCACACACGCTCTTAAATCACCATTGGCCTTAGCGATAAAGAAGAGAGGAGAAGCGGCCGGAGAGCGGGATGGCCTAATGAACCCCAGACGAGAATAATGCTCTATGTACTCCTTTAAATGGGCTGTCTCAGGCACTGACAAAGCATACACTCGGCAAGACGGTATCGTGGCCCCCTCTACTAGATCTATACGGCAGTCATATTCCCTGTGAGGGGGTAGTACTTCTGCCTTTGCTTCACTGAACACGTCACCATAACCGGAGTATTCAACTGGTAGTGTGACGTTGGTTTCTGCGGCGGTTGCGGCCAAAAAGGGGCTTGCTAGCGTAGTGACATTGGCAGATACACACGGCACTAAATGCTCGTAACAGTACACAGGAAGAAAATTAAAAGTTTTTGTCTGCCAATCCACCACCGGATTGTGTTTCCTTAACCAAGGCATACCCAGGATTATTTCATACTGAGGTGCTGCTATGATGTTCAAGGACAACACCTCTGTGTGCACCATGCCTTGTACCACTACAGACAACCCTACTTCGCTGGTTCTTTCTGTGATCTGACCCGACGTTAGAGGTTGCCCGTCGACCGCCAATACCTCCTCAGGCTTCTCCCTAGAGACACGAGGTAAGGCCAAACGTCGTACCAGTCCCTCATCCACGAAATTACCCGTGGCTCCAGAATCCACCATGACCATGACTTGGTATCTTTCTAGGTTACACTCCAATGTCATAACTATCACTAGATGAGGTTCTGTTTCATCGTCCCCCTTGGAAGACAAAGAAGTGAGCTTCCAAGGTGGCCCTCTCTCTTCGCCAGTTATGTTGTCACCCTTCAGCTCGCTCTCCGGCACCATATGAGACACCGCGACCTTCTTGAACCTGCTACTATTGCCGGAGGACTTAGGTTTGGATGGACATTCCCGGACATAGTGTCCCTTTCTTCCGCAGTACATACACAGGCCCTGTACTCTTCTGGTCTCTCGTTCCTCCCTAGACAGAGGGGCTCTAAGGGCTCCTATCTCCATAGGTTCAGGAGGGTTTTCGGTACCCCCAGCTACCTTACGCTGGTTTCCCCCGCCGCTGTAAACCCCTTTGTCCCATCTCCTTCGATTACTCCCCCTGTCTGACATACGAGCATCCAACCTCAACACCAGGTTCACCATGTCAACAAAGGTTGTAGGTTGAGGATCCACCTGTGCCACCACATCCTTCAAATCATCATGCAAACCCTGATAAAACAGAGACATGCGTTTTTCTTCCGGCCATTCCGTTTCAGCCACTAAACGATTGAATGCGGTTAAATAAGTAACCAATTCTCCTCTGCATTGTCTCAACGTTAACAATTCCCTATCCGCGCTGAAAGTGGTCGCTCTGCGGTCAAAAACCCTCTCGAACTCTTTCCTAAATGCTGACCAGTCCGATAGGATGGCATCATCTCTTTTCACTAAGGGTACCGCCCATTCAGCCGCATCCCCCACCAAATAAGAAATCAAAAACGCCACTCTAGAATGGTTAGTAGGGAATGAAGACGGCTTACACGAAAAATGCAAAAGGATTTGAGTCATGAAAACATGCACCTTACGGGGGTCTCCAGAGAACCTTTCGGGAGTGGCCAGAGGGATGGGTGGTGGCACAGTAACCTGAACAGCAGAGGACGGGGCTGAAGCATTAAATGGGTTGCTACTCAAACGCTCCACTTTGTCTCTTAAGGCTGCAGTCTCGGCCTTGGACGAGGCCAATTCCTGCTGTACTAACACTAATGCATGCAACACATCCTCCATAGACGCCATTGTTGCTACAAGTTGACCGGGCGGAGCGAAAATTTGTGGGCTTGCGATTCTGTCAGGTTCGCGCTCCGCAGGATCAGCATGCAGCAACAATGCTCCACCTCCGGACCCTCCGACCACCCTGAAGTAATATACACAGGGCAGTCAGACGATACGGTGAGGGAAAAAAACCCATAAAGGGGAAAAACCCAAAAGAAAAGAGAAGAAGGGAAGGGCAGCAGGGAAAAAGAAACTGGAAAACAAAAAAGGAATGGTTAGTAACACATCAATAACTACACTCATGTAATTCTCACTACAGCGCAGCCTAGTAATCACCTGTAAGCTTTGTACACCGGCACAATACCGCAGTTTCTCCAACCATCCTTCAGCCCTATTCAACACAAGAAAACATGTTACACATGTGCCTCATATACACAGTCACCTAATTGGTATATGCATTTATGCGACCTACCCTATAGCCACCTTCACAACTCTAGAAGTTGTTTCCCAAGAATCCAGTAAGATACACCACCAAGAGGTAATCAGGGAACAGTCACTCAGGAAACACAAAAGAAGCCCAAAAGAATCTTTGTTGAAAGCACAAGAAACTCCTTAGTTACGCTAGTGTAAATGACTCCTTTACACTGTAAGTAAGTACATGACAAAAATGTCTATAACCAATCCAAACACGGTATGACGTAGGATTAACCACTGACATCCGCTTTGGTAATTACCATCTCTTCCAACGATAAAGTGTCCAACCAAGGTACTTCATGCCGGTAGTGCGGAGGTCCTCATCCCCCCCTGCACTCCGCCACTTGCACAATGAATGAGAACGTGAAGTCCTCCGACAAATGCAGTAAGTATTCGACAGCCTGTCAAGTGGTAGAGATCACACAAATACTAATTGCATTCAAAGCAGCTGCGAGGTAACCACAACTCGGCAGCCAGCTCCCCGTTAGCAGTCACGGGAAAACAGGGAAATTAACTAACACGCTAGCCAGCGTGTGCGCTCACAAGGCAAGCAAAACAGCAGTCTCAAACCTCAAGGAACGAGGTTCACGAAATCAGAAAACAGCACCAGGGCGCTGGGCGCGAAGAGAAGCAGCCGCGTCCTCATCTCGAACAGAATCGCAAGCCTTGAGCGCCAAACTCCGCCCAAGGATATCTTGCTCAGCGCCGAGGATGCTGGGAAACGTAGTTCAACCCCCGGTGTTGCTGGGAACTGTAGTTCTTGGTAGGCGCGACGTCTACAACCTGACAGCTTTCGACCTGGTACCTCGTAGGAAACTTTGGTCCGTGCTCTCTGGCTTAGGGGTCCCACAACATCTCTTAACTATGATTATCAGACTACACACTGGTAACTACGCCCAGGTCAGATGCGGCAGGGAGGGGATATTGTCCAATAAATTCCCCGTTGACAGGGGGGTAAGGCAGGGCTGTGTGCTTGCACCGACCCTGTTCTGCCTCTATGTCAACGGGGTAATTGCGCACCTGAATGGGGTCGAGAATACTGACGCACCCAAACTTGGAGGTAGCAGGGTGCCCGCAATCATGTTTGCGTATGACACCCTGCTGCTCTCCAAGTCTCCAATGGGGATTCAGCGAGTTCTCAATGGTTTCGAGGCATTTTGTAAAGATCATGGCCTTGAGATCAACGCTTTGAAGACCAAATATATGGTCTTCAACCCCCCAGTCAGAACCCGCCCTAATCCGTACATTGGACCTAACATACTAGAGAGGGTTCGAACCTTTGAGTACTTAGGAATAAATCACAAATAAAGTTGGCCCAAATAGCAGGCGGGATCATCAAATTAGTCTCTAAGAACAAATCTTCTTTTAAGCCGGTGGTCCCTCCCTAGAGATCTATAGAGCGCAAGCCAGGGGAGCTATTATGTATGGAAGCGAACTTTGGGGCCACACGTGTAATCGTGATCTGGTAGTAACTGAGAATACATTTATCAGACAGCTCCTATCACTTCCTCCAACCACTCCCCTGCTGCCCATTAGACTCGACCTGGCCTTGAGACCTCTTGATGAAGACATGGGCTACGGCCCCTATTATTCTGGCGCAGGATTTGGTCTGTACCAGAGCTAGCGAATTACAGGCTAGAATTGCAGGAAATTCTTACCCTCCCAAACATCGGGAAAATTCCCTGGCTAAATTATATCAAGAAAGAATTAGGGAAGTTAGGGCTACCCGCCTTATGGTCTGACCCGCTCTCATCATGTCCCGGGGTTACACAAAGGCAGCTCATTACCCAGTACCAGGAAAGCAAAATGGCTATTCACCTGCAAGGAAGCGGCCTTGGCACCCTAACGTCATAATTTTTAATAATAAAGGACAGCTATAGGTTTAAAACTGTTTTAGATACCATATCCCCAATACTAATCAGGAAACTGTATCTCCAATGGAGGTATGGCAGTTTACACTAGTAAATGGGCCGATTTTTCCCCGTCTCATTGCCCAGGGTGCAAATCTGAACAGGAAACTGATTTGCACATATTGTTCTTTTGTAGTGCTTATGTGCAGGCGCGGAGGAAATGGATTGTCCCACTATGTAAAAACCTGGGTTTCTCCCACTGCCTGCAAGCATATAGGGTTCTCAAGACCGATTTATCAGGGCATATAGTCTTTGCCGTAGCTAAATATCTGGGGATAGTCTGGCATAAGAGGAGATATCTTTTAGATGGGGATTTATGATAAATTGTTAAAATGATAAACTGTGATGTAGATATTTTAGTATACAGAATGGCTAGTCCTTATACTTGTGCACTGATTTTATATGTTTTAATGGTTGTACATATCTTAACATTTACTGTATTAGATCTAATGTCATTTGTACCTTTTATGGCACATGTTGCCGAAATAAAGATGATGATGATGATGATGATATTTGAAAAGAGCATTCTTTTCATGATCCCGAATCAAATCCATATGCAGGCTGCACGTTTTGCTGAGAGTGACCATATTGTGTAAGTGCCTATAAACAAGCCATAGATAACAAAGCCCTACATAGCATGACAGCATTGGCTGGAGCACATTGGAAAAATGATTGTGGGTGCTTTCACAAGCCTTTGGGTCACAAAATATAGTTTGTATAATCTGCGTTCACAGATGTACCATCTATTCAAGTAAGTACAATCCACACTACCATGACAAAATCCAATGTGTCCTTGACTTTGGGCACTGTGGGCTAGATGTAGGTAATTCACAAATACCGAGTCGTTATTACCCATTTTTACTGAATCGGTAATAAGGAATCAGTATTTGCGATGTAGGTAATAATTCGGTAAAAATTACCGATTCGGTAAATTCGGTAATATTTACCGATTTCATAGAAATCGGTTAAAATATTACCGAAAACCCATTACCGAATCAGTAAAATACCGATTCTGTAATACTGATTCGGTAAATACCGAATCGGTAATTCAAAAAAACAGGAATTGTTGAATCAGCCAATCCAGAACAAGCACATGACTCCCAACCAGGAAGTGGCCGCACCCATGCAGGTGCACTGAATCAGTAGGTGTTGGAGAGACTGGGAGCAGCAGCAACAGCAGAGGAGCGAACAGCCAACACCCAGTTCACAGAGACAAACTGCACCATGGCCTCATCTGGTAAAAGCAAGGATTCTGCAGCTGGGAGAAAAAGAAAACTCAAATTTAGTGAATAGGAGTTGGAGGTCCTCATTGAGGATGTAGTAAAAGACCATGACCAGCTCTTTGGTAAGAGGTCACTAAACGTTGCCTGAGTCCCAGAAAAGGGGCATTTGGATGGCAATCCAAGAAAAAATCAATGCAATTGGGGTCACACCACGGACAATTGAGGACTTGAAAAAGCGTTGGTATGACCTAAGAGCACGTGCAAAGGAGAGGATGGCTGAGCGCCAGAAACAATCTGGAAAAACAGGTGGTGGAAGCTCCACAGCGCCTGCTGCTACTGCCCTGGACCAATTGGTAGAATCCACCCTCAAGCCAGAGAGTGTCTGTGGAATTGGGGATGTGGATAGCTCTGCTAGACATTCCAACACACAAGGTAAGTTGCATTACATCATACTGTTTCCCCTCCCTAACCCCAATCCCCCTGCCACAATCCCACTCCATGCTATGTTTTATGTAAGCTGTGCAATGCATCATGGGAAATGTTGTCCCTATCAATGGGTAGCAAAACAGCCACTCCCCAATAAGCATAGGCAATTGTTACACATCTATAGATGAGATAGCAGAAGTCAGATAGCTAGGATGTCAGTTGTGAAATTTATTAGCACACATTTGCTGCAAGAAAAGTGAGTAATGACACATTCTGTATCCACAGGTGGAACAGCGCCACAGGCTTCAGAGGGGGAGGCTGCTGATGCTCCCAGGGAGGTTAACAGGAGTGATGAGGAAGTTCTGTCACCTCAAACCAGTGCACCAACTCCTCCACCACCACCACCTCCAAAGTCAAAGCGCTACACAGTTGCTCCACTTCCGGAGATTGATGCCACAGAGGAGGACAGGCAGGAAGTCCAGAATACATCACCAGGCGCAGACACACAGCCATCTGGGGTGCAGTCCCCCATGTGAGAATGCAGCACAGGTGTCCGTAGACAACGCCCGAGATCACAAAGTCCAGAATTTGAAGGCTCAAATGTCTTTGCAGGCCTGGAGGGCCAAATGCTGATAGTGCAGCGCCTGCAGGGGAAGACAATGCGGACCATTCAGAGGCAGATGGTGGCAAACATCAGGAAGGTGGATGAAATGAAGGAGGCAATATACTGCCTCAACAATACAATGGCAGAGGGACTGAAGGAGGTATCTGAGGCAGTGAACAAATTAAGTGACAGAATGGAGGGGGAGCGCGCTGCAAGGCGGCAGGCTTCACGAAGTCTGTGCACAGACTGTGTAATGCAACCCACGTGCTGAGTAGAAGATCTGTGGCCATGCCATTGGAGATGGCCAAGTGCAGCCGTGAGGTTAGCCAGGGCCTGGTCACAGTCACCACTGCCGTGGAAATCATGCAGACAAACCAGATTGCTGCCACCGGTTCCAGGGACGTTGAGGAAAGTGAGGGGGCAAGCAGTCGTAGCACTGAAACCCCCCCTTGTTACAGAGTAGGAGGCGCAGTGTGAGGCATGGCTCTGCTGCAGGACACAGTGCTGCTGAGGACAATGTGCTAGCAGGACGCGGCACTGGTGAGCGGGGGTGCAGGAAATAGGCGAGGCCCTACAATTCAAATCAGTAGTGGGTGAAGTAACCATTTTGAACACATAGTTGTTGTCATGGTGTGCTGGTAATTTGCCTGATGAAAGGTCTATTGAACACCCTGACATAAATGCATTACCTGGCTTTGTCGCATCACTTACTGAGAAATAATTGTTTGTGATCTCTGACCGTCTCTGTCTCCCATCTGCTGAAGCTGTGCCACCTGCTGCGCTCGGCTGTGGCTGTGTGCCTTCCTCATCCTCATCCTCCTCTTCAGAATCACACATTTCAACAGGTGTACCCTTCTTAGTGGCAAGGTTCTGCAGCATGGCACATACAGCTATGATTTTGCAACACACCAGGGGCTGGTACTGCCGTGCACCTCCACTTTTGTGCAGGCAGCGGAACCGGCTTTTAAGGAGTCCCAATGTTCGCTCAACCACACGGCGTGTCGATCTATGTGCAACATTGTATCTCCTTTTACTTGGGGTGGATGGGTGCAGGTACGGAGTCAGGATGAAAGAGCCCACTGCATAGGCACTGTCACCTGTGTGTGAGATGTAAGTAAGTATTACACAGCGTACAATCGCAGCAACAGTTGTGTAATTCAGGGGGTGTCACATGTAATAACCTAGCAGATAGCCATCACCAAATTCTCCTGCAAGGAGACGGGTATATATCCCACTGTTCCAGAATATGTATGAATCGTGGGTGCTCCCTGGGAACTTTGCAACGATGTCGGTGTTAATGTTCTGCGCATCACATATGACCTGTACATTGATGGAATGTGTGGACTCGCGATTGCGGTAGATGTACTCAGTCGCAGCAGGGGGGCAAATTGGTATATGTGTTCCGTCAATGCAACCTATGACGTGTGGGAAGTGGGCCTTCTGATAAAAGTCCAACTTGGTCTTCAGCAGTTCTGCCTGTGTGCTGGGGAATTTGATGTAGTGTGCCATCCTTTGCAACATGGTTTCAAAAAGGGGGTGGTGATGGACAGAGTATCTGAGTTAATCAGAACACTCCTACCCAGTCAACAGATCAGGGCTTGATCCATCACCGTTTTTTAGCTCACTGCACCATCCCAGTTCAGAACCTGGCTATATGCAAATTAGTCTGTCCCTGGCCCAGTGCATCATGGGAACAGGGCAGACCAAACTACCAAGCCAATTCTTCACTGGAAAGGAAACATGCTTCCGGGGACCGGTTTCTGGCATTACAGCCGTCTTCGGCCCGGCTTGCTTGAATCCTGATGGTGCAGTGAGCAAGGGACTCATGTCTGAGCATACCCTTCCACACTCATGGTGGCCAAAATAATTTCAAAAAGGGGGTGGTGATGGACAGAGTATCTGAGTTAATCAGAACACTCCTACCCAGTCAACAGATCAGGGCTTGATCCATCACCGTTTTTTAGCTCACTGCACCATCCCAGTTCAGAACCTGGCTATATGCAAATTAGTCTGTCCCTGGCCCAGTGCATCATGGGAACAGGGCAGACCAAACTACCAAGCCAATTCTTCACTGGAAAGGAAACAAGCTTCCGGGGACCGGTTTCTGGCATTACAGCCGTCTTCGGCCCGGCTTGCTTGAATCCTGATGGTGCAGTGAGCAAGGGACTCATGTCTGAGCATACCCTTCCACACTCATGGTGGCCAAAATAATTTCAAAAAGGTGGTGGTGATGGACAGAGTATCTGAGTTAATCAGAACACTCCTACCCAGTAAACAGATCAGGGCTTGATCCATCACCGTTTTTTAGCTCACTGCACCATCCCAGTTCAGAACCTGGCTATATGCAAATTAGTCTGTCCCTGGCCCAGTGCATCATGGGAACAGGGCAGACCAAACTACCAAGCCAATTCTTCACTGGAAAGGAAACAAGCTTCCGGGGACCGGTTTCTGGCATTACAGCCGTCTTCGGCCCGGCTTGCTTGAATCCTGATGGTGCAGTGAGCAAGGGACTCATGTCTGAGCATACCCTTCCACACTCATGGTGGCCAAAATAATTTCAAAAAGGGGGTGGTGATGGACAGAGTATCTGAGTTAATCAGAACACTCCTACCCAGTCAACAGATCAGGGCTTGATCCATCACCGTTTTTTAGCTCACTGCACCATCCCAGTTCAGAACCTGGCTATATGCAAATTAGTCTGTCCCTGGCCCAGTGCATCATGGGAACAGGGCAGACCAAACTACCAAGCCAATTCTTCACTGGAGAGGAAACAAGCTTCCGGGGACCGGTTTATGGCATTACAGCCGTCTTTGGCCCGGCTTGCTTGAATCCTGATGGTGCAGTGAGCAAGGGACTCATGTCTGAGCATACCCTTCCACACTCATGGTGGCCAAAATAATTTCAAAAAGGGGGTGGTGATGGACAGAGTATCTGAGTTAATCAGAACACTCCTACCCAGTCAACAGATCAGGGCTTGATCCATCACCGTTTTTTAGCTCACTGCACCATCCCAGTTCAGAACCTGGCTATATGCAAATTAGTCTGTCCCTGGCCCAGTGCATCATGGGAACAGGGCAGACCAAACTACCAAGCCAATTCTTCACTGGAAAGGAAACAAGCTTCCGGGGACCGGTTTCTGGCATTACAGCCGTCTTCGGCCCGGCTTGCTTGAATCCTGATGGTGCAGTGAGCAAGGGACTCATGTCTGAGCATACCCTTCCACACTCATGGTGGCCAAAATAATTTCAAAAAGGTGGTGGTGATGGACAGAGTATCTGAGTTAATCAGAACACTCCTACCCAGTAAACAGATCAGGGCTTGATCCATCACCGTTTTTTAGCTCACTGCACCATCCCAGTTCAGAACCTGGCTATATGCAAATTAGTCTGTCCCTGGCCCAGTGCATCATGGGAACAGGGCAGACCAAACTACCAAGCCAATTCTTCACTGGAGAGGAAACAAGCTTCCGGGGACCGGTTTATGGCATTACAGCCGTCTTTGGCCCGGCTTGCTTGAATCCTGATGGTGCAGTGAGCAAGGGACTCATGTCTGAGCATACCCTTCCACACTCATGGTGGCCAAAATAATTTCAAAAAGGGGGTGGTGATGGACAGAGTATCTGAGTTAATCAGAACACTCCTACCCAGTCAACAGATCAGGGCTTGATCCATCACCGTTTTTTAGCTCACTGCACCATCCCAGTTCAGAACCTGGCTATATGCAAATTAGTCTGTCCCTGGCCCAGTGCATCATGGGAACAGGGCAGACCAAACTACCAAGCCAATTCTTCACTGGAAAGGAAACAAGCTTCCGGGGACCGGTTTCTGGCATTACAGCCGTCTTCGGCCCGGCTTGCTTGAATCCTGATGGTGCAGTGAGCAAGGGACTCATGTCTGAGCATACCCTTCCACACTCATGGTGGCCAAAATAATTTCAAAAAGGTGGTGGTGATGGACAGAGTATCTGAGTTAATCAGAACACTCCTACCCAGTAAACAGATCAGGGCTTGATCCATCACCGTTTTTTAGCTCACTGCACCATCCCAGTTCAGAACCTGGCTATATGCAAATTAGTCTGTCCCTGGCCCAGTGCATCATGGGAACAGGGCAGACCAAACTACCAAGCCAATTCTTCACTGGAAAGGAAACAAGCTTCCGGGGACCGGTTTCTGGCATTACAGCCGTCTTCGGCCCGGCTTGCTTGAATCCTGATGGTGCAGTGAGCAAGGGACTCATGTCTGAGCATACCCTTCCACACTCATGGTGGCCAAAATAATTTCAAAAAGGGGGTGGTGATGGACAGAGTATCTGAGTTAATCAGAACACTCCTACCCAGTCAACAGATCAGGGCTTGATCCATCACCGTTTTTTAGCTCACTGCACCATCCCAGTTCAGAACCTGGCTATATGCAAATTAGTCTGTCCCTGGCCCAGTGCATCATGGGAACAGGGCAGACCAAACTACCAAGCCAATTCTTCACTGGAGAGGAAACAAGCTTCCGGGGACCGGTTTATGGCATTACAGCCGTCTTTGGCCCGGCTTGCTTGAATCCTGATGGTGCAGTGAGCAAGGGACTCATGTCTGAGCATACCCTTCCACACTCATGGTGGCCAAAATAATTTCAAAAAGGGGGTGGTGATGGACAGAGTATCTGAGTTAATCAGAACACTCCTACCCAGTCAACAAGTCAGGGCTTGATCCATCACCGTTTTTTAGCTCACTGCACCATCCCAGTTCAGAACCTGGCTATATGCAAATTAGTCTGTCCCTGGCCCAGTGCATCATGGGAACAGGGCAGACCAAACTACCAAGCCAATTCTTCACTGGAAAGGAAACAAGCTTCCGGGGACCGGTTTCTGGCATTACAGCCGTCTTCGGCCCGGCTTGCTTGAATCCTGATGGTGCAGTGAGCAAGGGACTCATGTCTGAGCATACCCTTCCACACTCATGGTGGCCAAAATAATTTCAAAAAGGGGGTGGTGATGGACAGAGTATCTGAGTTAATCAGAACACTCCTACTCAGTCAACAGATCAGGGCTTGATCCATCACCGTTTTTTAGCTCACTGCACCATCCCAGTTCAGAACCTGGCTATATGCAAATTAGTCTGTCCCTGGCCCAGTGCATCATGGGAACAGGGCAGACCAAACTACCAAGCCAATTCTTCACTGGAAAGGAAACAAGCTTCCGGGGACCGGTTTCTGGCATTACAGCCGTCTTCGGCCCGGCTTGCTTGAATCCTGATGGTGCAGTGAGCAAGGGACTCATGTCTGAGCATACCCTTCCACACTCATGGTGGCCAAAATAATTTCAAAAAGGGGGTGGTGATGGACAGAGTATCTGAGTTAATCAGAACACTCCTACCCAGTCAACAGATCAGGGCTTGATCCATCACCGTTTTTTAGCTCACTGCACCATCCCAGTTCAGAACCTGGCTATATGCAAATTAGTCTGTCCCTGGCCCAGTGCATCATGGGAACAGGGCAGACCAAACTACCAAGCCAATTCTTCACTGGAAAGGAAACAAGCTTCCGTGGACCGGTTTCTGGCATTACAGCCGTCTTCGGCCCGGTGCATCATGTCATCCAGGAATTTGCGGAACAAACGCGGCAGGCAACTTTGTGAAACTCCACCTGCCACAGCTATTACCCCTTGGTAACTGCCAGATGCCAGGAGGTACAGGCAACAGAGTACCTGTACATGAGTGGGTATTGCGTGCGCCCTTGGTGTCTGGTGCTCCAGGAGTGGGTGCAGGTCCTGTATAAGGTCAAAGATGGTGTTTGGATGTAGCCTGTAGCGCTCATGGATTTCAGCCTCAGTCAGTTGGAACAGTGTTATTCGCACTCTGTACACACGCTCCTCCCGTCTCCAGATCCTCATTCCTGCTGTACGCAAACGTAGCCGCCTTGCTATCACGTACAGGGCCATCATTGTGTTCACACTCATGCATTTTGGGGCTGTTTTTATGCAGTGCACCTGATTACCACCTGCTTCACTTAGTGTTAAATACCGATTTTTATTTACCGATTTTTGACAAATTCGGTATTACCGATTTTTGGTACATCGCATTACCGAATGTTTACCGATTCCTTATTTCCGATTCGGTATTTTTTTTCCGAATCGGTATTTTTTTTCCGAATCTGTATTTTTTTTCTACGAATCTGTAAATAAGGAATCA
The DNA here is from genome assembly GCF_964261635.1 of Lissotriton helveticus. Classification (NCBI taxonomy): domain Eukaryota; kingdom Metazoa; phylum Chordata; class Amphibia; order Caudata; family Salamandridae; genus Lissotriton; species Lissotriton helveticus. Next base: position 1,231,893,505 of record NC_136057.1, on the reverse strand, counting down.
TTAAATGTTTTCCCTTATTTTTACCGATTCCTTCTTACCGAAGCCAATCGGTAATACCTACATCGCACATGGCTAAATACCGGTCGGTAACGGTGAAATTTACCTAATTTCACCGTTACCGACCGGTATTTAGCCACCTACATCTAGCCCAATGTGAGTAGGACTGTCTATGCTCAGTAACATATAGGAGAGCTTGCCAGCACCGGGTAGTATTTGCTTTATAATTATTGGTGAAGCAACATATTATTGAACTCAGCGACACCAGGTGAGCACTGTATGTTGAGCAGCCTTGCTTTATGCACTCATGTGGGTTAGTGAGCTTTGCTTCCCTTTCATTGGTCTAAATCATGGCAGACACCCCTACTCTTGCAATTCAGACACGTATGTTCTGGAGAAAATGTGGCAACTTGTTATATTCCAATATGGAATGATTTCTCACAACAGCCTCCAGCTCTTCCATTTTTCCCAAAGTGGTAATGCATCAGTTCAACATTGCTTTGTTCTATGTGATATTTTTCTTGCTTAATTACTTTATAAACATCTGTTATTCAGTGCCAAGATACCCTTGGGTAAATGTGTGCTTTACACATATGCATGTTATGTTATTTTATAAATTGGTTGAATTGTGGTATATTAACATGGCCCACATAACAATACATCAGACACATCAGGCACATTGTACCCCAGTCTGGATTCTTCCCCATTACAATGTATTTCTTCCGGACTCACCATGTTTTTCAATTTTAATAAACATAAATAATGTCAGGTGCTGAACTAAGGCACAAACTAATGTTTAAAACCAAAAATAAAACTCTGGAATATACCAGTTAGAATCTACTGACCTAACTGTAACTTGCTACCCAGCCATGAATTACACAGGATCTCACATATTACTTCACTCATGGCATGGTAAATGACATCATTGAAGAAATCCTGGATAAAATTACTGATAACATCTCAAATGACCATGATTTATGATAGAGAGAGATGAAGCATGTCTTTTTCAAGTGGAATCAAAGCAGAAATATGTAATTCAACCCTCCTAACCACGATGATATCTCGATCAACAGATCAAAAGGATGAATGGGGTCAGCCTCATCATCTTGGAGCATATCCCTGTCTAAATGTATGCTACTTTCTGACCAAATGCTGAGAGCCTTCTGTAACCCTCAAAGAGGATGTAAAGCTTGGCAGAGAGCCTACCATGGAACTTTATTGTGTTCCCATTTCACTGCTTGTTAAGCATTGCCATTTCTCCTTTTTGTCTTATCTTTAATGCTCCTTTCTAATTTATTCCACTGTTGGTCATTTATCATTATCATTTCATGGTATTTATATTTTGTGACCATTCAAGCTATGTTTTTTATGGTTGATTTGTTTAGCATAATACGTCACACATTTTCATCTGAGTATTATCTTGGTGCCCAAGCAAGTTACCCAACATAAGCCAAGTTACCTTATCTAAAACATGTTTGCCTTTGTGTATTCTTCAGTTTTGGTTTTGTTGCATTTTGCCCTTTTCTCAGGACGAAACTGTGGTCTCCCATAGTGCAGCCCACCAATTTAGGAATGTTCAGGACAGTCTTTCCTCATTTGATACTTCTACCACCAGCTAATGCTCGCCTGCCTTTCAGCATTCAGAACATAGGTGAGCGGGTGACTATGTGGGTGGTACTGCTCACATCCTTGCATCCTGCTTGAAATCTGTCAGTGTTTGCTCCTGCTCATAGTATAGTTTTGATCCTCAAATAATCATGATTGTGAGTGCCCATGAGACGAGCTACCCCTTAAAAGAGCATTGCTTTATACTAAGAAGGTCTAAAATAACTTTTCTCACAATAGCCAAATACTTCCACTTCCTGGGTAGGCCTTGTCCATGTGCTATTCTTTTTAAACTGTTATCGCACTCAAGTATTCTGTCCTTGTGCTGATGCTGACCAGTCTCGACCCTTTGAGAAACATCCTGACACACAATATGCATCAGGCAATTACAATTGAAGATAGTGGATTTTTAAATTTGTATTTTACTGCCTTAAAACATATATCCCCCTGTAGTAAACCAACCCTATTATTTGTAATATTAGTGCTATTTTATTTTTAGTATTGTTGAGCACATGCAGTGTAAAAAATGTCATGAATTCCTTAGTTTATTCATTTTGGCTAGATTCGCAAATTAAAATTAAGGAGAATTAATTATTAATGAATGCCTAAACATGAGATCTATATCACTTTTTATCTTATGGCATATGTTCTGAAAACCTAAATTTACACTAATATAGACAATTCACTCCCAAATAGGTACATAAGAATCATATCCTAAACATAGGAGTGCCAAAGAAATTGTTGAGGAGATACCTGCCAGCCAAAGAAAAAAACAGATAAAATGGAATATGGCAACCAGAAATATCATAATAACTTTCTAGAAAGGTACAGGAAATACATCAATGACATGATTAGATCTCACCTGTAGACTGAAGCACATATCGTGCCATCATCTATGCTGACAAGTAAAAGATGGCTTCAGGCCTTGCTTGATGTGTAGCCTAACTGCAGCAACTTTTAAAGCTGCAGGCAAACCAATCAACATACTCTATTTGATAAGAAGAAACCCTCCTTTAAAATTCAAAGTAAATCATCCATAAGTAGGCCATGCAGCCTATTATTTAAAAGTGAAATGTAAAGAATATAAGGTTGGCATGTTCCTGCAGCCCCCAGAAACTATTTCAACCGCATAGGACTGTAGGTGTTTCTATGTGAAAACTAAAGAATGATTAAGAACAGTTTTTGTTTGAAATAAGCTACAGCATCCAATCTACTACTTTTTAAATATGTATTAAAAATGCAGTTCAATGCAGAAGTTGGATGTTTGATGAACATACCAGAAAAGTCACTTTTAAGACACTAGGCCTTGCCTCCCTGAAACTCTAGGAGGCTAGTTAGCATTATCAAGCCTACTGGTGCCCTCCATGTCAGCATGTTCCCCTTTATGAGGTACGACAGCTACTCCCAGAGCAGAAACAATGGCTTGAGCCTTTTGGTAGGAAAACATGGATGTAGGTGTGAGCTCATCCTCAGTAAAGGCAGTGTAGGAGGGATCTGGGAATCCATTACATGAAAGGGACCAGGTGAATTCTGCCCATTCATAGTTAAATCATTTAAAGCGGGACTATAAGAAGGGGGTACTTTGATTCCAGGGCCAGCCTAACTCTGTCCCAATGAGGTGGAGAGCTAGTCCCAGAAACATTTGATAAAGAGAGGGCTGGCCATTGTCCCTAAACTCACACCTTGGCTAGTCAACACCCTCCTCCTCCAGGGGCAATAAGTTTCTGCTATCTTGATTTTCAATGAGATTGGCGCAATGTGGGATAGTTTACTGTAAGGCAAACAGGATGTGCTGCAAAAGGGGGAGATTGTGTCCTTAAGAACTTTTTGCCCATTATGGAGCCTCCAGTATTCACCCCATCCACTTGCCAGTGAATTGTACAAAAATGGCTCCAAACCCTTAGCTCTTCAGTACCCATATGAACACATGGAAGAACAAAAGAGGTCTGGACTTGCTGCACATGACGTGTGAAGATCTGAAGACTTGTATATAAAGCAGAGAAATGAACACCAAGGGTCAGTTGGCTGACCTTCAGTGTGGCCATAGGGACACCACAAACTGCAAGAGCTTTTTCATGGAGTGACCTGCTGACAAGTTACAACTGGACCCTACTCATAGCCTCTAGAAAAGTGAGCCCTTGCTCCTATGTGCTGTCCCTGAGATCCTGGGAGCCTTAAAAGTGACCAAGATAAAAGACTTGGAAAAACGTTTTTAAAAGTTGTGACTCTGAAAACCATCAATCCCAGAGAATTTGTACTGACCAACCAAAGGTATAAGCTAGCTTCAGTGTGGGTTACCTGGGTAGAGCATCCAAGATGGTCCTGCTGGAGGTTTGCATGGTCCAAATTTCTTTTCCAAAGTAGGTATCTTATCTGGGTGAAGATGAAAAAAAGTATTCAGCGGAAGTGAGGTCTTCAGAGGGCATGCCATTTCAATTTTACCCCTCTGAACTTTTCTGCATAATAATATAGAGAAGTATATAGAAAGAGTGGGGTTTGTGTCAGCCCTCTTAAGTAATTGGCTTTTATGTATTTTCCTTTGTTTGCCATAGGTTGGATGGGCTATTCATCAAGGCCAGGGCAGTTTAAGAATTGTTATATTGTTGCATGTGAGCTCCGGGATTGCCTGTGGCTCTGGCCCATAACTACAGGAAGGGTAATTAACAGCAGTTATTACCCATAAATGTGGATCATAGTAATAATAATAAAAACAATAACTATAATAATGATAATATTAACATGTATTGTTATCATTATTATCATCGTTATTATTAATGTTATTATCATTACTATCATTAATATTATTGGTGTTATTGATAATATTAAAAATAATGCTTAGAGTCATAATAATATACAAATACCTAAGCCCTTGCATGCAATTTTATGATTAAACCATTGTAATCATCAAGAATAACCAATTAACAGCATCAAAAATCACTATTAAGGGACAACGTGTGCATCAATATTAATAGTAAATGCTTTCACTTCTCTCTAACAAAGCTATAAATTGTAAGCCAGAAGTCTAGAAAAGGATTAGCTCCCCAGTCCTATGTCTTATCACAAATAACAATAACTACCTACAATACGCAACTTACTATATATCCACTTGGGTACCATAAAAAATGTACCATCATTACCTGCCATACTCACCTACAATACTGAACCTACCATACCTAACCAACCATAACGTTCATACCTAACCTATCGTGCATAAATGTAACTTTATATACCTTACCTATCACGTATACCCTCTGTACGAAAGTTACTTACCTACCACACCTATGTATCACAGTTATCCTACCATATCTGCCTATCATAAATATCATACCGATCCCGACTTCACCTATTTAGCACACCGTACCTAATTTCCATGCCTAGTGGGCCATGCCTACCATATTTAATCTACCATACCTAATCCCTGCAGTGCATATCTAGTGGCTGGGACTGTAGGCTGTATCATAGCCCTCCCCATTAATATCACAAGGACATATTTTAGTCCATTGCAAGGGAGCATCTCAAAGAAATCGAGCTGCAAGTGGGAAAATGACCTCTCCATTTTCCAATGTGACTCGTATTGACCACTGTTTTCTTCCTGCATTTTGTTGTTGACATATCACACATCTTTGACACAAACTCTCTGCAATGGCTCTAAATCGCGAATCGTACCAGGACTGACGAAAGAAACATAGCATCTCTTCCCACATGTGCAGATCCATGGCAATTTCTTGCCTTCGGAGACAACAGGCTATCTGGTAACACACAGGTCTCCCATCCGTGTATACTCACACCTCATCTTCCTGTCTGCGATTACATCTTGCTTTGACCAACCCTTCTCTCTCTGCTTGTGGGACTGCATCTTGTAATTCTCTATTATCTTCCCAATTTTCCACAACTGAAAACATTAGTCTGCATTCTGTGTCATCAGACTGCTCCTTCAAAGATTCCACATCAAATGTGCAAGAATTTAGGGTGCAATAACGTGCAGTCTCCTGAGCTAAATGATTGCCAATAGTCACATAATCATGACCAGTCTGGTGGGCGGAACACTTCACCACAGCAATCTGAGCTGGCAGTTGTAGTGCTATCAATAGGTTTTTCACGCACTCTCTAATTCGTATTGGTGAACTCGAAGAGGTCATGAACCCACGTTGAGACCACAACTGCCTAAAGTCTTATACCATCCAAAACCATATTGACTGTCCGTAAATATGGTTATTCTCATTTGCTCAGTAATGCTGCAAGCCCTGGTAAGATTGCATATGCAGCTCGCAAGGTACCTCCTGAATATTTCAAACATGATCCATCCTCAAACTAAACATGATCTAACTCAGGCAAGTGTGCATCTTGGATGTCAGGTCGGGGTTTGGTACACAATTCTGTCATGTCAAGATAATCATGATCAGCTTCATCCGTTACAACATCATGTCCAGGTAACAGAATCAAGGTAGCTGGATTCGAACTCATGCACCTTGTCAAAGTCACACTTTTCTGACCCAAGATCACTTGTTCATATTTTGTTAATTAACTACTGTGTTCGAGTTTGAGTCAAAAAAATCTGAACAGAATGTGGCACATACACTTTCAAAGGATAACCCATCACAATATTTTCCCACTGCTCGAAACACACACATGTTGCAGCAACAGCTTTGAAGCATCCGGGTAAAGCAGGGTCTAATGTAGCTAAAAAAATATGCAACAGGTCTGCGAGCAGTTCCATGCATTTGCGTTAGAATCAATGGTGCACACTCACTGCAAAACAGAGTAAAACTCTTGTTAAAGTTAGGCATTCCCAATGCTGGAGCTCGACACAAACTCTCGCAGTTCAAGAAAAGAGCGCATGAATTCTTCATCCCATGGAACTGGATCAGACACATCTTTGTGTGTCAGTCTCTGTAGTGGCTTGGCTATCAGAGAAAAATTTGATATCCACTGCCTCCAGTAACCAACCATTCTCAAAAACATTGAAACCTCCTTTTGTGTGTTAGGCGGATTCATCTGCAAAATAGCAGTGATTCGGTCCTGTGACACTTTTCTGACTCCTTTTTCAATGGTGTGTCCCAAATAGAGAACTTCTCTTCTACAAAACTGAAGTTTTGCTGGTGACTCTTTATGTCAACTCACTGCCAAATGATTCAGTAAGGCAACAGTATCTGTAACACAAGCTTCTTTAGTTTGTGATGCAATTAACAAATCCTCAATGTACTGCACTAGCACACAGTGATTTGGCATTTCCAATAATTCTACATTTCTCTTCAATATTTGATTGAAGATTGAGGGACTTTCCATATACCCATCTGGGACTCGGCACCATGCCAAAACATGATTTCCAAACTAGAACGCAAATAAATATTGGCTATCCGGATGGAAGGGAATGGAGAAAAAAGCTTGACACAAGTCAATCACCAAAAACTACTCAGCTTCGCATGGATCTGATGTAGAATCACAGCAGGATTTGGTACTATTGGGCAACAAGGTATCACAATTTGATACATTTTCCACAAATCCTGAACAATTATATATTGGCGATTTGGTTTTCGTATGTCCACGATAGGTGAATTACAGGGATTGCCCAAAACCTCTCTCAGAATTCCTTGTTTGATCAGAGTCTCAATCAATGGTGTTATTCCAGCAATAGTCTTGGGGCTTAAATTATATGCTGGAGTTCTTAGATATTCTGCATTTAGTTTTACTCTGATTCAAATTGGCGCTACTCTTTTCATCAACCCAACGTTCTTTCTGAGAAATCCCACATTTCAGGTAAGACTGTGCCTCTTTGCACAGCGGTTAAGTAATTTTCAATAAGTAAAGGATACAAGCCATTTTCTTCTGTCCTTTGTTTAGACATTTTACCACAACTTCGTCTTTAGCATGAAATTCTATTCCTTCCGGTGCACAATAGATAGAACAATTATTTTTTCACAACATATCTCGCCCTAACAAAATTACCGAACTAGAATCACACACCACAAATTTATGTCCTCAAAGGTTCCAATCTGCACTTGCATAGGCTCAGTCGCTGGGGTTGAAATCAATTGATTTGATACTCCCACTACTTGGATTCTTTCTCCCAAGAGGTGTAGGTTGGGAATTTCCACAGTTCTCACAGTGGATCGGGTAGCACCAGTATCTACAAAGAATGAGATAGGTGTTCCATGTACCTTGCCCTCCACATAATGACCACTTTTGCCTACCTTTAAGGATGCGCCAAGCATGCATTCCTCCTCCCCTTTCAGGAACCATTATAGGGATGTGTCTGAGTCTCTGTCATCCATCTGCAACAAATATTGTGATGCCACTTGCACATTTGGATTTATTTCATCATTTGTATGGAAACCCATGTTCACATTGTATTTCTGTACCTGTCCATTCAAATTTTGCATAGGAGCTTGAGGCATATTTTGATTCTGACCCCTTACACTTGTCATCGACTGATTCATCATACCATTATTTACCTGTGATTATACCATTCCATATGTACCTGCCATAATTGTCTGTCCATTTACCTGATTAGCCAGATTAGACTTACACTTGCGCTTCCAATGCCAGAACTTGCTGCAACTGTGACACGGATACGTCTTTTTCAATGTCTCTATATTTGATCCTCGTCCTCTTCTTTGGGGCATTAAATTCTGCATGGGATTTACCAACACACCTTTCATTCCAGATGTAGGATGACCATTTCCCTGTATCGTGCTCGAAAAATCTGAATCAAAACCCACCTGTCCTTTATTGCTCTCATTTGTGCCAACATCAATTTCTCTTTTAACTTTTTGTGATGTGAATAAATATCATCTCCACGATACCTAGCATAACAAAGTATTTCATCTATTGACCTACTCCGCCAACAAATTAAATGCTGCTGAATCATGGCACTAATTTCAGGCTTCAAACCATACACAAAACGACACACAAAATGTCGCACATCTTTTTCTGACACATTCTCAATTCCACTATGCTGTTTGAACACTTGTAAACGTCTCTTGTAGTATGATTGAACTTACTCTTTCAACTATTGAAATGAAATGAAAATAAAATTTATAAAGCGCTACAGTTGCCCTGAGGCGTCCAGGCGCTGAACTAAACAAGAAACCCTCAGAAGAACAGGAGGTTTGTAGTTACTGAAACAAAAAGGTTTTGAGCTGTTTCCGGAAACTGGTCAAGTTGGGGTTGCCTCTCAACTGCAAAGGAAGGGTGTTCCACAGTCTTGACACATTATATGAAAACGAGCGTCCTCCTGTTCTGGCTCTGAAGATTCTAGGAATCTTGGCCAGTGATGCAGTCGAGGATCTAAGCACCTTGTTGGGCAGGTAAGGAGAAATCAGGGGACGATTGATTTCTGGACCCGTTTTCCAGAGGGTCTGATGAGCAATGCACAGAGCTTTGAACTTCACTCTATCCCTAACAGGCAGCCAGTGTAGAGTTTTTAGGCCAGTTTTTATTGAAGTTCTTCGTGGAACTCCCAGTAGCGCACGGGCAGCACAGTTTTGAATGCGCTGGAGTTTTTTCAGGGTATAGTCGGGGGCTCCAAGATAGAGGGCATTATTAAAGTCCAGGCAGGATTGGACGAAGCCCTGTATGAATATTTGTCTGGCCTCAAATGGAAGAAGGGGGAGCATTTTTTTGATCACCCTGAGGAGGCCAAAGCAGGTGGCCGACACCTTGGTGGCCTGTGTATTGAGGCTCAGCGACTTGTCTAACCATACCCCCAGACTTTTGATGTTATCTCTGGGGGCAGGAGCCGCCCCCATGGGCGCGGGCCATAACAGCTCCACAGTAGAGGGGGCCGCCGGGCCCAGGAGCATGAGCTCGGTCTTGTCGTCGTTGAGAAGTGAAATCTTCCCTTTCAAATATGTAATGACCTGATTGTACTTTTCATCACTTCCACTGATGGTGCACCTGTTTTTGGATCTCCAGCAGCTTCTATCTATGGCCAATCAGCAGCAACTTTACATTCCACCCATAAATCTGTTGGAACCACAATATCAAATAAAGAATGTAAATCTTTTAAGAAGACCTATGAAACCTTTATAAATCTCTCCACTTGTTTATACAATTCGATAGGCTTCTCTCTCAAACTTGGAAAATCATTCGTAAAAGACAAAGGGGCATATTCTCAAGAACGTGTGATAACCATTGCAAAAGTAACCGAATGCAACTCTCAACATCGCAGTCTATCGTGGGAAAATTACGCCGTGTTAACCAAGTATTCACAACAAGGCGGTACCATGCGATAGTCACCAGATAACACGTCAGCGCTACGCAGCATAAATGCAAAACAAGAACACAAAAAAAGCTGCAAAGAGGCCAATTGCGATACAAAAAGCAGCGAAAACCAGCGGCAGCCCTGCAAATACCACGCGTCCGGTGGGAAAATGCACTATAAAAGCTACCAAAATAAACACACCAGAAACACTCTAAAGTGCCCAGCAACATGGATGCACCCTGACCGAGCGCAGAGGCAAATGCAAACCCCACAACCCCCACAGACCACAAGCCAGGAACAATGGGGTCGGGGGAGGCCAGGAAGAAGAGGGAGAGGAAGACAGGGTGCAGTCGCAGCCAAACCAGATCTGCGTCACGGAGGTGACAGAACACTACCATCAACTGGCCCACAATTAGACTACCGGGAATGCAGTCAGAGTGTCGAGGAGGCCAATGGAGGAGGCCAAGAGGTGCTGGCATGATGTGAAAATAGAAACCAGACACAAAGCCGCCGACAACAGAAAGGCAGCAACAGCGACAGGCGGTGGGAGTCCTGCGCCACAGGAGCTGGAGGACACCGAGACCACAGTCAAGAGTGTAATGTCGTAGGCCCCAGGGCCCTCATGCATACAACAAGACCACAGGAACACACGCAGATATTATCTTGAAGTGGCTACGGGCATGTGCACCATGCCTCTTTATTGACAGGATTCAAAAAGGGGGGTGGTGATGGACAGAGTATCTGAATTAAGCAGAACACTCCTACCCAGTCAAAAGATCAGGGCTTGATCCATCACCGTTTTTTAGCTCACTGCACCACCCCAGTTCAGAACCTGGCTACATGCAAATTAGTCTGTCCCTGGCCCAGTGCATCATGGGAACAGGGCAGACCAAACTACCAAGCCAATTCTTTACTGGAAAGGAAACAAGCTTCCGGGGACCGGTTTGTGGCATTACAGCCGTCTTCGGCCCGGCTTGCTTGAATCCTGATGGTGCAGTGAGCAAGGGACTCACATCTGAGCATACCCTTCCACACTCATGGTAGCCAAAATAATTTCAAAAAGGGGGTGGTGATGGACAGAGTATCTGAGTTAATCAGAACACTCCTACCCAGTCAACAAGTCAGGGCTTGATCCATCACCGTTTTTTAGCTCACTGCACCATCCCAGTTCAGAACCTGGCTATATGCAAATTAGTCTGTCCCTGGCCCAGTGCATCATGGGAACAGGGCAGACCAAACTACCAAGCCAATTCTTCACTGGAAAGGAAACAAGCTTCGGGGACCGGTTTCTGGCATTACAGCCGTCTACGGCCCGGCTTGCTTGAATCCTGATGGTGCAGTGAGCAAGGGACTCATGTCTGACATGAGTCCCTTGCTCATTGCACCATCAGGATTCAAGCAAGCCGGGCCGAAGACGGCTGAAATGCCAGAAACCGGTCCCCGGAAGCTTGTTTCCTTCCCAGTGTAAGAATTGGCTTTTGTAGTTTGGTTTGCCCTGTTCCCATCATGCACTGGGACAGGAACAGACTAATTTGCATACAGCCAGGTTCTGAAACTGGGATGGTGCAGTGAGCTAAAAAACGGTGTTGGATCTAGCCCTGATCTCTTGACTGGGTGAGAGTATTCTGCTTAATTCAGAGACTCTGTCCCTCACCACCCCTTGTTGTAAATATCTTTATTGACAGGGCCACATGTACAGTGATGCCTGTGCTGGATGTGTGTGGGGTGAGTGTAAGCCAGTCCGCAAGGAGGTCTTGGTGCTGGCAACAACTTGAACAGTGGACACCAGTGCAACGGAAACTGAAAACACCTGCATAACAGAGTTAAATGCTGAGCAACATGGAGGGAGCCGGAGCAAGTACAGAGGTCACCCAACAAGCAAACAGAAGTGTCCGTGAGTTGCAGTGAACTGACGTTGGGGCACTAGAGCAGAGCGCTTCTCATGTGATGAAAATGACTAGGATTGTATCCATTCGGAAGATTCCTGATGCATATGCAGTGGGGTGTGTTAGACCCACATCATCTTCATCATCAACGTCCCAGGTCTCCCACACTGCCTGAGGTGACATTGCTGCGCAACTTCTACATAGCACAAAACTCACTCAGCAACGGTCCATGGATTGCGGTGCACTGAGTCAGTGGCACATGGAGTGCTGAGCAGGGGATCAGGCAGATGATGCCATCCACAAGAGATGTGAGCAACTCCGTTAGTCTGCCAGTACCACTGTTTCGACTTTGGCAGATGGTGGTTGGAGTAGGCCCTGGCGATGGTGGTGTGTGTCTCCTGCGGTGATGCGACGTCCGGGCCGGTCATGTCTCGATTTGATGTGTGAGCCCTGGTGGTCCGCAGTTGAGGCCGCAGGCAGCGGACAGCGCCGGGCCACATACACATGGTGTCAATGACTCCAAGACCACCGTCTCAGAGGTCATTCAATATCACAGAAGAAAGGGTCCCTGACTTGACCAGCACAGAGTTAGTGGCCCCGGATGCACAGCGGTCGGCACAGGCACCCTGCCATGGGACGGTGACTTGCGGTCCACTGAGGTAGGGCCACACAGACTAAGCGGGTCCTTGGCGATGTCGAAGGTGAATGTGGCAGGGGGTTGGGGGGACAGTGGAAGGTGTCCTCCAGGGCATGATGCAGAGGGCAGATGCTATCCGGAAGCAGTAAATGGAGGAGTGGAGTGCCACAGCCTCATTGGCGCCATCAATTTGGTATCAGCTACATGAGGATGAAACTACCCCCTAGCCGATAGACTTAGACACCACCAATGTGCGACCAGAGAGTGTCCATGAATGTCGGGGAACAGACTTAGTGGCACCGGGGCTGAGAGGGGATGTAGTCTGCGATGATGCCGCTACACTGTTATGAACTCTGCCATTGCTAAATCAAGACTCTGTGACCTACTGGACCGCAGTGTAGGCCTGAGGCAACGGTCAGCAGTGGACCACAGCCACTTGTCGTTGGCTCGCAATGCACAGAGTTAATAACACCAGGGCAGTCGCCGGTAGTGTTTGGTCGTCTCCGTAACGATGATCCTTTTTTCCTCCCAAATGCAAAGCATCATCATCTCTTGCCCTCTCCTTGCGTGCAATATTATGTACTCTGCCTTTGAAAAATTGATGTTCAGTCCAAATCTGTGACCTACTCGAGCGCAGGGTAGGCCGTGGTCAGTCCGCGTGGGCCCACAGAATCTTGCGGTTGTGATGTACTACTACGACCTGGTGGCACCACATCGAAGGCAGTATAGTGAAATCAAACGTCCCATGAACATGAACATGACCTGATTGTGCAAAAACCCGACTCCATGCGCACCGTAGTAAAAGTGAAGACATACCGCGGGAGAGGTGTGGCGCCGCGGCCAGGGTGACTGACGCTGGAATCTGGGGATCAGGGTTCGATCCCCGGCTCCGGCGGCAGGTTAGCCCAGCACCATGTGACTCTGGGCAATAGCTCGCTTAATCTTCCTGACGGCCCCCAGCGGCTAGAGACCCTTACGGGTGATTGTGCGCTTTACAAATGTGGATTATTATTATTATTATTATTATTATTATTATTATTATTACCGCCATTTCAACCACTCAAATACTGCATCTCAACCACACGCAAGCTCTCCGAAACAGGTACTCCCCAGATGGAGAACAGTACCATACCCCATGCCTCATCCCATCTGGTTAGGAGGAAAAACCCTCTATCATCGAATGATTTAACCTCTCTACTCCATCCTTATGAGCTCCAATCTCCATCCCTTAATACTGCACACTCAGATAACTCACAGAAAGCATCCCTAATCCAATCCATCCCAGCCAATGTCTCTAGAGTTACAAGACATATTTCTAGAGGTATAGTTGAAAACAACCTCACACGAGGTCCCATCCTACAGGAACCCAACACCTCTAATACCAAAACCCGGCTAAAATTTATTCTGCTAAACTGTAGGTTGGCCGCAAGACACGCTGCCCATATAGCTGACCTCTTACTAACTAAGGAACCTGAACTTCTAATTCTAAACAAAACCTGGCTGAATGAATCTTCCACGCCAATCCTCGACATACTAGTTCCCCCAAACTATCACATCACAAGACTAGATAGAATAGACAGGCCAGGGGGTGGTATTGCTTGCATTCATCGGAACTACCTAACTATGAACCCCGCAAATTCCACAGTTCTTTTGTCCTGTGAATACCTATGCCTAGACATCACTCATAATAACAAACCAATGTGTTCACTACATTAATTTTACTACCCACCAGGGGATAACCTCACCTTCATCGAACACCTTATGGATATACTAGCTACAAATGTTGGACAACAGATCATTCAAATTTTCCTGGGGGACTTTAACCGCCACTGAAATAGCCTCAAAGCCTTCCTATCAGATATTAACCTGTCCCAAATCTGTGACAGCCCCACCCATGACAAACGCTCAACCCTCGATCTAGTCATTTCTAAAGGGGATTCCACCCAGCTAGAATCGATCCTCCCTTGTGACTGATCGCACCATCACATCATCACCTTTTACATCAATGAATCAATCAAACCACTCCCTGTCCAACCCACAAGAACGAAAATCTGGAAGAGGAACCTTAAAAACCTTGGTCCCGACTTACTCGCAACCACCAATCCTAACACCTTGTTTCCACCTGAAAGTTTAGACGAAGTTCAAGACCTGACTAATCATTACTTCCACTTCATGAGCATGGTATTAGACAATCTTGCTCCCTTACAACTAAAAAGAATCACCACTAAAGACTCTCAACCCTGGTATGATGGTAGGGTAAATGAAGACAGGAGATCACTTAGACTAATTGAGCGACAATGAAGATCGGCACCATCCTATGACACCTCAAATTACTAAGAAGTACAAGAAACTCCTACTATAGAAAGATTAGACTATCAAAAGCAGACTTCTTCAGTAAGCAATTAGACCAAGCCAAAAATCATCCCAAAAGACTATTCGAGCTAATCAAATCTCAATCTAAGGGTGTCTCCCACTCCCTCCAAGGTAAGTCAGACACACAACCCAATTGTGAGGAATTTGCCTCCTTTTTCATGGCGAAGACAGAAAACATAAAGACTAACCTGCATAATGATCTGTTATCCCTCACAGACCCCTTTATGATCTCCTCACTGACCCAGCTGGGGACCCCTCTTAGTTGTTTGGCAAACTTTGACCTAAAAAACAATGCATACTGGGTCTTCTTCAACATCTACAATGAAGAAACTATCATAAAAACGCTCAGGGCCCTAAATCCCTCCAATCACTTCACAGACCCGCTCCCAGCAAACTACCTAAAAGACTTTATTCTGCTGGTACTGCCTTTATGGACTCGGATTATAAACTCCTCTCTCCTTCAAGGAACCATCCCAGACATCCTTAAAGTAGGCCAGGTATCCCCCATCATAAAGAAACCATCGGCGGGCCCAGCAGACCTGAATAACTACAGTCTAATATCCAACATCCCCACTTTGGCCAAACTGTTAGAAAAATGTATTCACATGCAGCTTAGCAACCATATAGACCATTTTAACCTGCTTGATTGATTCCAATCAGGCTTCTGCGCTTGGCACAGTACGGAATCAGTCATGACCCACATAATAGATGACGCATTAAAAATCTTGGACCAAACAAAGAATGTTTACTAATCCGGCTTGACCTATCTTCGGCCTTCGATACGACAACTTACTAGATCTTCTGAAACACAGAATGGGACTATCTGGATCGGTCCTAAACTGGTTCACATCCTTCCTTCAGAACAGAACACAAAGATTCAAGAGCAATCAATCCTTATCCAAGCCCACCGAAGTCACTTTAAGAGTGCCACAGAGATCAGCCCTCACCCCTACACTGTTCAACATGTTTATGGAACCACTCACCAAACTTCTTAGCACCTCAAATGTCCACTATCACATGTACGCAGATGACACCCAACTCTACATAAAGATCCATTCACTTGAGGACATCAAATCTGTTAATTCAACGCTCCAAAAAGCGCAGAATATGTTGGCCAAAAACCACTTAAAATTAAACAGCCTCAAAACCGAATTCCTCCTAATCGTTCCCCCAAACCAATCTAACATCATCCTCGATTGGATGAAGCACTCAACAGTCAACCTCTCATCAGCAACATGGCGAAATCGCTGGGAATAACCCTGGACAATAAGTTAAACATGCAGAAACACATCAGTCCCTCTACAAAAGGAGCACATTTTCATATGAACACTTTGAGAAGACTGAAACCCTTCCTGCCCGCTAATGACTTTAAACAGGCAGTTCAAGCTCTAGTAATTCCTAGACTGGAGTATAGTAGTGTGGGTCTCTGTGGCCTTCCCAAATCAACGACGGCCCCTCTAAGAGCCTCTATCAACGCAGCAGCTAGACTCATCACAGGTTCCAAAAGAAACTGTCACATCTCCCCCGACCTGCGTGCCCTCAACTGGCTTCCTTGTTAGGTTAGAATTCACTTGAAAATCGCATGTATGAAGCTCAAGGCATTACATCACAAAACATCAATATACCTGGCTGAGAAATTGGTACCATCATGTGCTAACAGAACCACCAGGAGATCCTACAATCTGTTACTGAAACCACAATGATTTAACAAGAAGAAAACCTACAACCGATCCTTCTCAGGAATGGCGCCCAGGTTTTGGAATGCCTTACCCCAGAAACGAGACAGAACCCTTCCACATCATCTTTCAAAAAAGAAGTGAAATCTATTCTCTTGGCCAAATTCACTTGAACTACTCATACATTTGTGTATATATTTGCTATTTTTGCTAAGCTATAATATTCTAAGTTCTTCTATTGTAACCTATGATATTTTTATTTGTCTTGATGTCACCTATATTTGCCCTGTAAAGGACTCTGATACCCGCAAGGGTCTTGTTCGAGCTATTCAAAATCGGACTGGTTTGGGGACCAGCGTCCCGTGGTGCAGCAGGCGCACAGGATCGCAGGCAACTCGGCTCACGGCAGGCGTCTGCCTCATGGCGAGGTGAGAGGCGCCGCCCTGGCAGAGACAGTGGGCATTTCGGAAGAGGACCACGCTCAGAGTTACATGTCTTTTATTCACACCCCTACGCTGGCATGGCGTACGCCGGGCCAGCCCGCTCCACTCTTGCTTCCAGGGGGACGTGACAAGCTACATTTCTGGGATCTTCCCCACTGGCTGGGTGACAAGGTTGCGTCCACTGCCCACTACACTCCATACACCAGCAGGGTATGTTGACATGGATATGTGTGGGGTCTGCATACTGCCTTCTGTCCAGCACATCTACGCCGGCATTGTGTACATTCATATTCATCAGTCACTTGCCTCCTTCGCACATGTCTGGTCCCCACCTATTCCCACATCCTGCTATTGTGTGGCTGAGGTGCCATGCCGTTGATGGCTATTGTACAATGCTGGCCCTGGTTCCACTGTCAGTTTTGATGTTGTGTCTGGTGGGTGTGCATGTTGAATGTGAGCTTGTGACGTGTGCATTTCCTGTGTTCTGAGTTGCATGATTGTGGAGTTGAGGTGTGTTCATTTGGTATTGGCCAACGAGCAGTGCATTTCCATGGGTGCCATCCTGATAGCGCAGGTTGATGATGGACTGTCGGAAGGTGTAGGAATCATGCACACTGCCTGGGGGGTTGGCAACGACGTTGGCAGAGACTCCCCGGTGGTCCAATATTGCCTGGACATTGGTGAAATACGTGCGCTTTCTGTCACGCTTATTGTGTGTACTGTTGCCAGGGGCCACTAGTAGGACATGTGTGCAGTCAATTGCCCCCTGACATGTGTGGGAAGCCAGCTGTGGCATAGACGGCTTGCTTGGTCTCTGGCTATTCCTGCACAGTGTGTGGGAAGTATAGACAGTGGGGTAGCAAGCTCATGGTGTCATCCATGACTGTTGTGAGGGACTTGGATTGACCTCGCTGTGTCACTCCTCCGTCTCAGGCGGTTGTTGGTTGGAGGTTACCAGAGGCCGACAAGTGGACCACAGCCAGCAGCTTCGTCTGGGATGTTGGTTGTCCGCTGTGTTGGTACCGTCAGCCTGTGGACAATGTTGGTCAGGATGCGGAGGAGGGTTGTCCCTTTGAGCATGTCGTAGGCAAAGACATTCTCTGGTGTTGGGTCTGTGAGTTTGGTGCATTTTCTGAGGGTCACTGTCTTTGCGCTGCCTCAGTGTTGGTCCGAGGGGGTGTTGGGGGTCCAGGGCTTGGGGGGGGGTCCTGGGGTGGTGGCGGTTGGTGTTGTGGCCCTCTTGGGTGTCCAGGCCGCATGTTCAGTGGCTCCATGGCATCTGTCCTTCAGGTGTGACTCTGGGCTGCGCTCCCTTTTGTGGTGCAGACTGTCGTCCGACTTTGCACCAGGTCAGAGCTGGTGTTAGTTTCCTGCTGCTAACGCACCCTATCGCATGTTTCGTGGTCTTTTCGCCGATCTGGCTGGACGTTGAGGATGTTGCGGAGTGGTGTTGTTTCGGCTTTTGGCATGGTAACACCTACTCTGCATCTCATTAGCGATAGTTGCCGGGGACTTCTGTGGCGATGTTTTTTGCGGTTGCTAAAGCTGGTAAACTGGTGATATTGGCTGTTAGCACCAGCTTGTGAATTGGCGATACATTTATTGCCACTTTGGCTGCGATAAAGTGCCGTTAACTCTACGATAACTCCTTGAGAGTATGCCCCAAAATATCCTGTCTGTTCCAGGGAACATGGACATACCCTCCTCCTGGTACTTCTCTCATGGGATATGCCATTGCGTCGGCCTCACCCTTTTCCTTTTCTATCATTGGGTATAAAGGCAGAACCATTGCCACATCTTCCTTCCTTTTAACCCATCTGCCTTCTCATCTTCCTACTTCTCTCCATCGCTTTAAAGTAGTTAATGACTCTTGAATCTGCAGACTTTTTCCAGAAGGATTAAAACTCTCCAAATCTCTATCACTGACATCCAATCAATACATTTTCTGTAAGGCTTTAGATTTTTCTACATCCGCCCCATATTTATGTGCTACCTCAGCAAATTTCTCACATGTATTTCTAGTTTTTCGTGTTATATCTTTGCACATGAATAGTAATTCCTCATCACTGTATTTCGCTAGTCTCTCTGGAGTGCTGGTTCCTAATATCATCTCTTCTACTTTCACTTTTGATTTGCTTACATCTATCTCCATTTGCATTACTTTTTACACTACCAGTAGGAGCTATATCTCTAATCCAATCATCAAGTTCATCCGGTGATGGCCCTATCGATGTGCTAGTTTCTGATCTCTGAGATTCTCCACTAGTTTCTCCTACCCTCTGCATTACCTGTGAATTTTATTTCTGATTTCCCATTTGCAAAACCCTTTCCTTAATTATTCGCTGACCTCTATTTGGTGTTTCAAGACTCTTTTCTGTAATGCTTATTAATGGTTCTATTCCCCCTTCGATAATGGGATTCCTTCTATTATTCATCTCAACCCGACTCTTTTCTGTAATGCTTATTAATGGTACTATTCCCCCTTCCATGGTGGAATTCCTTCTATTATTTATCTCTAGCCCATTCTCATCGGTTTCAGTTCGTCCAGGTGTAGATAATGCTCCCTGATCTCTCATCTTCTCGCTCCTCCTATGCAAGGAATGGGTTTCTTGCATTGTCCCAGTTGAATATGTTATTGCATGAACTTGCAAAATTCCTCATCCTATTTGATATAAAGGAACAATCGGACCTATAGTTACTGGCAGTGATAATGCATCTGGACTATTTGTCATAACAGAGTTTGAAAAACCTGCTCCCTCAGGAGTCTGATCTCCATCCAAGAAAAATTATTGTAGGCTGGATCTGAATTTTCAGGTGAGGCTTCTGGCATTAAACCCACTAACGGATTTGTCCCTGAACTATTCTGCTCTTCATGATAAGGTGGAGGTCTATTTAGTAATAGTTTGTTCAATAATTTATCATATATATCCTACAGATTCTCTGAGTACTTGAGATTTTGGCTCTTCAGTATGTTTCTTTTTCTCTGTACACTATTCCCCTTCTTTATTCTCAGCTACCATTACAGGATACATTCATGCACCTAAACCAACATCTTGTCTCCATATCTTAGTCTGGGAATCCTATTTTGCCTCTGCATATCGATTTAACATATTTCTATATTTCTTCTGACATTTCTCTTCTCCAGAGCCTCATATTGCAAGGGTCTAGGACTAGGTTTCATATCATTCTTTTGTCTCCTCAAATTTTCTAAAAGCCTTACATTAAATGTCCCATATTGTGGAAACGCTAAGGGGCCATCCTTCTCAGTATATTTTACCCAATTCTCCAACCAGGTAAAAGTTTGATATCCTCTCTCTAATGACATTTGCAAAGCAGGTGTACCTCTCGGAGCCATAGGAACTCCTTCCCTAGTAGGACTAGGCTCATCTTTATGTATCAAAGCTTTCAAATGCTGAAAGAATTTCATGATTATTTTTCTTTCAATGCAGTCTGTTTCTATTCCTGCAAACTGTTTGTTTTCAACTACCAAACCCAGTGCGGCTTCACACCAACCACCAATACCAGCGCAGCACTTGTCTGAAGTCAGTCTAACTCCTCACTGCAACTGACCCTCCCTTCACAAATGGTTTCATCGTCTTTTCCTCTTTCGTTTTTTCAAAACAAATTTCAGGCAAAACAAATATGAACATAACACAACTTTGTCTGCTCCACTAAAAGAATGATACATAACCACTCATTCAGAAAATTCTAATTTGCTTCCAGTGAAATCTCGCCCAGCGCGATTTCACCCTCTTTAAGTAAAAATCTTCAAGCTCTCTCCATGTGCGCTTCCTGAAGAAACCTCAACAATTCCAACTTGTCACGCTTCAAAGATACCTTTCTCAGTACCGCTAATGAGGTCTGAGGCACAGTACTGACATAACAGCAGAGAAACACACTTAGGGTCCAGTTATGATGGAGGTGGACGAACGGAAAACCGGACCGACCGCCAGAGGTGCGCTGGTCCCGCAAGGCCAATTAGGATGCGCCCGACACACAGGCAGGCACATTCTGGACTTTAACATTGTGGCGGGCGGTGCTGTAGGCAGCACCCGCCGCAATGTTAAATAGGCATGTTGTGCATAGCTATGCACAACATGACAGGCACTGTGCGGTGCCTGCCACCTTGTGTATGTTTATGTAGGAGGGTACCATAAGTTCAAGTTCAAGTTCAAAAATTTGTATAGCGCACTCTCACCCATAGGGTCTCAAGGCGCTTGAGGGAGGGGGTGCATTATTTATCGAATATCCAGGTTTTAAGTTCCTTTCTGAAGGAAATGTGGTTCTGTGTGAGGCAGAGGTGAGTGGGGAGAGAGTTCCAGGTCTTGGCCACCAGGTAGGAGAAAGATCTTCCTCCCATGGTGGATCTGTGGATGTGCGGAATTGCGGCAAGCGCTTGGTTGGAGGATCTTAGTTGGCGGGTGGGTGTGTAGAAGGACAGTCGTGTGCTGAGGCATTCGGGTCCTAGTTTGTAGAGGGCCTTGTGAGCGTGGGTGAGGAGAGGGAACGTTGTTCTCTTGTTGATGGGAAGCCAGTGGAGGTCTTTCAGGTGGCCGGTAATGTGAGCTTGGCGGGGGATGTCCAATATGAGTCTGGCCGATGCATTTTGAATGCGTTGGAGTTTTTTCTGTAATTTAGCAGTGGTTCCGGCGTAAAGGGTGTTTCCATAATCTAGTCGGCTAGTGACTAGTGCGTGGGTGATCGTCTTTCTTGTTTCGGTGGGGATCCAACGGAAGATTTTGTTGTGCATACGGAGTACGTTGAAGCAAGAGGATGAGACAGCGTTAACTTGTCTGGTCATCGAGAGGGAGGAGTCTAGGATGAAGCCCAGGTTGCGTGCGTGGTCTGTGGGTATGGGTGCTGTGCCCAGGGCCGCTGGCCACCAAGAGTCGTCCCAGGCGGAGGGTGAGGATCCTAGGATGAGAACTTCCGTTTTGTCTGAGTTAAGTTTTAGGCGACTGTTTTTCATCCATTCGGCTACTTCTTTCATGCCTTCATGAAGATTGGTTTTGGCGGTGTTAGGGTCTTTGGTGAGGGAAAGGAACAGCTGGGTGTCGTCAGCGTAGGAGATGATGTTGAGGTTGTGTTGTCGTGCGATGGATGCGAGGGGACTCATGTAAACGTTGAAGAGGGTGGGACTGAGTGATGATCCTTGTGGGACTCCGCAGATGACTTCGGTGGCCTCTGATTTGAAAGGGGGGAGTCGGACTCTCTGGCTTCTCCCGGCGAGGAACGAGATGATTCAGTCCAAGGCTTTTCCTTGTATTCCGACGTTGCTGAGGCGTTGTATGAGGGTGCTGTGACAGACTGTGTCAAAGGCGGCGGAGAGGTCGAGTAGGATGAGGGCAGCTGTTTCTCCGTTGTCCAGTAGCGTTTGGATGTCATCTGTCGCTGCAATGAGGGCGGTTTCGGTGCTGTGTTTGGCTCGAAAGCCGGACTGTGAGGGGTCGAGGGAGGTATTGGATTCAAGGAAGGCGGCGAGCTGGCTATTGACGGCTTTCTCAATGACTTTGGCAGGGAAAGGGAGGAGGGAAATGGGGCGGTAGTTCTTAAGTTCAGAGGGGTCAGCTGTGGGCTTCTTCAGGAGGGCAGTGAGTTCGGCGTGTTTCCAGCTTTCTGGGAAGGTAGCGGAGTTGAAGGAGCAGTTGATGACATCACGGAGATGGGGTGCGATGATGGAGTCTGCTTTGTTGAAGATGTGGTGGGGACAGGGGTCGGTTGGCGAACCTGAATGGATGGAGTTCATTAGGCGGATGGTGTCTTCAGTGGTGATTGGGTTCCAGGCGTTAATGTTGGTTTTGGAAGTGGGTGGGGTGGGCTGTTCTTTCGAAATGTTCTTAAAGCTGTTATGTATGTCGGCGATTTTGTTGTAGAAGAAAGAGGATAGCGAGTTGCAGAGGTCTTGGGAGGGAGTAATGTCGTTTGAGGCTGCGTGGGGTTGGTAAATTCTTTGACGATGTTGAATAGTTCCTTGCTGTTGTGGGCGTTGTTGTTGAGTTGATCCTTGAGAGCTGATTTCTTGGTGGATCGGATCAATTGGTGGTGTTTGCGGGTGGCTGCCTTGAAGGTGGTCAGGTTGTCAGTGGTTGGGTTTTTTCTCCATGTTTTTTCGAGAGTACGGCATATTTTCTTGGAATTCTTAAGGTCATCGTTGAACCAGGGGGCCTTTTTGCTATCTTGTTTGATCTGGTGTTTTTTTAGGGGTGCTAATTCGTCAGCGCTGTGAGTGATCCATTGTTTGAGTTTGGTGGCAGCTTCGTTTGGGTCTGATGAGAGGGCTGGAGGGTTTTGGTTGAACGATGAGTTGAGTTGGTCGGTGGTGATTTTGTTCCAGTTTCTTCGAGGAATAGGTTGTGGGGGGTTGTGAGTCGTGGTAGTTTTGTAGCTGAAGTGAATGCAGCTGTGGTCCGTCCAATGGAGAGCTGTGGTATGATTGAAGGAGATGTGTTTGCTGGAGGTGAAGATAGGGTTGAGCGTGTGCCCGGCTAAGTGGGTGGGGGTGTCAACAAGTTGTTTGAGTCCGAGATTGGCCAGGTTGTCCAGAAGGGTGGTGGTGTTGCAGTCGTTTTTCTTTTCCAGGTGGAAGTTGAAGTCTCCCAGTAGAATGTAGTTCTCGGAGGGGAGGGCATGTGGGCTGATAAAGTCAGTGATGTCTTCGCAGAATTGTTTACGGGTTCCTGGTGGTCTGTAGATGAGGGTGCCTCTAAGTGTGGTCCTGGGGTCGGTGTGGATCTGGAAGTGGAGGTGTTCGGCGGTTGCAAGGTAGTCGTCGAAGCTGGTCGTGATTTTGATGGTGTTCTTATGAACGATGGCGATGCCTCCTCCTGTTTGGTTGATACGGTCTTTTCGGATGATCTTGTACGCGTCCGGGATGGCTATGGCGATGTCGGGTGCTGATGATGCGTTCATCCAGGTTTCTGTAAGGAAGGCGATGTCCGGTGACGCAGTGTCGAGTAGGTCCCAGAGTTCTGTGGCGTGTTTGTGGATCGAGCGGGTGTTTAGCAGGATGCATTTCAGGTGGTTAGAGTCGGAGCTGTGTTTGGAGCTCGTGGATTTGGTGTGGGTCTTGATGCAGGCGAACTTGCAGGAGTTGCAGGCGAAAGGACCGTGGGTACGTCCTGGGGCAGCTTCGTAGCATTGTGGTGTGCGTCCGGGGTTAAGGGCTAAGAGGGTGGCGGCGTCATACGTTATGCGGGAGGAGTGCGGTTTGCGGGGGACAGGGGGTCTGGCGCTGTGCGCGGTCCAGGCGCGGACGGGCGTAGACGGGCTTACCTTTGGTGCACCTTCGGCGCGACCGCTGCGCGTGGACGGTGCGCGTTGGTTCATCTGTCTTAAATGGAGAGTGGAGGGGGGGCGGAGCGTGGGAGGGGCAGCTGGGAGGCGGGAGCGGGGAGGAGACACGGGCCACGAGCACAACAAAATGGAAGGACAGAAAGTGAAACTTAGGACAGGAACACAAAGATGAGGCTCAAATAATTTAAAAGCAATGCAGCGCAATTGTCTTAAAATCACAAGTACAATATAACGATACCAGGCGCTGTGTCACCGTCGAGGCGCTCTCACACAGGCCGGCAATGGGCGCTATGTCAGCGTCGAGGCGCTGGGGCTGCAGGCGATGTCAGGCGCAACAATGGGTAAAGCAATCTCCAATCTGCAGGAGGGGTGCAGGTAAGGGAGGGAGGCAGGGAGCGAGGAGGAGCGACCGACACGGAGCAAGTCCAGCTGGTCACAAGGAGCACAGGGGGAGCGAGTTTACTCTATTAGTGGGTGGGAGGGGCAGCTGGGAGGCGGGAGCGGGGAGGAGACACGGGCCACGAGCACAACAAAATGGAAGGACAGAAAGTGAAACTTAGGACACGAACACAAAGATGAGGCTCAAATAATTTAAAAGTAATGCAGCGCAATTGTCTTAAAATCACAAGTACAATATAACGATACCAGGCGCTGTGTCACCGTCGAGGCGCTCGCACACAGGCAGGCAATGGGCGCTATGTCAGCGTCGAGGTGCTGGGGCTGCAGGCGATGTCAGGCGCAACAATGGGTAAAGCAATCTCCAATCTGCAGGAGGGGTGCAGGTAAGGGAGGGAGGCAGGGAGCGAGGAGGAGCGACCGACACGGAGCGAGTCCAGCTGGTCACCATAGGTACCCTCCAAGTGCAGCCCCCATACCCTGAGGGCCCATAACTGGCCCCCAAAGCCATTTTCATCGGCCTTTCCATGGCGTCAACGCCACCATGGATAGGGCCTGAAAAATGCCACCATATTATCCCCCAGATCTGCAAAAAAGCGGCTGACAGTCTTTCCGTCCGCCGCGGTACTCCCCGCCATACTAATATGGAGGGGGTAAATCAGGCACAGATGACGGGCGATAGCCCCCACCGGCCGGACGGTGGCGATCCGCCCCCATCATAATGGGGCCCTTAGTGTATGCCACACTAAGACCCACCTGTAAGTGCATATCCCAGAATCTTAGGCCTAAAAGGACCCATACTCATTTAGGCCTCGACGGACGTAAAGTCAATACAACATAGACATACAATTTTCACAATATGA
The DNA here is from genome assembly GCF_964261635.1 of Lissotriton helveticus. Lineage (NCBI taxonomy): Eukaryota > Metazoa > Chordata > Amphibia > Caudata > Salamandridae > Lissotriton > Lissotriton helveticus. The sequence continues at coordinate 1,231,868,133 of NC_136057.1, read as the reverse complement.
CATAATACTTCTGTGATCACAAGTCCATTTCAGTTTTTGTCAAATCACTATTTTACCATTAGTCAGAAACTTACAAATTTTTCTCAGCTACTAGGAACACCTTTTTAACCACGTCTCCTCATATCCTAGTTTAATTAGTCAAACTAGCCATCCGACATGCTACCAGAAAACTGATGCAGCAGCAGGCTTATCAATTTTCATTACTCCAAAACACGAATATTCATCACCACAAACTGGGACCAAAAACACTTCCAATTAATTCATCATCCTAATCATCAAACCTTGGTCCTCCAATGGATCTTGTTGTTGAGCTAACAGGGACTTGGATATTTAAAGAACATGAGGCAATATCCTAATGAGGACCTGTAATTACGAAATGCCAAATACATGTCTGTATCATCACTTTTCTCAGATACATCAAACCTCCCATTATGAGACAAAAAATGTATGACTCAAAGAAATGACACGCATACAAGAATAATTACTCATGGAAAACATTTATCTAAAGCCTCAATTTAAAAGGAATAGTACATGAAATAGCATTTCATATCTGATTTAATAGCAGTCAATTAGCGCAAATAACCACACTATTACAAAGCAGATTCAATAATGAACATTTGAGAGAGAGAGAGAGAGAGAGAGAGAGAGAGACACAATTGAAATTTAAGATTTAGTTGTCATTTCATACAAACCAAAAATGGTCAAGATATATTCCGTCTTCCATAAGGATCTGGCCAAATCAGAACTGCAGCACAGCATGCCACAGAAGGAGTCAGGTAACCCTTGAGCTGAAAGGTTATTTTCTGCTCAACTTTACCAGCCGGCAAAGTGCAGGTTCAGGACAGTCAGGAAAGTTCAATTAAAAGGTTTTGGCATTGAGGGTAATCAAAGTTCAGTCCTACAGCATGCCAGGCAGGGAAATTGAAAAATGACAGCCGGCCCGACTCCTCCTCCAAGGGGCAATCATACTTCCAAAAGTTCACAGTTTACACCCACAAAGCATCCTTTCCAGCAGCCCATATGGTTTCCATTGGTTTCTCATGGTGTGCTGCTCATGGTGTGATCAATACCTCACTAAGAAATCCAGAAGCATTAAGTAATCCTCTTGCAAAGCGCATTAAGTTTCAAATGTCCATCCGCTCCACAGAATTTAGAAACTTCCCTTTACTCACAGTAGTCTGTCCATTCTCAGGTGCTTTCCTTGGGTTTGCAATCATATAGATACATATTTGTCAAGAGTGTTGCTAAATCAAAAGTGAGCCCATTGTTGTTGAATACAGAAAAGAAACTTCCCAAAAAGTTCTCACAGCGTCTAAAATGACTACTTCAGCTCGATTCTGCCTTTTGAGCAAGAAAAAGCATCTCAGGCCTACATGAAATTTCACTGAATCATTACCATGTTATGAATATTATAAATCACAAATTTAATATTTGTATTTTGACTTCTCTTGATTAATTCAATCACTGTTCTTAAGCAATTATATGTCAATATTAGGCACTACTAAAAAAACAATTTATAACATCTTTTGCATGTCCATCATTTCCCAAAACAAATATTAACTCATCACTCCGAAATACACGTTTTATCACATAACGTCAGAGAAAGCTGCTGTTTTTCATACTATTAATTTTTACTGAATTAGCATTTTAATCAATTCAGGAGCTTTATTATGCAACACCATTTCGTTTTGATATATATTAGAAGTTATCATTACCACAATCTCTATGTTAACTAAGATTTGTTGTTTCCAACACATGTTTAAACGCATAGTAAATATCATTGTTTCTTCTCTCTCGTTGCTTACATTTTGATGCTTCATGTTTCAAACACTTCTTCTTGCTTTTACGATGCAGTACGAAATCTCACGTTTTTCAGCTAAACTGGTTTACATGTTTTCATCAAAAAATAATTATCGTAATCTCTTTTGAAAGGGAGAAATCATAGAGGCAAACGTCATTTAACATTTGCGCTCCATCAACTCCTATATTATTTGGCCTGATTCCACAACCCCGCAGATGCATTCCTTTTGCACTGATGTGCGTCTGTATTTTATGATGCTAGCGCATTGTTGCTGTATAAAGCAAAACTTAGCAATACTTTTTTGCAGTTGTTTCTTTAGTGCATCCTGCAATTATATAGATGACTCAACCAGAGACTGTTTCATAAAAGCAGCCTCCTTTTGCTTTATTGAGTTTCAGCTGTGTACAGGCCACTGTGGGCTTCACTTAAGTCACTTATTTTAGTTGCTAAGGTGACAAGATGGAAGCTAGCAATCTCGGGTTCTTTGTCCAACTCTTCTATAGACCCAGATGCCTGTGCGTTGGAGATTCTAGACATACCATATTTAAAAAGCTATGCACAGACCTTTTTTTGTATTATTATTGACCTGGTGTTACAGTGGTAGAAAACTCCAGAACTGCAAAATGGCTGCCTTCTCTTCAGCAGCCGGGGAACTCGAGTATGATGAAATCATGCCACATTTTAACTATCTTACAACATCGGCAAATTGGCTTGTCATTTCTTGGAATGCTTATAAGTGCTCTGTGCATGGCATTTCTCATGCCCACTTTAAAATCTGAGAAATGTTGAAATATTACTCGGAATGTACAGGTGCAAAGAACTATGATAAGAATCTCTGCCAAGATCTGGGCTTACCTGCCTGCTGGAGGGCCAAGCTTCACTTTCATCAGAAGGGGCATTTTTAGCAAAATGCAAAATAATATAATTACATTTCAAAAGGAAAACCAAGTACGGCATTCAGGTACAGTACAGCGTCTTAAGAGACCAATCTCCTGGACTTAAAGTGAGTATGGGGCAAGGTCCCAAACTACAAAAGCAGTTCACCTCCCGTGGCACTAGGGTGGCAGGGTGCAGTGGTGCAATACAGCCTCGGTTGTCCAATGTTAGTCTATGGGGATCGGTCTTCAAGGGAAGAGGCTGCAGGTTTTGACTGGGATGCAAGTCATGTTGAACCAACCAAATGGGCGAATCCTTGTGATGCTAGAGTACGTGGGGACACCAGTGGTCATCTTCTCCTCAGGCCGGGGACCACGCTGACACTCTTGGCCCACTTCAACTAGGGCCAGGGGGCTTGGGTGCAGTGGCACACAGCGTCAGGTTTTGACAAATGCAGAGACTTTGCGGTTATTCTTGGGATGCTTGTAGGATGCAGGAGAGTAGTTCTGCTGCTCCACGAGAGTTCTTGAGTCTTTATTGAAGATAGGAAGTGCTCCCAGGCTTTGTAGGCATGACACCTTGCAGGACGTGACATCTTTGGTGCAGTTCAACTGGAAACAGCAGACAGGCCAGCAGGGCTGGTGCCAAGCCTGTTGCTGTTCTTCAGTCTTTGCTTTTGCAGCCCTTCAATGTCCTTCTTCTAAGTAAGTCATCAGGATCTGATTCTCTGGTTTCAGGGGCTCCACTAAATACTGAATTTTAGGGTATTGGAGGAGTTTAGAGTAGTAGCAAAAGGCCTACCTATCCCTTGGGTCACTACAGCTCCTATATGACCACTTGCTGTGGGAAGTGGGCATAACCCTGCCCCCGAGTTCCTAAATTTGCCATTGCCAAGATGGCAAACTCCGAAAAGTAGTCTCCACTTCCGATAACCCACCTTAGCAGTGGTACTGGCCTGATGGTCGACATGACTAGCTAATTTTACCACCTGGCCAGATGCCAAATGGCTCTGGACAAAGGGAGTCAGCTTCCTCTTCTGGGAGAGAAGCTCGATTAGAATACCAAAGACGATGGGCTCTTTGAAGCTCCCCTGCCTTGGAAAGCTAATCTGCAGGTTATCCTGTGGGAGGTGGTGTAAACACCCTCTGCCAGAGCAGGATTTGTTTCTGCCCTCCTGAGAGTAAAGACCCTCACCCTTGTGGAACTGAAATTTGTCTCTGGCAGCAGGCTGGCAAAAACCAGTCAGCCAGCACGCCAGTAGCTGTTAGATTTTTCAGGGGCTCCTCCAAGGTGCACTCTTTGTGCATAAATTAATAAATCCTACAGTGGTATCACTGTGGGTTAATTAATACAAGAAGTTGGATACCAAACATCCCTATTCTCAGTTAAGGCATCATGAGCTGGGGAACTGGTGTTTATCAGTGTCCAGCACATGCAATTAACAAAATGGCTTCCCTGTTCACTTGTACTGGCAGCAATAGTTCTGAGCAGCACAGGCACATATCTGCTCATGCAGATATGTCCGCACATGTAGTATAGTGCACCCTGCCTTATGTTGTAAGGTGTGCTGTAGGGGTGGCTTACTTGTTTTGCATGCAGTGTCTGTGGGCAGGGCACACAGGGATGTGTGCAATGTCGTGTTTTCACTTTTGTCTGCACCAAGACATGCATCCTGCAGTGGCAGTCTGTATGTTTTTGGTAATGGGTCCTTTAGGGGGGCACAATTCATGCTGCAGCCCTAAAGGACCCTCTTTAGACTCCTTGCCCTAGGTACCTGGGGTACTACTTACTAGGGAGAGACAGGGAGTTCTAAAGGTACAGCAAATTGGGTTACAATTGCAATGTTTTTGGGAAAGAGATCTGGCACTGGGGACCTGGTTAACAGGGACCCAGTTGACTTCCAGTCGAAATTACATATGATACCAGGGAAAAAGGGGTGGTGGCCATGTAAAAAAAAATGCACTTTCCTACAAGGGGGATGATGTCCTGCTAATATCTTTCTTTTGTTACTGTAGAGGTTTCAATTTCCATATATATCATTGTTAGCAAAATGTTCAAGTTGATACTTTAGAAAGTTAGACATATAGTCAGATGTGATAGAACAAAGTCTCAATTGAGAAAATGTTCTGGAGAATGTATTTGTCATGTTGAATCCATTTATGATGTCGAACGTTACAAACCTAACACTATGGTCTGTAGGCTATATGTGCTTGTGTGAAAATAAGAATAGTGATCCTGTTCTTAGGAGAGCAGTGAAAGCTGATTGTACGAGAGGAGGAGCAGATGCAACATGAACCGTAACATTGTTTTCTACTGTTTCAAATAGTGTGTGTTCCTGGAGTAGGTTAACGCTTTTGCACCACCAACTTCCATTTTCGAGACCCATTTGCAACTGGTCTTCATGACTAAGAGCTGATTGCTGTTTGCGGTTGCTACTGCTACTGCACATTTACACTGCATAATTCCTTGCTGGTTTGAGACTCTACTGTGTTTTAGGATACTCTTTATGACAAGTTCTGCTTTGATAGATTATTGAATTGAGTTATGAGAATGTATGAGCTCGAGTTGTCTCACTCTCTTGAACGTGAACTTTTTATAGTTTGTAACTGACAAGATGTTTTCACCCAAGTTCTTAGTACAGAGGTTTCCTTTATGGAACATGCTTAATGCCTTTTATTTTAATTTCAAATGAACCATATTATTATAGATTTCTGTTAAGAATTTGAATATTGAAATTAGTATGAATAATATTTGTGATTTTGAAAAAAGATGAATTACTAAACTTTGAATAATAAAACCGTTAAAAACTATCACTTAATTCTCATTATTGACTGAACCTAAATAAAGATTGTGATCATAATTTACGTGATGATTGCTTCTGTTGTTCTCTAAAACAACGACCAAGGTTCATGCGAACTGAACATTAAACAAGGAAAGGAGATCAGCTATGTGAGATGGTAAACTGGGTTTATTTTAACTAATTCTTGCTCCAGCAATTTCCTTGAAAATGAAGAAAGAGACTTTTCTGCTCTCTTCTCTGGTTCTATTCCAAATTTATCTCTGAAATTAAAAATGTATTGATTTGTGCTACTTCTGAAAGGTGTTGCTGGATTGTTTAGGGAAAGGAAGATAACATAAAGTTACTGTGTAGTGAGTGTTGGCAGCAGTGGCCCATTGGCGGTAGAAGCTCTGGTGCCAAAAAGGGTATTGAAGTTCATGGTTCACTGACAGAATACTGACACCTAAAATATCCCCATACCACAATATAGAGTTGTAAATATCGATGTAAAATATATTGACAATCTATATTTCTAATGGTAAGCACAAAAAATATCGTAAAAAAATTATAAGTGTCATACATATAGTTGCACAATATATCGCCTTTTTATATTTATATATAATAAAATAATAATGAAATATATTAAATAATAAAATACATTTTAAAAAATAAATTAGATTTAATATACATTTAAACAAATAGAACAATTAAACTTAATTTTCTTTTTTTTTACCAATTATAAAATAATTAATATATATTTACTTTAAAACAGTTAAAGTAATAATTTTAATTCATTTTATCATGTTAAAATTACACAAAAATGTAACTATATATATATATCAATAACATAAAATCTATTAAAAAAACATTCTATTATAAACTGAAACATTAAACTATTTAAAAATCTCTAAACTTAAATTTCCCACTCCAGTCGGTGCATCAGTAGGGAAAATGTTAGTTAGCGGAGGGATAAAAATTACAATTCCCACTCCAGTCAGTGCAACAATAGGGAAAGTGTTGGATAGCGGAGGGATACAATGTACAATTCTCACTTAGGTCAGTGCAACAATAGGTAAAGTGTTGGATAGCAGAGGGGTAAAAATTACGATTCTGACTCCAGTGAGTGCAACAGTGAAACAAATGTTGGATAGCGGAGGGGTATTATTACTATTCCCACTCCAATGAGTGCAATACTAGGGAAAGTGTTGGATAGCAGAGGGATAAAATGTACTATTCCCACTCCAGCCAGTGCAACAGTAGGGAAAGTGTTGGATAGCGGAGGGGTACTAATTGCTATTTCCACTGCAGTGACTGCAACAGTAGGGAAAGTGTTGGATAGCGAGGGATAAAAATTACTATTCCTACTCCAGTGAGTGCAATAGTAGGGAAAGTGTTGGATAGAGGAGGAGTAAAAATTACTATTCTAACTCCAGTGAATGCAACAGTAGGGAAAGTGTTGGATTGGGGAGGGGATAAGTTTACTATTCCCACTTCAGTCCATTCAAAGTTAAAAACAAACAAAATGTCAACAAGAATTTATTTAAAAAAGAATAAAAAAATAAAATAAAAAAAGATAAAAATTAAAATACAAACAAATTTATTATTAAAAATAAAAATACATATGATAATGTCAACTACATATCACAAATACCTGCAAAATCCATATTAAATAAAAAAAAATATTTTTTTCAAACAAATAGAGATTTTTATTTAGAATTTTTTATGAACAAAAACATTCATTATTACATACATTTATGGGCTGATTCCGATTCGTTAAAATGCCTTCCGAATAGCCATACGGAGCTTTTTTCCCGTATGAATCATATGCAGAACCGTACCCGTACGTACGATGTAGTACGATGTGTACCCAAAGCAGTTCTCCGTGCGAATCGTACCGAAGACCGTACAACTCACTAATCCGTACGAATTGCCTTTGGAACGCGCAGTACGCGATGTCTGTATGGATCGAAGCTGAATTTTCCGACCCAGCAAGTACGAATCGTATCGACAACACCCCGTACGACTCTTTTTCTACGGGAGCTTAAAATGTCCGTAAAAGCAGATTTTGCCTTTAAATGCGTACGAAACTGACCCCCCCGGGTATGGTGCATACTCCCTATGATTGCAGGGATACGGTGCATCGGGGTACGGTGCGTACACCCTTGGATTTCAGGGGTATGGTGCGTATGCCCCCGTGCGTATACCCCATGATCGTAGGTGTACGGACCGTAGGGATACGATTCCTACACCCCAAGGTCGTAGGTGTACGGTGCGTACACCCCATGCGTACACCCCTTAATTTGAGGGGTATGGTGCGTATGTGATAGTGTTACCCTCAGTACGAGTTGCTCATATGTGACGTTTACCATACAAATCGTGTACTCATTCCCCATCCGGATCGTACTTTGCGGGTCGTCTGGCATTTTTACGAATCATACGTTTCACTGTGTGGGTCGATGTCATGCGGATTTACACTTCATTTTCGTACGGTTCGCAATGATTCGGACGTATTTTCTCGCAACGGATCGTACTACGCGATTCGGATGGATTCGTACGATTCGTACAGAAACGGCTACGAATACGAATCGTCGTACGGATTCGTTTCCCGAATCGGAATCGACCCATTAGTTTATTTGCTTCCTATCCTATAACACACCACAATTCACAACCCACATCTAAATTTTAAAAAAATGTACTTCCATAATTAACATAATTACTTATCAATGAAAAACATATTAATTAAAAAATAAATTATAAACACATAAAAATGAATTAACTGCCAACCCTTTACCTCTATAATACCCACAATCCACACCTAAAATTAAACTGTAAAAAGTGTAATTACAAAAATAAAACAATGTTTAATTATAAACCTATTAGTATTTAACAACTAATTATAAAGTAAATATTTATATCTATAAATCAAAAACCAATACATAAAATAAATGTAACGATTACCCTAATTAATTGTCACTTAATTAATGTTAATTATCAAACAATTATCAGTAAATTAAAAATAAATTACTTCCCACTTTTTACCTCTATAATCCCCACAACCCACACCTAAAATTAATCACATTTCCATATTTAATTTTTATTTGATTAATTAATTAATATTAATTAACAACTAATTATTAATTAATTAAAATAAATAACTACCCAACGTTTACCTTTATAAACCCAAAACCTGCACCCCAAAAAATATAATTAAACAATTAACAAAATGAATGATCAATTATTTATTATCAAATAATGATTACTTAATTAAAAATAAATTACTTCCCATCCTTTACCCCTTATAAATCCCACACCCCTCACCTAAAAAGAATTACACAATTACCATAGTTAATTACCAATTCATTATAATTAAATTACTTCCCACCCTATTCCCCTATAAACCCAAAACCCGCGACAGGGCAAAAAAACACAACACTTTATTAAAATAAAAATGATAATGACTAAAAATGTAACACATATATTAAAAGATATAATCAATACTTATACAAAAAAATACATCGCATACATTTAAAATATATACTAAAATACATATCACTAATTAAAAATTCAATATTTTAAACAACTGCATTTCTGCAAACAATATTTATGACTTCTATATTTTTTAAAATAACATTCCTTACCTTAAATTCGATATTCTTGCACACAATTTTATTGCTGTCGATATTTCTGTGTCTTGGGGGTGGGAGTTCCTGAGTTTTCACACCCTAGGCAGCATTGGGTGCTGTCGCTTGGAAAACTACAAATTCCTCATACTTATTATAGTGGAACTCCGGTTTAAAGATTTTTTAATCTGTTCCAAGCAGAGTTATCAAAAAAAAGTTATATGGTTTTGAGGTAGCTGAATCATTATTTTTGATGTCTTTTTCTTCTGTCTTCTAGGTTCAGCTCGAGGTAGTGCAACCAGCACCCTTGGAGAAAATCAAAAACACAGGTAAGAAATGGGTTCTTTCAGCAATCTTCTTTGACGCATTTCTGCTCTTCCTATCTTCTCTTTTATATTTTATTCATATACTCTTATCTTCTTTTCTTTATTTCTTTCAGTATTTTATAGTTGCCTTTCTCTTATCATCTAACTGTCAAGCACTCTTAATAGTTTCCTTATTATCTGGTTCTCAAGGAGTTTATTAGTTATCAAGCCTGGTGTTTTCAGTATACATACACCAATCTTTTCATAGAACAATGGGATAATAATTTAATCAGTTCTCAAAGACGAGACGCCCAAGTTCTCGAGACGCCCAAGGGCACTTGTTCGCGCTTAATCAAATGTCATAAATAAATAAATAATGCTGAGAGGTGAGCTGCTGCGCACGTGCATCAATTCAGTGATGACTGACATGCTCACTATTTCCCCAGGCAACCTCCCTTCCACCACTGTATGGGTTTGGCTCAACACATGTGAGAGTCACGCTCTTCCTGGAGAGTGGTGGGTAAATGCATGAAGCCAGTCAGGAGCTCCACTCCTCTTCACGTTCGGGCATGCCTCCTACCTCCAGGTTTCATCACCTGTTTGATGGCAGGTGAACTCTGCGCTGTCTCTCCTTCGCCTCTCGGCGGCGTTGGAGTCCTGATCATGTCTCCTGTAGATCTCCTGCTCCAGTCTCCTTTGGGATTCCAGTCCGCCCTCACTGGGCTCTGCTTTTAGATGCCCATCCAGCATAAGGCCTTCTATTTCTGTGTTTTTGATTAGCATGTCCTGTAAAAATAACAGCCTTTGGCCTCTTTGTATTGTAGGTACTTCAGCTAGAGCAGCCCAGCAGCAGATCTCTGGTAAATCTCGCCATTGTCCCGCTCGTCTTTTTGACACATCTCCTTCCCCAGGTTTTCCCGATTGGGGAGAAGAGGAAAGCAGGTAAGGAAATCAGCATTACATTCATCTCTTCCTTTTCGATGTCTTATCTTAAATTAGAATGGATGCAGAGAAAGGAACCATTTCAGAACTCGAAGATTATTCACCTTGTTTCTGTGCATCCATGTCAGAGGAGTATGATCAGCATATATTAGGAAAGTGCGTCCCTCTAAGTAGTATCTGAGTTTATCGATGGCACATTTTTTTTGATTTCAAAGTATTTTATTTTATATAAAGTGACAAAGTAAAGGTAGTACATATTATAATGAAAGTGATACAATTGGCCTAAGGAGAACAAAACAATCAGAGGCGAAGAGAAACGCGTAAGTTAAGAGAATGCATTCGAAGAGACCATTAACCTGGTATATGAACTCATAAAGTAAAGGCCAATCTTCGAACTATAAACAATTGTATCACTATCAATTATTAGAATCGGGGGCAGGGAGGGATATCAGTTTATAGAAAGAAGAAAGAAAGAGAGAACAAGAAAAGAACTGAAAGGGGAGAGAGGACAGAAAAGAGAAAAAGAGAGAAGAAAAAGAGAAAGAAGGATTCCCAATGGACTAACCAAACATGCAGAGCTCCAGACGCCACTCAAACAGGTACCTCAAAAGGAAACTGGGCAATCAACCCCTTTGATGACAAATCCATATAAACATCCAAAGCTTCCCAGACCCTACTAGAAATAGAAGGAGAACAGTGAGATTGATCAACCGAGGTATGAGCACTACGCAAAAAGGATACCCAAGCCCACCATGTATGATAGGAAACAGAAGAAAAGGATTTCCATTCCATAAGTATAACCTTCACCGCAACCGTCAAAAGGAGATCCATCAACTGTAACTCCAATGGAGCCGAGGGGAGAGGAACAGGGGCAGCCAGTGGACCCAGTAAGATTAAAGGAAATGAAAGTTGGAACTCAATACCAAAGATGAGAGATAGATGTTTATGAATAAGGTGCCAAAAAGGTTGAAGAAGAGCGCATTCAAAAAACATATGCTGGAAATCGCCCTTCAGCAATCCACAGCTCCAGCATAAATTGTCATCCTTGAGATTGAGCGAGGGAGACGAACTGGCGTCCAATGAAGGAGGTTGATAGAGAAAAATTTAGATTGTATTAATGATGGTGCAATTTTATTCCGAAGGGAGAATTTACCAATCAATTGCCAGGTGTCTGAAGAAATATGCTCCGTGACTTCATGATCAAAATGGTGTAACCATTTTTGTTGAGTCACCGTATGTGAGGGCAGACTAGCAGATGATAAAAACTTATATATTTTGGATGCCACGTGACCAGATTTAGTCCATATATGAAAAAGAGAAATGGTAGAAGAGGAAGGATGTAGATGAACCTTAGCGATTGCGACTTTTATTTTAAGAAAAGTATAAAAATCTAGGTTAGTCAAAGAATGTTTTTGAGCCAGGGTGGAAAAGGGTAACGGCTCATTGTTAGCACCATAAAGATGGTAAACAAGAGAAATCCCTTTAACCGCCCAATACTCCATAAGAGTAGGAGTCATGTTAAGTTTAATTTTAGAATTGCGCCAAATAGACGACCACCTAGTTTTATGCAAGGGGATTGCCACTTGTTTATCTACACTCCGAACCGCAGCAATTGTATCAAGAATGATAGAACGAGAAAACCGGATATGTAACGTAGAGGTAGAGCAAAAAGAGGCAGTCGGCAAAGGAGAAGCTAATTCTTGTTCTATTAAAAGCCAAGAGGGGACAGGAAGATGAGAAGGAGAAAACCAAAGAGCACCTTGAGAGGCCAAGAAGGCAGTCTGGTACTTTCCCCAATCGGGAAAATTGCACCCTCCCATATCATAAGGGCGTCTCAAGAATTTGTAAGCAATTCTAGCACGTTTGTCATTCCACAAAAATTTGGAGGTCATAACGTCCAGCTCACGAAAAAAGGAATCTGATAACTTAACCGGAAGCATTGACGATACGAAATTAACAATGGGTGTGATCATCATTTTAAGAGTCTGTAGGCGACCCCACCAAGAAATGTGTTTCGGAGACCATGTATCCAAAAGACGACGCACTTTAAGAAGAGTCTGAGATTCATTATATGCAGAAGTAGCGTATAAAGTAGAACAAAAATAAATACCTAAGTATTTTAAGTGTGTAGGCTGCCATTTAAACCCCGCAGAGCCCATATGTGACTGAAAACAATAAGCATTCAAGGGGAACATTTCCGTTTTATCTTTATTTAAGGTATACCCTGAAACCTTTGAGAAGAGGGAGATGGTATCGGAAATAGCAGGAATTGCCAAGGCAATATCGTCTGAGAAAATAAGAACGTCATCCGCATATGCAGCTGTTTTTATACAGTGAGATCCAAAAGAAAAACCTTTAATATCTGGGTGTAACTCAAACAATCTGAGAAGAGGGTCAATAGATAATAAAAACAAAAGCGGAGATAAAGGACAACCTTGTCTCGTGCCCTGACGAAGATTAAAAAAGGTCGAAGTAGCACCATTAACTCTGATATTGGCTCTAGGTTGAGAATATAAGGACATTACCATGTTAATAAAGGCGTCACCAAGATTATGAGCACACAAGACAGCACGAAGGAACGGCCAAGAAACCTTATCAAAGGCCTTTTCAGCGTCAAGGGCCAAGGCCGCGGCAGGGAGTTGAGATCGTTTAGCTGCTCCAAGAATATGACAAAAAGTGCGTATATTATCGCGCGCAAGACGACCCTTTACAAACCCGGTTTGAGAGGGATGGACAAGGTGGGGAACATAGGATTCCAAACGTTTGGCTAAGATTTTGGCAAAAATCTTAGCTTCCATGTTGAGAAGAGAAATAGGTCGAAAATTTTTGGGATCTGAATGGTCTTTCCCCTCTTTCGGAAGCACTACGATAGTGGCTTCAGCTGCAGTACCAGAGACAGACCCATCTTTAACAAAAGAGTCAAAGACAGATTGCAATTTGGGAAGAAGCGCAGGGAGGAAAGTTTTATAAAACAAGATAGGATAACCATCAGGGCCCGGGGCTTTGCCAGAACGAGTCGCTTTGATTGCAGAAACAATTTCCTCGGGGGAAATCGGGGCATTTAAAAAAGTGCGAGCTTCATCTGAAACCATCTTAACCGGAATAGATTTTAAAAAATCCTGACAGTGCTCAAAAGATGTTTGATTAGAAGGAGTGTATAAGTTATTATAAAAATCACGAAAAACACCAAGAATTTCCCCCGTTTGAAATTTTTTAGAACCCAAGTTGTCCGTAATAGATGAAATTTGAGAGGACTTAAATGAGGAATCTTGAAATTTTAATGTAGCTGCAAGAATCTTCCCAGCCCGATTCTTCAACAGTAATCTTTTGGACTTCTGCGCTTGTACTCCAATATGTGCTCGTTTGGTAACTATAGTATTATACTTGTATTTTAATTGTTTTATTGATTGCAGGCAGGATGCATTTCTAGATTGTCTAAAGGCAGATTCCAAAGATTTTATTTGTGATGATAAATCAATAAGCTCTTTCTTAATATCAGAATTCCGTTTGGACATACATTTAATAACCTGACCACGGAAAGTGCATTTAAACGAATCCCAAAGGACAACTGGGGAAGAAACTGAACCTTCATTTTCATGGAAAAAAGTGTCAATTGAATTAGAGAATTCATTGACCTGAACAGAGTCATGTAAAACTTCCGTATTTAATCTCCAAGAGCGAGCACAAGATTTAGGAGCAAAAGACGATAAAGAAAAAGTAACCGCCGCATGATCAGAAATCAAAATAGGATGAATAATCGGAGAGGAGGAGGACGAAACAAGCGAGGAGTGAACCAGTAGATAATCAATCCGAGAAAAGGAAGAGTGAGGTGAAGAAAAGAAAGAAAAGTCGCTACCAGTGGGATTGTGAAGCCGCCAAATATCCTGAAGCTGAGTGAGGGAACACATGTTAAGCATTTGTTTATGGGATTTTGGAGGACGAAACTGAAAAGCTGAATTCCTATCCAAAATTGGATCCATCGGTAAGTTAAAATCACCTCCAACAATAAGGTTTCCAGCATGTGGAGTATCATGTAATTTTTTGGTTACCGCCTTCCAAAAGGACAGATCATCAATGTTAGGGGCATATATATTTATCACATACAGGACATTATGCCCATCAGACAATTTGGATAACAACCAACGACCTTCAGAATCATGCTCAGAAGAAATGATAGATAACCCTGAAGACTTGGAAATTAATGTAATGACCCCATTTCGTTTGCCCGAGGCATCAGAACAGCAAACATCAGCAACCCATCCTTTTTTCAAAAATAACGCCTCTCTGGTAGATACCTTAGTCTCTTGAAAAAGAATCAGGTCCGAAGAAAGAGCTTTACAATAATCTAAGACTTTTGACCGCTTTACCGGATGATTTAAACCCTTAACATTAAGGGATAATACATTCAAACTAGGCATGTAAACAAATACAAAAATGGAAAAAAGACACCCTCAGTGACAGAGAAATAACCAACTGCACAGAGACAAGGATCCAAATAGCAAACAGGAAGCGCATAAAGGGATAATCCATGTGGGCAATCCGAAAATAGAAAGAAAGAAAATCGAGAAAAAGAAAAGAGAAGGGAGAGAGGAGATAACAGGGGAGGCCTGAAAAAGGCCCAATTCATACTAAGGAGAACGTGGAAAGGCGAGCAAGGGACCCGTACAAGGAGGGAGAATAATTAATGACAATAGCCCCAATAGATTACCTAATAAATGACAATAAAGGAGGATAAGGCAACCATCAAATTATAAGCAAAGATCAGCATAATACTATAAATAGGAACAATACAACAAGCAACTCGGGAAAGTAACATCGAAGTGCTAAACTAAGAACAAATGTCATACCTATCATGCGTAATAATATTAGCCAGATTGATATTGAAACACACAGTATGGTAAAATAAAACATAATATACAATTTATGAAGGTAACTATGTGTAGCCTCAAAATAGACCATCCATACTGAACAAACAGTAACTGACAAAAACTTACGATATATAATTAAAATCGAAAAACACAAGAGCATATGAAAAAATATAAGAAAAGAAAGGAAGAGAAAAGAAGAATAGACATCGAAAAAGATAAAGAAGAGACGATACATGTCAGGGAAAAATAACAGTTCATAACAGAAGCGCATCAAACAATGAAAATTGACCGGAGATAAATATTGATCGACCAAATATAACCCCGAGGACTGAGGAGAAGAAAATGAGACGAAAATAGTGAGCAACTTAGAAGCAAGCAATAAGAACATAATATTAAGAAGAACAAGAAGGAGAGAGTACATCGACAAAAAGCGTAAACAACAAGACTCAGAAAGAAAGAGAGAATACAGAAAAAAGATCAACGCAGTAGAAGGGTAAAATAGGAAAAGAAAGGAAAAGAATAAAAGAATAGGAACGGAGAAGACAGATCGAAGGTGACACCTATTAGAGAAGGGCAGCTGACTTAAAAGACGAACAGACAGCAATGAAACTCACATGTGGTAAATAGTGACATAACATAAATCACCCCAAATGCTGAGCCCCATATAATGAGACATAAAGAGTGATGTACTAAGACGCCAACCATATATACAAAGCCATAATAATACGAACGAATCCAACATGGAAAATACAATATGGTAAAGTAATAAGGAAACCCAAAGACTATGGTAATCGCTATGCGTAATCCAAAAAACAGTAACGCAATAAACAGGCCTACAGACCGTAAAACGTACGAAATGTGAGAACATTTGAAAAATCATAAACATTAGAAAAAATTGTAAGATAAAAACGCGAAGAGAATAGGAGAATAAAAGCAAAGAAAGAAAATGAAAAGGTGAAACACACTAGAGAAAGGTAGCTTGTATTGGAAAACAAGCCTCAACCAAAGAGACTATCATGAAAAGAAAGGAAACGTAGAGTATATATCCCCAGAAGGGAATACGAGATAAAGAGAGGAAAAATAGAGATCGACTGAGAAGCAATCAGTACATACATAGTAGCGAAGAATGCAAGGAAGAGAAGTGAGAGAGAAAAAATACAGTATATAACATGGCTAGGAAGAAAATATGAAGCAGAGAAAAAGAGAAAAAAAACAAGTATGCTAACAGCAAGAAAGAGAATATGAAACAGCAAAATGCAGAAAGCCACTATAAAGGAGATTAAAGAAGACATTTCAAGTGCCCGAAGCACCAGGATCCTGGGAGGTCGCCCTTTGAATCTCCATCTGAATCTCCATCTGATTGTCCAGGATGGTAGCTAAATCCGCCGGCTTATCAAAAATCCTGGAACGTCCCTTGTAAGAGATGCGGAATTTGGAGGGACCTGCAAAGGAAAAGGGAATGTTCATCTCAGAAAGACGTTTCCGAAGATTAAGGAAGCCCTTCCTCCTTATGACTGTGTCCCTGGCAAAGTCTTGAGATATTGAAATTCGATGACCTTCCCAAACGACAGTTTTAGTCTTGCGCATGTGCGAAAGAATTTGTTCAGTATGCTGATGACGCAGTGGCTTAAAAATTATTGCTCTTGGCTGGGTGGCAGACTTAGAACGAAAAGTTGGAACACGATGTGCTCTTTCTATCTCAAAGTCTCTTTGAAATGAAATTTGTAGCGTATCAGGAATCCAATGATACAAAAAATCAGCCATAGAGGAAGATGCTTTCTCTGCATCTTCCGGCAGACCAAAAATGCGTAGGTTAGATCTACGATTACGGTCCTCCTGCTCAGTGAGATCTTTACGCAACGCCGCCATTGAACGCTCTAAGTGGCTGAGAGACCTGGATTGCTTCTGGATATTATCCTCTGAGGAGCTGATACGTGACTCCGTGGCCGATACTCGAAGAGACAGGGCTTTGAAGTCATTCCGAATAGCGGACACCTCCACTTGTAGTAAATCCGTATTAGTCTTTGTAGATTGCGCAATATCATGCACCTCATTAAGGCGCGATAATATTGCGTCAAGAGTAGAGGTGGTGTCTGACGGAGCAGTCTCAGGTGTAGGAGACACAGATTTAAGACGTTTGAGTGAAGCGCCAGCCTCTTTTGGGTCTTTAGTAGTTGTGGAACGGCCCATAATTGCAGCCATGAAGAGACAGACCCCAAGAAAAATACACAGCCTCTCGAGAAATAAACTGCGCAGTTGCCTCAAAAAAAAAAAGAAAAACAGCACACCAAGCGTGAGAAGCGCTAAAATCAGTGACAGGGGCGGGCTTATAAGGTGAGCAGGCAGCAGAATATATGTTAGAACCTCATAGACCTCAATAGGTTACACCAAAAACATCGTGAGGCAAAAGCACTTCCATCCATAGATATTATCACTGAAGAAAATAGAGAGCATGCAACATAGTGTCTAGCCAAGCAGCCCAATGAGCATAAAAAATAGAAAAAAGATGTTACCAGTTCAGCGCCGTGAGGAAAAATGTCCAGGCTATCCCCACACCGGCAATATTGTAACAAAAGCGGCACCTCTGAGGAGAAAGCGCCGTCTCCGTCACAAGCGGTAAGATGGCGGCCGCCCGTGAAGAGACCGAGCGTCGCAGCAGCTGACCGGGGAAGAGATGCATCCTTCAGCAGAATTTGCCCAAATGGATGTCAGACGACTCCTGACAGATTCCGGCACCTGGAAATGTCTATTCAGCGAAGCGGGGCAGTCAGGAAGCGGTAAATAATCTCCGCCGGCCCCCACTCGCCTGAGAGCTCAAGCGCGACCCGCCATGTCCCAGCGGCGCGCAAGCCACGCCCTATCGATGGCACATTTAATAGGAAGACTTTTTTTCTAGATTACAGAATAAACGTGCTCCCTGGGAAACAGTTTTCAGTTGATGAATAAAACTGGGCATTCATCTACCTCCGCATTCTATTGGGAAAGAACAGCCCCAATCACTGCTTTCGAGGTGTCTGTTTGAAGGATAAAAGGCTTCTCAAAGGTAGAGGTGAACAGTACTGGGTCCGGAATAATCATATGTTATAACTGGGAGAAGGTTGCTAGGAATTTAGGGAAGATTGGATAAACCACAAGTTCTGTCAAGGTACCTGCTATGTGGGAAAAATATGGATTGCATCATCTACAATATCCCACGAGACCTAAAAAGGCCCTTACGTCTCCCTTATTTGTGGGACAAGGAGTTGCGGTGATAGCCCTGACCTTTTCTGTTTGAGGTACAATTAACCCATTTCCCAATACATAGCCTAAATATTTGACCTTTCTGAAGGAAACTCTCAATTTTGTGGCATTAGTATGTAGGTTGGCTCTGAGTAAATCACCGAGAACTGTTTGCAAGTAACCCAAATGATCTTGCCATGTTTTGCTAAATATGGCATTTTTCATTTGGAAATCTTTATTCGGCTATATTCCAAGCCATAAAAGAATACATTATAAAAACAAAAGATTTCTAATTTAGAAAGATAGACAGATTAAACAATATTTCTTGAAGAGTAAAAAAGAGACAAATCATATCACAGCCCTAGACACAAGAATAATTATACTGAGGCAGAAAAGAATCTACATTCCTGGTGCCATATGGCAACATTTTTAAGACATTAGTGTATATATATATATATATATATCTATATATATATATATATATATATATATATATATATATATATATATATGTATGTCTGTCTGTCTGTTTGTCCTTTATGATTTACTACACCATTCATCCGATCGCCATGAAACTTTGGGAAGTTGTTGAGTACACTCCTGCGAAGGTTTCTGTCACAAACATTTTTTAAATATCGGCCCCCCAGGGCCCTCATAATCTTTCGAATACTGATGTACGCACAAGACAGAAAAACAAAAAATCGTGTATCCACAAGCACTCGAATAAATAAATAGAATTGAAACAGCATTCATCCGATCGCCAGGAAACTTTGGGAAGTTGTTGAGTACACTCCCGCGAAGGTTTCTGGCATAAAATGTTTTTAAATATCGCCCCCCAGGGCCCTCATAATCTTTCGAATACTGTGTACGCACAAGACGGAAAAACGAAAAATTGTGTATCCATAAGCACGCGAATAAATAAATAGAATTAAAACAGCATTCATCTGATCGCCAGGAAACTTTGGGAAGTTGTTGAGTACACTCCCGTGAAGGTTTCTGGCATTAAATTTTTTTAAATATCGGCCCCCCAGGGCCCTCATAATCTTTCGAATACTGATGTACTCGCATAAAACCAATGAAATTCCCACGTTATAGTTAGTTGGACTCACTATAACTTGCGCGTGCAATGCACTGCTGATGACGTCACATATTACATCACTCATGACATGGTCAGTGACATCACTCATGACATCACTGATGACACCATCCAGTGAATGTGTGTCTTTCTGAAAAATACATATGTTTTATATATGTATATGTAAAAGTTGATGGAAGAATACATGTTTAAATAAGTGTTTACATAGATGTTTTTTTTTTTAATTGATTGGTTAACTGGCTTATTAAGTGTATCTTAGGCAATACATATATTAGTGAGTAATGTTTAAATATTTAAATATAAGGATTAGTGTTTCACTTTGTGTATAAGTGGCTGCATGGGTTGGTGAGTAGCTACATGTGTAGGTATATGGGTTATTAGATGTTTGTTTTAATATCAGTATGAGTGTCTATATGGTTTGGTGGGGGTATTACTTAGCACATAGATGCATGAGTGACTGACTCTCGGTTTGTATGTGTTTTGAAGCCAGCATATGTGCAGGACTGTATGGGTGGATGACTGTATATATGTGTGTGTTAGTGACTGAATGACTGTCTCACTAGTATCTTTATCAGTAACTACATATGTTTTAATATAATATATGTGAATATTGATGTATATAAGTGAGTATATGTGAGAGTAAGAGATTGTAAGAGTTCCTGATTAAATGAGTATGTGTTTCTATAAGTGATTGTTTAAGAGAGTAAGTATGTGTAAGTTTCCTTAGAAGTAAGGTGGTTGTGTGTGTATAGCTGTATATGCAAATAAATGGATGTTCAATAGTTTATTTGCATGTGTGAGTATGTGTGAGAGTATCTTTTGGATGACTGTCGGTGTGTAACAGGATGTATAGGTGTATCACTACATATGATGAGTGAGTATATGTATGAGTGACTATATAGAACTATTGGTCAATGAGTGCATGTGTATATAGATGGTGGAATTATTGAATTGGTTTTTGT
Source organism: Lissotriton helveticus (assembly GCF_964261635.1). Lineage (NCBI taxonomy): Eukaryota > Metazoa > Chordata > Amphibia > Caudata > Salamandridae > Lissotriton > Lissotriton helveticus. The sequence continues at coordinate 1,231,847,665 of NC_136057.1, read as the reverse complement.
AACTGGTATGGATATCTCCATTTTTTTGAAAAATGTAGTTTCTATTTTTGAATATGTGTTTCAAGGGTTACATTACAGTGAAAAGAGGTCTGTCACTCTGTTACAAGGATGGTGTCATCAGTGATGTCATGAGTGATGTCACTGACCATGTCATGAGTGATGTAATATGTGACGTCATCAGCAGTGCATTGCACGCGCAAGTTATAGTGAGTCCAACTAACTATAACGTGGGAATTTCATTGGTTTTATGCGAGTAAAATTTCCAGCTAACTATAACTGGTGTCAAACCTATGGTTTTTTCAGTGAATTTCATAGGTTTTTTAAATGCTAATTCCTAACTATAACTGATGTGAAACCTATGTTTTTTTCAGTGAATTTCATAGGTTTTTTAATAGCTAATCTCTATAGGTATGAAATGTAATATTTTTTATAATGAATTTTATATTTTATAATTATTTAATACTATTTTTTTATGTTTATTTATTTATTTATTTATTTTTGTGCCCTGGAGCGCTCCCGGGGCGCGTACCGATGCACCGGTGAGCACAGTGTTACGGCGTGCCCCGGGGCGCGTACCGGTGAGCGTCCCGTTAGCGCTATTGCCGCGAACGAAAACAACATCGTGACGTATCGCGTAGCCGTGTGCTGCGTCATATGACGCACGGTGTAACCGCACCCGGAAGCACCCGAGCGCATACGATCGCGCAACGTAAGCGCCGACGGACGCGCCCCCGGGCACGCACCGGGGCGCGTAGCGTAAGCGCGTCGGGTCATGTGATCTGAAAATAACACTTTTCATTGGTTCAGATCAGTTTTGGTTTCCAAATGATGAAAGCCCCCACCTTTTTACCTCATTCTCACTTTGTTATTTGAGTGAGGAAGACCTGCTTTTTCCTTACAGAGATGGCTACAGTCATATCAGCAGCTGGAGCATCTGCCCCACCACCACCACCACCACCATCAAAAAGACCACCAGAAGATCACATTGATGGTCAAGAAGAAGAGCAGGAGGATGATGAAGAGGAGGAACAGACAAGGCAGTTCCTGCCTGAAGATAATCCCCCATACAAACCAAAAGAGCACTTCATATGGGAGTTTTACAAAATCCCAAGGGGTTTCAAAAAAGTCAACGCTGCGAAGGTGACTTGTCTGATCTGTGGTGCTGAGCTGTCCAGGGGGAACCCTAACAAAAAATATTCCTTTGGGAATCATACTATGATTCGGCACATGATGCGTTTGCACCCTAACAACTATTCTGCAGCAGAGGTAAGGGACCTCTGCAGTAAGCTACCCCAATCAACATCCAGACCCTCAACATCCAAAGAACCCACTCCATCGGGTCCAGAGGCAAGGGAGACGGTCCCAAATATACAAACAAAGTTTGGGGATTACAAAATTGTTTGTATATATTGCAACAAAACAATTAATTGTGGTCAGCAAAGCATCACACTAATCAATGTTGCTATGGATAACCACAAATGCCCGAGGAAACCATAATTTTTCCTGATTTTTTTTGTGCTCCAGTTGAGCCATTTTCAATTCCCTGTTTTTTGTTTCTCTCCAAAGAAAATACAAAAAAAATATAAAACTGTTCAGAAAAGCCCAAAAAATTAAAAAATGTTCAAAAAAACAATAAAAAAATATAAAACAACAAAAAGAATAAAAAAAACAGTTCTTTTTAGAGCTACCTCTAATTTATAGAAAAAAAACATTTTTAAAAAACTCTGTCATTCTTTTTTCTCAACGGTACGCGTAATGGTACGCTCCCCGGTACGCGTACCGGGGCGCGCACCAAAAAAAAAAAAAAAAGAAAGAAAAAGAATGAAGGAGTGAGCATGAGGGAAAGGGACAGAGAGAGTTATGTTAAGAGAAAGAGAGCTAGAGGGAACAACACAAAGGGACTGTGTATTAGATAGTAAAACAGTGAGGGAGGATTAGAAAAGAGAAGTGACTCTAAGTAAAGAGCGGTAAAAGAGGGTAAATAAAAGTGAATAAGGGTAAGACATGGGGAGTGACAGACAGAAAGGAGAGAGGCAGTAAAGGAAGGAGTGACTGAAAGGGAGGGAGTGAAGCAGCAAACAAAGGTAAGTGAGGGAGTGTGGGTGAGTTGTAGGGAGTGAGCATGACGAAAGAGTATTGACAGATTGAGGGGAGAGAGACAGCAACGATAAGAGAGACAAAGTGAGGGAATGGAAGTGAGGAACTGTGAGGACAGACGGACTGAGAGAAGGAGTGACAGGAGTGAAGTAAATGATTATGGGAAAGGGAATGAGTGAGGGAGCAAAGGAAGGGAACAGAGGGTAAGGGAAGTAAAGCAGGGGGACTGAAAGAAGTTGAATGTGCGAGGGGAGTTAGGGAAAGGGGAGTAAACATGGAGGATAAGAATAAGTGAAGGAAGCAGAGTAAGGAAACAGGAGTGAGGTAGGGTGAGAGAATAATAGTGAGGTTAAAGGAAAGGGTGATGACAAACTACATTTTATTAGTCACACTTACCTTATAATTAATGTAACTTTAATTACATTTTTTTACTACACTTTGTATCTGTGAAAGAGAGAAGAAAAAATAAGTTATAATTAGTAAAATATATATTTTAAAATAAAAGATACAAAGGAAGAGGTTAAAAATCATAACAGTGTATTAAGAAATAAAGTACGAGTGAAAGACACAGAAAGGGAAATAAAGTGATGTAAAAGGACAAAAAGAGGGTTAAAGAAAAAGAAGGAGAGCAAATTACTAAGAGTAAGACATATAGATTCACTGACAGAGAGGAAGAGAAGAAGAGAGAAATGAAAGTGATTCGGTGATGAAAGTAAAGAGAAGAACATTGAAAGATAGGAAATGAGGGGTAGTAATGGAACCTGACTAAAAGAAATGGGGTGAAGAACGATGAGAGAGGAGCAGTGAAGTTGTTGTAAGAGAAATGATAGAAGGTAGATAAACACAAGTGAACATAACACAAGGAGAGTGAGGGACTGAGGACATAGAGGTAGTGAACGGAAAATAGAGAGAAGAGGTAAAAATAAGGAGCAACCAAAGATAAGCGAGGGAGAGTGGGTGAGTTATAGTGATAAAGTGCAACAATACTGGTGAGTGAGTAAAGAGGAATTACTAAAAGAGCAAAGGAGGAAAAGACGGAAAAGGGAAGTAAAGCAGAGAGACTGAAAGCTGAAAAGTAGTGCAAGGGAGAGAGGGGATGCAGACAGTTGAAATGGAAATGAGGGGTTGTGAAAGAAGTGCAGTAAATGAATGGGTGTGAAACAGAGTGGGAGAAAGGCAGTGTGAGTGAGTAAAGAGAGCTCAAAGAGAGAGGAAAAGGAAAGTGAGTGTGAGACAATGGGAATACAATATAAATTACAAAATACAAACTATAGAATAATTTATACAACATGTTAGATAGTTTATTTTTGCTGTTCTCAGAACATATTGAATTTCACTAAAAACAGTGAGTTCAAACTATGCATCATATGACAGCGGGAAAAAAAAAACACAATCAAAAAGATTGTGTTTAAAAAAACCATATAAACTTACAAATCACATATGTACACTAATCTTTGATTCACTTACTTTTCCTTTAGGCCAAATAGTACATCATGAAGGTCCTTTACGTTGGAAGGTACTCTGCTGTTCTCAAAAAATTCCATTTCATCGACTCTCTAGAAAAAAAGCTCCAAGAACATCTGAAATATGTTTCAATGTTTTCATATACTCCTTCTGTTCAGTCATGACTCTTTGTTCATTCCTTCACCTTTCCTTAAGGCCAAATAGTGTCAGATGTATCAGTATATTTTCAAATTAGTTAAAACAAACTCTAAAATTACCGTTTTCCCGACGTTCTGAAAGAAAGGCTCAAACAACATTTTCACAATATTTAAATATTCATAATTCCATCTCTGGCTCTCTCATGTTGAACATTTCCTATAATACTAATATCACTTACTATGCGATCCACTTACCATACCTTTATGAGAACTATAATTTTTAAATTATCTTCATCACTGTTACTCACAATATAATTTTAAACAGCAAACTAACTTTTATTAACTGCTCCCGTCTACATAGGGCAATTACCTTTACTTAAATTTTGGTTCTAAAAACACTAGGTATGAATTTTTTAACTCAAAAGGCAAACGTTGTTTGAAAGTCAAATGAGTGTCATTACACATAGTCCAACCTTTTCGACATTTTAAATAGCATGTGTAATGCCCTGATGTTGTTGAAGGACCGTCATGATAAATAATAGCTACAGTTGCAAAAGTTCTTCCTGATATTGATAACTGAGAAGCCATGAAATTTATAATAGAAGTTGACAATTTACTTCCATCAGGTCTACATCTTTGGAACATTAAAATGACATATTTACCATATGTTTGTAAAAATAATGTGGACAGCATTGCACACTTACATTGGGTACACACCATATTGTGATCAGCTGCTTTAACTAGATTATTAAAAGACACTGGTTTGCAGTCTGGTAAAGTCAAATATATAAATCTTTCAGTGTCTATTGTAGTACTACTTGATAAACTACAGTTGTCACAGTCATGCTGCCATTGATAAGAAAGGCTAAAAAGATTTTTTATATCTACACCTTCATCTTCCAATACATCAAACATATACATTAAAAATTCCTGACAATCCTGCTGAATATTCTGTGAAAATTGATTTTGACCAGAACATATGTCTAGAAGATTTCGAATTTCTGAAACACTTTCTATTTTTGCTCTATCACTGCTACATTTCTGAAACACAGAATTCAATAAACAGCAGAATGTTTGATCCCGATTTTCAACAATCTGTTCTTGTAAATTTTGAAGAAAAAAAACAACATTAACCACTACATTAGCATAGCAGTTGACACCAGAACTGTTTTCAAACTCAAATCCAACAACATCTTCAACAGAATCCTTTTTCTTTCTGCTTACAATTACAGTTTCATCTACTTTTTGTCTTTTTGCTACTACCTCACTGCAATTATTCTCATTTCTTCTTTTTCGGCCTACCACACGTTTTTCAAACAGAGGATATTGAGGCAAATGTGGAGCATACTCTCTTCTTAACCTATTGAATTCTTTAACACAATCTAGATCTGCACAAATCTTTGTTTCATCACACTCAATCAAGTACAATCCTGATAAAGTTCTGACTCGTGATAATGCCACATATGCCATACCCTCTTTAAACACAGAACTTCCAATGTTCACCAAAGCACTATCTACACTTAAACCTTAAGATTTATGAATTGTCACCGCATATGCCAAACAAACAGGAAACTGTTTTCGGCGAACATATAAGTCTTTCACAAGCAAAAATCTAGCTGAACAATGACAAATTTGTTCTATTTCGTCAATGCCATCAAATTTAATTTTTAAAATTTCAATTCCATCTCTATTTTTGTAATTTACAAAATCAACAACATGACCCATTGCTCCATTTACCAGACCTCTTTCAACATTTAAATTCCTTCTCAAAATGATACGACAATTTAAACACACATTCAGAGTCTTTTCAAAACCAGCAGTTTTGGATATAGTCTTCTCTACTGAATCCATATTTGATTTCAAATTTTCTGACAAAATAATTGTTGCTCCCATATGCTCTATTTTATCTATAGCTTCCAGTTTCACAATCTCTTCATTTTCTAACTTTAACATTTTGTTGTTGAAGATGGAACATTCTTTCAGAGTTGGCATCAAACATATCCCAGATTTGTTCTCGTTAATTTTCTTAAAAATATTCTCTGGAAGAATGTTTTCATTTGGAAACAAATTTGAAATTAATCGTGCATGTAAAGCTTCTTTCCCATGCTCACTTACTTTTCTGATTCTTACATCTTGTAGAATATTTTTATAATCTTCATCCTTTGCCTGTCGCATATTTTGAAGTAGTTCTGCATATTTGAAATTTAACCATATATTAACGTTTCCAATGCTTCCTAGGCACTTCCTGGTATCTTCATGCGTGACCATTTTAAAGACTGGTTGTCCTTTCACTGGAGTCAACTGCAGTAGATCTCCAAAAACAATAATGTGTTTCCCTCCAAATAACACATCATACTCTGTTCTAAGAATTTCTTGCATTCTCAAATGCACAAAAGCAAGCATTAGATTTGAGACCATGCTTACTTCATTAATGATAAGAAGTTTCATTTTCTTCGGGACTCTGGAAACTTCGGAACACGCATCTCCAGATAGCTTGTGGTATTGCAATTTGTTATCATGCTCGACTGGTAGCATCAGTAAACGATGTAAAGTAATCCCTTTAATGTTATGAGCTGCCAGCCCAGTTGGAGCGGTAACAACACAAGACAGCGGTGATTCAGTCCTTTTCTGCAGATAAGTTGCAATTGCTTTAATCAGAAAACTTTTTCCAGTTCCCGCTTCTCCACTCACGTACAGTCGGACAGGCTTAAATGATGTACATGAGCACTCTTTTTTCTCATGACTGAATCCATGTTCAATCTGTTCTGTGACTTCGTCATATATCTGTTTCTGCTCAAGGTTTAGTTGTTTCACCAAATCTTCTAAGTTAACTACATCATGTTGAGCTTGTTCCATAGCTCTTTCCACCTCATCCATGGCAGTGGCAGCTTCATTTTGAATAATTGGTCCTCCAAGTGGATCCTGACTCAATGAAGCAGAACTCTGACTGTCTTGAGAACTGTCTCTAGCAATCTCTACAGCAATTGTGGCTTCTTGCTCTATTTCTTCGTTCAACATTTGCAGATAATTTGGAAAAACAGGACATTCTATGGTATCCTTGGTTGCATTAAAAGAATCTTCGTAACAGAGAAAATCTCCAAGTAGTTCCTCTTCTGTACGCCATGGCTTAAAGAGTTGCAAAACAGCTAAATAGTAAAATTCCCTTTTCTCTGGATTTTCGCAACTCATTTTTCGATGATTAATCAAATGGCCTTTTCTCTGCTTCACTAGACATCCTTCACAGCCAATAACAGCATATATTCCATTATTGATATCTTCTCTGATGTTCCTCTTATAAATATAGTTTTGCAGAACTTCATACAAACAACTGTTCTCAAGATGACTACTTCTATTTGGATAGTATGTATCCAACATGTTTGTCTTCAAAATATCTGTACTGTTTGGTTCTTTCTCCGCCAAATACTCAATTTCTTGTACAGATTTCAAAACTCGGTTTCGTGTTGTAGCAAGACCTAGACTTGCCCAAATAATTGTTCTAGACTTGGCGTAGAGACTTGCTGATGATAACCGATCAGAACATTCATATGCTCCAATTTCTCGATGCGACAACATCTTCAGACTGAAACTGTATAATTTTTTACTTATACTCTTTTCATGTGAAATGTCCTCCCACATTTCCTTCACTTCTGTCTTTTTTTTTTGTGATGTAAGACGTCACATATCGAGCCACAGCAATAGAGTTGTCAGCAACGAACTCAATATCCATGTTAGCATTCCACATGGACAAAATCACTGGGTTGTAGTCGTTGATGTACTTGGACTCTTCGTTTCTTTTTAAATTGCATGTATTTTTTGGTGATTTCCTCATCACAGTATGTTGCAGAGAAGACATCAAATTATTTACTCTTCCTTTAGAAATCACTGGTCGTGGAAACCCGAAACGACATTTTGTGTAGAGTTTGTCCTTGTTTCTGAATTTTCGACGACAGTACTTTCCACAACGATGGGATTGAAAGCGTAAAACTTGTTGCCTTAAACTGTTTTCTTCGGTAGTTTTCGGAACAGCACATGTTGAATACTCTTCAATGAAGCTCATCACTGTCTCATCCGAATCTGTTCCAAATTTGGGTGCATCTGTAATCCACAACAACATATGTATGTGAGGAGCAACTCTCGCTTGATACTCCTTTCTCCAAAAGAAATCCAAAACCTCTCCAAGGGGAGGATTTTTTTTGTTGGTAATAAAAGACATCATAGCTTCAAATCTATGATTGAAATATCTGCATACATTCACTGGATCCAAAGAACACAGTTCTCCAGGAGTTTTGAATTCTATATTTTGTATGTTTGCGTTTGCCTCTTGTAGAAATTGAAGTAAGTCGTCCCATGCATACTCAGCACAGCTAAGAGTGAGGAACCATGTAGGAGTTCCTAAGTTTCTTAGCATACATTTCAATTCCCCATGACGACGGAACCAATACTCGTTTGTTCCATGTTGACATGCCATGAGATTGATTAGCTGAGATTCCAAAATACTGTCTTGCAGATTGACTTTCTCCATGAAGTCCCTCGCCGAAACATTTTGCAGATGTAGTCCACTTTTCAGTATATGGTTCACTGCATAAGAAAGCCCAGACAAGTCACTTTCATACAGTAGATGAAACAAATAAGGAATGCATTGACCAAACCTTGGATCTTCAGCATATAATCTTAAAGTCCGGTATTCAGATGCAGGAATTTGAAGTAGTTGATCGTCATATCGTCCACCTCGACCTGTTGGAAATAACTGTGGAAAACAACGAGCTTCCAAACTTTCTTCCCATACACTAATGGGACTTCCTTTTGCTGCTTTCATTTGAAACAAGTCAATTGCATTCCCCATAACTTCTTTGGAATGCAAAGGATGAACAGTATAATGTTCATATATTTCTTCACTTCTAGACACATCAACTTTTTCAATTTGGCCGGCTGAACAATCACTGTCTTCTTCTGCAACTGTTTCCTCTGCTCCAACACATACATGTTTGTAGTACTCATTGTTTTTGACCAAATACAACGTTGCCTTTTTGACTTTCCTAACATCCACTAAATCTTGCCAGATTTTCTTACTCTTTGTCGGAACCCCATTAACTAAAATAACCAGAGGTTCCTCTTCCACTTTCTCTACACCAATTGTATCAATATTTTTCTTGAAATCTAGAGGCAAATAAACAACTCTTCCCTTTAATCCTCTCTGTAAATCTGAAATAGGCAATTTCCCTATCTTAGGCTCCATGCGAACAATTGCCTGAAAAGGATGGACACATTGAATCAAAATAGACTCATATGTATTTAAATCCATCAATTCAGGAGGAATGTCTACCAACTCCAGATTATTATGAACAGCTCTAGCAGGCATTCTGTTTTGATTTAATTTATCATAACAATATTTACAAATACGCTGATCAGAACTCAAATCAAAAGAATTCTCCACCCACAAATAAGTTGCAAAATCCTTCCACTCATAATTATTTATCTTTTCACTTTTTACGTATAAATCAACTAATCTAGTTTGATGCTTATAATGAGTTCGTCGACAACACACACAAGTAAAATTCGGCCTTTCACTTGATTTCACCTTAAACCTGGTAATTTCCTGGTCAAACTTTTCTGTACTTGAAATCTGTACATTGTCTTCCACATTACCTTGAATTTCTGTGTCAATTTCTACACTGTCCTCTTTATCACCAAAATAACAAATCTCAATTTCTTCACAAATCTTCTTCACATCTAATTCAGTTCCATGCAAAAGAGCACTGTTTAATTGTTTAAGCTTAAGTGCTGGACTTTTTGCATAATACAACCTTCTCACTAATTTCCTCATTTTGTTATGATGCACTGCTAACATCCTAAAATGATGAAAAACACTCTGACAGACTTTTCTAGAAAGACAAGCCAGTGAATGCCCTTGCAAACCTGTGTTTTCTCTCACTCTGCAAGGATCTAAGTCTTGTAACATCTTCATTTTCAGTTTTAGACTTTTCTTACTATATGTACGTAAGAAATTACAAAACAAATCGATTGATTCCTGTCGCACACTACAAATACTACTACACTTCCAAGTGTACACTGGACCCTTAGTACGTCTCCCTAAAACTTCATCAGTTAACACCTCTTCTGGTTCTCTAGGCACAAGTTTCTCTTTTTCAATCGGACAACCGTCTTTCACCTCATATGCTCGACCACTGGTGTCAACTGCATGCACTAAATCATTCTCCTGGAAGTAACTCTCCTCATTAAAAAATGGCTCACAACTTGAACTGTGCATCCATTCTCCAGAAAAAACTTTACAAAAATTAGTCCGATTAATTACTCTTTTCCATCTACTGTTTGATTTGAAAACATCAATTGTCTTGTTAAGTGTCCTAATTCTATTGATTATTAAAATAAATAATTTTTCTTAACTTCAAACGCCTGATCAACAATCTTCTCTACACTTTTCTTTTTCTTATAAAAAGCAGATCTCTGTTTACCTTTTTTAATATTTTTTAACAAATTTAAAACCACCCTATTGCGAAACATTCGTTTACGAATGTCCCTAAATTGGTTTTGCCTTCCATTCCTATACATATTATTCTCTCCTGCTCCAGTAGTAACATTTTGGGGGGCCTCTCCTTCCTTTTCAAATGTGCTCTATCCTTCTCTTTTTCTACATTCTGTCCAACATTTTTTTTTGATCTACATATGTTCCGTAAGAAAGACCAAGGGCCCGATATAGGTCGGTCGGTAACGGCCGAAAATCGGTATTTTCGGCCGTTACCAATCGGTATCGAGCCATTGGGATGTAGCAGTCCGAAAAACGCCCAAATCGGTGATAACACCGAATCGGAAAGGTTACCGAATCGTTAGAATACCGATTCGGAAAATACACAGAATCGGTAAATATACCGAATCGATAACAAACCGAATCGGTAAAAATAGGGATTCGGAAAAATCACCGATTCGGTATAGAAAAAAACACAGAATCGGTAAAAAATACCAATTCGGTAAAGACAGCGAATCGGTAAAATTACCGATTCGGTGTAAATCCGATTCTGTGTGAAAAACTGAAGATTGAGATGTAGGAAAGCTCTGAAATACCGAATTAGCTTCAAATTCGGTATTTAAGAGTCTGTAGTTACCATAGATTGGAATCAGGTGGTAACCAGGTGCAACCTATATAAATGGACCCAAAATGCAATTCTTCTTGCACCATGGCGGCATTTTATGTCATTGCAAGACGGCTACGGCCACAGCAGGAAGGAGAGAGGGAATGGCTGAGACAGGAGCAGGTGTATAGACAGAGGATCACCCTGTTCATGCTGACAGATGCAGAGATCCTACAGAGGTACAGGCTCGACCCAGAGACCATCTTAGAGCTCATTAGGGACCTCCAACCCCTGTTGCAGCACACCACCCCAAGGGCACACGCAATCCCAGTGCACGTCCAGGTGCTATGCAGCCTACACCTGCTTGCGTCTGGCAGCTATCAAAGTGCAGTAGCTGTGGTAGGAGGGGTGACCCAGAGCAGCCTGTCAAGGTTCTTCCACAAGTTCCTTGACGCCATGATACAAAGGATGGACCATTACATTTCCTTCCCTGCAACCCATGCAGAACTGGTACAGACAAAAGCAGACTTCTACCAGATGGCAAGATTCCCCCACATCATTGGCTGCATAGATGGCACACACATTCCGATTTGCCCCCCTGCTGACACGGAATACGTAAACCGCAATCGGAAGTCACGGCACACCATATATGTGCAGGTGATTTGTAATGCTAAGTGTGTCATCACTGACCTGGTTGCAAAGTTTCCAGGGAGTACCCACGACTCCTACATCTTCCAGAATAGCGGAATTTATGCACGGCTGATGGCAGGGGAATTCGGTGAAGGATACCTCCTAGGTAAGACACAGTGTCAGACCCCCATAACCTAAATAGCAGTGTGAAGTACGTGTATGCATGTGAGTAATGTTACCCCTTTTACTTCTAGGCGACAGTGCATATGCCCTCCGCTCATTCATTCTCACCCCCTACCTCAACCCCTCAACACCCAGCCAAAGGAGATATAACTGTGCGCACAAAAGCACACGGAATGTAGTAGAACGGACCTTCGGCATATGGAAAATCAGGTTCAGATGCTTGCACAAGAGCGGAGGTGCAAGGCAATATACCCCCATCACCTGCTGCAAGATAATTGCTGTCTGTGCAATGTTGCACAACCTAGCGGTCAAGAAGGGCACAGAGGTAGAGTTGTCTGACTACGAGGACCCTGACGATGACATTGCTGTGCCACAAACACAACCTGCTGGAGTGTCTACACCAAGTGATGGCAGGTTCAGACGTGAGGAGATAACAGACAACTATTTCTGAGTGAGTACAGATGCACAGACACGTTATGGATGTGAAAAAATGAAAAATTTTAACTTTTGGTACAACGTTACAGCACTGATGTGCAACAAATGAAATGATTGCCTACAATGTGGGGACAGGAAATGGGCCGGGTTGCCTCACCCACACTGGCAGTGTCATTTCCTGCTGCGCTTTGCAGACCCACTGGGATGCGGCTCGCCCCCTTCTGCATGTCCGGCTGCCTCTGCGGAGCGCCTGGAGCTCCGGCGCGGCTCGGACACTGCGCTGGCCGGACTGCTGCGGCTGCTGCTGTCCCCAGCCTCGGCCACGTCCAGGGCAGGATTTACCACTGCGTTGGAAATGATGAGTGTCTCCATGGCACTGGTGATGCAGGCCATGCCCCTGGTCACCTCCGCAGTGTTTTCAGTGAGGCACTGTTCCATATTTGCCCCTCGGCGGCATAGCAGGGCTGTTGCTGCGGCAAGCCGGTTAATTGCCCGGTTTTGTACACAGGCATCCCTGCGCCTTGTGTGCTCATTCTGTTCCATCTTGGCACACAGCTGTGTTATGGCAGTTGTCATGCGACCCATTCCTGTTGCAATTTCCCGGTTACTTGCCACAAACTCAGCAAATCCCTTTGTCATTTCCACCATCTGCAGGTTATGTTCACGCAATTGCCGGTGGCAAGCGAGGATGGACTTGGCCTGCATCCGCTGGATTAGCACCATGCTCCCCTCAAGCCCTTGGAAGACGGTGCCCTCCCGTGATGGATTTGCACTGTTGGAAGTGCGTGGCCGGCGGCGATCGGTGCTGGTCTGCTGGGTGGCCTGCTGTGTCACAGGTGTCACAGGTGTGGGTGCTGGTGCCTGACCCGCAGCTCCCTCCATGATGGTCAATGGGGCCACAATACTCCTCCTGGCTGGAGCTGTGGCAGGTGCTGGCTGGGACCGTGTGGGTGAGTTCTCTGGTGAGAACTGCAATGGTGGGGATTGTGACAATTGGGGGGAGTGGGGAAATAAGAGGGCATGTCCTGAGTCATCCTCATTGGCCATGGCACTGCTGTCCTCCACCTCCTGCGAGCCATCCATGATGCTTGGCCCTGCCACCGCACTGTCCGCTGTTGCTGGAGCTGACACTTGTGCAGCTGCTGCTCCACTACCTGATGGCGCCCCTAGGAATAAAGTAGCATTTGTCAACTGAGCGGAAATGTCTTACTGTCACTACAATAAATGCATTGCACATGTCATTTCATTACTCTGATTCTTTCTTAAAGTGCATTGCAGTTTAATGTGCACTGTAAATTGTTCCTACATTAGCTGTCTACATTTCCCATCATGCATTGCTCATGTATTTTGCTAGCAGTACTGGACTGGGGTTTGGCTGTACATTGGGGCCAATGGGGAGGTGTCTGGTAGGGTGTGTCATGCTGCGCATGCTTCTTACATTTTGCTTTGGCTCTGGCTGAGCTGTCCATGTCCCCAACTCCAACCACACTCTCCCTCTCAATCGTTGTGGACACCAGTTCCTCCAGTTCAGTGAGGGGGGCGCGGGGTTCCTGCCTCCACAGGTCAGTCCTGCCTGCTTGTTGAGCTCCGCCAATTTCCTCTTGGTGAGGCTCCGGATATCATAAAACCTCTTCTTGAGGTCATCCATGCTCCTGGGGGTCACACCAACAGCATTGACCCTCTCACTGATGGCACTCCACAGTTTCCTCTTTGTATTTTTTATTTAATATATTTATAGAGCGCAGAACCTGTCACCCAGAGGGCATCCTGGCGCTGTAGACTCAGGGACTGTGAGGGACAGCCTCCCATACAGCTGCCTGTGGACCCTCCCCACCTCCTCCACCAATACTTGCCGCTCCATGCTGCTGAACTTCACCTTGCGCTTTCTCTCAGCCTTCTGGCTCTCAGAGCTGCTTGCCATTTCCACTGTGTTCACAGATCTCCAACCACTCTCTCTGCTGCTCACTCTCACTGCTCAGCTCTGGCTGCCTCTCCAGAAAGTTCTGATGAGTTGCACCTGCCTGGGTTGCCACTCCCTGCTAGGGTGGGGGAGGGTGCTTCCACCTCATTGGCTGCTTTCATTAGTTTCACTTTTGCTTGCCGATTCCGTGTTTACCGAATCGGTATAAATACCGAATCGGGAAATACCGAATCGGTAAATACCGATTCGGTTTTGCCAATGCATTCCTATGGGCCTTTTGGGCCATACGGTTGTATTGCCATTACCGAATCGGTATCTACCGAATCGGTCAATACCGATTCGGTAATTGTCGAAACACGATACCGAATCGGTATTTTACCGAATTTTTTTCTCTATATCTCATTTTCCGATTTCAGAATACCGATTCGGTAAAAATCGGTATTTTAAAATCGGTAAATGACTTTTACCTACATCGGGCCCTCAGTTGTCTTACCAGGAGCTTTTTTCCTGTTTTTTGAAGTATTTGTTGTAGAGGAGTACTGTATTTCCGTTGCTGTTTTTGATTTTTTCCGCTTGGCATCTTTTCTTCTCCTCTGCCTTGAGGGCATATTTCCTTACTATTGAAATCTTGATTTTAATCTGTGGTAAAGAAAAAAATAACACATTATAGACCACTATTACCAAACAACAAAGCAATGACAATAAGCAAACGGGCTATTCAGGGTTACAGATGAGGTGAGGATTGTCCAGGGGTGCAGAGGAGGTGAGGTCTGTATTGAAAAGTGTAGTGGAAGAGAGGTCTGTCTAGGGGTACAAAGGAGGTGAGGCCTGTGTCTAAGAGTGCAGTGGGGGATAGGCTTCATAAAGTCTAGTCCACTGCACTCTTAGACACAGGCCTCACCACCTATGCTCCCCAGGAAAGGCCTCTCTCCCACTATAGTCTTGAACACAGGCCTCATCTCCTCTGTACCTCTGGACATGCCTCACCTCATCTGCACAATCTACTTCCTAATCTGAGGTAACACAGGTGACATCATTGTGAAAGGTTCAAATATATTTATTTAATCATGCAGACACTATTTATTCCTTCTCAAAAATCTAAAAGCCATTGATTTTCCTCAAAATCGTTTTTGACATCACATTTAAGAAACACAGCACAGGTCCTATGTACAAGCATTCAGTATCCATGAGTGCAGTGGAGAGGACTGACCTCCTCTGACCCTTGGACAAGCCTTACCTCATCTGTGTCCTCTGCACAGGCCTCAATGTATTGGGTATAATTGATGGTAACTGGGTCCAGATGAGGTGCCGCGTGTCCAGGGGTGTAAATAAGCTGAGGCCTGTCTAAGGATGCAGATGAGTTGAGGTCTATTCAGGGTTGCAGATGAGGTGAGGATTGTCCAGGGGTACAGAGGAGGTGAGGCCTGTATTGAAGAGTGTAGTGGAAGAGAGGTTTGTCCAGGGGTACAAAGGAGGTGAGGCCTGTGTCTAAGACTGCAGTGGGGGATAGGCTTCATGAAGTCTAGTCCACTACACTCTTAGACACAGGCCTCACCACCAATGCTCCCCAGGAAAGACCTCTCTCCCACTACAGTCTTGAACACAGGCCTCACCTCCTCTGGACCTCTGGACATGCCTCACCTCATCTGCACAATCTCCTTCCTAATCTGAGGTAACACAGGTGACATCATTGTGAAAGGTTCAAATATATTTATTTAATCATGCAGACACTATTTATTCCTTCTCAAAAATCTAAAAGCCATTGATTTTCCTCAAAATCGTTTTTCAAATCAAATTTAAGAAACACAGCACAGGTCCTATGTACAAGCATTCAGTATCCATGAGTGCAGTGGAGAGGACTGCCCTCCTCTGTCCCTTGGACAAGCCTTACCTCATCTGTGTCCTCAGCACAGGCCTCAATGTGTTGGGTATAATTGATGGTAACTGGGTGCATATGAGGTGACGTGTGTCCAGGGGTGTAAATAAGCTGAGGCCTGTCTAAGGATGCAGATGAGTTTAGGTCTATTCAGGGTTGCAGATGAGGTGAGGATTGTCCAGGGGTGCAGAGGAGGTGAGGCTTGTATTGAAGAGTGTAGTGGAAGAGAGGTTTGTCCAGGGGTACAAAGGAGGTGAGGCCTGTGTCTAAGACTGCAGTGGGGGATAGGCTTCATGAAGTCTAGTCCACTACACTCTTAGACACAGGCCTCACCACCTATGCTCCCCAGGAAAGGCCTCTCTCCCACTACAGTCTTAAACACAGGCCTCACCTCCTCTGTACCTCTGGACATGCCTCACCTCCTCTGCACAATCTACTTCCTAATCTGAGGTAACACAGGTGACATCATTGTAAAAGGTTCAAATATATGTATTTAATCATGCAGACACTATTTATTCCTTCTCAAAAATCTAAAAGCCATTGATTTTCCTCAAAATCGTTTTTCAAATCAAATTTAAGAAACACGGCACAGGTCCTATGTACAAGCATTCAATTTCACTACTGAAACCTCACTATTTCACAAAATACAAATCCTCTATCTTGCAAATGTTGATACCAGGCATTATCAAAAAAATGACACAAACCAACAGCAAAGAAGCTCAATGTGCTTCCTAGTATGAGGTAACACAAGTGACATCATTGTAAAAGGTTCAAATGTATTTCTTTAATCATGCAGACACTATTTTTTCCTTCTCAAAAATGTAAAAGCCATTCATTTTCCCCAAAATCGTTTTTCACATCACATTTAAGAAACACAGCACAGGTCCTATGTACAAGCATTCAATTTCACTACTGAAACCTCACTATTTCACAAAATACAAATCCTCTATCTTGCAAATGTTGATACCAAGCATTATCAAAAAACATGACACAAACCAACAGCAAAGAAGCTCAATGTGCTTCCTAGTATGAGGTAACACAGGTGACATCATTGTAAAAGGTTCAAATGTATTTCTTTAATCATGCAGACACTATTTATTCCTTTTCAAAAATGTAAGAGCCATTAATTTTCCCCAAAATCGTTTTTCACATCACATTTAAGAAACACAACACAGGTCCTATGTACAAGCATTCAATTCAACTACTGAAACCTCACTATTTCACAAAATACTAATCCTCTATCTTGCAAATGTTGATACCAAGCATTATCAAAAAACATGACACAAACCAATAGCAAAGAAGCTCAATGTGGTTCCTAGTATGAGGTAACACAGGTGACATCATTGTAAAAGGTTCACATTTATTTCTTTAATCATGCAGACACTATTTATTCCTTCTCAAATATGTAAAAGCCATTCATTTTCCCCAAAATCGTTTTTCACATCACATTTAAGAAACACAGCACAGGTCCTATGTACAAGCATTCCATGTCACTACTGAAACTTCACAATTTTACAAAATACAATTCCTCTATGCAAAGAAACTCAATGTGCTTCCTACTCTGAATTAACACAGGTAATATCATTGTGAAAGGGTCAAATGTATTTCTTTAAGCATGCAGACACTATGTATTCCTTCTCAAAAATGTAAAAGCCATTCATTTCCCCCCAAATCGTTTTTGACATCACATTTAAGAAACACAGCACAGGTCCTATGTACAAGCATTTAATTTCACTACTGAAACCTCACTATTTCACAAAATACATAGTGCACCGAAGCTGTTGTGTATGTCGGCGATCTTGCTGTGAAAGAACGAGGCAAGTGAGTCGCAGAGGTCTTGCGAGGGAGTGATGTCGTTGTTTCCGGCGCTGGGGTTGGAGAGCTCTTTGACGATGCTGAAGAGTTCCTTGCTGTTGTGGGTGTTGTTGTCCAGTCGTTCTTTGAATGCTGTCTTCTTGGTGGTGCGGATCAGCTGGTGGTGTTTGCGGGTGGCGTGCTTGACGGCAGTCATATTGTCTGTGGTCTGGTCGTTGCGCCAGGCTTTCTCGAGGGTGCGGTAGTTCTTCTTGGAGTTCTTAAGTTCGTCGGTGAACCAAGAGGCTTTCTTGCTGCCGGGTCTGCTGGGAGGGGTCTTCAGTGGTGCGAGGTCGTCTGCGCATTTGGTGATCCACTGTGTGAGGTTGCTGGCTGCTTTGTTGGGGTCCGTTGTGCTGGCGGGAGGGTTCTGGCTGAGGGAGGTGGTGAGCTGGTCGGCGGTGATCTTGTTCCAGCTCCTGCGAGGAACCTGTTGCGGGTGGTGGTGGGTCGTGGTTCTTCTGAAGCTGAAGTGGACGCAGCTGTGGTCAGTCCAATGAAGTCCGGTGGAGTGGAATCCATCCTTTAAAAGCTGGAGATAGTGCAAAGGTGCCTGGCATCTTCTTATTTTCAAATGTGTTAAAGTGGTATTAAGAAAGGCGCCTTGGAGTAATATAAAGATTGCAAAACTGCAAAAAAACATAAATTGCAACGTGCTCTGCTTCGATTTTTAATCACATGGGCAGGAATCCAGCCCAGCATCTGTATAAGCATTTCATGGGTATGAAACCAACAGATGGGAGCTTCCAAACCTAAACCATATACGATAATATCATTTGACATGACTAAAGTAAAAATAAAGGCAAGGCTCAGTCCCCGTTGAGCAAACCAAAGGTGAGTGGTCGGAAACCCTTCTTTTACCCGTCTCCTGCATATCTCTTTCCAAGTACAGATGCGCCATTTATTCTTTCTTTAGCTTGGCCCTTGGAATTTTAACAGTATTTGCTGGGTTGTCGAAACAATCTGACAGACCCAGGTTCCTCAGTTGGGCTTTGATATAGGAGAGCCAAGTGATTTTACTTGCATACTCTAGTTTTAAGCAATCTGCAATAATGGCATGATTCAGGACTGTTTCTTCTTTTGCCCAGATATTGTGCCACAGTAAGAGAGGTGCTAGTTGTGTTTGAAAGGATAGGGGATCACACCGAGTTCGCTATGGCACATGGTTGCAGGGGTGCTCCATGGAAGGGTCAGTAGACATTTCAAAAACGAGTTTTCCGCTCGCTGAAGACCTAAAGTATTGCAGGAGCCCCAAACTCCAGCGCCATATAAAGCGGCAGCACATGTGCGTGCTTTATAAATCTAGATTATTGCATTTTTAGGACGTGAGCCTACCTTTTTACTGAATCTAAAAATAGCTTCCAGGCTTTGATTAAAACCCCTAATCCCTAATCCTTGTCTCCATTAACTGCACCCATGTGCTTTTTGAGTAAGAAATGACTCCTAAGTAGGAACAAGTGGGCACCTGAATCAATTTCTCACTGCCTATAAAAAACGTCTTTACAATGGTTGGATGTTTACCCAACACGATAATCTGAGATTTTGCAACATTAGTCTTGAGGCCAAGGTCACACATAAAATTGTTAAAACCAATTAAAAGCTATTGCAGACCCACCCCGGTTTGAGACATTAAAACACAGTCATCCGCATAAAATAAAGCTGCTAATAACCTAGAGCCTATCTGGGTTGCGTCCACATGCCCATTTATATTAGAGGTTTCCAGATCATTTAAATACAAACAAAATAAAAATGGGTAAGCACATAGCCCTGGCGGACTCCACGACTCATTTTAATTGGAGCAGTAAGCTCCCCGCCTGATCCGTATCGGACCCTCCCAGTGACCCCCCAATGCATAGCAGCTATAAAATGCACAATTGGTGGTTCTATGCCCATCCCCAACATCTTCTCCCAGAGCATTCCTCTCTGCACCCAGTCAAAGGCAGATGTCAGGTCCATGAACCCTAAGTAAAGGGAACCCGGCTTGGCTAAGGTATATTTGCCTATGACCAGGTGCAGATTAAGGCACCATCCCCAGGCCTCTCCTAAATCCATTTTGAATGTCAAAGAGCTTACCATTCTCTGTTACCCAGGCCGCCAATCTTTCTAAGATTACTCTGCCCATGATCTTACAGGTGCTGTCAATCTAAGATATTGGCCGGTAGCATTTTGGATCAGCCCTATTACCCTTTTTCAAGATGGCGGCTATTGACATAGGTCTACAGGAGTCAAGGGGTCCTTGAGCTGCATAGCAACCTAAAATATTTGTTAATAGCGGAAGCCACAGGGATGTATTGGCCAGGAAGAAATCTGCGGGTATGCCGTCAGGGCCAGAGGCCTTGTTCCTCACTGTCTGATTTGAGGCCCTTTCTACCTCGTCTAGTGTCGGAGGTGCCATACTTAAAGCCCCAAAATTAATATTAATGCTAAAAACAGGATCACTAGTAGTTTTGTATAAATTTGAGAAATGCTCGACCCAAGTCTCAGGCATAATTGCTGCATCAATTTTGCCCCCGTTGTTCACATTGAAATAATCCTGGTTAACAGTTTGCCAGAAGACTTTAGAGTCTTTGGTCTGACAGGCTATTTGTAGTTGTCCCCAACAGTTGCTTCCTGTCTAATTTCTCACTTGCGTTTCTGTAAGGCCTGCTTATAATCAATGCGTAACTATTTTACCTCTGTTGGATTTTTTTTTTTTCTTCAACGTCTTAATTAATTTGTTATGCCAGCGAGTGCAAACGACATTAAACCATTTTTTGTTGTTCCATGTACTAGGCTTAGAATTTTTAAATAAAACGTCATTTACAGTCTGAGTTATTGCCATGAAAGATGTTACCATAACTGATGGGGTAATAGTATCATCCAGACAAGCTAGAACATGAGTCAAGTTTGCTGTTATAATATGATGTAGAACCCGATCAGGATTAATAGTGGACCACTTCCTGAGTAGCCCTTTATTATTATTGTAAATTAATGGATCTGACCTAATAAGTGCGGATTGCACATCAGTTTAAGTCACCATCTCAAAAGAGATGGGATAGTGATCACTATAATAGATTTTATGAATAGTAATAACCAGGGAGGGGGGTTTAAAATACTCAGAAAAAGCGATAAAATCAATTAATGTGCCCTGACCTCTCCCATTGTATGTTGAGAGATCAGTTTCTGATTAATCTAATAGTTCCACAGTGAGAAAGAGAGAACATTTTGATAATATTGAATAAAAAAATTTCCCATATGGATTATGATCAAAATGACAACTGCCCTCCGTAATCCCATGTACCAGATGGCAGACCCGCTGTTTTGAAAGAGGGCATAGTTTACAGCTGAAATCACCTCCCCACATCACTATGAAATCCGTTTTTATCTCCTAAATATGACTAGACAAAGCCTGTTCCAAATCTAAGGCAACGCCTGTGTTCCTAACATTAAAATCATTCTGATAGAAATTTACAAGTATCAATATCAGATTTCACTAAGGGAAATATTGAGAATTGCACTTGATCTTACCCATCCTGCCATTCATTGTTGTTGACACCAGGGTTAGTAATCCACCTTTGGCATGCCCCCCCAAGGAAACCGTGGCTGCGGTAAAAATTGAATAAAAACCATTGATGTGAACAATGTCATGCAACCATGTCTACTGAAAGCATACTATACTGTAGTTCTCAATATGGGCAACCCAATCCTCGATTGCTGGTTTATTCGACAAGCCTGCAATATTCCAAAAGAGGCTATTACAAGTTGCCAGACTGTTCGAACCAGTGGGCCCCTTCGCTAAAGTGGACAAAAGTGAGACATTGCCCTCTTCGGGCCTAATGTTATGTGATGCTGCCTCAAATTCCAGCTCTCGACCCCGTAAAACATTAGATGTTGATACATGGCTCTCAGGTAATGCATGAGGTGTACAACCAGCTAGATCGAAAAGATAGGGAGAAACGGAACCATCAGAGCTGTACACATTAACCTTTTGCATGTCTTCTCAGAAGTGACATTATGGGATACCAAAAAATTCCCAACACAACCGTCCCTGTCTATCATGCTCACAGCTGGTGGCAATGACTGTGCCACACTTGATTTCTCGGTATTGGACAATGTATGCAGTGAACTACAAGGGTTGTTTGAAACCCGCTGACCTTCCGTGAGGACCCGGTCCCGAGAGGAGAGTTTCAACTCCATCTCTTGATTCTAGAATACGTGGGATTTAGAGCTGTATGCGGAAGTTTCAGTTGACCCTCCTCGATCGAGTGCCTGAAATTGCGATTATTCCCCGTGTCGGTTATCTTACGGCAATTATATACGGTGCCGTTTGAAGCATGAAGTTATGATCTCTGTGAGACCTACAAAAAACGCTTTGTGGAAGAAACATCCTTAGCGGGTTACAATCGGATTAGTGCGCTTCCCACGTCATCTTTGTTGGGCTAGTGATCTCGAAAGTTGATAATCCAGCGGTGATATTTGGGTCCAGGAACCAGTGGCAGAGATTGGCCACGGGTTTATTTCAAATGTGCTGTGTCTTCCCCACTCCCTCGGCGTGAGAGCCCTGATGAAGGTGCGCCTGTAGATCCAGGCCCTGCACAGAAACGCGCGTTGGCGTTACGTGTTTCTGGGGTCCTGCCTTATCGATCTCGACTCTCTGGCAGTTTGCTACGAAGACTCCGCAGGATCCTATTCTTGTGTCACTCTGGGGATTACGTTGAGGAATTTGTATATAGTGTTTGGTGTATCAGTGAATGTTTGTGTGTAACTGAAAGAGAAGATTGTGTGTGCATGTTGAGAGGTTGATGTGGGGTTTTCGTATTGTGTATTTATTGATGTATGTTTTATGAACTAATTAATTGATGTACTATGTTACTAAATATCTTGGATAAAATATGTGCAAACAAAATATGAGAAAAAGAAAATAAAGATTTTGTACATTTATACCTGAAATTTATTCGACCCTGTGACCTTTCTGTCGCCCCTTGGTGAGTTCCATGTCATGTATTGAAAGTATTGGACTCCTCATGGGCCATTGCTTGATCCGCTTGGGTGGACTTTTTCCCTTGCAGTAGTGTACTACAATTTACCCCGGTCAAAAACATACCTTCAACAAATGGTCAATCTACATGATCTAATAGAGAAAAGCTATTAAAAGTTGGGATAGCAATGGCGGATGGCATATTACCAGTTATGTATATGGGGCTCGGGCTTCTTAACGTCTCTGGTCTATAGAAAAACCCTAAGGGAACTGCCTCAATGGGGCTTCTCCCATTGCCAACCCAAGAAAATCTGTCCATAAGCCTGTGGACCAGGGATTGTTCTCTAAAATTAACAACAATACAGTCCCCTGAATCTGTTTTAGCCTGAGAGCCTACCCATGCCACCCGTTCAACATTATTTACGTTGTAATTCAATTCACTGCTACTAGTCTAATCCGTAGTGTTTGCCAGCCAGTGGAAAGTTTTATTCTTAAGCTGCTTCCAGTCTTCGTCTTCATCTGCTGGCAAAGGTGGCACATTTTTCAGAACAATGACATATGGTGTGGCATCTGGCAGGAGGTGTAAACATTTTTTTTACTTTTTTCCGATTACCACTTAAAGATGTAATATGTTGGTCATCTGCAATGCTAGATCCTCCAGACTCTCTCTGCCTGAGAGTTAGGCTTTGCGGCACCTCCACCCAAGTTCGCGCTTCTACCGACTCTGGCAAAACTGTGTGAGTGATGATCTGAAGCATACCCTGATTTGAATTTGAAGGGGGGGTCAAGAGCGACACCCGTGCCCGAGATTAACTTGGAGGCAGTAGCACCAATTAATATTTTTAGAGATGTGTCAATGTTGTTCAGTGCTCCTATTAGTGGCTCTAGGAGTGATTTAATGGTGACCTCTAGTGTGCGAGTGAGGTCTATCAAAGGCTCAGTCCCTCCTGTAGACTCAAGTTTCTTTGACCCAGAACTAATGTTCGGGGGTATCGCCTTATCCCCCTTGCGTGCAAAATGGGCTAAGATTCTCTTTCTAGTTACTAGTGGCTGAGATGGCAACGCATCTTTTTTGGCCCTACCACATGTCTTAGACTTTTTTGATGGGGTAGGGCACAAAGTATCTAAAAAGCTCCCCTGATGTACATCACTTTTACTTGCATTAGTCATGGATGTGCCCAAATCAAGTGGAGCCAAAGTTCTCCCATCTATTTCATCGCTCCTTGCACTCACATCAGCTACAATTCTCTCCATGACATGGACTTGTTCTGGAACTTGTGCAGACAGTATCTCACCATTTAGCACTCTTTGTTTCGCCCCCAGTCTCTCTTCCACAGACTCTATCTCACTTGTGATCACCCCCATAGCTGTTGTCAGGTAATTTGTAATGGATGATGTTAGTGGGCGATCTTTTACAGGCATCACAGTTTTGCGTTTCTCCATGTCTTCTTACCTTTGATGCTTTGCTTTGGTAGATGACAGTCCTTGCTCTTCTTTTATGAAACCAAGGGGCCTGGCTCAGCCCAGTCCTGTCCAGAAGTGGACGCTACCTAGTCACCTTCTGGCGCGTGCACTAACTTTGCGGTAATGGCGCTGGAATGTGCACCCCACAGCAGGACGGGGCTTGTGGTCCACATTCCTCGCGCCACTCAAAAATCTCCTCAGGTGGCAAGGAATCCAGCAGACACAGGCAGCAGCAGAGTGTACCAGGCAGTCAGGAGTACAGCTGTCAACTTATGTCCTATCCCGCCCAGCAGGACAGTTGCATCCACCTCAGGTCTCTCACCCTGGGCCGCAGGTGCCTGGAGTTTGAGATGGCGGCCGCACACGGTCCCCGGAAACCGCAGGCAGCACAGTCTCTCCGGTAAATGCTGCAGGTACAGCTCGCAGCAACAAAAAGCGCTGAGACTACTCCTCCCGGCTCCGTTAAGCCCCCCTTCACTCCTTGCGAGCAGGGCTGTAATCAATAATTAACATTTAGCCACTCCGACCTTCATGCACGCAGTGCTTACAGTTCCTAGCAAGGGCAGCTCTCCAATCTCCTCCGAAC
The DNA here is from genome assembly GCF_964261635.1 of Lissotriton helveticus. Taxonomy (NCBI): domain Eukaryota; kingdom Metazoa; phylum Chordata; class Amphibia; order Caudata; family Salamandridae; genus Lissotriton; species Lissotriton helveticus. The sequence goes on along the minus strand of NC_136057.1, from coordinate 1,231,822,973 downwards.
GGACCCACTATGCGGCCGCTTCCAGCGAGTGAGTGTTCCAGGCCGTCCTACGATGGGCGCATCCCAGGGGCAGTAGCGGGCGCGTCAGTCCCCACCTGGGAGGTCACATCTCTGAACGTCTCTGGCAAGGTCCACGGAAGGAGTTCAGGTTTACAGAGCCTTCCCATACTAGACCCGGGAAGGGCGCAGGGTCATGAGGAGGGTTCCAGAGGGGCTGCTACCCCCAATTGCATGGGTTGCCCACTGCGCTCGAACGCGTCTGACACCCGGGGACGCGCTGTGTTCCGGGTGCTGAATATGGCAATATTGTCTGTGTGTGCTGACGAGTACTCCTCATGACTATTCAGAATGAGATTGATGCACCTCTGGAAGGTGGCGGGAGCTCCATGCAACCCAAATTGGGGAACATTGAATTGATATAGACCATATGGGGTGGAAAAAGCGTTTTCTTCTCGATCTTCTGGTTTGAGCAGCGCCTGCAAGTAGCCTTTAGTAAGGTTGATGGTAGTGATAAACATGGCTTTCCCTAATTTCTCAATTAATTCATCAAATCTGGGTAATGGCCGGGTACCCATCGAGCTTTGATATGTTGTGAACCGCTCTAACGTTGATACAGTAGTGGATACGTCCATCCGGTTTGGGGACTGGTACGGTGGGAGAACACGAATTACTAGCAGATTGTTCGATAACTCCCAATTTTAACATCTGATCTACTTCATTCTGGATAGCCTGTCTCCTGGCAGCAGGGATTATGCAGGGCTTTTGTTTCACTATTAATCCATCCTTAGGAGGTAATGGAGTGGACTGCTAGGTGTGCCCTGCCAGAAATATCTAAGAATATTAAGGCAAAGTGGTCTAAAGTCTTTAGGAGTTTGTCTTTCAGTACACTAGATGAAGCCTCACTGATGAATAGGTTTTGCAAGGCTTTTTGAGTAGTTTCTACTCCTGTAGTCTCATGAACCTAGTCTCATGAACCTAGTTTAGGGTAGGGCCTATCCATTTCTTTAATAAGTTAATGTGATAGATTTGCTCTCTAATCTGGGACAGCCGTAATTTATAAGTTACTTTGCCTACCCGCTGAAATATTTGAAACAAACACTGCCACTCTGCTCTCATTTTCTTCTCAGACCTGGGAAGGAGAACCTATACCTAATACCCTACTTGGTACTCTCTCAATTTCGTCCCTTTGTCATAGACAGACTTCGGATGTTTGTGGCTTTTCTCTAGGTTGGTGTGGGTAAGGTCCCTTAATTTTCCTATTCAAGTCCAGAGTTGGTTAGTATAGTCTAATAGATTATCTGCCTCCTCTTCGGTATCCTTTTCCCAAACTTCCTTTGTGACCTATAACAGTGATGGCAGTTTTTTTTTTTTCACAACCGCACAGTGATGGCAGTTTTTGCCCGAAAATTAATTCAAAGGAGGAGTATCTTAAACAACTTTGTATTTGTCCTCTTAGGACAAACAAGGCTAGACGTAATAATTGATTCTAATTTCTTCCATCCCCTGATAGCATCTTCTTAAGTGCGAGCTTAAGAGAGCTATTGTGCCTCTCGACCAACCTATCAGTCTGGGGGGATAAATTGAGGTTTTAAGGAAAATAAATCTCGCCAAGATGCTGGGTTATGGTCCTAATATTGGTGGTCCTTAAGTGTACCGCGTTGGGGTATCAGGGCATAATCAATCATCACCAGAACATATTGATACCATTTAGATAATTTGGATAGAGACCCAATGATACACATTCCAAGGGGGTCCCTATGATTGACATAGTTTGGAAGGGGACCGGCAGAGGATGATGAGGGTTTTTCTGCTGGCAGATTTCACACTCTTGGAAGTATTTCTTAATTTGCACCATTATTCCCAGCCAATAGGAATGTTGTAATCTAACCTGGGTGTTCTTCTCGCAGCACGTATGCCCTGCAAGCAGTTGGGTATGATCATAGAATAATATTTGTTCTCTGAACTCTTGGGGAACTAGCAACTGGGTAGGGTTGTCTGCTTCAGCTACCCAGTATAAAAGACCCCTCTCAATCTGAAAATGAGGATAAGTGTGATGGGTCTTTCCTTCACTTTGTTCCATACTCTGCCACGCATGTTGTAATGTGGCGTCATTTATTTGGGTTCCCTTGAAGTTGCTGTCTATAGCCACAGGCTTTGGGTTTAGTAGGGCATTTTGAGTCATTGGGGAAACCTCCTTAGCACATTTCTGTCATTCTCCTACTCAATCTATTTTTCTTCCTGTTGGTTCTGGAAACATGTCTAGGAATTAGGGCTATCAGTTCTTAAAATAGTGTCTTCGGGTAAATCCTTAAGAATCCCAACGTCAATAACTATCTTCTGCCCCTCAGAATTAATTACCTCAACCTGTGCTACAGGATATGTTTTCACATCCCCATGGACACATCTTATACACACATATTTCCCTGTAGAATTTGACTACGGAGCACTAACTACCCTTTTACAACAGATTGCCTACAACTTGAATCTAACCGCACTGTCACCCATTTCCTATTTATGCGTAGTCTCACATAATAGCAAAGTCCCATCTCCTGGGTAAAAATGAAGCGGGCAACACAGTTCACTTCCATCATTTCTTATTATGGTTTCTTATTTTTGCAAAATCTAGCTATGTGGCTCCACTTGCCACATTTAAAACAATGGGGATCATTATTAGTTGGCATCTATGTTTTTAAACGATTGAGTATCTGCACTTTCATCATGTTTCTTTGGGTCTTTTTGTCATTTTTGTTATGGAGACCCGGATGAGTGAACCGGTGCACTCTTTCATTATCTGGTTGTTGGCTCTAGAAAAGGTGTAGGCATATTGACTGCCTATTTCACGGTTAACTCTCAATGTTTTCAAAACCATTTCTGAGTACATATGGGAAGAGCCTCCAGATACTGCTCCAGATATATTCCAGTCATGATTTCCTCTTTTACTGTTCTCCTGGGATTTAAGCCACTTGTCAGCAGAACTTTTTAATTTGGAGAATAACATATTTGGAGTGTCTCCAGGTGGTCCTCATTCCCTCAGAATGAGGGAATGAGGGAAATGTCCTGATCCATTTCCATCTTTCAGCCCCGGTACCTGGTTCCGGTGATGCTGCTGCCCCCCCCTTCCTCAATGATCCGTCCCCAAAAGTGACCTTTAACCCAAAGTGTCCTCTCTGGGAGGGGGCAGATCTCCTGGGGTATTTCTGACTTGTGGTGATGATCGTGCCTTGTGCAGCTGACACTGCACCCCACTGTACCCCACTCCTGATGTCTGTCCCTCTGGGGGTGTTATACTGTGTGGGCCGGGCATTACCTTTCGTCCAGACGCCTCTCCCCGGGCCGGGGGCCTCTCGCTGCAGTGGCACTGGCCGCCGGGTGAGGAGGAGAGTCAAGCCGCCCCTGCTGCTCGTGAGTACCGTGCGCTCATCCGGCCAACGCCGGCCAGAGCCTGTGCGCTCAATCCAGTGCTACAGCGCACACATTCACCACAAGTCACCCGGCACCCAACTCCTGCAGACTCCCTCCACCACCAGGTGCAAGCACTGCTCTCACAAGGGCCCCGAACCAGAGGGCTCTCTGGGTTCCTCATTGGACTCTTGACTTTGGTGACTTTTGTGCATCCAGCCATTTTTGGAGATGGTCTCCTTCCTGCCACGGACTCTCAAGGACTTCTTTACTTTTGCTTTTGTCCTGGCCGCCATTTTGCTGCTGCTCTCGGCCGCTTTTCTCTGGACCCCAACTCACCATCTTGTCCATTCCCTCGTCTTTAACCCTTTTCCTCCGTTTCCCCCTTGACGATCCTCAAATGTTTCTTCCCTTTTCTGATTTGCCTTTTCTCCATACCCTTGTATCCCTCCCACCCTCTCTTGGTGCTGTGACTGCATCCCCCCTCCGACCCCACTTAATGGAACTCTGCTTTTCTGGGGGGGTTTTTTCCCCTGAGAAAATCTACTAAGTGTATATATATATATATATATATATATATTATTATTACTTTCAAACGCACCAGACGCGTTTCGGCATCCGCCTTTCTCTGTGGTACCACAGAGGAAGGCGGATGCCGAAACGCGTCTGGTGCGTTTGAAAGTCGAAAATAAAATCTAAGACTTTCCCCCCGCGAGTGCTGTGTCTTTTTGGAAGGATAAAGGACGAGGAGCGTAATATTTTACGGCAGCACTTTCCGCAAATACAGCACCCGTGCATGAGTGCATGAACTAAGTGCAGGAGGAGCCAGGATATATATATATATATATATATATATGACAGGCGTCTCCCTTCGAAGAAAAGAGCAGGAACCCAGGGGAAAAGTTGAAGGGACTTTATTAATGGAAGCTCAAAAGTCCAATGGCGGCGAATGCATTTCGGGCATCCCCTTCTTCAGCGCCCAACACGAGACTCGTGCATCATCACCAAGATGTTTCCTGCTGCCTTAAGACACACAATAAAGTCCCTTCAACTTTTCCCCTGGGTTCCTGCTCTTTTCTTCGAAGGGAGACGCCTGTCAGACATTTCCGCGCTGGCCAGCAGCGCACTACAGGATACCCCCGCCACGTTTCCGGGTCCAGACTGCAACTGGCATGCCTCACGGCTTCACAATATATATATATATATATAACTCTAATCACTAGTATGTGTAGTAGACCTTTGTACTCTCTACCATTCCTATGTGACTCTTAGAGTATATCCACTCATATCCCTTCCCTATGTATATAGAGATAACTCTAATCACTAGTATATGCAGTAGACCTTTGTACTCTCTACCATTCCTATGTGACTCTTAGAGTATATCCTTTTGTATCCCTTCCTTATGTATATAGAGATAACTCTAATCACTAGTATATGCAGTAGACCATTGTACTATCTACCATTCCTATGTGACTCTTAGGGGTCGATTCCGATCCGGTAAAATCCCCGTCCGTACGAATCGTATCCGGAGCCGTTTCCGTACGACTCGTACGTACGCCGTACGGCCGGACGATTCTGATCCCGATCGGCCGACTGGGACGCAATTCGTACGGTACACGTCGATTCATACGGAGAAGCGCACGATCACCTACACACCGTACGGCGCGTACCCCCCATGATCGCAGGGGTACGCGCCGTACCCCTGTGATCATGCGGGGTACGTGCCGTACACCCAGCGTACATGGGGGGTACGTGCCGTACACCCAGCGTACATGGGGTACGGCACGTACCCCATGTACGCTGGGTGTACGGCACGTACCCTCATGATCGCAGGGGTACGCCACGTACCCCGCATGATCATGGGGGGTACGCGCCGTACCCGGGGGGGCCGTACCGTACCTGTTTCGGGGCGAACTCTGACTGTACGACAGTTTCCAGCTCCCATAGAAAAAGGGTCGTACGGAGCGTACACAACACGGATCGTACTTGCCGGGTCGTAAAAAGCAGCCGCGAAACGTATGAACGTCGCGTACAGCGACTTCCGAGGGCGATTCGTACGGGAATTTCATTCGTACGGTCCCTGGTACGATTCGTACGGATAGCTGCATCGGGTGTGGATCGTACTACGTCGTTCGTACGGAGACGGTTACGGGTACGATTCGTACGGAACAAAAATGCTCCGTACGACGATTCGGAGCGCTTTTTACCGGATCGGAATCGACCCCTTAGAGTATATCCATTTGTATCTCTTCCTTATGTATATAGAGATAACTCTAATCACTAGTATATGCAGTAGACCTTTGTACTTTTTACCGTTCCTATGTGACTCTTAGAGTATATCCATTCGTATCTCTTCCTTGAGTGACTTTACTACTTGTACATTTGCAATTTTCCTTTCTGTTTGTATCTCCTCCTTGTGTGCCTTTACATCTTGTACATTTCCAATTTTTTCTGTGTGTATCTTTTATGTAACGCATGTAATTGTAAGTCCTTATGTTTTGCAAGTGGTTCTTATGTAAAGCGCTCTGACACCTTTGGGTAAAGTTTGCGCTATAGAAACTCGCATTAAATAAATTAAAAAAAATAAAAATCTACTCCCAATCTTTCGACTGTGATTTTCTTAATCTCATCATAGTGGGTTTCCCCTCTTTTATTTATTTTTATTTAATGCGATTTTATATAGCGCGAACATTACCCGAAGGTGTCAGAGTGCTTTACAAAAGAACCAGTTGTGATACATAAGGATTTAGGATTACATGAGTTACATAAAAGATACAAACAGAAAAAAATTGCAAGTGTACAAGTTGTAAAGTCACACAAGGAAGAGATACAAATGGATAAACTCTAAGAAACACATAGGAATGGTAGTGAGTAGTGGTTAGAGTTATCTCTCTCTCTATATATATATATACAAATAGTAGATTTGCTCAGGATTACATTTTACTAGCGATTAGGCTGGACAAGTATATATCACATATTTACAGAGTTAACGGGGAAATGAAATAAAAAAATCAAATGGGGTAGAGAGCAGTGAGTGGGGGAGAAGAGTCGGCGGCTGAGATTGGTGAGAGGAGAGAGGGGGACCTCAGGGGGGGGAAGAGATAAGGCAGTCCAGCGTAAGTGAAATGTCTGAAGGTCAGCAGGATGGATTCCAAGGGACCAAAGGAAAGGACAAGAATCAACAAAATGGCGGACCCGGGTCGTGGGCATCGATGGAAACCATCTTAACATGGCAAGATGCACCCAGGGCAAGAGTGACAACAGGAGAGGGTCCCAAAATGGCGGGGCGCACACGAGTTCCAGTCCGAATGTTACGAGGGCCAAGTCCAAAGAAAACCAGGGAGCTGACCCAACGAAGGAAGAACAAGAGGGGAAAAGGAGCCAGACAGTCAAAAGAAGGAGCATCTTCAGTATTTGCACCTCCTTTCACCACTGCTGCACACACATGATCCCGGGTCTAAATGCTCCCACGCTCCTGTACTGGACACCACAGTCCACCCGTGTTATTAGCTGGAGGGGTGTTAAAACAAATCCCCAGGTCTCCACCCTGCTTTCATGCTCGAAAAAAAGCTGATGTCTATCTTGGCTCTACCAGGGGGGCGTTAGCGGCTTCGTCATATGTAGGGGGTGAGCGCTGTAATTAAAATCCTCTCCCGGTCGTGGCATTAGAAGTCTGATACGCTGCTTAAGCTTTACCTGAGAAAATATGAAGGGCCCTTTTTCAACAGGCTAGGCACTTGCATGAGCTCCTCTCTCAAAATTCAATAAGACAGCGTCTGGATCTTTTCCCGGAAGGAGCTTCTGTACAGATATGATAGATCTTAAGGGAGTATATCTTCTGCCTTGGGTTATTCCATAAGTTAACTGCAATTGATCCTCAGATACTTCATGTTCAGCTTGGGTTTAAATAGCATCACGAAAATCCTCATGGTCGGCTTTTGCAGATATCAACAATACAAGACCTGTTCCATGAGGTGAAGGAATTCTGCCTGGTCAACGCCAACCTATGCTTGCATTAGAGTGGGGTAGTGGCCAACAATTCTGGCTAACTGTTTCTAGACCGAGCTCACCACTTTCAGAGCTTTCATTAAAAAAAGAGAAATCTCATTAAAAAAGAGAGAGCGCTATTCACCACTTTCCCCTATCTTACTCTCCCTCCCCTGCCGACAGACTAGAGTGAGTAGAGAGAAGAATTAGGAGAAAAGAAAAAAGTGAGGGGAAGAGTGGTGTCACCTCACGGGAGTAACACCATGGAGGCTCTGCAGGAAGGTACTCACCTGCCGCCTAGGTTCTCATCATCAGCGTCCACCACTCGAACCAAAAAGTGTGAAATGAAAGAAAGTAAACAGTGAAAAGGATGGTGAAGGTGCTAGGGCGACAGAACCTGCCTGTGCACCAGAATTGGTACACTGCAGGCCTGGACCCAGCAGTGCGGAGAAGGGTGACACTAGTAGTGCCACTCTAATCCTGTGAAATAAAAAGTGAGCTAGTGCACACTGGCCATCTCTACTTTATTCCAGGCTGCGTGTTTGCTCGAATTAAAACGCCGACATGTTTCGTTGCCCAATAGGAAACTTACGGCACCTTCTTCAGGGCTTGGGTCTGTAACTCCACCCTGCACCAATTCACTGGTGTTCCTGTGAAAAGAAAAAGAAAAAGAAAAAGCGCTCTCTTTGTCAGTGTTAATCAGATTAATGGCTGACTATCTCTACAATAGAAAGTGTACTCAGTGTTGAATACACATATTGGTTCCCCTTTGTTTGCTTATATCTCAAAAGATTTACTGTTTCACATGTTGTGGCGGGCATACCTATACCTCATTTCTGGTTGTGTCAGTGTCACTTGTTTAAAAACCGTTCTTGAGAACTGCTCCCGTCAGTCTCTGAAAACACACATAATAAAGGTTTAGTACTGTGTCATCCTGACTTTCGTCTCATTCATTATTTACATACAGGGTCTATATGGTGTTGTCTCACTCACTCAGCAAGTGTTTACCTTGCTGCTTACATCACTATTCTGCTCTCTGTGTGTGACTACTTTGTTATAGCGTTTGCTTGCGGGCACCTCACCTGTATATCTTCACACTGTTACATTTATCACTTATGTGTGACCCATTTAGCGATTGGATTCATATTCCCAATCCCCATGGGGGGTGTCCCCGTTTATACTCTCTGTGTCACACCTCTCGTTAGTGTATGGCCCTTTCAAACCTAGAAGCTGGACGTTAGCCCCACTCACACGACCACTCTGCTGCTGGTTCCTGTTCGCTGTCGGTGTTGGCCCTCATTGCTACATAATTAACCCACTACATCATTATCGGCTGAACTTAGCCACACTATGTAGCTGGCTGTGCGTGCTTCTCGTTTTAACGCTACATTTTCTTTCGGGCATGACTCACACTTAACTTAATTCACCATCCTCATTCATCATTACGCCTTACCGGAAAAAAGCTTGAACCAGGAGTTGTCTCGGGGGGAGCTTGCGTGCTCGCCGTCGTGATGAGACTCCGCCTCTTCCCACACTTAAGATGCCCGTCTAACTTCTGTCCTCCGAACAATTCAGTAGGCCCAGAAGTACAAGTCTTCGAACAGAAAGTCCTACGGGACATTAACACACTGGAACAGAATGCGAAAAAAAAAAAACCATACGAACATGAGCAAGAAGGAGTGGGAAGCACTCAGAGCCCTGGAAAAGAACACGGCCATCAACATCAAACCGGCCGATAAGGGCGGGGCAGTGGTGGTGATGGACACGAAAAATTATGACATTGAATTCCAGGGGCTGTTAGGAGACCGCCATAATTACAAACCCTTGGCCAAGGATCCAACCAAAGACCTACAAGACAACATCATTAATCTAGTGGCGGGCGCCAAAGAGAATAGATGGGTGACCTACAAAGAAGCCGAATTCCTGGTAAATGTAAAACTTAGGATGCCGGCGTTTTACATAGTACCCAAGATACATAAGGCCCAAAGGCCCCCTCCTGGGCGGCCTATTGTATCCGGCATACAATCACTGTTGGAACCCCTTTCACAATTCTCGGACTTTTTCCTCAGAGAGTGTGTAGTCACACAACCTTCATTTGTCAAGGATACAACTGACGTGCTAAAAATTTTGGAAGAAGTCACCTTTGACCACCATGAGAATTGGTTGGTCACCATAGACATAGAATCTTTGTACACCAGCATCCCCCAGGAGGCAACGCTGGTGGTAGCAGCACGCTCCCTGAGGGAATGCGAATGGTTCTATGACACACCGCAAACGTTTGTTCTACAGTGCATAGAGATTGCACTCACCAACAACTTTTTTGCGTTCAAGGACCAGATTTATCTTCAAGTTTCGGGGATTTCAATGGGGGCTACATTTTCCCCCAGCCTGGCGTGCATCTACGTCGGCCTATTTGAGGTGCATTACATCAATCACAAATCTATTCTCTTCCAGAGGAACATCGTCCTCTGGAAGAGATATATCGATGACGTACTCTGTATCTGGCACGGCACAGAAAACAGACTGAAGGAGTTTCTCACCTGGATAAACAACCTAGATCCAAGCCTCAAATTCACTTGGACCATGAGTAGAACAACAGCTACCTACTTCGACCTTGACATCCGTGTACTAGATAATAAACTAGTCAAAGGGCTCCATCAAAAACCAACAGATAAGAACTCGTTATTGCACTACAGGTCTTACCATCCACGGGCCCTACGTGACAATCTGTGGGGAAATTCTTGAGATACCGTAGAAATTGTTCCTCCACGGACGACTTCACAGAACAAGCACAAGAGTTGGATACCAAACTGAGGGAACGTGAATATCCCAAGAGAATTATCCGCTACGCGCAGAAACGAGCACTTAACATACCACGTGCACCACTACTAGAACGAACAGCAAAAGACAGCGAAGAGTGCATACCAGTGGTAACCACGTTTGGACCTCTATCCACCCAAGTACGTCAGATCATCAGACGACATTGGCACCTCTTGAGTACTAAAAATATGACAATGCCGCAACCCAGATTTGCGTTTAAGCGTTTCACCAGTTTCCGGGATCGGCTGGTGCATACACGCCCCAAACAAACTCCAAGGTAAACCAACCTCCCACAAGCACATTACACTTGCTGGGGAATGTACGGTATGTGAGCTCACAATTACCACGAAAACTTTGACCCTGGCGAACAACAAGACGTGGCATCTGAACAAACAAAGTAATTGTAATTCCACACATGTGATATACAGACTCACCTGCCCATGTGATTTACATTACATTGAGTTAACATCGCGCAAGGTGAAAGTCCGGATACAGGAGCATGTGAGCACCATACGAGCGGGAAAACTGACCACCAAACTGGTCCAACACTACAAAACAATGCAACATAGCCCGAGACACATACGATGGGTAGTGCTAGAGAAAGTACAGGGAGATCAGTTCAATATTGAAAGAAGATTGTGCACAAGAGAGGCCAGATGGATACATCAAGAGGGTGCGGATCAAACTGGTCTGAACGACTACATTGAATGGGGCCGAGTGGACATCTAGGCCACACGCCTAATATACAGTCACATATACAGCAGAACATCTAGACTACAGTGGCGTAGTTGGTGACCGGTGGATGGGGTGACATCAGAGGCCACCTGTAACAAACATACCATTCTCCATGACTGAGACACTCTGAGGCCAGGAAAGGGCACACAGGTACACCATCTGACACGGGGCAGTAGTAGGTCTGACCTTTATTACATTAGGCATGAGCAACAGTAAGGAGAATAGGCTTGAGCACACATAACGTGACAAATTTCATACAAAACACACTCCGAGATGGCGGCCAAACTCGCCGCCATGTGGGAAGAGGCGGAGTCTCGTCACGACGGCGAGCACGCAAGCTCCCCACACCAGCCTTTTAAAAGTGAGCCGCTCCCGAAGTGATGCCGAGTGCTGCCGAGACAACGCCCGGTTCAAGCTTTTTTCCGGTAAGGCGTAATGATGAATGAGGATGGTGAATGAAGTTAAGTGTGAATCATGCCCGAAAGAAAATGTAGCGTTAAAACGAGCAGCATGCACAGCCAGCTACATAGTGTGGCTAAGTTCAGCCGATAAAGATGTAGTGGGCTAATTATGTAGCAATGAGGGCCAACACCGACAGCAAACAGGAACCAGCAACAGAGTGGTCGTGTGAGTGGGGCTAACTTCCAGCTTCTAGGTTTGAAAGGCCCATACACTAGCGAGAGGTGTGACACAGAGAGTATAAACGGGGACAGCCCCCACGGGGATTGGGAATACGAATCCAAACGCTAAACTGGTCACACATAAGTGATAAATGTAACAGTGTGAAGATATATGGGTGAGGTGCCCGCAACCAAACGCTATAACAAAGTAGTCACACACAGATAGCAGAATAGCGATGTAAGCAGCAAGGTAAACACTTGCTGAGTGAGTGAGACAACACCATTTAGACCCTGTATGTAAATAATGAATCAGACGAAAGTCAGGATGACACAGTACTAATCCTTTATTATGTGTGTTTTCAGAGACTGACGGGAGCAGTTCTCAAGAACGGTTTTTAAACAAGTGACACTGACACAACCAGAAAGGTGGTATAGGTATGCCCTCCACAACTTGTGAAACGGTAAATCTTTTGAGATATAAGCAAACAAAGGGGAACCGATATGTGTATTCAACACTGAGTACACTTTCTATTGTAGAGATAGTCAGCCATTAATCTGATTAACACTGACAAAGAGAGCGCATTTTCTTTTTCTTTTTATTTTCACAGGAACACCAGTGAATTGGTGCAGGGTGGAGTTACAGACCCAAGCCCTGAAGAAGTTGCCTTAAGTTTCCTATTAGGCAACGAAACATGTCGGCGTTTAAATTCGAGCAAACACGCAGCCTAGAATAAAGTAGAGATGGCCAGCGTGCACTAGCTCACTTTTTATTTCACAGGATTAGAGTTGCACTACTCGTGTCACCCTTCTCCGCACTGTTGGGTCCAGGCCTGCAGTGTACCAATTCTGGTGCACAGGCAGGTTCTGTCGCCCTAGTACCTTCACCATCCTTTTCACTGTTTACTTTCTTTCATCTCACACTTTTTGGTTTGAGTGGTGGACGCTGATGATGAGAACGTAGGCGGCAGGCAAGTACCTTCCTGCAGAGCCCCCATGGTGTTACTCCCGTTAGGCGACACCACTCTTCCCCTCACTTTTTTCTTTTCTCCTAATTCTTCTCTCTGCTCACTCTAGTCTGTCGGCAGGGGAGGGAGAGTAAGATTGGGGAAAGTGGTGAATAGCGCTCTCTCTTTTCTAATGAGATTTCACTTTTTTTAATGAAAGCTCTGAAAGCGGTGAGCTCGGTCTAGAAACAGTTAGCCAGAATTGTTGGCCACTACCCCACCCTAATGCAAGCATAGGTTGGCATTGACCAGGCAGAATTCCTTCACCTTATGGAACAGGTCTTGTATTGTTGATAGCAGATTGAGAGGGGGACGACCTGTTCCTTGATCCCCTAAGCTCCTTGGTGTAATCAGCTTTTGCAGATGACATGTGACTTTCCAAAGCCCACTCGAGTTTTTGCTGTCCCTGGACAAGTTGTTGAATGATATTATTCATCTTATCTTAGAGGATTCATTTGCCCACATGTGTCACTTGGCAGATACAAACTCTTCAGACTTTTTACAGTGGATCTCAGGTTTGAAGATTTACTAATTTGTTCCGGGCAGAGTTAATCAAGAAAACCGAAATGATATGGTTTTGAGGAAGTTGGAGCATTATAATTAGCATGCCTTCCTCCTCTCATCTAGGTTCAGTTCGAGGTAGTCCCACCGGCACCCTCGGAGTAAACCAAAATACAGGTAAGACTTGGGTTGTTTAATTTATCTTCTCCAATGTATTTCTGCTCTTCCTATCTTTTTTTCTATACTTTATTCTGATACTCTTCTCTCCTCTTCTTTTCTTTCTTTCTTTTGTTATTTTATAGCTGCCTTTTTATTATCATCTCTCTGGCAAGCTCTCTTAATACTTTCCATATTATCCGATTCTTGAGGAGTTTATTAGTTATCAAGCCTGGTTTATTCAGTATGCATACACCAATCTGCTCACAGAACAATACGATAATAATTATATCAGTGCTCAAATAATGCTGAGAGGTGAGTGGTTGCAAGTACGTGCTGAATCAGTATTGTCCTACCCGCCTGCTACTTCTCCACCCTTCTCCCTTCCACCACTGTATACGGTTCTGCACCTGTGAGAGCCACGCTTCTCCTGGAGTGTGGCAGGTAAATGTGTCCAGCCAGTCAGGAGCTCCGCTCTTCTTCATGCTCGGACATGCCTCCTTTCTCTTGGTCTCACTGCCTTCCTCAGATGGCTCATGAGGTTCAGTTTGCTGGCAGGTGATCTCTGTGTTATTTCTCTTTCTCCTCTCCATGGCATCTGAGTCCTGATCACGTCTCCCGTGGACTTCTTGCTCCACTCACCCTTGGGATTCAAATCCGCCCACACTTTCGATGGCCTCTGTGTTTAGCCACCCGGCGTAAGTCCTTCTTCTATTTCTATGGTTTTGATTAGCACATCCTGTAAAAATAACAGTGTTTTGTCTGTTTCTCTTGTCGGCACTTCGGTTAATGCAGCTCAGCAAAAGATCTCTCTTAAGACCTTCCCGGTGCCCTCCTCATCTTGCTGATAGGTGCCTATCAAATACAAGAGGCATGGTTCCTGGGTGACTATAAGTCCTGCATGGTAAAAAGCATAAAAGACGTGTAGAGCATAGCATGTTTTAATATTGAAATCCAGGGCCTGAGGGCGATTCTTTACAATAAGGATAGCATAAGAGTATTGGTTGGTATGCAGTGTGTGCAGGTCCTGAATTACTGAGATTATATTGACTGGCAGAATCTGAGGAACTCTAAACCTACATTGGCCAATGGTCTACTCCACAGTACCAGCTGACAGGGAATTTACTGAACAATACTTGTTGGGTAGAAAAAAATATTTGCAATAATGACTCAAAACCTGCATTTACAGTAGTTTAACCAGAGGAAGCACCATGTAGTTGTGAGAAAACAGTTCAGTCGTGGATTTAGTACCCAGTGTGGGGTGAGACAGAAGCACTTGGGAATACAACTCTCCCTTCGACATTCATCCCATTTCGCTACCGTGGTCACCCGAGGGGATATTTTGCAGTTTTCACAGATTGTCAGTCTTGAAAGGTGTCAGTTGGGGCATGGAAGCACATAGGGAAAGAACAATATTTAATGTGGACCTCTTATCGGATCTGAAAGCAGTAGTGGCTGCTACCGGATGGGGGTGGTGGGAATGTAATAAAAAAAGGACTTACCTTTAATCCCGTCCACGCGGGGCTAATTCCCCGCTGTGCGGGGGGAAAGGACCGCGCAGGCGCCGCTGTGCTCGTGACGAGCCCAGCTCATCATGCTGCACAGTGGAGCTGTGCTCATGGCGAGCTGGGCTCGTCACGACTCCACCCACTCCTTTAGAACATCCGCACAGGCGGGGAATTAGCCCCGCGTGGGCCGTCCACGGCAGTTATGACGAGCTCAGCTTGTGATGAGCATAGCTCCACTGTCAATCAATAAATCAATCAATCAAGGAACTTGTATAGCCCACTACTTACCCGTGAGGGTCTCAAGTCGCTGGGGGGGGGTGGGGGTGCTGCTACTTCTCGAAGAGCCAGGTCTTGAGGAGCCTTCTGAAGGTGAGCAGGTCTTGGGTCTGCCACAGATGGGTGGGGAGGGTGTTCCCGGTTTTGGCGGCTAGGAAGGAGAAGGATCTGCCACCGGAGGTTGTTCGTTGGATGCGTGAGATGGCGGCAAGGGCGAGGCTGGTGGAGTGGAGCTGGCGGGCGGGGGTGTAGAAGTTGAGTCTGTTGTTCAGGTAGGCTGGTCCGGTGTTGTGGAGAGCTTTGTGTGCGTGGGTGAGGAGCTTGAAGGTGATCCTCATTTGGGCAGAGGTGTTTTGGATGTGTTGTAGTCGTCGCAGGCTTTTGGCCGCAATTCCTGCGTAGAGTGCGTTGCCGTAGTCCAGCCTGCTGCTGACGAGGACTTGGGTCACCGTTCTGCTTTCGGTCGGGATCCACATGCAGATCCTGCAAAGCATGCGGAGGGTGTTGTAGCAGGAGGAGGAGATGGCGTTGACCTGTTTTGACATGGAGAGCGAGGAGTCGAGGATGAATCCTAGGTTGCGTGTGTGGTCCGTGGGTGTTAGAACTGTTCCAAGTGCATTTGGCCACCAGGAGTCATCCCATGCAGAGGGGGTGGGGCTGAGGATGAGGACTTCTGTCTTGTCTGAGTTCAACTTTAGGTGGCTTTTCCTCATCCATTCGTCAACGGCCCTGATTCCCTTGAGGAGTTTGGTTTTGGCGGTGTGTGGGTCCTTGGTGAGGGAGAGGATGAGCTGTGTGTCGTAGGCGTAGGAGATGATGTTCAGGTCATGCTGGTGGGCCACTCGTGCGAGGAGGGCCATGTAGATGTTGAACAGGGTCAGGCTGAGGGATGAGCCCTGGGGTATGCCGCAGATGATGTCGGTGGCTTCCGATCGGAATGGTGGGAGGCGGACTTGCTGGGTTCCGCCGGAGAGGAAGGACGGGGTCCAGCCCAGGGCCTTCTTTTGGATTCCAGTTTCTTGGAGGCGTGTTCTTAGTGTGCAGTGGCAAACCGTGTCAAAGTTAGCTGACAGGAACAGGAGGAGGAGGGCTGAAGTTTCGCTGTTGTCTAGTTGGCGCCTGATGTCGTCTGTGGCGGCGATGAGGGCTGTCTCGGTGCTGTGATTTTGTCTGAATCCGGACTGGGATGGGCCAAGGATGTTGTTGTCCTCGAGGTGGCGGGTCAGCTGTATGTTGGCGATTTTCTCGTTGACCTTTGCTGGGAAGGGGAGCAGGGAGATGGGCCGGAATTTTTTAGGTCTTTTGGGTCCGCCTTGGGCTTCTTGAGGAGGGCATTGATTTCTGCGTGCTTCCAGATTTCCGGGAATGTCGCTGTGTCGAAGGAGAAGTTGATGACCTTCCGTAGTTGGGGTGCGATGCTAGCGTCAGCTTTGTTGAAAACGTGGTGTGGGCAGGCGTCTGATGGAGATGCTGAGTGGATGGAGTTCATAACCTTGCGTGCCTCGTCGTCGTTGGCGTGGGACCAAGAGGTCAGCTGGTTGAGGTGTTGAAGCTGTTGTGGATGTCAGCGATCTTGCGATGGAAGAAGGAGGCCAGTGAGTCGCACAGATCTTGTGAGGGCGGGATGTCATTGGTATTGGCGCTGGGGTTTGAGAGTTCCTTCACTATGTTGAAAAGCCCTTTGCAGTCATTTGCGTTGTTGTCCAGGTGGGCTTTGAAGGAAGATCTCCTGGCTGTTCTGATGAGGTGGTGGTGTCTGTGGATGGGGTCCTTGTGAGCTGCATGGCGGTCTGGTGTGCGGTCGTGGAGCTATTCCTTCTCCAGTTTCCTGCATGTGCGTTTGAAGGTTAGGAGTTCTTCGGTGAACCAGGCGGCTTTCTTGCTCGAGTGTTTGATGTATGGTTTCTTGAGCGGGCCGAGGGTGTTGGCATAGTCGTCGATCCACTGTCTGAAGTTGTGGGCGGCAGTGTCTGTGTCAGTGTAGTCGCGGGGTGGGTTCTGGGTGAGGGTGGAGGTCAGCTGGTCTTCGGTAACTTTGCTCCAGCAACGGCGAGGCAGCAGTTGTGTGCGGTGGTGCGTGGTTAGTTTCTTGAAGGTGAAGTGGATGCAGCGGTGGTCAGTCCAGTGGAGTTCGGTGGTGTGGCTGAAGGCAATGTGGGTGCTTGTGGAGAAGACGGGGTTGAGCGTGTGGCCGGCGGCTTGGGTTGGTTCGGTGACGAGTTGTCGGAGGCCGAGGTTGGCGAGGTTGGCGATCAGGGTGGTGGAGTTGGCGTTGTTTTTGTTCTCGAGGTGGAAGTTCAGGTCCCTTAGGAGGATGTAGTCTGTGGAGGCGAGAGCGTGCGTGCTGGCAAGGTCGGTGATGGAGTCGCTGAAGAGGGTCGGGGGTCCGGGTGGTATGTAGACGACTGTTCCTCTGAGGGTGGTGTTGGGGTCGGTGTGGATCCAGAAGTGAAGGTGTTCAGCAGAGTGGATGGAGTCGTCTGCGAGGGTGTGGACCTGGAGGGTGGACTTGTGGGTGATGGCTATTCCTCCTCCAATTCCGTTGGTGCGGTCTCTGCGGGAGATCTTCTAGCTGCCCGGGATGGCTATGGCAATTTCGGGTGCCGAGGAGTCATTCCACCAGGTCTCGGTCAGGAAGGCAACGTCTGCGCGCGGCCGCCATTTAAGGCGGGGATGGAGGGAGGAGCAGCTGGGAGGCGGGAGCGGTGCGGTGAGGGGCGTGGCCGCTAGGGTCCACGGCGGGAAGCGGGGGTACAGAAACAAGCATGGGGGTGGGGGGGCGATGGAGCACAAGATGAGTACAACAGTGGGCACAGAATACAAAGCAAGCTGAGCTCGTCATAAGCATGCAAGGGGTTAGCGGCCAGTCGCCGCCTCTCCTTGGTCCTCCCTCGTCATCCCCTTCATCTTCCTGTCCGAGCTGGCGGCAGCAGGTAGCACCCAGGCAGACAGACTCCCCTGAGTCAATCACAACTCTGCAATGCAGCGTTGTGATTGGTCTGAGCACCATGAATCGGTGCTCAGACTGGAACAGGGAGCCTGTGCATGTTCCTGACCAGGATGTGTAATGCCACCTGGTAGGAACATGCAAAGCGCGCAACAATTGTTTGGTCGGCCCACACCACTTCTCCCCTGCTCTGGCCAGCCTAGCCCCGCCCTACCACTGACTGCAATAGGTAGAATAAAATGATAATAACCATATATTATTATCATTTTATTTTTCCTTTTGAGCAGTGGGGCAATGCTCTGACTGAAAGCCGCCATATATTTGAAGATGTAGATATGGCTAGATCTTAAGTTTTCCAGTAATTGTTGTCTGAAGTTTCCAAATCCAATATGGAGCTAATTAATTTTCTGTGATGAAATGATCTTTTTGGGTCATTTATAAGGAGACACTTATAAGTGATGAATTAGTCACAATGCACTTGTTCCCTTAATTTATGTCACTTTCATTGCAGTCCTGCTACCATTTACGCCATAGACTTTCGTCTACAGTGTAGATGGGATCTGCCGGAATGTCTAGTTTTGGAACTTGGCTCTTTCTCACTCCTGTTTCAGGGTAGGTGGGGTGCCTTGATTTCCAATACTTGCAGTACTTTAGCATCTTCATTCAAGAAACGAGGTTTTATGGTGCTGTTTGTGTCTTTTTCCTCCTAACTGGGACCCCTTTAAGAAGACCCGTGACATCTTTTATATGTACATTGGGTGGAGGGTGGCACCATGCCACGGTCTCTGGGAAAAGTCCCATATTCCTCAAGCAAACAAGAAGAAAACTTGCTAGACCCATGCAGCATCTGGTCCTTGACACTGCACAATTATTGAGAATTGTGGGCTCCACCCAGTATTGCAAAGTAGTTGCACTTGTTGGAGGTACTTGCACAACGTTGGATGGAGCTAATGCATAATGCTGGCTCCATTCACTCCTATCCAATTTTGGGTGGGCACCAACAAAAAGTCACTTCAAAGAAGTTAGCAATTCTGTGGTATGAAAATAGGCTGCTCTGACCGCACCCAGGCATGCCTTGCTATCCAAAACAGATATATTCCCATGTCACATCGATTGTATGATCCTAGTTGAGTAGTCCAGTTTTGTTTCCAAGAGCCATCCTCTGAAATCAGGTTGAAGTTTAGCATTAGCAGTTTCTCAACCAGTCTTATGTATTTCCTATTTTATACTGCACTAGCAGCCCGTCCCGACGTTGTTCGGGTATGAAATAGAATGTGTGTAATGTGTGTATTTGGAAAGGGCAATTTATTTTAAAATCTCGCGGTTGACAAAAATTTTTGTTTCATTAGAATCGGGACGGAGAAGGCCCAGCTGCAGCCCTGGTTGATGTTAGCAGGCGCGTGTTCTTGGTGTAGTGATCCGCCGCCTGAGCCCGGCTACAGCCCTGGTTGATGTTAGCAGGCGCGTGTAATGTCGTTGAATGAGAGAGCTATGAGCCGCGGGTAAATCCGTTTAATGGGAGAGTTCAGTGACAGCGAGTAGGAGAGGCTGCAGTAATTGTCCCCGCAGACACGCTCATTTGCGTGTTCCCCCGCTTGAGGCCCAGATGCAGGCCTGTTTGATGTTAGCAGGCGCGTGTTCCCCTCTTGAGGCCCAGCGGCAGCCCTGGTTGATGTTATCAGGCGCGTTTAATTAGTGTACTGATCCGCCCGCCTGAGCCCGGCTAGAGCCCTGGTTGATGGTAGCAGGTGCATGGAATTTTGTTGAATGAGAGAGTTCAGTAACAGCGCACAGGAGAGGCTGCAGTAACGTTACTTACCACGCCTCCAGCTGAACGCGTTTGTCACGCCCTAGCACACGGCCACAGCAGACGATCTTCTGATTAATGTTTGACCCACATGGCATGAAGGGCGGAACGTAGCGCACGCCCCCAGTGTTTCTCACGCCCCCAGCGTGCCCCTTGGTGCGGCGCAATTGCGTTCACGTGGCATGAAGGCCGGACACATGCCCCCAGTGTGTCACGCCCCCAGCGTTTGTCACGCCCCCAGCACATGCCCACAGCCCACGATATGATGGCCGTAACACATGCCCCCAGCTTAGTCACGCCCCCCAGCCAACGCCCACAGCACAACGCAGACACGCCCACAAGGGACTACTTTGCTGGCACGGTTCTGTTACCTTTTAAATGTATATGGTGGCCGTCTGCATAGCCTATGTCCTTCTGCTGCAACTGCCCTTTCCAACGCTGTATTGGGTTTTGTGATTGGTGCTGTGGTTACTGAGATTACCCGCCTCAAAGGTTTGAGCTCTCTCTTTATAATATTAGTATGGACTACATATGTTTTAATTTACTATATGTGAGTATTGATGTATATAAGTGATTATACGTGAAAGTGTGAGAGATTGGAAGAGTTCCTGTATAAATAAGTATGTGTTTCTATAAGTGATTGTTTAAGAGAGTAAGTATGTGTACGTTTCTGTAAAAGTAAGTGTAGTGGTGTGTGTATAGCTGTATATGCAAGTAAATGGATGTTTGATAGTTTATTTGCATGTGTGAGTATGTGTGCAAGTAACTGTATGGATGAGTATCGGTGTGTAACAGGATGTATAGGTGTATAAGTACATATGATGAGTGAGTACATGTATGAGTGACTATATAGAACTTTTGGTGAATGAGTGGATGTGTATGTAGATTTTGGAATTACTGAATAGGTTTTTCTAACTGGTATTGGTATCTTTATTTTAAAAAAAAAATTGTTTCTATTTTTGAAGGTGTGTATCAAAGGTTATATTACGCTGAGAGTAGGTCTGCCACTCTTTCACAAGGATGATGTCATCAGTGATGTCATTTGAGATGTAATCAGTGATGTCATGAGTGATGTCACTGACCATGTCATGAGTGATGTAATATGTGACGTCATCAGCAGTGCATTGCGGGCGCGCGAGTTATAGTTAGCTGAACTAACTATAACGGGGGAATTTCAATGGTTTTGTATGAGTGAAATGTCCAGCTAACTATAACATGTGTGAAATCTATGGTTTTTTCAGTGAATTTCTAAGGTTTTTTAAATGCTAATTCCTAACTATAAAGTGGCTGAAACCTATGGTTTTTTCAGTGAATTTAAAGGTTTTTTAAATGCTAATTCCTAACTATAATGTGGCTGAAACCTATGTTTTTTTCAGTGAATTTCAAAGGTTTTGTAAATGATAATTTTTAAATGTATTAATTGTTATTTTTTTATACCAATTTACTACATTGTTTTAAAGTATTTATTTTTAGATATTTAATTTTTTAAATTACATTACATATTATAAATAGAAATAGAAAAAAAAATGTTTTTAAAACTTTTTTTTTTAAATGTATATGGTGGCCGTCTGCATAGCCTATGTCCTTCTGCTGCAACTGCCCTTTCCAACGCTGTATTGGGTGTTGTGATTGGTGCTGTGGTTACTGAGATTACCCGCCTCAAAGGTTTCGGCTCTCTCTTTATAATATTACTAGCAGCCCGTCCGAACATTGTCTGGGTATGAAATAGAATGTGTGTAATGTGTGTATTTGGCAAGGGCAATTTATTTTAAAATCTCGCGGTAGACAACATTTTTGTTTCATTAGAATAGGGACGGAGAAGGGCCAGCTGCAACCCTGGTTGATGTTAGCAGGCGCGTGTAATTGGTGTAGTGATCCTTCGCCTGAGCCCAGCTACAGCCCTGGTTGATGTTAGCAGGCGTGTGTAATGTCGTTGAATGAGAGAGTTATCAGCCGCGGGTAAATCCATTTAATGAGAGAGTTCAGTGACAGCGAGTAGGAGAGGCTGCAGTAATTGTCCCCGCAGACACGCTCATTTGCGTGTTCCCCCGCTTGAGGCCCAGATGCAGGCCTGTTTGATGTTAGCAGGCGTGTGTTCCCCCGCTTGAGGCCCAGCTGCAGCCCTGGTTGATGTTATCAGGCGGTGTAATTAGTGTACTGATCCACCGCCTGAGCCCAGCTAGAGCCCTGGTTGATGGTAGCAGGCGCGTCTAATTTAGTTGAATGAGAGAGTTCAGTAACAGCGCGCAGGAGAGCCTGCAGTAATGTTACTTACCAGGCCTCCAGCTGAACGCGTTTGTAATGCCCCCAGCACTCGGCCACAGCAGACGATCTTCTGATTAATCTACGACCCACATGGCATGAAGGGCGGAACGTAGCACACGTCCCCAGCGTTTCTCACGCCCCCAGCGTGCCCCTTGATGCGGCGCAATTGCATTCACATGGCATGAAGGCCGGATACACGCCCCCAGCGTTTCTCACGCCCCCAGCGTGCCCCTTGTTGCTGCGCAGCAACGTTATTGGCGCTTGTATGTACGACTCACATGGCATGAAGGGCGGACACACGCCCCCAGCGTTTGTCATGCCCCCAGCACACGCCCACAGCCCACGATGTGATGGCCGTACCACATGCCCCCAGCGTTAGTCACGCCCCAGCCCACGCCCACATCACAACGCAGACACGCCCACAAGGGACTACTTTGCTGGCACGCTTCTTTTACCTTTTAAATGTATATGGTGTCCTATGGTACAATTGTATGTCTTGCACTGTAGGATTGTGATGAACACCACTGTTTCTTGAAAAGTTAATAAAAACAATTAAAAAAAAAATGTATATGGTGGCCGTCTGCATAGCCTATGTCCTTCTGCTGTAACTGCCTTTTCCAACGCTGTATTGGGTGTTGTGATTGGTGCTGTGGTTACTGTGATTACCGGCCTCAAAGGTTTGGGCTCTCTCTTTATAATATTAGTATGGATAGTATGGATGGATATGGTTTGTATTTGACCGTGTTGCGTGCTATTTCCAATTAGATTTAGTAGTTTTTACTGGCCTATTGCACGTGCTATCATTTCTCCTGCTTTCTAAAAAAAAGGAATAGCCAGAAGCAGATATTCGTATAGCATTCACATGAATTGGGCGGTTCAATAATATCAACATCTCCCCATGTGTATCAATCATTTCTTCCAGGTTTATTTTGTTGGTATAACTTGATGAATGTCACTTCTAGAATTCATTTGTCAAATCATTTGAGCGAATCCCTGCTGTGCGACTGGATGAGCTGCATGGTATAGCTTTAGGAAAGGAGTTTAGCTTCTGGGCAGTATTCATCCAAGAGCTTCCACTGTAATTATTTGTTTAATGTTGATTGAAAGCAAAATACGTCATGACAGCAATCATCTCTAAGGCAGGCGTTTGTTATCCGTTGTACAGTGGCTGAGCTGCTTCGAGGCTTGTCCAATTGGAATGATGCATTTCATGAGACTCATTGTTTCTCAAAGAAACGTAAAGACAGCTTGGGCTAATGGAGCATGCTTGACTGCCCTGCAGAGTTAAATTATTAAAAACAATCCCTGTATGTTATTTTTAGGTTTGGGCTAGAGATAGTTTTTGCTATCTCACAGAGGTTTTGAATATAATACACAACACAGGTAGAGAAAGGCTGTTGGCCAGACCCATTTAGCAAGTAGATGCTGGTAGTGACATTCACAAGTGAATAACTCTAAAGGAAAGCATATATAGAATGGGACAGTGCGTCAGACCCCTTCCAACATTTGTATATTGACAGCGCTATTCACATTTTGGTTCAGCTTACTGGAGAGCCATTCAGTGACTAGAATGTCAGACATTGTCGAGAACCGTATTTTGCCTGTTTAGATGTGAGACTGCTTCGGTAAGTAAAGAGTCCATCTCCTGCAACCACCAGCAGAGTGTTTATCAATCAGCCCACTATGATGCTTCTTGAGTACAGTTCAGACAGTGAGGCTGGAGACAACAGTAAGCCCCTACAAATGTGTATTACCATACGTTTCAGCAGCCTCTAATACAAAGCATTGCACTGCAAGTTCTGCATGTGCCAGCAACGACTAGGCTGTCAGAACCCCTTTCATTTCATTTCATTTATAATCTTTATTTCGGCACAATAGAGCCATAAAATACATAAAACATAAGATTCACAATGCAAGGTTCCTATGAGGGAATTAGTGGTTTTACAGATAACTTAGGTACGGTTAGGAAATCGTTACGCTAAAAACTTGATTTGAATAGATTAAAAAGGCATCACAATATAAAAAGATATAAAAAACACATGGATATCATTACTTCAGTCCAGCTCATCATCATTTCTTGTTATGGATAATGCTTTAAAAACTATGAACATATATGCACAATTGATCTGTCCAAGTGACAGCAACATTTTATAGTCAATTACTTTAAAATTGCATCATAATACCATTTAGAGCTTCAGACCCACTTTGTGACGTATAAAACGTATAGCTAGCAGAAATCTACTTACACCGAAAACTATCACCTTTCAGAGGGCCACAGGGTAAGCAGAGGGCGTTGGGACCTTTTACTCCTGTTGTTCCGGGGCTCAGCCTACTATGGATCCTGAGTAACTGGACCAATTACTACCCCTTCCAGCACTTGCCTCTCAGAGGTAGCGTGGGTTGAGCAGTCCAAAGCTCTTCGAGGGGGAGGTAGGTGTGAGCCATACACAGACATAAGATTCACAGTACAAACAGTAACTATAATAATGTGATTCTCCAGTGAAATACTAGCTTTTATTGAAAAAGTCGTATTTTAATTGAAACACACAAAACATACATGCAACATCCTTAATATTATCCAGAGTCTTTTAGGTTTGGTGAACTAGCATCTCTCTGGGCAGTATCCCTGAGCGCCCCATCCCTTCTAGTGATGCTCATTATTACCCATTTAATAAAGATGTGAAATTCAGATACAGCCCACACCAGTTACCATGCAGCAAAGTTAAAATTTCACTTTAAGAGTAAACTTTAGAGGCAGTACCAGCTAAATTTGTGTGAGTCCCAAATAGGCCTACTGGCCTCATACCCGACTGGATGGCAGCTGGCAAGTGCGGGAGAACCATGGTGTGTCTCTGCACACTCCAATCTCCTGGTGCCGAGTGTCTGCATCCTCTTGCAGTCTCACACACCACTCATTGAAATCCACTCAGCTGGGTCTTGCTCCCTCTAGGCTCTCTCCTCCTCCTTTCACGTTCCACGCACAAGGCTAATTTTCAAGCTCAAGGCAAGTGGTCTTGACTTACTGGGTGATGGCTCCTCACCCAGCAGGGAGACCGTGATCCCTAGTCATTGTTCCTGCAGCTAGAAGACTTGATGAGCTTCTCCCCTGATAAATAGAGCTGTTAAACAAAGTGTGGGACTCATGCTCTTACCTTTATAGTCCAAATCCAGACACAAATGTGATCTAGTGCCTGGTCCTTTGACATTGGGTGGTAGGTGTCAGTTCCTGTGAATTGCTCTCTCCTCTGCCCTGTCTTTATCAATTTGACAGTCTGCCACAGCAGGAGTGTCCCCAATTCTGATTGACTCAACAGATAGGCCAAAGTACTAATATAGGATCATACCTGGCTGTCAGACTCCATTGAAATATGCCGCATAAAGATGCAGATACTTGAGCCTTCCTATCTTAAAGACTCTCTGGTCTAATAGTGCCACCTTTATGAGACCCACCATCTCCCAGAAAATCGGTTTAATTCCTACTGACCAGTAACGTTTCCTGAGATCAAAGAGACCTTTGATGTGCACAAAGCATGCTCTGCTTCCCTTCCTCCAGTGTTTGTGATCCCATTCCTCAGGAATGTCAACAATCCCATGTTCTGTCTGGAAGTAGCAGACCTCACGTTCACCAGCTTTTCCAGAACCTGGGCTTCCAAAATGGAACCCACAGGCCTCCATATTATGTACCACGCACAAGCACACACACATCTAAGCAAACACATGCAAGTATCATACGATTTCTGGCACCGCACTCAATCACCATGCAGGTCAAGTGTGTGTTAAGTAGACAGTAGCAGAACTTTACATAAGAAGTGACACAGGTAAAAAGGCCTGTTCACACTACTGATCATTACTAAAAACAAAACGGGAACTCTGCCATCACTCTGCTTGTGCCAGTTAACTCCAGATCCTCTACATCAATGAGGGTAGCACTTGGTGCACCCCTTGCGGACTATCAAGACTGTATTACCATGAGAAAAGCCTAGAACATGGCACACATGCATGATCGATGTTCATCCAGGACCAAACATCAGTACCAGGGATCCAGACATCAATGCAGCTATGGCATTCAGGGCAGGGGTTCACGCCCGTCACCATGTGGGGGCATTTTACATACCAACACAGGACAACAATGACTGACAGAGCAGCTGCACAGGGGCTCCCAGATTGCATTTGTTTCCTGTTCCCAGTTTGGATCTCATGGAGATGCTCGAGCGATGGGCACCCTGAATACTGCTGCGTTTTAGATGGTTTGTGCTGAAGTAGCATCACTAATTTCTCTTCAACATTGAGCGAAATCTGGCCTATACTTGCATCAGGACAGTGAAGTCATTGGTACTGGTGCTATACTTATTGATATTGTGTTTGAAGGATGCACAAGCATCCTAGCGCTGTTAGCAGACACTGCATTTCCTCGGCAACACCCATGTTTTTCACTGAGAGACATTTGTGGCGAGTATAGTAATTATTCAGCTACACAAAAGTAGCTTCTTTTGCCCCCCGTGTGTTATCCTATTAAAATCCTTCTATCATACAAAGAGATGCTGTGCTTATTATTCAGTATGAAGGCCCATGGGTCTAACAAAGTGGAGGGATCCGATAGCCTGGATTAGCTTTTCTGCTGTTTTTCTGCTTCTGAGGTGAAGGCGGTTGAACTGCCTACTGCTGCAGAGTTAGGCACTGAATCTGAAAACTGCATGCAGCAAATACACTGATATGAGTTATGTTCCCTGTAAGAAAGCAGTGCACGTTGGTGTTGGAAGTATGGGCTGGCTTGGGAAGCTACTTGAGTTTGAAAAGAGCATGTAAGACAATGTCTACACTTTCAACGTTGCTGACTATTTTGAGGTAGTTATCATTTGTTTTTTTTCTGTACAAAGCATGGATCCATTCAGTTGCAACATCCTGTGTGGCTTCATAACATGCTGTGCCTTTAAGAGGTCAAGAAAAAGGCAGGGGGAGACTCTTGTCTGTGCTGTTTAATTTTTACTCCTAGACACATCTCCTTTCTGGTTAATGTGTTGCCCAATCCCTTCAGCTTCTTTCTCAGTGTTACAATGTTGCCCATTGCTGAAAACAGTGTTAGTTTTTTGTACAAGTCTGAACTTTTTATGACTTTATAAAAACATGTGTGGTGCTTTTTGCAGTAATTTGTTAAACTATTTTCCAAACTGTGTACTGCCATACACTCCATTAGGGATTTTTCCCCTCATTGTTTGATGGATGTTTGGTTGTGTTTTTAAGAATGGGTTCTAAGGTAATTATGTATAAATGTAGTTCATATAGCATGGACAGTAAAAAGTACTCTGCAGGCAACTACTGCTGTCCTGTTTACAAACATTACTTCTACTGAGACAGACCAATGTTTGATGTCATGTCACCAAATGTTTTACTTATTCTGTAGTAAGAACTGATTAAGCTGAACAATTCCAAGTGTGCATGCTTTTTTCTGGGCAGTTATAAGAGTAATTGGTCAGCATGCATTTTGGTGTTTTGTAGAAAAATTCCCCTTTTTGCGTGGTCACCCCTACTTTTTTCTTTCTAGATTTTATTGTTGGTGTTAGACCTGTCAGACTTGGGGTCGTCAAACTGTTTGCCTTCCTCCTCAATTTTTGCTGGCCTTAAGACTCTGTGCCCTTTACCAGTGCTAAACAGTGCTGAGGTGATTGTGCTCACTTCTTAAACCATGGTAACATTGGTTTATCCTCAATTAATATATTTAATTTACTTAGGTAAGTTTTAGCGATAAAATCTGCTAAGTCAGTGGAGTTAGAGGGGTTTTGCCACATACGTAACACCTAGTATCAGCAGAATTCTGCTAACTGCCGCTTGGCTGAGTTTTTTTTCACCTGTGGCTTTCCAACGGTAAGTTGGTGAGTGCGAGTGAGTTTTAGCATCCCCTATCACGATTTTTGGTCTCTAGGAGGTCAGCTGGCGAGATTCACCCAACACACAACACCGACTGTCACAATCTTTCGCAGTTACAAGCTGCCCGCTCCAGAAAAAAATCTACTACAGCAACAGCAAAATCAAGTCTAAAAGCAGTGCCCTCTGATATGCCGCATGGTGCTGTTCGCAGTGACTTTTAGTGCGGAACGAGATCCGGCATTAAATATCAGTACAAGCAGCGTAATGTGCCTAATTCCACCTGTTCCCTGTGGAATTCCATTGAATTTTCATGTAACTCAGCGGAATTTCACAGAGTAAAACTTCATGAGTTCCTCCTACCCCTACCTATAAGTCCCTTGTAAAGTGGTACTCCATGTGGTGCAGAGTAGGAATATCGACGGAGAAATATCGTGTTACATTAATATCGCCGCAGAAATATCGAGTTGAAGAAATATCGACAACAAAAATATAGTTTGACCAGAATATCGACTGACAGGTAAGTAATATCGATAACAATAATATAGTTGTAATAAATATCGTTTACAAAAATATAGTGTACAAAAATATCGATTTTTTAATAATGTTATGTATTTTAGTGTTTTTAATGAGAATTGTTTTTCATTTTATTATATGTTTTGGAACTGTATTAGTTATTAATATATTTTATGTTGAATTTTGTGTTATTAGTTCCGTAGCGGGTTGTGGGTTTATAGGGGAATAGGGTGGGAAGTAATTTAATTATATAAAATTAATTGATTAATTAATGTGTTAATTAATTAATAATTGTTTAATAATTAGTTGTTAATTAATTTCAATTAGTCAATTAATAAATAATTATGTTAATTGTTTAATTAATATTAGGTGTGTGTTGTGGAGTTTATATGTGTAAATGGTGTGAAGTAATTAATTTTTTATTGATTAATTATTAAATACTTTTTTAATTAATTACCATTAATTAATTATTAATTATTAATTGTAAATGTGTAAATAATGTTAGGTTTGTGTTGTGGTGTTTATAAGTGTATATGGTGTGAAAGCTGGTAATTAATTAATTATTTAAAAAATACATTACATTTCATTAATTAATTAGTAAATATTAAATGTAATTGTGGAAATAATTTTAGGTGTGTGTGGTGGATATTATAGTGTAGAATATTGTACATAGAATATAGTATATTGTAGTGTAAAATGAGAATTGCAAATTTAGCGATTAGCAATTTTGGGTGACAACGATTCTGCGAATAAAATTGCAAATGCGCAAGGTGCGTCTCAGTATTTGCGAAATTCACAAATACTGCTCACGCAAAATGCGAATTCGCAATTTGAGATGTAGCAAAAAATCGCAATATGTGATTTTACGAAAATCGCAAATTTGCACTTCTCAAATACCACCAACTCTGAACAGGTGGTAACCAGGTGCAACCTATTTAAACAGGACCACAATGCCACTGGGGCTTCCCACAATGGCTGGCCTGCTTGTGATAGCCAGGAGGCTGCGTATCCGAGAGGCTGCACAGAGAAGGAGATGCCAGGAAAGAATCTACAGAGCACGCATCACCCTTTTCCAGGGGACCCAGGAGGACATCCATGTGCACTACAGGCTGCACCCTATCCTGGAGTTGATAGAGGAGCTGACACCAATACTGGAACACCCCACATACAGGACACACACCATTCCTACCCACATACAGGTTTTGTGCTCACTGCACCTCTTAGCATCATTGAGTTTTCAGGGGGTAATAGCCACAGCAGGAGGGGTCTCCCAGAGTGCACTTTTTCACTTTTTCCACGCTTTCCTTAATGCTATGGTCCAGAGAATGCATCACCACATTCAATTCCCAAACACACAACAGGCACTAGACCAGACCAAGCAAGATTTTTACCAAATAGCTCAATTTCCCCACGTGAATGGCTCCTTAGACGGAACCCATGTCGCACTGTCACCCCCATCACAGAATGAGTATGTTTTTAGAAACAGAAAATCCTATCATTCCCTGAACATCCAGGTAGTGTGCAATGCTAAACATGTCATCACAGATATTATTGCAAAATTCCCAGGAAGCACGCTCGATTCCTTCATTTTTCGACACTGGTTTACATCGCAGACTCACAAATGGCGAGTTTGGAGAGGGCTACCTGCTAGGTAATTGCATGGCACAAACACACACCACTAGGGAAGGTATGAACTGGCAGGACAGTACTTAACATCAACCTACTTTTGCTGTGCAGGTGACAGTGCGTATGTTGTGGTGACTACATCCTCACACCGTACCTCAATCCAGCCACAGCAGCAGAGCGGAGGTACAACAGTGTCCACAGAGCCACAAGATACACCATTGAGAGAACCTTTGGAATCCTTAAAAGCCGTTTCCAGTGCCTCCATAATAGTGGAGGTGCACTACAGTACAGCCCTGAAATATGTTGCAAAATCGTGGTGGAATATGCAATCCTACACAACATCGCAACCAAGAAGGGCACCCCAGTGTATCTGACAGATGCAGACACATCAGATGAGGAGGAACCAGCTCCACAACGCAGGTGTGCAGGTGGTGCCGGGGCGGCTGCCGTGCGCCTGAGACGTGATGACATCACACATAACTACTTCTAGGTGAGAAATGAGGATACAATTCCAAATAATGATGCTCAAATATGATATTCATTTCCTTAACAGCAGGAGTAAACCTGTCACACAGCGTGACTGAAATGTTGATGGTTGCACATGTTGAGGTCACAGTGCTATCATTGCCAAGAGTCACTTAGTCCATATGGTATGTGTTGCCTCACACATTGCCATGAGTACATGCTGACCCTTCATCTCCTGCATGCCCCTCATTCGGGCTGCGCACTGGCCTCACTGGTGTCTTCCCCTGCTCTCCCCTGGCGCCTACTCCGATGTCTTTCTGCAGGAAGTGGAGGAGTTAGACTGCTCATGGTTTACTATTCATCTGTGTCCAAGCTGCCCAGTGTCCCTATGCCACCTGCGGCTACAGTACGCATTTGGCCAACCGCATGTGTGACCTGCACCAGGCCCCTACCCACATCCTGGCAGCAGTATGCCATTTCATGCTGCATGCTCACACATCTCCTAGCTAGCAGGGATATGGCGGTGGACTGGCGGTTCACAGCCTTAGTGTAGAGGTCCTCCGGGTGTGTAGGCGGTGTTTCTCCCTGCGCCTGACCAGCCTGTCTCTCCTGATCTCCCTACACAGTCCTTCCAATGCACCAGTCATGGAATTGACACTGAGCCTCAACTCAGACATGTGATGGTTATGTGTTACAAGTTGGCGCTGGATTGATCCAATGCCTTTACCCTGCAGGTACTGTGCTCTTAACATGCTGCCCTCAAGGCCTGCAAACACTGTGTCTCTTTCGGAAGGCGAATTGCTGGTGGTGGCCCGTGCCCTTTGTCTTGAACCACTGCCATTTGATGTTTGTACAGTGGACTGTGGTGTGTGCTGCCTTGCTTGTTGCCTTGGGACTGGCTGTGCCTCCTCATCTGCATCTGTGGACTCTGCCTCCATCAGTGGCAGTGGTGAGACAATGTTGCGCTGTTTTGGGTGGTGCAGGTTGTGTGTGTCTTGCTGCGCCCTGCTCCTCCTGTCCCGCCACGTACACATTTGCTGGTGTCTCCACCCCTTCAGCCACTGTTTCCTGTGTTGTCGGTGGTGCTATAAAGTTAAATGCACACATCAGTTGTGTGTCATGTTTAAATGTTGTTATGCATTAAAGTTTGTAAATAACTAATCACATGACTACTACTTGTCTGTTTTGCACATTCCAAGTATGACTCTACCCTATGTCCCCTTGCTATGTTTCACAGGGACAGGTATCAGTGCATGGAACTACTTTTCCCACAATGTAATTCTGGGTGTGCTTGTGGACATGTACTGGAGTTGTACTCAGGCTGGGTGTTTTTGGCTGTAATTGGGCTGGGTATGTTTTGGGGATGTTGGCATGCATCTTACCTTGTCTGGTGTCTGTATTTTCTGAGCTGTCCAGGTCAGCCAAGCCAGTCACAGTTTCAGGCATATGTGTGCCCTCCACCAACTCCTCCATGGGCGTCGGCTCTGGTGCTGTTGAGGTCCCACCTCCAGTCAGTTTTGCCTCAGCTAATCTGGTGACCACCCTCTCCTTTGACCTTTGGCCCATGTCATACCACCTCTTATGTAGGTCTTCAACTGTGCGGTAGGTTACGCCAATCGCGTTCACTTTCTCCCGGATCTCATTCCAGATTCTCCTTTTCCTTGCCTCTGGGACACGGAGTAAGTTCTTTCCAAAGAGGAGGTCATGTTGCCTTACTACTTCCTCTGTGAGCACCTCAAGCTCCCTCTCACTAAATTTTTGTTTTCTTTTTCTTGTGGGTTCTTCTGGCTGCTTCTCACTCCCCTGAGACTCCATTTCTCCTTCCTGCAACTGCTGAGTAAAAATCACACTCCCTCCTCACAGTCTCTCAGGCAGCTTCTGACTCTGACACAGGTGCTGGCAATCAGGTGCAGCATGGGCAGTCACACTTCCTGGTTCTGATGTCAACATTCTGCACCTGAATTGCTGTTTTTTGTAATTGCGATTCCTTATTAGCGATTTTGCTATGAAGGAATCACTGTTTGAGTAATCGCTATAATATTCAGCGTTTTTTTGTTAATCGCTATTGATTTGCGATTATTTACCTACATCGCGATTTGTGATTCAGAAAATTCGATTCGCAGAAAATCGCATTTTCTGAATCGCAAAACCTTTTTTACCTACAGATGCCCATTAATCATGAAGCTACGCACTGCAGAAACAGGCCTCAATGAGTTGTCAGAGATAACAAATGTCTTCTAAAAATATGTGTTTTCCTTAATGTCATCAAGTGGAGAAAAATTGCATATTTTTTATCTGGGATAAAAAGAGGCTCAGAGAAACATTTTGATAATGAGGTCCTTGTAATAACGGGCTGCACTGAATCAGCAGAAAAGTTTCCAAGAATGTATTCCAATTTGATCAAGCTGCACTTCTATAGATACACTATGCAGGGGATTTTACATGTCTGATCCACACTAAAACGGCCATGCCTCATGTCAAATGAAAACACCCCCTATCATTAGACACATTTCCTTTCCATATACAAATGACAGTTTCCTTCTTTGTTGTTAAAATTTACTGCTTATCCCTTCAAAGATAAAATGTGTTAAGAGTTGATTTAGTTGGTATATGAGGTTAAGACTGCATGTGAAAACAGTTGATTGGGTGGGTAAATATCTTAATGGGTGTATTGATGAGTAAATATATTTCTGAATGACACATGTCCAACAAATTAGAAATATAAAACACAGTGTTTGTGACAGTTGTTGTATATAAATAAGTATACGTAAGACTCAGTGATTGTATGAGTGACTGTATAGATACATGTTTACTTGTAATAGTGATTTTATAAGTCACTAAGTAAGAGTTACTGTCTATATGAATAGATAAAGTGGTGTTTCTATAAGTGTGTAGCTAAGTAAATGTAAGTATGATTAATTGTTTGTACAAGTGAGTAGAATGACTGCATAAGTGAATAGGATGTGTGCTGGTGGGTAATGTTGATATAGGTGTATAAGTATATTTAATACTTTTCTATTGATCTTTCTCAACATGTATGAGTGAATTTATATGTTAGTGTTTCGATGTGTGTGTTAACCTAGGAATCACTGAGTGGGTTTTTAGAAGCTTTTATTGTTGTGTCAATGGTTTAAACATGGTACTCTATATTTTATAGTGAGTGATGAAATGTTATACTAGTGTATGAAGAGGTGTATCAGATTGTCACGTGGATGATGTCATCAGGGATGTCATTTCTTATGTCATTAGTGATGTCACTGACCATGTCATGAATGATGTAATATGTGACATCACCAGCAGTACAACTAACTATAATGGAGGAATTTCAATGGTTTTGTATGAGTGAAATGTCCAGCTAACTATAACACCCCTAAAACCTATGGTTTTTTCAGTGAATGTCTAAGGTTTTTTAAATGCTAAACCCTAACTATAACAGGCCTGAAAACTATGGATTTTTCAGTGAATTTCAAAGATTTTTTAAATGATAATTCCTAACTATAACATGTCTGAAATCTATTTTTTTCAGTGAATTTCAAAGGTTTTTTTAATTTCAGTTTTTAAATATATTAATTGTTATATTTATTTTTTGAAACTGATTCACTACATTTTTTTAAACTATTTTTAGATATTTAAAAAAAAATACATTACATATTATTACCATAAATTGAAATTCTATATTTTTTAAAATATATTTATAATATTTTCTTTATTGTTTTTTAAAAAAAAATTGGGGGGGAGTCACACACCCAAAGCGCACCTTCCTCGACTACTGCGCGGAACCTAGCCGCGATTTTAGGACCGTTGTGTAGGATCCGCGTAGGGTGTGCGATGAATGCGTATTTCCCTGCGCAATTGCTATGCGACCAGTACATGACTCTTGGCACATACTCAACATATACGTATTACGCTACGCGACGCTAGTGAGTTTCTGCATGACATCATATACGTTTTCGACGCAGTGGGTGTGCGACTCCCGCCAAAAAATATTATGTCAAAAAAGATATATATATATATATATATTTAATATAAATATTAAGGCAAGACATTATCTGAGCTAATCATAAAAATAATATTCTTTTAGTTTTAATAAACTTATATTACATTTAAATGCAATTTCGCGAAGTCGCACTGGGTGCGTGCTGCTTTGCGCACCCTACTCGGATCCCATGTGACCATAAAAAAAGAGTTTTCATTGGTTCATAACACTTCCAATTCTATCTATTGAAGGACCCCACCCATTTCAATCACTCTTCTTCGACCTTCCTTGGGAGAAGAACTCTGCTAATGAAGACCATCATTTTTCTTGATTGGACACCTGGATTTCCTTTCTACAAAGAAAAATGGCTACACCAGTGCAAGAATCCTCTGATTCCTAATATTCAGAAGCAGAGGGATTTGTACCGGAACCTCCCCGTCTAGAAAAATACAGTTCTATTGTCTTGAAATTTTTCACTTTTCCAGCGGGACAAAAAAAAGTTAATACCACTAAAGCGACATGTAAAATTTGCAAGGCTGTGCTGTCAGGAGGAGATCCAAATAAAAAATATTCATGTGGCACTGCTAGTATGCGGAAGTATCTACAATCTCTGCATCCAGTAAATTTCGCACATGAAGAAAGCAGAAGACTCCGCCAAAATCCACCTCCACCACCTGCAATTGCAAGTACTTCTGTGGCGTCTCCTTCAACCTCACAACCAGACATACGTCCCCAATTTGGAAAAGTAAAAATGCACTGTGTAAAGTGCAATCGGTTGATCTGCTATGGAGAGCAGTCTGTTGATTTAGTTTGCAGGGCAATCGACAGCCATCAATGCTAGTTGTTTTTTTCCTGCAATGTTCACTGTTTTCTTCATCCAGTTAACTTTTTTTTCGTTTAAAAAAAAAAAAATGAAATATATATAAGACTACAAAAAACAAAAAAAAAGTTATTTTCAGAACTAGCTTCTCTGGATAAAAAAGAGCTATATTTGTATTATAGTGTGTGAAAGTTTAGATGAATGTGTGTGTAGTGCATAATTGACTGAAAGAATGCATTTGTGGTGAATGTATAAGTGCAGAACTATAAGGAAGTGCTGCAGCATGACACTGTAAGTTTTTTAGCTGTGGTACTTCCGAAGCACAGGCTTGCAACATATGTTCATAAATATGTTGCAAGTCTGTGCTTCCCTCTGCACTGCTGCTTAAACTGCAGCCATGTGGTGACATAGGAACCCTTGCACCATGGTGTAAGGATATCTGTGTTGTGTGGAGTTTGTTTTTGTGCAGGAAGACACAACTTCCTTACAAAAACAATCAGTGAAGGCATTTTTCTCCTTTAATGGATGCTGTGCATTGTAGCATATATTGAAAGAGAAAAAATGAGGAGAAATGAAAACAGAAAACAATTCTCCTTGTTGTGCTTTGCTACATCAATTGGAGGATGGTGCAGCATTCACACACATGTCTGGTTTTATGATTTTTGGTAAATATGGAGATGTGTCTTGTTCTATGAATGTTGTGTGGAAACACCCACATCAAAACTTATGGAATGCCCTTTCAATGCAAAGTGGTGTGTATGAAGAGGTCGTATTTACAAGGAGAAGAAAAGCTTCACAGGTTGCCTTTTGCCCTCCTTGTAAATATGAATGAGTGTGTGGTGCCGTCACTATGTTACAAAAAGTGACATGTTGTTGGTACAGGATGGTTCTAAATCTGCCCCATTAGATCTTAGGTATTGGCAGACTGTTACAATAAGAACATATTGCTAGTTGGTTGATTGAAGAGTTGCATGAGAGTGACAGGAGGTAAGCACAGAGATATCTCTCCAAAG
The DNA here is from genome assembly GCF_964261635.1 of Lissotriton helveticus. NCBI lineage: Eukaryota > Metazoa > Chordata > Amphibia > Caudata > Salamandridae > Lissotriton > Lissotriton helveticus. The sequence continues at coordinate 1,231,786,670 of NC_136057.1, read as the reverse complement.
ATGCTCAAAAAAGAATGATTGAAATGGTTGCGGTCCTTCAATAGGTACAATGGCAAATATTATGAACCAATCAAATCTTTCTTTTCAGGTCACATGGGATCCTATGACAGAGGGATTCCAACACTATATAGGTATTAACTGGGTATTTTGAAGAGTGTATTAATCCTCTGTAGCTTCTTGCAGATCTGCTGGCATAGTATATAAAGAAATTAACTTGTACTAAGGCTAATGGCTAGGCCAATCCTCAACTATATGAGTAATAAGTAGAGTAATTTCAGTACTGCAAAGAGAAAACAAGGTAAATTAGGTTTTGGCAAAGTCATAGGACATATTTATAGAGTTGTGAAAGGAAGGGATGTGGCCTCATGTAACATGTGCAAACACACTCTGTGACATGTTTTAAATTAAAGAATATAGGGCCAGATGTAGGTAGCCCAATACCGGTCAGTAACGGCCGAAATTACCGAATTAGGCATTTGAGATGTAGGGGCCAAATTTAAGGTTTCGGTAATTTACCGAATCGGTAATTTAAGGAATCGGAAAATTACAGAATCCTTAAAATACCGATTTGGTAAATTACTCAATCAGTAATGTAGGGAGCACTCAAGTGCATTTCTGAGTTAAGGATTCGGTATTTACCACCAACTAAAAGTAGGTGGTAAATATCGAAAACCTTTGAAAAAGCAAAATTGTGCTTTTCCAAAAGTGCCATGTGGCAGACATACATGCCCTTAGGACATGTATGTGTGCCACCTGTGCACACATGCACGATTCAGGGGTGCAACAGGGTGTCAATGTGACACCCTGCCACCCTTGAATATGCAACCCATATTACCGATTCGGTATTTACAGAATCGGTAATAGTGAATGGCATCCCATTCATTCCTACAGGCCAACAGGCACATAGGAATGAATGGGAATTACCGAATTGGTAAATACCGAGTCGGTAAACTTTACGGAATCAATACCTACATATCATTTACCGATTCTGAAATACAGAATCGATAAAATTCAGTATTTTAGAATCGGTAAATTTGGATTATCTACATATAGCTCTTAGTCTCTTTTAATCCTGAAACTTCCTAGACCCTAGTAGCCCACTATGTCTCTCTATTGAACACCATATAGCTGTGTTGTAGAGAAGTGCTCTGAAGCTATATCCCATTTTATACCTCTCTACAATGCAACTCTCTGGCACTTTCTGCACATATCTGGTGGGTTTGTTGGCCCCCAGTGACACTCAGTATTCATATTAATTTTATCCTGTAACTTAAAACGCCCACAGAGCATCTTTCCACACATATCTACTCCGTCCATCTCCCCTTTATTCACCTGTGTGTAAACACAGGCCATTGTGCATTTTAATACTTACCGTATTTTCCGGCGTATAAGACGACCTGGCGTATAAGACGACCCCCTACTTTTCTTGATAAAATGTAGGTTTCGTGCTATACTCGCTGTATAAGGCTACCCCCACTTCCAACGCAGTGCACAGTGCCACCATCGCCATTATCCACATTAGTATTGTTACGTACTCATATGCATGGTGGTTTGCCATTATCCACATTAGGGTAGTTTTGTTACTCATATGCATGGTGGTTTGCGGTGGAAATTACTTCTGTTCATTAGCATAGCCTGTGGTGGAGCCAGATGATTTCCCCTGTGTCTCGAGAACAATAAATAGGGTGGATATGCTGCTGGATGCATTAAGGAAAATTTGATGTTTTTGGCAGATTACCGGTACCGTAACTGTAATTTATTTCCCTTTTTCAGATCCGCTTTCAGTGGGTTTGCTTTTGATACTTCCACAGTGCCACCATCGCCTACGTAACGTTAGTTCTTGTGTTTGAGTGCCCTCCTATACCGTACCTCTACTTGCACACATGTAACTTTTTCCTCCTGTAATGCCCATTTCCTATTGAGAAGCGGTCTGACACCTTCGGGTGAAGTCCGCGCTATGTAAAAACACATGAAAACATACCTTCAAATGTTGTACCCGGCGTATAAGACGACCGCCGACTTTCCAGAACATTTTAAGGGGTTAAAAAGTCGTCTTATAAGCCGGAAAATACGGTAGTTAAACTTACCTTCACAGTAATAGAAATAAAAAATGCAACACATTGTTTTTCAGTTGTTTTTTATAATATGAATTTCTAAAAAATTGATATTTTAAAACTAGGATCTGTGAAAGAGAAGAAAAAATGTTATAATATATAATGTTATATTTTTTACAATACAGCATAAATTTAACATTTTACCAATGATTTTCTTTGCCTTTTTTGCTGTTCTCAGAATATATTGAATTTCACTTGAAACAGTGATTTCAATCATACTCATCACATAACAGCGGGCCACAAAAAAACAATCAATACGATTGTTTAAAAAAAAAACAAGACTACATCCTCAATAACATACCATATAATGCAAATCACACATATATAAAATGCTTACTCCTAAGAAAAATTTCTAACGTAATTTATATACATTGTAAATGTTGTTGTTTAAAAATATATGCTGAGAGAATGTGCAAGAAAAAGTCCATAATTCAAACATACACCTTTCCTCTTGGCCAAATGGTATTCTTGAAATCCTTTATATTGAAATTGTCCAACAGTAATCATATTAATACATATTAATAAATTCCTCAGTGGCCAAATTATGTTCCTTAAACTTTGGCTTTAAAGAAATTAGGTAAGAATTTGGTAATGCGCTTGGCAACCGTTGGTTAAAAACCAACTGAGCATCATTACAATATGTCCTGCCTTTATTACATTGTAGATAGGCAGTATAATGTCCAGATGTTGTGGAAGGACCATCATGGGAAATTATTGCTACTGTTACAAAAGTCCTTCCTGATTTTGATTGTTGACTTGCTACAAAATGTTTTATTAAAGTGTCCAATTTTCTTCCATCAGCTCTACAACGTTGCATCATTAAAATTATATATTGTCCATATCTTTGTATAAATAATGTTGATAACATTTCTGATTTGCCACTTTAACTAGTTTTTGAAAGATACTGATTTACAGTCTGGTAATGTCAAATATATAAACCTTTCAGTGTCTATATTAGTGCTACATGTATACATACAATTTTCACAATAATGTTCCCATTTATAACACAGGCCAAAAAGATTTTCAATTCTGTTCCTTCATTTTCCAATACGGTAAGCATATACATTAGAAATTCCTGAGCATCTTGTTGGATATTCTGCGTAAATTGTGTCGAACCAGAATATACATCCAAAAGATTACGAATATCAAAAATGCTTTGTATTTTATTTTTGTCAATTCTCAATTTTTTATAAATACAATACAACAAGGAACAAAATCTTTTTTCCTGATTCTCCGTAATTTGCTGTTGCAAACTTTCAAGAAAAAAAACAACATTGACCACTACATTAGCATAGCAGTTGACACCTGAACTATTTTCAAACTGATATCTAACAATCTCTTCAAGAGTATCCTTTTTCTTTTTGCTTGCAATCACAACATTATCTTGTTTTTTTCCTACTCTATACCTTCATTACAGATATTCTTATAACTTCTTTTTCTACCTACCACATGCTTTTCAAATGCATGATATTGACCTAAATTGGGAGCATACACTCTTCTTAACCTATTATACTCTTTTACACAGTTTGCATCTGCAGTAACCTTTGTGTCATCAAAATCAATCAAAAACAAACCAGATAAGCGTTCTGCCATGAGACAAAGCAACATATGCCTTACCCTCTTTAAACACGGTACTTCCAATGTTCACCAAAGCACAGTCTACACTTAAACCTTGGGATTTATGAATAGTCACTGCATATGCCAGAGAAAGTGGAAACTGTTTTCTACGGACATATAAATCTTTAACAAGCAAAAAACGAACTGAACAACGACCAATTTTATTTACTTCTTCAATCTGATCAAATTTAATTTTTAAAAATTCAATTCCATCTTTATTCTGCTAATTAACAAAATCCACAACTTTACCCATTGCTCCATTAACTAAACCTTTTTCTACATCCAAATTTCGCCTTAAAACTACCCGACAGTTTATACAATCATATTGATTCTTTTCTAAACCAGGAGTTTTAGATATCGATTTTTCAAAAGAATCCAATTTTGTTTTGTTTTTCTGTCAAAATAATAGTGATTCCTTCCTGCTGTATTTTATCAATCTCTTCCATTTTTATTATTTCTTCATTTTCCAGCTTCAAAAGTTGTTCATTGAATATAGAACACTTGCACAGTGTTGGCATTAAGCAAATGAAAGATTTGTTTTCTGCAATTTTCATATATATTTTCTCTGGAACTGTATTTTCATTTAGAAACAAATTGGAAAGTAATCGACTCTGCAAAGCTTCTTTGCCATGTTCTGTCAGTACTCCAATTCTTATATCTTGAAGAATAGTTCTATAATCAACATCATTTGCCTGTGGCATATTTGTAATGAGTTCCTTGTATTCAAAACATGACCAAATGTTAACATTTCCAACGCTACCCAAAGACTTTCTGGTGTCTTCATGCGCAAGTCTTTTAAATACTGGTTGTCATTTTACGTGAGTAAGTTGCAGTAGATCTCCAAACACTATGACATGTTTTCCTCCAAATAACACGTTGTACTCTGTTTTAAGAATTTGCTGCATTCTTAAATGCACAAAAGAAAGCATTAAGTTTGAGACCATGCTTACCTCATCAATAATCAGAAGTTTCATTTTCTTTAGCACTCTTGAAACTTCACAACAACCTTTTCCAGACAGCTTGTGATATTCCAATTTGTTTTCATGCTCCACAGGTAGCATAAGTAAACAATGTAATGTAATTCCTTTAATGTTGTGTGCTGCCAACCCAGTTGGAGCAGTTACAACACAAGACAAATGTGACTCAGTTGTTTTCTGTAGATAACTGGTGATTACTTTAATTAAGAAACTTTTTCCTGTTCCAGCTTGTCCACTCACATACATTCGAATAGGTTGAAGTGATGTGCATGTGCATTCTTTCTTTTCATGAAGAAATCCATGGTCAATCTGTTGTCTCACTTGCTGATATATTTCTTTCTGTTCAACATTTAGTTGTTCATCCAAGTTTGCTAAGTCCATTATATCTTCTTGAGCTTGATGCATTGCTGTTTCCACCTCATTCATGGTGACTGCTGCTTCATTTTCAACAATTGGTTGTCCTAGTGGATCTTGACTCAGTGGAGCAGAACCTTGACTGTCTTGAGAACTGTCCCTGCAATAGTAGCTTCTCGATCAATTTCTTCATTCAACATTTTCACATTATTTGGAAAAACAGCACATTCTATGGTATCTTTACAAGCATTGAAGGAATCTTCATAGCTCTGAAAATCTCCAAGTAATTCCAGTTCTGAATGCCACGGTTTGCACAGTTGCAAAACGGCTAAATAGTAAAATTCCCTTTTATCAGGAGAGTCGCAACTCAGTTTCCTGTGATTAATCAAATTTCCTTTCGTTTGTTTCACCAAACATCCTTCGGAACCAATCACTCCATATTTTACATCATTAATGTTCTCTGTAGTATTTTGTTTAAAAGTGTCGTTTTGCAGCACTTCATAGAGACACATGTTCTCAAGATGATGACTTCTGTTTGGATAATATGTGTCCAACATATTCGTTTTCAAAATATCTGTACTTTATGGATCTTTTTCGGCTAAATATTCAATTTCTTGTACAGAGTTAAGTACTCGATTTCGCATTGCAGCAAGACATATACTCACCCAAATGATTCTTCTAGATTTGGAGGATAGACTTGCAGATGATAACCAATCTGAGCATTCATATGCTCTGATTTCTCAGTGGGATAACATCTTCAAACTGAAACTTTATAATTTCTTACTTAGACTCTTCTCATGAGAAATCTCTTCCAACATTTCTTTCAATTCCGTCTTTTCTGGTTTTGTAATGTAGAACGTTACATATCGAGCAACAGCAATGGAATTGTCTGCAACGTACTGAATATCCATGTTAGCATTCCACCCGGGGCAGAATCAGCACAAGGCAGAAAGCATCCATGCACGCGGCTCTGGGATTTAAAATATAGCGGGACCCCGATGAAGTATAGGGCTCTTCTGAATCAGATTTTGGAGGAGTAGTTTTCAACAATATATATCAGAAAACGACTATATCGAAATAATACTACACAAATTGTGTAAGTACCAATCTTTGTTTGTTAGTCCTGACGAAAGCTCCATAGACCCTTTTGAGCTCAGGGAGCTGAAACATGTCGACGATTTATTTACTATACTGCTAGATCCAGTAACTTGGTCTAATGAGCAGTATCATTTATTTTTAACTCCTTGTGGATAATCAACCTTACATTAAAATTCATTGGGTTGTTTTCCATTTTTAACAATTTTTTCCTTTTTTCTACAATTTACTTTCACACTTTTTTCACTCACTTCTCTGGACACTGCACCCCAGACCAGAGGTGCCTCGGGTTGAGGCTGGCAAAATCACTACTTTGGAGTATCCAATGATAACTGCCACAACTTCAATGTGGGGCGGATGAAACAGATATACCGCACCAGCAACCAATAAATACATTGAGTTTTTGAGGATACTCTGATTTATCCCTTGTACCAAAGGTCATAAGGTGTAACTAGTGTCTGTTTCTCTTTTGATTAATCTACAACTTACCTTGGGGAATGAAACGGATGTCCCAATCCCTTATCCCTCTTTTTTGATTAACTACTAGCATTCCAAATTAACAAAATAACCAGATTGTAATCATTTATGTATTTTGACTCTTTGCTTCTTCTTAAATTGTTGCTATTCTTTGGAGAGTTTCTTGTGATGGTATGTTGCATAGCAGACATAAAACTGTTTACTCTTCCTTTAGATATTACAGGACGTGGAAAACCAAAACGACATTTGGTATAAAACTTTTCCTTAGACTTGTACTTTTGTAGACAGTATTTTCCACAGCGATGGCTTCGGAATCGTAAGACTTGTTTTCTTAAGTTGTTTTCTTCTGTGCTTTTGGGTATAGCACATGTGACATATTCTTCAATAAAAGACAAAACAGTATCATCTGAATCTATTTCGAATTTAGGGGCATCCTTGATCCATATCGGCATATGTATATGAGGAGCACCTCTTGCTTAATACTCTTTTCTCTAAACGAAATCCACAACTTCTCCAAGAGGAGGATTTTTTTAATTGCAGATAAAAGACATCATAGCTTCAAATCTATTATTGAAATACCTGCATACATTAACAGGATCCAAAGAGCACAATTCTCCAGGTGTCTTGTATTCAATATTTTCTATATACGAATTTGCCTCTCGAAGAAATTCAAGTAAATCATCCCAAGCGTATTCAACACAGCTTAAGGTAAGAAACCACGTAGGAGTTCATAAGTTCCTTAGCATAAATTTAAGTTCTCCATGACAATGGTACCAATGCTCATTAGTGCCATGCTGACATGCTATCAGATTAATCAGCTGAGATTCTAAATGATCATCTCTCTGGTGTACTTTATCCATAAAGTCCTTTGCAGAAACATTTTGCAGATGTACTCCTGTTTTCAATATGTGATTGACTACATATGAAAGTCCAGACAAGTTACTCTCAACCAAAGGATGAAATATATATGGAATACATTGTCGAAATCTTGGATCTTCTGCATATAATCTTGTTGTCTGATACTCAGATGCAGGAATCTGCACAGGTCGTTCATCACATCGTCCTCCTTTTCCTGTTGGGAACAACTGCGGAAAACAACGAGCTTCCAAGCTTTCTTCCCATACACTCATGGGACTTCCCTTTGCTTTTTTCATATGGAATAACTCAGTAGTATTCCCCATCACTTCTTTTGAATGAAGTGGATGTACACTGTGATGTTCATAGATTTCTTCACTTCTGGACATATCCATTTTTTCAATTTGTCCTCTTGACGTTTCAGTATCTTCTGCTAAAACGATTTTTTCTTCTCCCACATACACATTTCCATAGTACTCATTGTTTTTTGTCAGATTCAATGTTACCTTTTGCACTTTCCTAACATCCACTACCTCTTGCCAGATTTTCTTACTCTTAGTAGGAATGCCATTAATTAGAATATGTACTGGTTCATTTTCTACACTCTCTACACCAATAGTTTCAATATTTTTTCATCAAATCTAGCGGTAAATATACAACTCTTCCTTTTAATCCTCTCGGTAAATCTGAAGGAAGCAATTTACCTGTTTTAGGCTCCATACGAACAATAGCCTGAAACAGGTGCGCAGATTGAATAAGAATAGACTCATAGGTATTTAATTCTATCAGTTCTGGAGGAACAGCAACCAACTCTAGGTTATTATGGACAGCTCTGGCTGGCATTTTATTCTCATCTAATTTGATATTTACAAATACGCTGATCAGAACCCAAATCAAAACAATTCTCTAACAACAAATAAGTTGCAAATTCCTTCCACGGATCATTATTTTCTCTTTCACTTTTTAAATACAGATCAACACTCCTAGTCAGATTTTTATAGTGAGTTCGCGTGCAACAAATACAAGAATAAATTGGCCTTTCACCTGAAATCACCTTAAACTTTGTAATTCCACCTTCAAAAATTATTATACTACTATGTTCAACATTCTCTTCAATATTTTCTTCTATTAATATATCAATTTCTGCGCTCTCTGGTTTAGGACCAAAGTAACAAAACTCAATTTCATCACAAACCTTCTTCACACCTGATACTGATCCACGCAAAAGAGCACTGTTCAACTCATTTAACATTAGTGCTGGACTTTTTGCATAATACAATCTTCTAACTAATTTCCGCATTTGAGTATGATGTACTGCTAACATCCTGAAATGGTAAAAAACACTTTGACATACTTTTCTAAAAAGACAAGCCAGAGAATGACCTTGCAAACCAATATTTTTTCTCGCTCTGCAAGGGTCTAGTCCTTGCAACATCTTAATCTTTTGTTTAACACTTTTTTTTACTGTATTCTCGTAAGAAATTGTGTAAAATATCAATAGATTCTTGTCGTACACTACAAATACTACTACAATCCCAAGTGTACACTGGGGCTTTAAGACATCTACCTAGAACTTCATCAGCTATCACTTCTTCTGCATTTCTGGGAACCATTTTTTCTTTGTCAATTGGACAACCATTTCTAACCTCATAAGCTGGACCACTGGTGTCAACTACATGCAACAAATCATTGGTCTGAAAATAACTCTCTTCATTAAATGAAGGCTCTGAACTTGAACTGTGTTTCCATCCCCCCCAAATAATCACAAAAATGAGTTCTGTTAATTACACTTTTCCTCTTACTTTTGGCCTCCATTAAATGGATTGGTTTATCTAGTGATCAAATTCTGTTTAAAACTAAAATAAATAGTTTCCTTTTTACTTCAAAAGCCTTTTCAACAATGGATTCAATATGCTTCTTCTTTTTTATAAAATAGTGCACTTTTTCTATATTTCTTCATATCTTTGAGCAAATTATGTACTACTCTATTATAAAAATTAGTGTGTATTTCTTTATACTGATTTTGTCTTCTTTTACCATACATCGTATCTTTTGATTGTAAATTAACTTTTTTTACTTTCCTGTTATTTTGATTATTTTTTCTGGTTGAATCATTGTCAGTAGTTTCAACATTCTGAACATTCTCTTTGGGCCTAGAAAGATTTTTAATAAATTCCTTAGTTAACTTACCAGAGTTTTTTTTTTACCCACATGATGTTGGTCATCCAATACTTGTTGTTGACTTTTCTTCAAGTAACTATTGTTTAGCTCTCTTTTTCTCTTTCTTGATTTTTCAGGCATGATAGCTTTATTTTCATGACGATAAGCAGTATCTGTAAAAAATAAACATGAATAAATCTATATTAATAACTTTATAAATTATACTTTTCTATTACTATACAAACACATTCTATATAAAAATCATTTAATCACTTTCTTTTCTCATCACTAATTGAAATCGTAATTCAAGGTGTATACATAACTGTATAGTAATTCAAGGAGAGTAACAGGGTGTTTGCTGCAGTGTATGGATACTGACTGGGGAATTGTAGGCCTGAAACACAATTGTGTACTTAGTTAGAGCACTACATTCATAGTGCATAGGAGTTTGAAGCAGTCCATGCCCTAAAGCCTGGCTCACTGCATGAGTACACGCATACTAACTGAATGATTACAGGACTATAAGGAGAGACATTGGGTGAATTCATAATTGGTTGAGTTTTACTTCTGTGAATGGATTACTACATGGAGCTTAAAGGTTCACTATATAACTGCAAGACTGACAGGGTATTTTCTGGACTGTATGGGTTGTGACTGGGGCATTGTAGGCTTGAAACACAAGTGCGAAGGTGGTTAGTGCACTATATGCATAGTGCATATGAGTTTGAAGCAATCCATGTCCTAAATTGTGGCTTACTGCATGAGTACATGGATACTGACTGAATGATTAGAGTACTACAAGGAGAGACACTGGGTGAACTTATAATTGGTTAAGTTTTACTTTAGTGAATGGATTAGAACATGCTGCTGAAGGGTCACTAAGGGATTGCAAGAGCAGTGACAGGGTGTTTTCTGCAGTGTATGGATACTGACTGGGGAATTGTAGGCCTGAAACAAAAGTGTAGAGGTGGTTAGACCACTATATGCATAGTGCAAGGTAGCTTAAAACAGTCCATGTCCTACGGCCTGGCACACTGTATGAGTACATGGATGCTGACTGAATGATTAGAGTTCTACAAGGATATTCACTGGGTGAATTTATAATTGGTTGAATTTTACTTTAGTGAATGGATTAGTACATGGTACTGAAAGAGTCACTATGAGATTGCAAGAGCAGTGACAGGGTGTTTGCTGGAGTGTATGGATACTAACTGGGGAATTGTAGGCCTGAAACACAAGTGAAAAGGTGGTTAGACCACTACATGCATAGTGCATAGGAGTTTGAAGCAGTCCATGTCGTAAGGCCTGGCTCGCTGCATGAGTACATGGATACTGACTAAATGATTAGAGTACTACAAGGAGAGACACTGGGTGAACTTATAATTAGTTGAGTTTTAATTCAGTGAATGGATTAGTACAGTTAGCTGAAAGGGTCACTATGGGATTGTAAAAGCAGTGACAGAGTGTTTGCTGGAGTGTTTGGATACTGACTGGGGAATTGTAGGCCTGAAACGCAAGTGAAAAGGTGGTTAGAACACTACATGCATAGTGCATAGGAGTTTGAAGCAGTGCATGTCCTAAGGCCTGGCTCACTGCATGAGTACATGGATACTGACTGAATGATTAGAGTTCTACAAGGATATTCACTGGGTGAATTTATAATTGGTTGAGTTTTACTTTAGTGAATGGATTAGTACATGGTACTGAAAGAGTCACTATGAGATTGCAAGAGCAGTGACAGGGTGTTTGCTGGAGTGTATGGATACTAACTGGGGAATTGTAGGCCTGAAACGCAAGTGAAAATGTGGTTAGACCACTACATGCATATTGCAAGGTAGCTTAAAACAGTCCATGTCCTACGGCCTGGCACACTGTATGAGTACATGGATGCTGACTGAATGATTGGAGCAGTGCAAGGAGAGACACTGGGTGAAGTTATAATTGGTTGAGTTTTTCTTCAGTGAATGGATTAGTACATGGTGTTCAAAGAGTCACTATGGGATTACCACAGTAGTGACAGGTTGTTTGCTGAAGTGTATGGATACTGACTGAGGAATTATAGGCCTGAAACACGAGTGAAAAGGTGGTTAGACCACTACATGCATAGTGCATAAGAGTTTAAAACAATCCATGTCCTAATCCCTGGCTCGCTGTATAAGTACATTGATACAGACTGAATAATTAGAGTAGTACAAGGAGAGACACTGGATGAATTTATAATTGGTTGTGTTTTTCTTCAGTGAATAGATTAGTACATGCTGCTGAAAGGGTCACTAAGGGATTGCAAGAGCAGTGACAGGGTGTTTGCTGCAGTGTCTGAATACTGACTGAGGAATTGTAGCCCTGAAACAAAAGTGATTGCAAGAGCAGTGACAGGGTGTTCGGTGGAGTGTATGGATACTGACAGGGGAATTGTAGGCTTGAAACACAAGTGAAAAGGTGGTTAGACCACTACAAGCAAGGTGCATAGGAATTTAAAGCAGTGCATGTCCTAAGGCCTGGCTCGCTGCATGAGTACATGGATACTGACTGAATGATTAGAGTGCTACAAGGAGATACACTCGGTGAATTATTAATTGGTTGAGTTTTACTTTAGTGGATGGATTAGTAAATGGTACTGAAAGAATCACTATGGGATTGCAAGAGCAGTGACACAGTGTTTGCTGGAGTGTATGGATACTGACTTGGGAATTGTAGGCCTGAAACACAAGCGAAAAGGTGGTTAGACCACTACATGCATAGTGCATAGGAGTTTAAAACAGTCCATGTCATAAGGCCTGGCTCCCAGCATGAGTACATGGATACTGACTGAATGATTAGAGTACTACAAGGAGAGACACTGGGTGAACCTATATTTGGTTGAGTTTTACTTTAGTGAATGGATTAGTACATGGTACTGAAAGAGTCACGATGGGATTGCAAGAGCAATGACAGTGTGTTTGCTGGAGTGTATGGCTACTGACTGGGGAAATGTAGGCCTGAAACACAAGTGAAAAGGTGGTTAGACCTCTACATGCACAATGCATAGGAGTTTAAAACAGTCCATGTCCTAAGGTCTGGCTCGCTGCATGAGTACATGGATACTGACTGAATGATTAGAGTACTACAAGGAGAGCCACTGGCTGAACTTATTGTTATTGTTAGTTTATATTTGTAGAGCGCCAATCACCATAGGTCTCTAGGCGCTAGTAGCATGGACCGAGATCCATTGGTCCCAAGTGTAGTCAGCGCACTGAATGGATTTAGCCGAATGCCTCAGTAAACAAGATGGTTTTCAGTTTTTTCCTAAATAACAGTAACACAGTTTCCATTCGTATATAATAAGGTTGAGTTTTTCTTCAGTGAATGGATTAGTACATGTAGCTGAAAGTATCACTATGGATTTGCAAGAGCAGTGACAGGGTGTTTGCTGGAGTGTATGGATAATGACTGGGGAATTCTAGGCCTAAAACTCAATGGTGTACTTGGTTAGAGCACTACATGCATAGTGCATAGGAGTTTGAAGCAGTCCATGTCCTAAAGCCTGGCTCACTGCATGAGTACATGGACACTGACTGAATGATTAGAGTAGCATAAGAAGAGACACTCAGTGAATTAATAATTGCTTAGGTTTTCCTTCAGTGAATGCATTAATACATGGTGCTGAAAGGGTCAGTAGAGGAGTGCAAAGGGAATAACATGGTGTTTGTTGCACTGTATGGATACTGACTGGGGAAATGTAGGCCTGAAACACAAGTGTGAAGGTGGTTATTACACTACATGCATAGTCCAGAAGCAGTACATGGGCTAAGGCCCTAAATCGCTGCATGAGTACTTGGATAATGACTGAATGATTACAGTAGTGCAAGCACACATGAAGTTACCAAATGCTTCTCTCACAAGGCTTTACAAATGCACGCACACTCACAGTGTGATTCTAGACAAGCAACACTACTCACTAGTCTACAAGAGTTAAGTAGACTGCACACATTCCACATATTTCATTACTGCACTTTAGAGTAGAAGCCTGACTCATTTTGCAAATACATAAGCAACGACTACTTTCAAATCCTACCAAAACTTGGCAACAGGATATGTTTTTAACCAGTTATATATCTGCAAACACAGGAAGTACACAAAGGCTTCTCTCACAACAGTTCACAAATGTACATAGACTCACTGTGTTATTTTAGACAAGCAAGACTATTCCTTGGACTTTATCAAAACACATTTACTGATCTAGAGAAACCAAGGTGACTGCACCAATTCCACATATTTCAGTACTGCATTTTAGTGTTAAAGCCTAACTCATTTTGCAATTACATAAGCAATGAATTATTTCTAATTCTACCAAAACTTGACAACAAAAAAGGTTTTTAAGCACTTATGTTTCTGCAAACACATGAAGCACCCAAATGCTTCTCTAACAATTTTCCCAAATGTAAACTGACTCACAATGTGGTTCTAGACAAATACCAGTATCCTGTGCACTTTACCAAAATATATTTACTAGTCTGGAACAGGTGAAATGACTGCACACATTCCACATATTTTAGAACTGCACTGTACTGTGGAAACCTTACTCATTTTGCAAATACATAAGCAATGACTGGCTTCTAATGCTACTAAAACTTTACATCATTACAAGTTTTAAAACTGTTAGCTGTCAACAAAGACATGAAGTTACCAAATGCTTCTCTCGCAACAGCTCCCAAATGTACACAGACTCACAGTGTGATTCTCGACATGCAAGACTATCCCTTGGACTTCATCAAAACACATTTACTGACTTAGAGAAACTAAGGTGATTGCACACATTCCACATATTTCAGTACTGCATTTTAGTGTTAAAGCCTAACTCATTTTGCAACTACATAAGCAATGAATTTTTTCTAATTCTACCAAAACTTGACAACAAGAAAGATTTTAAGCACTTATGTGTCTGCAAACACATGAAGCCTCCAAATGCTTCTCTCACAATTTTCCCAAATGCCCACTGACTCACAGTGTGATTCTAGACAAATAACAGTATCCCTTGCACTTTACCAAAAAACATTTACTAGTCTGAAGCAGGTGAGATGACTGGATACATTCCACATATTTTACAACTGCACTGTACTGTGGAAGCCTTACTCATTTTACAAATACATAAACAATGATTGGCTTCTAATGCTACTAAAACTTTACATCATTACAAGTCTTAAAGCAGTTAGCTGTCAACAAACACATGAAGTTACCAAATCCTTCTCTCACAATGATTCCTTAATGAACACAGTCTCACAATGTGATTCTAGACAAGCAAGACTACTCCCTGGACTTTACCAGGAGAAACACATTCATCTTATTAAAAACTTAAACACACCACATACGACCCCTCACAAATTAATAACTCACCTTTCAAATTGATTTGTAGATTAAGAAGTATGTCAGTCACACACCAGATTTTCTTATGCAGAATCTCTGTACTGTACTGCTTTTAGGAGAACCAAAAAAATGGCAAACTTTCCCTCGCATTCTGCACACATATACATGTAAATTTCAAATCACATTGCTTCCTACGTTAATTAAAAAGCTAACACACATTTCTATTGGTTACACATTTCAACCCTTTCCAATTGACGTAAGTTTGAACCCTACCCCCAATCTGCTTATTGCCTGTTACCATGGTAACAGTTCATGGAACATGGTAACAGTTCATGGAACACTCAACTGAGCACACAGGTCACAAGTTCAGCACACAATGTTGCTAATCCAAACAGCAAGTGTGCTTGACTTTTCAAAACCTTATCCTATGTAATGTTCCTTTCAAACAGTTTTTCTTAACCAATAGGAAACATGTTTTTAAAAACAGAAACATGCAACCTACTGTTCAGACTAGAATGTTGTCAAACAGCCAATTCTTTTTTCGAAACTGCATCTTATCCACCATTTTAGATAAATCTCACTTCTCAAACTGCCATTTCACATACAGACACCTTCCGAATGCATCCAGACCTCCCTTCAAGAAGCTTAGAGTGTGGATTGTGGGACACAGCTATATTTCCTGGAGCCAAAGGTATGCTTTGCCAAATGTAGATATTAAATGGATTGGACAGAGAGGGTTAAAGTGCCACCAATTGATGCCATTGGTTAAATCCTTTTGCATCTCCAAAACCCTGACCTCATAATTGTGCACTGTGGTGGCAATGACCTAGGCACTTTACCTGGGGTAGGTCTGGAAATGCTTATGAAGGACACCTTTAGAGAATTGATGTCACTTTTACCCCAAACTGCCTTTATCTATTCTAACATATGCCAAAGTCAGAAATGGAACAGGTCCAATCAATTTTGTCCACAGATTGAGAAAGCTAGGAAACATGTCAATAAATCTGTTTCTTATTTCCTCCGAGATTATAGAATGGGGTCCATTTACCACAACAAACTGCGTTTCAATATGGATGACATCTATAGGAGAGATGGTGTACATTTTACAGATGAGGGTAACAGAGTCTTCCTCATCAACTTTAGACTCCACCCAATATCTAAACATATAAGCGTGATGTATTTCTGAAAAATATTACCTTTGTTTTCCTTGGAGTCGCACACCCAACGCGAGAGGAATCGTGTACCCAACGTGTAGAATACGTGCACCCAAAGTGCTGGAGTCGCGCACTCTACATGTTAAGAGTCATGCATCCAATGCATGCACACAAGGGGGCCGCGCTGAGTGCCGTGCTGGGTGCGCTACTCCCAATTTTACCATAAAAAAATAGCCCCTATCACTAATTTCTAATATCCCTATATGGAACGTTGGGGACCGTGGGGGGAGCCCCAATGCCCCCACGGTCCCAGCCAGCTCCCCGCGTCCTTCGGGAGCCGGCATTGCTTTTCTACATGGGGAGCTGCTAACATGCAGCTCCCCATGTGGAAAAGCAATATGGTTTGGATTTTGAACATTTTTCAAAATCCAAACCAAGTTTGCTATGGGAGGGCGGGAGCATCGTTTTTTTTACGGCATGATCCGCACACCCTGCGCGCATTTTGCCGTTTTGTCCTTGTGGGACCCCCTAAGCAGGTCTAGAGGGTCAGGGTATATCTAACCTGCCCCCTTTATACGTTTTGCACACTTGTTCAACTGACTTCTACACTGACTTCTACAGCCTCGCTTCTACCGAGGCACAAAATGGCTGCCAATACTTCCTGGTTTCGAATGTTGACAACCACTTGACAGCCAATTAGCATTCAGCGCGTGATCGGGATGATGCACTTAGGGTGCGCTCAGGATGCGCAGATCCTGCGCGGCCATAGATATATATGTGATTTTAATTGTCATTTTCTCAGCAACTACTGAACAGATTGACACCATTTAAGCAAAAGGCATGAGTCTGAACCAAGGGCTACCTCTTTGCCAAATTTGGTGTAATTCCGATCTGTAGTTCGGGCTGTAGCTGCGATGAATGGTTTCCATGGAAAATTGCATGGGGAAAACACATTTTGGGGCCCCTCTTTTTTCTCAGCCCCCACTTGACGAAACACCCCGAGACTTTCAGGATAAGAGCGGACCGGAGCGCCCCACCAGTTTTTAAAATTTCGCAAACATTCGTCAACCAGCGCCAAAGTTATTCCAAATAGAATGTTGCGGATTTCCTATGGATAATAGGTCCTAACTATAGCTACCTACTGGTGACAGCCAGTAGATTATATATTTATATATATATTAAAAAATAAGCTTCTCCTCTTTTCACAGGAAATAATCGTCCACCAATCCAGAAGGGTTAGGTCACTCTGATCTTTATTTTAAACGACAAACATCTACGCGTTTCAGCAGTCTCAGCTGCCTTGTATATATATTGATTGAATCCATCATGAGCACAAATGTTTGGCCTACACTTGATGAATAGTGGATTGGGCACCAAACTAGTGCCAAATATAATGATTTTAATTCAAATATATTTTCTTTACATCTAGACTGAACGTGTTTATTCTTTGCCCTGATGATGACCCCCTGAAAAGTTTATACCTTCCCCAATATTTGATAAGGTCGAAACGCGTTGGCATATTGTCTTGGGGTTTTATAAGAACAACCACCTCAACGTATAAATACTGGCTATATCTGGAAAGAATCCTTCTGTTCGAAAAGAAATAAAAATGTGGCTGGACTAAGCTGAGTGTTGGAATATGAAATTGGCCAGATAACCCCACGCATATTTTTAGTGGCATTATAAAGATTGGTGTGAGTTAATTTTGACTTATTGGCAATAACTCACATTTGTTCAGTAGTTATTGTATTTTTAAAAATTCACTCCATTATTTTGCGTTGTGTTTTGATTTATGTAGACCTATGTCATTTTGTATATAGTTGTACTGTCCGTACCAAATGGATAAGATTATCAAAAACTTGGAAAACATTGAAAAGAATATTTACAAAATGTAATAAATGCTCAGGCACACTAGATTGATGTGTATGTTGTGCTTCTTTATTTAATCTTTATCATTGGCCTTGTGGGGTATTTGAAACATTTTGTGTTATGACATTGATCCCTCCTGGTATCATTGCTCATGCTAGTTTAACTCGATACACAGCGAAGCAGACTCGCCACCTCTGCCTGAGTGGACTATGGAGCTGTAGTCCATGCCCGTCGTCACCAATGATTGTTTGATGTAAGTGTTACCATGCACTGCATTTACCAGCATGCATCTGAGTGAACTGGGTGTTGGGATGCCAAGGTAGTGTGCTCCTGCCCTGTTCTTGTTTGATAAAGCTCCCTTGAGCTAGTTGACCTGACAAGCTCTGAGTAATGCACCTGCGCTCAAGGAGTAGTACTGTGATCTGAATTCCAGCACCTCTAATTGTGTGTGTTACTCTCTTCTGGTGAAGGACAACTATTCTACAGCATGACCTTCTGTCTAAAGGTGCTATGCACTGGCTGCACTAGCCAGGGTGAAAACAAAAGATTGTTTCATGGAAGTAAGTGTTACCATGCACTGCATTTACCACAGTGCACCTGTGTAAACTGGGTGCTGGAATGTCAAGGAAGTGAGTCCATGCCCTGCTTTTGATTACTAAAGACTGGACTGCTTACAATCCTATGTGGGCTGTTTGATGTTGGCAAGTCACAATTAAGACTCATTCCCCAAGCCTTAGGAAGTGATTAGGTGTTCAGTAGATCCAAAGAACAAAAAACTGGATTTGTCCTCTAAGAAGGCATTTTGAGTGACACATTCAAATACTTGCCATTTAATCTGGTACTTCTTCATTGCAAGCGTTCACCCCACACTTTGTCCACGGCTGTCATGTTATTTATTAGGACTGCTCACAGTTCATTATACTACCCTGACGCTTCTTCTGCCAGAGGCGATATCCTCGAAGATACTGTCCGATTTCTAGCATCAATGGTTGTAAATAGTTCAGTTTTTATAGATAATGCGTAGGCTATTTGGTTTTCGGTTCAAACCTATAATAACTGATAAAACCACACTGAAAGGAAAATAGCTATCACCGGTGTAAACATAAAAAAACTGAAAAAACACCTTTGCAACCACAAATTAAGACCCAACAGCACGGATTATGGCGGCTGCTGGAGCCCATAGCGCAGCTGGTGCTTACTGATCCTGAATGACTTGGGCAGCGCATTCCCAAGGAAGTCATTTGTTGCAGCCAGGAGCACTCCAGAAGTGGGAGGCCCAGCCGTAAACTAAATCACCGCGGCTCAGCTCCGAGTTTTAAAACATTGCCGAGACTGCTGAGGGGACTACAGGCTCCAGGCTCCAGTTGCTCACCGGCTGCGTACGGCCGCAACGTCATCCCGCAGCGCCAGGGACGCCTTAAAACAGCACGCTGAATCCCGCAGTGCAGGCTTCTTTTTATTGCTGCAGAACATTGCTGATTCAGAAAAGGGGGTGGTGATGAACAGAGTGCCTGAATTAAGCAGACCACTCTTACCCAGTCCAAAGATCAGGGCTTGATCCATCACCGTTTTTTAGCTCACTGCACCATCCCAGCTCAGAACTTGGCTATATGCAAATTAGTCTGTTCCTGTCCCAGTGCATGATGGGGACAGGGCAAACCAAACTACCAAGCCAATTCTTGTACTGGGAAGGAAACAAGCTTCCGGGGACCGGTTTCTGCCATTTCAGGCGTCTTCGGCCCGGCTTGCTTGAATCCTGATGGTGCAATGAGCAAGGGACTCACATCTGAGTATACCCTTCCACGCTTATGGTGGACAAAATGATTCAGAAAAGGGGGTGGTGATGAACAGAGTGCCTGAATTAAGCAGACCACTCTTACCCAGTCCAAAGATCAGGGCTTGATCCATCACCGTTTTTTAGCTCACTACACCATCCCAGCTCAGAACTTGGCTATATGCAAATTAGTCTGTTCCTGTCCCAGTGCATGATGGGGACAGGGCAAACCAAACTACCAAGCCAATTCTTGTACTGGGAAGGAAACAAGCAAGCCGGGCCGAAGATGCCTGAAATGGCAGAAACCGGTCCCCGGAAGCTTGTCTCCTTTCTGGTGAAGAATTGGCTTGGTAGTTTGGTCTGCCCTGTTCCCATGATGCACTGGGCCAGGGACAGACTAATTTGCATATAGCCAGGTTCTGAGCTGGGATGGGGCAGTGAGCTAAATAACGGTGATGGATCAAGCCCTGATCTTTGGACTGGGTAAGAGTGTTCTGCTTAATTCAGACACTCTGTTCATCACTACCCCCTTTTCTGAATCGTTTTTGGCCACTATAGGTGTGGCAGGGTATACTCAGACATGAGTCCCTTGCTCACTGCTCCATCAGGATTTAAGCAAGCTGGGCGGAAGACGCCTGAAATGGCAGAAACCGGTCCCCGGAAGCTTGTCTCCTTTCTGGTGAAGAATTGGCTTGGTAGTTTGGTCTGCCCTGTTCCCATGATGCACTTGGCCAGGGACAGACTAATTTGCATATAGCCAGGTTCTGAGCTGGGATGGGGCAGTGAGCTAAATAACGGTGATGGATCAAGCCCTGATCTTTGGACTGGGTAAGAGTGGTCTGCTTAATTCAGACACTCTGTTCATCACCACCCCCTTTTCTGAATCGCAGAACATTGCTGAGACTGCTGAGGGGAAGACAGGCTCCAGTTGCTCACCGGCCGCGTACGGCCGCAACGTCATCCCGCAGTGCCAGGGGCACCTTAAAACAGCCCGCTGAATCCCGCATCGCTGGATGCGCGCGCGGACAGCGCCAGGACGAGACCGGAAGAGGCTGGGCTGGGCCACTATTCCTGTCACCCGCCAACTGGTCATTGAGGTGTGCCCCTCTCTTGGAGCTATGGTGAGGAGAAAGGCTCAGACGGGGGCTACCGGGTTCAAATCAGCAGTAAGCTTCCACAGTTAGTACTATGGACTCCTTCCTGCAGCGAGCTGCAGCGGTTATCGATAAGGAGATAGAACTTGTTCACAGGCGCCTCTCTAGATCACCCACTAACTTTCGGGGTCCGCTTCTACACTACCCCTGGTCGAACTGTCTGCAACTTGTACTGATAACTCCCAGGGGTCGTTTACTGCTCCTGCGATAACTGAAGGCTCACCATCTGCTAATGAAGTTCCCCACTCAGTGATACCGGGGTCTCTGCCCATACCCCTCTCCCCAGCTATTATTATCAACAGAAGCGGAAGCTCCGCCTTACCTTTGGGGAATGATAACACTAAAGCACTGAGCCCTAAAATAACCACCTTGTTCCCTCAACCTCTGGAACCCTCTGCTCAGGGGAGCACCAAACGCAAACACCAAACCATTGGGAGTAGAGCCAAAAGAACCAAGTTGGCCCCTGTCACCAAACCCCCAGTTAATCTTCTGGTTCCCAAGTCGGCCCCTTTAAACCTAAATCTGGACTCCAAGGCTAGTAAGGTTTTTAAATGACTTAATGACAACATTACTAGATGCAAAATTAAGCCCCATTTTGGAGATGCTGACAGCAATTGAGGTTAATCTTGCAGGGGGGGGGGTAATTTGGACTGCTGAGAGATATTGATATTTAACTTTTGTATCTGTAGCATCGTACTCACGTTTCGAAAAACATGAATTATATATTTTTAATGTATGTATCTATGTATGTATCCAAGGAGTGCATATATTTTTCTTTATTATTATGACTTTTATGGTTTACTTGATGTAAAACCGAATAAAGTTTTATGAAATGGAAGTGCCATTCAAAGAAAGGAAAAGATGAGTGAAAGAGACATTTTTATTTCTTCCTGAAGGGAACATTGTTATACAAGGTATCATCAAGAAAGTATGGGCTAACATTATTCTGTTTGAGTTTTGTTATTTAGGGATGTCACTAGAACATTGTCTATTCTTCCTTCTGCTTTTTTCAGTTTTGTGATCTTTGGTCTAACGATGCAATGTTTTAGCTCTTATTCAGTTATTTTATGAACAGTATAGAATTGGGAAATATCAAAATCATATTTGATATTTTGGCTACATTTGATTTCACCTATAGGTAAAATGGGTGGTTTCATAAGAATCTTTCTTTAAATTTACCATCACATTTGTCCACAGACAGAGAATGGGTGAACTACTTTGATACATCAGGCCCCTTTCCTAGTGAGTCAGTATTGATTGTAAGTGAATTGCCAAACACCCCAAGCTTTAAACATTCAATGCAAGATGTAGTGACAGGTATATGTGAAAAGAATGTTGTCACCAAACATCTGAGATAGTGGTGAAAACATGACACCAGACGGTTGGTAAACATGGAACACAGTGTCACTTGGAATCATGCTGAAAAAAGTTCCTACCAAGTTCCCAAAAAATTGTTTTTATTTGCAGTAATTCAGCTAAGTATGTGAAAAAGTTGTAGTATGGTCTGTCAAAATCGATACCTGAGCTCAAGTGCTTCCCTGTAAGAGATCCTTGTAACTGGCTAGATGGTATGCTGAAAGCATCTTTAAAATCTTCAGAGTTAATGAAGAATGCTATTGACTTTGTAGTCCATTCTGGTGCAGTATAAATGTATTTGTCCGCATATACCCTTTGCTCATGGTATCTATACACATGCGCTATCAGTGCATAAAGCAAGAAATAATTATAATTAAATTAAAATTCCATAAACACCAGAAAAACACTGTTTCTGTTGATTTTATTGGCTTGAAAATGTGTAATCAATGATAACCACTGTTTTTTAAAGTATAGAAAAAACTGAAAAAATCCCACCAGAATTTACCAAAAATAGAAACTGAAAACAGGAAAGCCTAATAATGCGGTAAGGCAATCTGCAAGCAAGGGAGTAACAGGCCAAGCAGCCTCTCTGGCGCAGGGTTCCCCGCCCCCTTTCAGTCGAAGGTCAATCAATTTCTCCTAGATGTCGTACACCCACAGGACACTCAGGGGGCCTTCCACACATTTTGCAGGGGGCCCAATCATTTCGCCTTAGGCTACTGTTAGCTTCTCTTTAAATGTTGCATATATTTTGAAAATAATTGCACACATCTAGCAGCCATACAGAACTGAACAGGGCCCTTGCATTTGAGCAGACAGAAGTTTGATTTAAATGTAAGCAAACATCACTGTTTAGGCATAAAGTTCAAATACATTTTTTACCTGCTAAGACGCAAATAATTTAAGGTCTGTTTGGACTTTTTGGTGGGAGTTTATTCCTCAGTGGAGTTGTGTGCTTACTCATGTAATACTCCCGAGGTACACTTCGTCTCTTTATGGTTTTTCGATCACCCTTTTACTACAAAAGAGCATGCCTCGCTTTAACAATGTCGATCGATAAATATTTCAGGCACGGCTGTGTCTCGGCTTGAGGGGGAACATGATAAACTGCATTGTAAACATTTATGAAAATTGCTTTTAGACTTGGCGGCCAAGGTAGAAAATTATTTGTAACACTCAAACCCATCATAAGAGCGCAGGGCTGTAACGATGCCTGCTTTAAGAGGTTTCTATTGATTGACTGCGTTGAATTAAGCATTGTTTGGTAGAACCTTTCGTGCCGTGCCCTTTAACTCAGCAGTAAAAGGATGCGTTTTATAATCTCCACATATGGTAGCCCTATACGGTAGAATTGGCAACTACCATTTCAAATTAAATGCCCAGATGTCTTGCTTTTAATTAATTCTTTAATTGTGAATGAAACCTCGATTTGTGAAACTGAGGATATGTTTGTTTTCCATGTATGTCTTACTGCTGGATGATGCGAAATAAATCACATTTTCATTAGCGCGCTGCTGAAGTTCAAAACTCTCTGGATCTAAAAATCTGCTCACCAACAAAA